>NW_026577923.1:723416-1446833 GCF_029407905.1 Bubalus kerabau | reverse complement strand
AAGTCAGGTCTCCATGCGCGTGGCGAGGGGGAGCGCGTCCTGGCTCTCGAGTCACGGGAGGGGACTAGGGCCTCGAGACGCGTTGAAGAAGGACTCTCGAGGTCTTTGTCGGGGGGCGGCGGGAAACCCTCGTGTCCCTCGCCTTCTGCCGGGGACCTTAGGGAACTTCCCAGGGTGCCTCTGAGAGGCGAGGGATCCTGTGGAGGTGGCGGGGCCCCTCGGGACTCCGCTGGGTCTGGCGCAACGGAAGAGGGCCTCACCTCGAGGGGAGGCAGGCACCTCAGGCTTCCTCTGCGTTTCGGACTCCGACCGCAGGGTCCCTGCAGAGTTGGGACAGGAGAGTCAGGCCTCGTCTTGTCTGAGGAAGGGAACCCCGCTGGCCTCTCGAGTTGCTCAGGGGGTCTCAGGCCCCTCGTCGAGCTGTGTGTGGAACCCGCGGGTCTTTGCGGACGATGCACGGGGGTGGCAGTGCCCCTTCGTGTTGTGCCTTCACCCACAGGGTTGCCTTCGAAGAGGGGTCCGGGCCTCGGGTCCTTCTCAAGAGCGGACCGGGGAATCGGGGGCGTTCGGCCTGTGGCCCCACCCACGTGGCTCGTCTCGAATTTCCTCGTGAGACCGGCCTCATCCTGAGGTGCGCCGGGAAGGCCGGGAACCCCTTCCAGACCACGCAGGGGAATCGCCTCTCCTGTCGCGATCAGGAGGGGAGAAGGGGCTCAGAGGAAGCGGTGCCGGGACCCTCGGTGTTCCCCTCGGGGGAACCCGGCGTGTCGGGGGACTTTTGGGGGTCGCAGGAAGGCTGTCAGGGACCGTCTCGCCCTTCAGGGCGGAACAGGGGACTTCCCTTGAGACGCCGTCGCGGGCAAGGGCCTCATCTTGCCAAGCGGTGGGAACCACGTGGTTTTTCTCGAGTTGCGGCGGCATTCTCGAGTTACGACGGGGATCTCAGCCTTCCCCTTGGGTTGGCCCTGGGAAGCCCAATCTTCCCCTCGGGTTGCGAGGGAAAGCTGGGGGTGGCGCTCGAGTCACTGCAGGGCCTAAGAGACCTCACCTAAGCGTGTGTCCGGGACCTAATTTTCCTCTCCAGGGAAGGCAGGGATCTCGGGGTTGCATTTCAGGCTCCCCCGGGGAGTCAGGCCTCGTCTCGAGGGGAAGCCAATTGACTCCGCTCTCCTCTCGAGTCGCGACGCGGGTCTCTTGGAGCCCCCTGAGCGGCCTCAAGGGAGTCCAGCCTCCTCTTCCGTTTGGAGAGAGGACCCGGGATTGCTCTCCAGGCCATGCAGGAAAAGAAGGCCCTCAGCTCGCGAGGACGGGGGCGTCTCAGGGGTTTCCTCGAGCTGCGGCGCCCGTGGGGGTTTTCTCCCGAGGCACGACGAGGATCTCAGGGAGCCTCTCGTGCGGCGCCAGGGAAGTCAGGTCTCCATGCGCGTGGCGAGGGGGAGCGCGTCCTGGCTCTCGAGTCACGGGAGGGGACTAGGGCCTCGAGACGCGTTGAAGAAGGACTCTCGAGGTCTTTGTCGGGGGGCGGCGGGAAACCCTCGTGTCCCTCGCCTTCTGCCGGGGACCTTAGGGAACTTCCCAGGGTGCCTCTGAGAGGCGAGGGATCCTGTGGAGGTGGCGGGGCCCCTCGGGACTCCGCTGGGTCTGGCGCAACGGAAGAGGGCCTCACCTCGAGGGGAGGCAGGCACCTCAGGCTTCCTCTGCGTTTCGGACTCCGACCGCAGGGTCCCTGCAGAGTTGGGACAGGAGAGTCAGGCCTCGTCTTGTCTGAGGAAGGGAACCCCGCTGGCCTCTCGAGTTGCCCAGGGGGTCTCAGGCCCCTCGTCGAGCTGTGTGTGGAACCCGCGGGTCTTTGCGGACGATGCACGGGGGTGGCAGTGCCCCTTCGTGTTGTGCCTTCACCCACAGGGTTGCCTTCGAAGAGGGGTCCGGGCCTCGGGTCCTTCTCAAGAGCGGACCGGGGAATCGGGGGCGTTCGGCCTGTGGCCCCACCCACGTGGCTCGTCTCGAATTTCCTCGTGAGACCGGCCTCATCCTGAGGTGCGCCGGGAAGGCCGGGAACCCCTTCCAGACCACGCAGGGGAATCGCCTCTCCTGTCGCGATCAGGAGGGGAGAAGGGGCTCAGAGGAAGCGGTGCCGGGACCCTCGGTGTTCCCCTCGGGGGAACCCGGCGTGTCGGGGGACTTTTGGGGGTCGCAGGAAGGCTGTCAGGGACCGTCTCGCCCTTCAGGGCGGAACAGGGGACTTCCCTTGAGACGCCGTCGCGGGCAAGGGCCTCATCTTGCCAAGCGGTGGGAACCACGTGGTTTTTCTCGAGTTGCGGCGGCATTCTCGAGTTACGACGGGGATCTCAGCCTTCCCCTTGGGTTGGCCCTGGGAAGCCCAATCTTCCCCTCGGGTTGCGAGGGAAAGCTGGGGGTGGCGCTCGAGTCACTGCAGGGCCTAAGAGACCTCACCTAAGCGTGTGTCCGGGACCTAATTTTCCTCTCCAGGGAAGGCAGGGATCTCGGGGTTGCATTCCAGGCTCCCCCGGGGAGTCAGGCCTCGTCTCGAGGGGAAGCCAAGGACTCCGCTCTCCTCTCGAGTCGCGACGCGGGTCTCTTGGAGCCCCCTGAGCGGCCTCAAGGGAGTCCAGCCTCCTCTTCCGTTTGGAGAGAGGACCCGGGATTGCTCTCCAGGCCATGCAGGAAAAGAAGGCCCTCAGCTCGCGAGGACGGGGGCGTCTCAGGGGTTTCCTCGAGCTGCGGCGCCCGTGGGGGTTTTCTCCCGAGGCACGACGAGGATCTCAGGGAGCCTCTCGTGCGGCGCCAGGGAAGTCAGGTCTCCATGCGCGTGGCGAGGGGGAGCGCGTCCTGGCTCTCGAGTCACGGGAGGGGACTAGGGCCTCGAGACGCGTTGAAGAAGGACTCTCGAGGTCTTTGTCGGGGGGCGGCGGGAAACCCTCGTGTCCCTCGCCTTCTGCCGGGGACCTTAGGGAACTTCCCAGGGTGCCTCTGAGAGGCGAGGGATCCTGTGGAGGTGGCGGGGCCCCTCGGGACTCCGCTGGGTCTGGCGCAACGGAAGAGGGCCTCACCTCGAGGGGAGGCAGGCACCTCAGGCTTCCTCTGCGTTTCGGACTCCGACCGCAGGGTCCCTGCAGAGTTGGGACAGGAGAGTCAGGCCTCGTCTTGTCTGAGGAAGGGAACCCCGCTGGCCTCTCGAGTTGCTCAGGGGGTCTCAGGCCCCTCGTCGAGCTGTGTGTGGAACCCGCGGGTCTTTGCGGACGATGCACGGGGGTGGCAGTGCCCCTTCGTGTTGTGCCTTCACCCACAGGGTTGCCTTCGAAGAGGGGTCCGGGCCTCGGGTCCTTCTCAAGAGCGGACCGGGGAATCGGGGGCGTTCGGCCTGTGGCCCCACCCACGTGGCTCGTCTCGAATTTCCTCGTGAGACCGGCCTCATCCTGAGGTGCGCCGGGAAGGCCGGGAACCCCTTCCAGACCACGCAGGGGAATCGCCTCTCCTGTCGCGATCAGGAGGGGAGAAAGGGCTCAGAGGAAGCGGTGCCGGGACCCTCGGTGTTCCCCTCGGGGGAACCCGGCGTGTCGGGGGACTTTTGGGGGTCGCAGGAGGGCTGTCAGGGACCGTCTCGCCCTTCAGGGCGGAACAGGGGACATCCCTTGAGACGCCGTCGCGGGCAAGGGCCTCATCTTGCCAAGCGGTGGGAACCACGTGGTTTTTCTCGAGTTGCGGCGGCATTCTCGAGTTACGACGGGGATCTCAGCCTTCCCCTTGGGTTGGCCCTGGGAAGCCCAATCTTCCCCTCGGGTTGCGAGGGAAAGCTGGGGGTGGCGCTCGAGTCACTGCAGGGCCTAAGAGACCTCACCTAAGCGTGTGTCCGGGACCTAATTTTCCTCTCCAGGGAAGGCAGGGATCTCGGGGTTGCATTCCAGGCTCCCCCGGGGAGTCAGGCCTCGTCTCGAGGGGAAGCCAAGGACTCCGCTCTCCTCTCGAGTCGCGACGCGGGTCTCTTGGAGCCCCCTGAGCGGCCTCAAGGGAGTCCAGCCTCCTCTTCCGTTTGGAGAGAGGACCCGGGATTGCTCTCCAGGCCATGCAGGAAAAGAAGGCCCTCAGCTCGCGAGGACGGGGGCGTCTCAGGGGTTTCCTCGAGCTGCGGCGCCCGTGGGGGTTTTCTCCCGAGGCACGACGAGGATCTCAGGGAGCCTCTCGTGCGGCACCAGGGAAGTCAGGTCTCCATGCGCGTGGCGAGGGGGAGCGCGTCCTGGCTCTCGAGTCACGGGAGGGGACTAGGGCCTCGAGACGCGTTGAAGAAGGACTCTCGAGGTCTCTGTCGGGGGGCGGCGGGAAACCCTCGTGTCCCTCGCCTTCTGCCGGGGACCTTAGGGAACTTCCCAGGGTGCCTCTGAGAGGCGAGGGATCCTGTGGAGGTGGCGGGGCCCCTCGGGACTCCGCTGGGTCTGGCGCAACGGAAGAGGGCCTCACCTCGAGGGGAGGCAGGCACCTCAGGCTTCCTCTGCGTTTCGGACTCCGACCGCAGGGTCCCTGCAGAGTTGGGACAGGAGAGTCAGGCCTCGTCTTGTCTGAGGAAGGGAACCCCGCTGGCCTCTCGAGTTGCTCAGGGGGTCTCAGGCCCCTCGTCGAGCTGTGTGTGGAACCCGCGGGTCTTTGCGGACGATGCACGGGGGTGGCAGTGCCCCTTCGTGTTGTGCCTTCACCCACAGGGTTGCCTTCGAAGAGGGGTCCGGGCCTCGGGTCCTTCTCAAGAGCGGACCGGGGAATCGGGGGCGTTCGGCCTGTGGCCCCACCCACGTGGCTCGTCTCGAATTTCCTCGTGAGACCGGCCTCATCCTGAGGTGCGCCGGGAAGGCCGGGAACCCCTTCCAGACCACGCAGGGGAATCGCCTCTCCTGTCGCGATCAGGAGGGGAGAAGGGGCTCAGAGGAAGCGGTGCCGGGACCCTCGGTGTTCCCCTCGGGGGAACCCGGCGTGTCGGGGGACTTTTGGGGGTCGCAGGAAGGCTGTCAGGGACCGTCTCGCCCTTCAGGGCGGAACAGGGGACTTCCCTTGAGACGCCGTCGCGGGCAAGGGCCTCATCTTGCCAAGCGGTGGGAACCACGTGGTTTTTCTCGAGTTGCGGCGGCATTCTCGAGTTACGACGGGGATCTCAGCCTTCCCCTTGGGTTGGCCCTGGGAAGCCCAATCTTCCCCTCGGGTTGCGAGGGAAAGCTGGGGGTGGCGCTCGAGTCACTGCAGGGCCTAAGAGACCTCACCTAAGCGTGTGTCCGGGACCTAATTTTCCTCTCCAGGGAAGGCAGGGATCTCGGGGTTGCATTCCAGGCTCCCCCGGGGAGTCAGGCCTCGTCTCGAGGGGAAGCCAAGGACTCCGCTCTCCTCTCGAGTCGCGACGCGGGTCTCTTGGAGCCCCCTGAGCGGCCTCAAGGGAGTCCAGCCTCCTCTTCCGTTTGGAGAGAGGACCCGGGATTGCTCTCCAGGCCATGCAGGAAAAGAAGGCCCTCAGCTCGCGAGGACGGGGGCGTCTCAGGGGTTTCCTCGAGCTGCGGCGCCCGTGGGGGTTTTCTCCCGAGGCACGACGAGGATCTCAGGGAGCCTCTCGTGCGGCGCCAGGGAAGTCAGGTCTCCATGCGCGTGGCGAGGGGGAGCGCGTCCTGGCTCTCGAGTCACGGGAGGGGACTAGGGCCTCGAGACGCGTTGAAGAAGGACTCTCGAGGTCTTTGTCGGGGGGCGGCGGGAAACCCTCGTGTCCCTCGCCTTCTGCCGGGGACCTTAGGGAACTTCCCAGGGTGCCTCTGAGAGGCGAGGGATCCTGTGGAGGTGGCGGGGCCCCTCGGGACTCCGCTGGGTCTGGCGCAACGGAAGAGGGCCTCACCTCGAGGGGAGGCAGGAACCTCAGGCTTCCTCTGCGTTTCGGACTCCGACCGCAGGGTCCCTGCAGAGTTGGGACAGGAGAGTCAGGCCTCGTCTTGTCTGAGGAAGGGAACCCCGCTGGCCTCTCGAGTTGCTCAGGGGGTCTCAGGCCCCTCGTCGAGCTGTGTGTGGAACCCGCGGGTCTTTGCGGACGATGCACGGGGGTGGCAGTGCCCCTTCGTGTTGTGCCTTCACCCACAGGGTTGCCTTCGAAGAGGGGTCCGGGCCTCGGGTCCTTCTCAAGAGCGGACCGGGGAATCGGGGGCGTTCGGCCTGTGGCCCCACCCACGTGGCTCGTCTCGAATTTCCTCGTGAGACCGGCCTCATCCTGAGGTGCGCCGGGAAGGCCGGGAACCCCTTCCAGACCACGCAGGGGAATCGCCTCTCCTGTCGCGATCAGGAGGGGAGAAGGGGCTCAGAGGAAGCGGTGCCGGGACCCTCGGTGTTCCCCTCGGGGGAACCCGGCGTGTCGGGGGACTTTTGGGGGTCGCAGGAAGGCTGTCAGGGACCGTCTCGCCCTTCAGGGCGGAACAGGGGACTTCCCTTGAGACGCCGTCGCGGGCAAGGGCCTCATCTTGCCAAGCGGTGGGAACCACGTGGTTTTTCTCGAGTTGCGGCGGCATTCTCGAGTTACGACGGGGATCTCAGCCTTCCCCTTGGGTTGGCCCTGGGAAGCCCAATCTTCCCCTCGGGTTGCGAGGGAAAGCTGGGGGTGGCGCTCGAGTCACTGCAGGGCCTAAGAGACCTCACGTAAGCGTGTGTCCGGGACCTAATTTTCCTCTCCAGGGAAGGCAGGGATCTCGGGGTTGCATTCCAGGCTCCCCCGGGGAGTCAGGCCTCGTCTCGAGGGGAAGCCAAGGACTCCGCTCTCCTCTCGAGTCGCGACGCGGGTCTCTTGGAGCCCCCTGAGCGGACTCAAGGGAGTCCAGCCTCCTCTTCCGTTTGGAGAGAGGACCCGGGATTGCTCTCCAGGCCATGCAGGAAAAGAAGGCCCTCAGCTCGCGAGGACGGGGGCGTCTCAGGGGTTTCCTCGAGCTGCGGCGCCCGTGGGGGTTTTCTCCCGAGGCACGACGAGGATCTCAGGGAGCCTCTCGTGCGGCGCCAGGGAAGTCAGGTCTCCATGCGCGTGGCGAGGGGGAGCGCGTCCTGGCTCTCGAGTCACGGGAGGGGACTAGGGCCTCGAGACGCGTTGAAGAAGGACTCTCGAGGTCTTTGTCGGGGGGCGGCGGGAAACCCTCGTGTCCCTCGCCTTCTGCCGGGGACCTTAGGGAACTTCCCAGGGTGCCTCTGAGAGGCGAGGGATCCTGTGGAGGTGGCGGGGCCCCTCGGGACTCCGCTGGGTCTGGCGCAACGGAAGAGGGCCTCACCTCGAGGGGAGGCAGGCACCTCAGGCTTCCTCTGCGTTTCGGACTCCGACCGCAGGGTCCCTGCAGAGTTGGGACAGGAGAGTCAGGCCTCGTCTTGTCTGAGGAAGGGAACCCCGCTGGCCTCTCGAGTTGCTCAGGGGGTCTCAGGCCCCTCGTCGAGCTGTGTGTGGAACCCGCGGGTCTTTGCGGACGATGCACGGGGGTGGCAGTGCCCCTTCGTGTTGTGCCTTCACCCACAGGGTTGCCTTCGAAGAGGGGTCCGGGCCTCGGGTCCTTCTCAAGAGCGGACCGGGGAATCGGGGGCGTTCGGCCTGTGGCCCCACCCACGTGGCTCGTCTCGAATTTCCTCGTGAGACCGGCCTCATCCTGAGGTGCGCCGGGAAGGCCGGGAACCCCTTCCAGACCACGCAGGGGAATCGCCTCTCCTGTCGCGATCAGGAGGGGAGAAAGGGCTCAGAGGAAGCGGTGCCGGGACCCTCGGTGTTCCCCTCGGGGGAACCCGGCGTGTCGGGGGACTTTTGGGGGTCGCAGGAGGGCTGTCAGGGACCGTCTCGCCCTTCAGGGCGGAACAGGGGACATCCCTTGAGACGCCGTCGCGGGCAAGGGCCTCATCTTGCCAAGCGGTGGGAACCACGTGGTTTTTCTCGAGTTGCGGCGGCATTCTCGAGTTACGACGGGGATCTCAGCCTTCCCCTTGGGTTGGCCCTGGGAAGCCCAATCTTCCCCTCGGGTTGCGAGGGAAAGCTGGGGGTGGCGCTCGAGTCACTGCAGGGCCTAAGAGACCTCACCTAAGCGTGTGTCCGGGACCTAATTTTCCTCTCCAGGGAAGGCAGGGATCTCGGGGTTGCATTCCAGGCTCCCCCGGGGAGTCAGGCCTCGTCTCGAGGGGAAGCCAAGGACTCCGCTCTCCTCTCGAGTCGCGACGCGGGTCTCTTGGAGCCCCCTGAGCGGCCTCAAGGGAGTCCAGCCTCCTCTTCCGTTTGGAGAGAGGACCCGGGATTGCTCTCCAGGCCATGCAGGAAAAGAAGGCCCTCAGCTCGCGAGGACGGGGGCGTCTCAGGGGTTTCCTCGAGCTGCGGCGCCCGTGGGGGTTTTCTCCCGAGGCACGACGAGGATCTCAGGGAGCCTCTCGTGCGGCACCAGGGAAGTCAGGTCTCCATGCGCGTGGCGAGGGGGAGCGCGTCCTGGCTCTCGAGTCACGGGAGGGGACTAGGGCCTCGAGACGCGTTGAAGAAGGACTCTCGAGGTCTCTGTCGGGGGGCGGCGGGAAACCCTCGTGTCCCTCGCCTTCTGCCGGGGACCTTAGGGAACTTCCCAGGGTGCCTCTGAGAGGCGAGGGATCCTGTGGAGGTGGCGGGGCCCCTCGGGACTCCGCTGGGTCTGGCGCAACGGAAGAGGGCCTCACCTCGAGGGGAGGCAGGCACCTCAGGCTTCCTCTGCGTTTCGGACTCCGACCGCAGGGTCCCTGCAGAGTTGGGACAGGAGAGTCAGGCCTCGTCTTGTCTGAGGAAGGGAACCCCGCTGGCCTCTCGAGTTGCTCAGGGGGTCTCAGGCCCCTCGTCGAGCTGTGTGTGGAACCCGCGGGTCTTTGCGGACGATGCACGGGGGTGGCAGTGCCCCTTCGTGTTGTGCCTTCACCCACAGGGTTGCCTTCGAAGAGGGGTCCGGGCCTCGGGTCCTTCTCAAGAGCGGACCGGGGAATCGGGGGCGTTCGGCCTGTGGCCCCACCCACGTGGCTCGTCTCGAATTTCCTCGTGAGACCGGCCTCATCCTGAGGTGCGCCGGGAAGGCCGGGAACCCCTTCCAGACCACGCAGGGGAATCGCCTCTCCTGTCGCGATCAGGAGGGGAGAAGGGGCTCAGAGGAAGCGGTGCCGGGACCCTCGGTGTTCCCCTCGGGGGAACCCGGCGTGTCGGGGGACTTTTGGGGGTCGCAGGAAGGCTGTCAGGGACCGTCTCGCCCTTCAGGGCGGAACAGGGGACTTCCCTTGAGACGCCGTCGCGGGCAAGGGCCTCATCTGGCCAAGCGGTGGGAACCACGTGGTTTTTCTCGAGTTGCGGCGGCATTCTCGAGTTACGACGGGGATCTCAGCCTTCCCCTTGGGTTGGCCCTGGGAAGCCCAATCTTCCCCTCGGGTTGCGAGGGAAAGCTGGGGGTGGCGCTCGAGTCACTGCAGGGCCTAAGAGACCTCACCTAAGCGTGTGTCCGGGACCTAATTTTCCTCTCCAGGGAAGGCAGGGATCTCGGGGTTGCATTCCAGGCTCCCCCGGGGAGTCAGGCCTCGTCTCGAGGGGAAGCCAAGGACTCCGCTCTCCTCTCGAGTCGCGACGCGGGTCTCTTGGAGCCCCCTCAGCGGCCTCAAGGGAGTCCAGCCTCCTCTTCCGTTTGGAGAGAGGACCCGGGATTGCTCTCCAGGCCATGCAGGAAAAGAAGGCCCTCAGCTCGCGAGGACGGGGGCGTCTCAGGGGTTTCCTCGAGCTGCGGCGCCCGTGGGGGTTTTCTCCCGAGGCACGACGAGGATCTCAGGGAGCCTCTCGTGCGGCGCCAGGGAAGTCAGGTCTCCATGCGCGTGCCGAGGGGGAGCGCGTCCTGGCTCTCGAGTCACGGGAGGGGACTAGGGCCTCGAGACGCGTTGAAGAAGGACTCTCGAGGTCTTTGTCGGGGGGCGGCGGGAAACCCTCGTGTCCCTCGCCTTCTGCCGGGGACCTTAGGGAGCTTCCCAGGGTGCCTCTGAGAGGCGAGGGATCCTGTGGAGGTGGCGGGGCCCCTCGGGACTCCGCTGGGTCTGGCGCAACGGAAGAGGGCCTCACCTCGAGGGGAGGCAGGCACCTCAGGCTTCCTCTGCGTTTCGGACTCCGACCGCAGGGTCCCTGCAGAGTTGGGACAGGAGAGTCAGGCCTCGTCTTGTCTGAGGAAGGGAACCCCGCTGGCCTCTCGAGTTGCTCAGGGGGTCTCAGGCCCCTCGTCGAGCTGTGTGTGGAACCCGCGGGTCTTTGCGGACGATGCACGGGGGTGGCAGTGCCCCTTCGTGTTGTGCCTTCACCCACAGGGTTGCCTTCGAAGAGGGGTCCGGGCCTCGGGTCCTTCTCAAGAGCGGACCGGGGAATCGGGGGCGTTCGGCCTGTGGCCCCACCCACGTGGCTCGTCTCGAATTTCCTCGTGAGACCGGCCTCATCCTGAGGTGCGCCGGGAAGGCCGGGAACCCCTTCCAGACCACGCAGGGGAATCGCCTCTCCTGTCGCGATCAGGAGGGGAGAAGGGGCTCAGAGGAAGCGGTGCCGGGACCCTCGGTGTTCCCCTCGGGGGAACCCGGCGTGTCGGGGGACTTTTGGGGGTCGCAGGAAGGCTGTCAGGGACCGTCTCGCCCTTCAGGGCGGAACAGGGGACTTCCCTTGAGACGCCGTCGCGGGCAAGGGCCTCATCTTGCCAAGCGGTGGGAACCACGTGGTTTTTCTCGAGTTGCGGCGGCATTCTCGAGTTACGACGGGGATCTCAGCCTTCCCCTTGGGTTGGCCCTGGGAAGCCCAATCTTCCCCTCGGGTTGCGAGGGAAAGCTGGGGGTGGCGCTCGAGTCACTGCAGGGCCTAAGAGACCTCACCTAAGCGTGTGTCCGGGACCTAATTTTCCTCTCCAGGGAAGGCAGGGATCTCGGGGTTGCATTCCAGGCTCCCCCGGGGAGTCAGGCCTCGTCTCGAGGGGAAGCCAATTGACTCCGCTCTCCTCTCGAGTCGCGACGCGGGTCTCTTGGAGCCCCCTGAGCGGCCTCAAGGGAGTCCAGCCTCCTCTTCCGTTTGGAGAGAGGACCCGGGATTGCTCTCCAGGCCATGCAGGAAAAGAAGGCCCTCAGCTCGCGAGGACGGGGGCGTCTCAGGGGTTTCCTCGAGCTGCGGCGCCCGTGGGGGTTTTCTCCCGAGGCACGACGAGGATCTCAGGGAGCCTCTCGTGCGGCGCCAGGGAAGTCAGGTCTCCATGCGCGTGGCGAGGGGGAGCGCGTCCTGGCTCTCGAGTCACGGGAGGGGACTAGGGCCTCGAGACGCGTTGAAGAAGGACTCTCGAGGTCTTTGTCGGGGGGCGGCGGGAAACCCTCGTGTCCCTCGCCTTCTGCCGGGGACCTTAGGGAACTTCCCAGGGTGCCTCTGAGAGGCGAGGGATCCTGTGGAGGTGGCGGGGCCCCTCGGGACTCCGCTGGGTCTGGCGCAACGGAAGAGGGCCTCACCTCGAGGGGAGGCAGGCACCTCAGGCTTCCTCTGCGTTTCGGACTCCGACCGCAGGGTCCCTGCAGAGTTGGGACAGGAGAGTCAGGCCTCGTCTTGTCTGAGGAAGGGAACCCCGCTGGCCTCTCGAGTTGCCCAGGGGGTCTCAGGCCCCTCGTCGAGCTGTGTGTGGAACCCGCGGGTCTTTGCGGACGATGCACGGGGGTGGCAGTGCCCCTTCGTGTTGTGCCTTCACCCACAGGGTTGCCTTCGAAGAGGGGTCCGGGCCTCGGGTCCTTCTCAAGAGCGGACCGGGGAATCGGGGGCGTTCGGCCTGTGGCCCCACCCACGTGGCTCGTCTCGAATTTCCTCGTGAGACCGGCCTCATCCTGAGGTGCGCCGGGAAGGCCGGGAACCCCTTCCAGACCACGCAGGGGAATCGCCTCTCCTGTCGCGATCAGGAGGGGAGAAGGGGCTCAGAGGAAGCGGTGCCGGGACCCTCGGTGTTCCCCTCGGGGGAACCCGGCGTGTCGGGGGACTTTTGGGGGTCGCAGGAAGGCTGTCAGGGACCGTCTCGCCCTTCAGGGCGGAACAGGGGACTTCCCTTGAGACGCCGTCGCGGGCAAGGGCCTCATCTTGCCAAGCGGTGGGAACCACGTGGTTTTTCTCGAGTTGCGGCGGCATTCTCGAGTTACGACGGGGATCTCAGCCTTCCCCTTGGGTTGGCCCTGGGAAGCCCAATCTTCCCCTCGGGTTGCGAGGGAAAGCTGGGGGTGGCGCTCGAGTCACTGCAGGGCCGAAGAGACCTCACCTAAGCGTGTGTCCGGGACCTAATTTTCCTCTCCAGGGAAGGCAGGGATCTCGGGGTTGCATTCCAGGCTCCCCCGGGGAGTCAGGCCTCGTCTCGAGGGGAAGCCAAGGACTCCGCTCTCCTCTCGAGTCGCGACGCGGGTCTCTTGGAGCCCCCTGAGCGGCCTCAAGGGAGTCCAGCCTCCTCTTCCGTTTGGAGAGAGGACCCGGGATTGCTCTCCAGGCCATGCAGGAAAAGAAGGCCCTCAGCTCGCGAGGACGGGGGCGTCTCAGGGGTTTCCTCGAGCTGCGGCGCCCGTGGGGGTTTTCTCCCGAGGCACGACGAGGATCTCAGGGAGCCTCTCGTGCGGCGCCAGGGAAGTCAGGTCTCCATGCGCGTGGCGAGGGGGAGCGCGTCCTGGCTCTCGAGTCACGGGAGGGGACTAGGGCCTCGAGACGCGTTGAAGAAGGACTCTCGAGGTCTTTGTCGGGGGGCGGCGGGAAACCCTCGTGTCCCTCGCCTTCTGCCGGGGACCTTAGGGAACTTCCCAGGGTGCCTCTGAGAGGCGAGGGATCCTGTGGAGGTGGCGGGGCCCCTCGGGACTCCGCTGGGTCTGGCGCAACGGAAGAGGGCCTCACCTCGAGGGGAGGCAGGAACCTCAGGCTTCCTCTGCGTTTCGGACTCCGACCGCAGGGTCCCTGCAGAGTTGGGACAGGAGAGTCAGGCCTCGTCTTGTCTGAGGAAGGGAACCCCGCTGGCCTCTCGAGTTGCTCAGGGGGTCTCAGGCCCCTCGTCGAGCTGTGTGTGGAACCCGCGGGTCTTTGCGGACGATGCACGGGGGTGGCAGTGCCCCTTCGTGTTGTGCCTTCACCCACAGGGTTGCCTTCGAAGAGGGGTCCGGGCCTCGGGTCCTTCTCAAGAGCGGACCGGGGAATCGGGGGCGTTCGGCCTGTGGCCCCACCCACGTGGCTCGTCTCGAATTTCCTCGTGAGACCGGCCTCATCCTGAGGTGCGCCGGGAAGGCCGGGAACCCCTTCCAGACCACGCAGGGGAATCGCCTCTCCTGTCGCGATCAGGAGGGGAGAAGGGGCTCAGAGGAAGCGGTGCCGGGACCCTCGGTGTTCCCCTCGGGGGAACCCGGCGTGTCGGGGGACTTTTGGGGGTCGCAGGAAGGCTGTCAGGGACCGTCTCGCCCTTCAGGGCGGAACAGGGGACTTCCCTTGAGACGCCGTCGCGGGCAAGGGCCTCATCTTGCCAAGCGGTGGGAACCACGTGGTTTTTCTCGAGTTGCGGCGGCATTCTCGAGTTACGACGGGGATCTCAGCCTTCCCCTTGGGTTGGCCCTGGGAAGCCCAATCTTCCCCTCGGGTTGCGAGGGAAAGCTGGGGGTGGCGCTCGAGTCACTGCAGGGCCTAAGAGACCTCACGTAAGCGTGTGTCCGGGACCTAATTTTCCTCTCCAGGGAAGGCAGGGATCTCGGGGTTGCATTCCAGGCTCCCCCGGGGAGTCAGGCCTCGTCTCGAGGGGAAGCCAAGGACTCCGCTCTCCTCTCGAGTCGCGACGCGGGTCTCTTGGAGCCCCCTGAGCGGACTCAAGGGAGTCCAGCCTCCTCTTCCGTTTGGAGAGAGGACCCGGGATTGCTCTCCAGGCCATGCAGGAAAAGAAGGCCCTCAGCTCGCGAGGACGGGGGCGTCTCAGGGGTTTCCTCGAGCTGCGGCGCCCGTGGGGGTTTTCTCCCGAGGCACGACGAGGATCTCAGGGAGCCTCTCGTGCGGCGCCAGGGAAGTCAGGTCTCCATGCGCGTGGCGAGGGGGAGCGCGTCCTGGCTCTCGAGTCACGGGAGGGGACTAGGGCCTCGAGACGCGTTGAAGAAGGACTCTCGAGGTCTTTGTCGGGGGGCGGCGGGAAACCCTCGTGTCCCTCGCCTTCTGCCGGGGACCTTAGGGAACTTCCCAGGGTGCCTCTGAGAGGCGAGGGATCCTGTGGAGGTGGCGGGGCCCCTCGGGACTCCGCTGGGTCTGGCGCAACGGAAGAGGGCCTCACCTCGAGGGGAGGCAGGCACCTCAGGCTTCCTCTGCGTTTCGGACTCCGACCGCAGGGTCCCTGCAGAGTTGGGACAGGAGAGTCAGGCCTCATCTTGTCTGAGGAAGGGAACCCCGCTGGCCTCTCGAGTTGCTCAGGGGGTCTCAGGCCCCTCGTCGAGCTGTGTGTGGAACCCGCGGGTCTTTGCGGACGATGCACGGGGGTGGCAGTGCCCCTTCGTGTTGTGCCTTCACCCACAGGGTTGCCTTCGAAGAGGGGTCCGGGCCTCGGGTCCTTCTCAAGAGCGGACCGGGGAATCGGGGGCGTTCGGCCTGTGGCCCCACCCACGTGGCTCGTCTCGAATTTCCTCGTGAGACCGGCCTCATCCTGAGGTGCGCCGGGAAGGCCGGGAACCCCTTCCAGACCACGCAGGGGAATCGCCTCTCCTGTCGCGATCAGGAGGGGAGAAAGGGCTCAGAGGAAGCGGTGCCGGGACCCTCGGTGTTCCCCTCGGGGGAACCCGGCGTGTCGGGGGACTTTTGGGGGTCGCAGGAGGGCTGTCAGGGACCGTCTCGCCCTTCAGGGCGGAACAGGGGACATCCCTTGAGACGCCGTCGCGGGCAAGGGCCTCATCTTGCCAAGCGGTGGGAACCACGTGGTTTTTCTCGAGTTGCGGCGGCATTCTCGAGTTACGACGGGGATCTCAGCCTTCCCCTTGGGTTGGCCCTGGGAAGCCCAATCTTCCCCTCGGGTTGCGAGGGAAAGCTGGGGGTGGCGCTCGAGTCACTGCAGGGCCTAAGAGACCTCACCTAAGCGTGTGTCCGGGACCTAATTTTCCTCTCCAGGGAAGGCAGGGATCTCGGGGTTGCATTCCAGGCTCCCCCGGGGAGTCAGGCCTCGTCTCGAGGGGAAGCCAAGGACTCCGCTCTCCTCTCGAGTCGCGACGCGGGTCTCTTGGAGCCCCCTGAGCGGCCTCAAGGGAGTCCAGCCTCCTCTTCCGTTTGGAGAGAGGACCCGGGATTGCTCTCCAGGCCATGCAGGAAAAGAAGGCCCTCAGCTCGCGAGGACGGGGGCGTCTCAGGGGTTTCCTCGAGCTGCGGCGCCCGTGGGGGTTTTCTCCCGAGGCACGACGAGGATCTCAGGGAGCCTCTCGTGCGGCACCAGGGAAGTCAGGTCTCCATGCGCGTGGCGAGGGGGAGCGCGTCCTGGCTCTCGAGTCACGGGAGGGGACTAGGGCCTCGAGACGCGTTGAAGAAGGACTCTCGAGGTCTCTGTCGGGGGGCGGCGGGAAACCCTCGTGTCCCTCGCCTTCTGCCGGGGACCTTAGGGAACTTCCCAGGGTGCCTCTGAGAGGCGAGGGATCCTGTGGAGGTGGCGGGGCCCCTCGGGACTCCGCTGGGTCTGGCGCAACGGAAGAGGGCCTCACCTCGAGGGGAGGCAGGCACCTCAGGCTTCCTCTGCGTTTCGGACTCCGACCGCAGGGTCCCTGCAGAGTTGGGACAGGAGAGTCAGGCCTCGTCTTGTCTGAGGAAGGGAACCCCGCTGGCCTCTCGAGTTGCTCAGGGGGTCTCAGGCCCCTCGTCGAGCTGTGTGTGGAACCCGCGGGTCTTTGTGGACGATGCACGGGGGTGGCAGTGCCCCTTCGTGTTGTGCCTTCACCCACAGGGTTGCCTTCGAAGAGGGGTCCGGGCCTCGGGTCCTTCTCAAGAGCGGACCGGGGAATCGGGGGCGTTCGGCCTGTGGCCCCACCCACGTGGCTCGTCTCGAATTTCCTCGTGAGACCGGCCTCATCCTGAGGTGCGCCGGGAAGGCCGGGAACCCCTTCCAGACCACGCAGGGGAATCGCCTCTCCTGTCGCGATCAGGAGGGGAGAAGGGGCTCAGAGGAAGCGGTGCCGGGACCCTCGGTGTTCCCCTCGGGGGAACCCGGCGTGTCGGGGGACTTTTGGGGGTCGCAGGAAGGCTGTCAGGGACCGTCTCGCCCTTCAGGGCGGAACAGGGGACTTCCCTTGAGACGCCGTCGCGGGCAAGGGCCTCATCTGGCCAAGCGGTGGGAACCACGTGGTTTTTCTCGAGTTGCGGCGGCATTCTCGAGTTACGACGGGGATCTCAGCCTTCCCCTTGGGTTGGCCCTGGGAAGCCCAATCTTCCCCTCGGGTTGCGAGGGAAAGCTGGGGGTGGCGCTCGAGTCACTGCAGGGCCTAAGAGACCTCACCTAAGCGTGTGTCCGGGACCTAATTTTCCTCTCCAGGGAAGGCAGGGATCTCGGGGTTGCATTCCAGGCTCCCCCGGGGAGTCAGGCCTCGTCTCGAGGGGAAGCCAAGGACTCCGCTCTCCTCTCGAGTCGCGACGCGGGTCTCTTGGAGCCCCCTGAGCGGCCTCAAGGGAGTCCAGCCTCCTCTTCCGTTTGGAGAGAGGACCCGGGATTGCTCTCCAGGCCATGCAGGAAAAGAAGGCCCTCAGCTCGCGAGGACGGGGGCGCCTCAGGGGTTTCCTCGAGCTGCGGCGCCCGTGGGGGTTTTCTCCCGAGGCACGACGAGGATCTCAGGGAGCCTCTCGTGCGGCGCCAGGGAAGTCAGGTCTCCATGCGCGTGGCGAGGGGGAGCGCGTCCTGGCTCTCGAGTCACGGGAGGGGACTAGGGCCTCGAGACGCGTTGAAGAAGGACTCTCGAGGTCTCTGTCGGGGGGCGGCGGGAAACCCTCGTGTCCCTCGCCTTCTGCCGGGGACCTTAGGGAACTTCCCAGGGTGCCTCTGAGAGGCGAGGGATCCTGTGGAGGTGGCGGGGCCCCTCGGGACTCCGCTGGGTCTGGCGCAACGGAAGAGGGCCTCACCTCGAGGGGAGGCAGGCACCTCAGGCTTCCTCTGCGTTTCGGACTCCGACCGCAGGGTCCCTGCGGAGTTGGGACAGGAGAGTCAGGCCTCGTCTTGTCTGAGGAAGGGAACCCCGCTGGCCTCTCGAGTTGCTCAGGGGGTCTCAGGCCCCTCGTCGAGCTGTGTGTGGAACCCGCGGGTCTTTGCGGACGATGCACGGGGGTGGCAGTGCCCCTTCGTGTTGTGCCTTCACCCACAGGGTTGCCTTCGAAGAGGGGTCCGGGCCTCGGGTCCTTCTCAAGAGCGGACCGGGGAATCGGGGGCGTTCGGCCTGTGGCCCCACCCACGTGGCTCGTCTCGAATTTCCTCGTGAGACCGGCCTCATCCTGAGGTGCGCCGGGAAGGCCGGGAACCCCTTCCAGACCACGCAGGGGAATCGCCTCTCCTGTCGCGATCAGGAGGGGAGAAGGGGCTCAGAGGAAGCGGTGCCGGGACCCTCGGTGTTCCCCTCGGGGGAACCCGGCGTGTCGGGGGACTTTTGGGGGTCGCAGGAAGGCTGTCAGGGACCGTCTCGCCCTTCAGGGCGGAACAGGGGACTTCCCTTGAGACGCCGTCGCGGGCAAGGGCCTCATCTGGCCAAGCGGTGGGAACCACGTGGTTTTTCTCGAGTTGCGGCGGCATTCTCGAGTTACGACGGGGATCTCAGCCTTCCCCTTGGGTTGGCCCTGGGAAGCCCAATCTTCCCCTCGGGTTGCGAGGGAAAGCTGGGGGTGGCGCTCGAGTCACTGCAGGGCCTAAGAGACCTCACCTAAGCGTGTGTCCGGGACCTAATTTTCCTCTCCAGGGAAGGCAGGGATCTCGGGGTTGCATTCCAGGCTCCCCCGGGGAGTCAGGCCTCGTCTCGAGGGGAAGCCAAGGACTCCGCTCTCCTCTCGAGTCGCGACGCGGGTCTCTTGGAGCCCCCTGAGCGGCCTCAAGGGAGTCCAGCCTCCTCTTCCGTTTGGAGAGAGGACCCGGGATTGCTCTCCAGGCCATGCAGGAAAAGAAGGCCCTCAGCTCGCGAGGACGGGGGCGCCTCAGGGGTTTCCTCGAGCTGCGGCGCCCGTGGGGGTTTTCTCCCGAGGCACGACGAGGATCTCAGGGAGCCTCTCGTGCGGCGCCAGGGAAGTCAGGTCTCCATGCGCGTGGCGAGGGGGAGCGCGTCCTGGCTCTCGAGTCACGGGAGGGGACTAGGGCCTCGAGACGCGTTGAAGAAGGACTCTCGAGGTCTTTGTCGGGGGGCGGCGGGAAACCCTCGTGTCCCTCGCCTTCTGCCGGGGACCTTAGGGAACTTCCCAGGGTGCCTCTGAGAGGCGAGGGATCCTGTGGAGGTGGCGGGGCCCCTCGGGACTCCGCTGGGTCTGGCGCAACGGAAGAGGGCCTCACCTCGAGGGGAGGCAGGCACCTCAGGCTTCCTCTGCGTTTCGGACTCCGACCGCAGGGTCCCTGCGGAGTTGGGACAGGAGAGTCAGGCCTCGTCTTGTCTGAGGAAGGGAACCCCGCTGGCCTCTCGAGTTGCTCAGGGGGTCTCAGGCCCCTCGTCGAGCTGTGTGTGGAACCCGCGGGTCTTTGCGGACGATGCACGGGGGTGGCAGTGCCCCTTCGTGTTGTGCCTTCACCCACAGGGTTGCCTTCGAAGAGGGGTCCGGGCCTCGGGTCCTTCTCAAGAGCGGACCGGGGAATCGGGGGCGTTCGGCCTGTGGCCCCACCCACGTGGCTCGTCTCGAATTTCCTCGTGAGACCGGCCTCATCCTGAGGTGCGCCGGGAAGGCCGGGAACCCCTTCCAGACCACGCAGGGGAATCGCCTCTCCTGTCGCGATCAGGAGGGGAGAAGGGGCTCAGAGGAAGCGGTGCCGGGACCCTCGGTGTTCCCCTCGGGGGAACCCGGCGTGTCGGGGGACTTTTGGGGGTCGCAGGAAGGCTGTCAGGGACCGTCTCGCCCTTCAGGGCGGAACAGGGGACTTCCCTTGAGACGCCGTCGCGGGCAAGGGCCTCATCTTGCCAAGCGGTGGGAACCACGTGGTTTTTCTCGAGTTGCGGCGGCATTCTCGAGTTACGACGGGGATCTCAGCCTTCCCCTTGGGTTGGCCCTGGGAAGCCCAATCTTCCCCTCGGGTTGCGAGGGAAAGCTGGGGGTGGCGCTCGAGTCACTGCAGGGCCTAAGAGACCTCACCTAAGCGTGTGTCCGGGACCTAATTTTCCTCTCCAGGGAAGGCAGGGATCTCGGGGTTGCATTCCAGGCTCCCCCGGGGAGTCAGGCCTCGTCTCGAGGGGAAGCCAAGGACTCCGCTCTCCTCTCGAGTCGCGACGCGGGTCTCTTGGAGCCCCCTGAGCGGCCTCAAGGGAGTCCAGCCTCCTCTTCCGTTTGGAGAGAGGACCCGGGATTGCTCTCCAGGCCATGCAGGAAAAGAAGGCCCTCAGCTCGCGAGGACGGGGGCGCCTCAGGGGTTTCCTCGAGCTGCGGCGCCCGTGGGGGTTTTCTCCCGAGGCACGACGAGGATCTCAGGGAGCCTCTCGTGCGGCGCCAGGGAAGTCAGGTCTCCATGCGCGTGGCGAGGGGGAGCGCGTCCTGGCTCTCGAGTCACGGGAGGGGACTAGGGCCTCGAGACGCGTTGAAGAAGGACTCTCGAGGTCTCTGTCGGGGGGCGGCGGGAAACCCTCGTGTCCCTCGCCTTCTGCCGGGGACCTTAGGGAACTTCCCAGGGTGCCTCTGAGAGGCGAGGGATCCTGTGGAGGTGGCGGGGCCCCTCGGGACTCCGCTGGGTCTGGCGCAACGGAAGAGGGCCTCACCTCGAGGGGAGGCAGGCACCTCAGGCTTCCTCTGCGTTTCGGACTCCGACCGCAGGTCCCTGCAGAGTTGGGACAGGAGAGTCAGGCCTCGTCTTGTCTGAGGAAGGGAACCCCGCTGGCCTCTCGAGTTGCTCAGGGGGTCTCAGGCCCCTCGTCGAGCTGTGTGTGGAACCCGCGGGTCTTTGCGGACGATGCACGGGGGTGGCAGTGCCCCTTCGTGTTGTGCCTTCACCCACAGGGTTGCCTTCGAAGAGGGGTCCGGGCCTCGGGTCCTTCTCAAGAGCGGACCGGGGAATCGGGGGCGTTCGGCCTGTGGCCCCACCCACGTGGCTCGTCTCGAATTTCCTCGTGAGACCGGCCTCATCCTGAGGTGCGCCGGGAAGGCCGGGAACCCCTTCCAGACCACGCAGGGGAATCGCCTCTCCTGTCGCGATCAGGAGGGGAGAAGGGGCTCAGAGGAAGCGGTGCCGGGACCCTCGGTGTTCCCCTCGGGGGAACCCGGCGTGTCGGGGGACTTTTGGGGGTCGCAGGAAGGCTGTCAGGGACCGTCTCGCCCTTCAGGGCGGAACAGGGGACTTCCCTTGAGACGCCGTCGCGGGCAAGGGCCTCATCTTGCCAAGCGGTGGGAACCACGTGGTTTTTCTCGAGTTGCGGCGGCATTCTCGAGTTACGACGGGGATCTCAGCCTTCCCCTTGGGTTGGCCCTGGGAAGCCCAATCTTCCCCTCGGGTTGCGAGGGAAAGCTGGGGGTGGCGCTCGAGTCACTGCAGGGCCTAAGAGACCTCACCTAAGCGTGTGTCCGGGACCTAATTTTCCTCTCCAGGGAAGGCAGGGATCTCAGGGTTGCATTCCAGGCTCCCCCGGGGAGTCAGGCCTCGTCTCGAGGGGAAGCCAAGGACTCCGCTCTCCTCTCGAGTCGCGACGCGGGTCTCTTGGAGCCCCCTGAGCGGCCTCAAGGGAGTCCAGCCTCCTCTTCCGTTTGGAGAGAGGACCCGGGATTGCTCTCCAGGCCATGCAGGAAAAGAAGGCCCTCAGCTCGCGAGGACGGGGGCGTCTCAGGGGTTTCCTCGAGCTGCGGCGCCCGTGGGGGTTTTCTCCCGAGGCACGACGAGGATCTCAGGGAGCCTCTCGTGCGGCGCCAGGGAAGTCAGGTCTCCATGCGCGTGGCGAGGGGGAGCGCGTCCTGGCTCTCGAGTCACGGGAGGGGACTAGGGCCTCGAGACGCGTTGAAGAAGGACTCTCGAGGTCTCTGTCGGGGGGCGGCGGGAAACCCTCGTGTCCCTCGCCTTCTGCCGGGGACCTTAGGGAACTTCCCAGGGTGCCTCTGAGAGGCGAGGGATCCTGTGGAGGTGGCGGGGCCCCTCGGGACTCCGCTGGGTCTGGCGCAACGGAAGAGGGCCTCACCTCGAGGGGAGGCAGGCACCTCAGGCTTCCTCTGCGTTTCGGACTCCGACCGCAGGTCCCTGCAGAGTTGGGACAGGAGAGTCAGGCCTCGTCTTGTCTGAGGAAGGGAACCCCGCTGGCCTCTCGAGTTGCTCAGGGGGTCTCAGGCCCCTCGTCGAGCTGTGTGTGGAACCCGCGGGTCTTTGCGGACGATGCACGGGGGTGGCAGTGCCCCTTCGTGTTGTGCCTTCACCCACAGGGTTGCCTTCGAAGAGGGGTCCGGGCCTCGGGTCCTTCTCAAGAGCGGACCGGGGAATCGGGGGCGTTCGGCCTGTGGCCCCACCCACGTGGCTCGTCTCGAATTTCCTCGTGAGACCGGCCTCATCCTGAGGTGCGCCGGGAAGGCCGGGAACCCCTTCCAGACCACGCAGGGGAATCGCCTCTCCTGTCGCGATCAGGAGGGGAGAAGGGGCTCAGAGGAAGCGGTGCCGGGACCCTCGGTGTTCCCCTCGGGGGAACCCGGCGTGTCGGGGGACTTTTGGGGGTCGCAGGAAGGCTGTCAGGGACCGTCTCGCCCTTCAGGGCGGAACAGGGGACTTCCCTTGAGACGCCGTCGCGGGCAAGGGCCTCATCTTGCCAAGCGGTGGGAACCACGTGGTTTTTCTCGAGTTGCGGCGGCATTCTCGAGTTACGACGGGGATCTCAGCCTTCCCCTTGGGTTGGCCCTGGGAAGCCCAATCTTCCCCTCGGGTTGCGAGGGAAAGCTGGGGGTGGCGCTCGAGTCACTGCAGGGCCTAAGAGACCTCACCTAAGCGTGTGTCCGGGACCTAATTTTCCTCTCCAGGGAAGGCAGGGATCTCGGGGTTGCATTCCAGGCTCCCCCGGGGAGTCAGGCCTCGTCTCGAGGGGAAGCCAAGGACTCCGCTCTCCTCTCGAGTCGCGACGCGGGTCTCTTGGAGCCCCCTGAGCGGCCTCAAGGGAGTCCAGCCTCCTCTTCCGTTTGGAGAGAGGACCCGGGATTGCTCTCCAGGCCATGCAGGAAAAGAAGGCCCTCAGCTCGCGAGGACGGGGGCGCCTCAGGGGTTTCCTCGAGCTGCGGCGCCCGTGGGGGTTTTCTCCCGAGGCACGACGAGGATCTCAGGGAGCCTCTCGTGCGGCGCCAGGGAAGTCAGGTCTCCATGCGCGTGGCGAGGGGGAGCGCGTCCTGGCTCTCGAGTCACGGGAGGGGACTAGGGCCTCGAGACGCGTTGAAGAAGGACTCTCGAGGTCTTTGTCGGGGGGCGGCGGGAAACCCTCGTGTCCCTCGCCTTCTGCCGGGGACCTTAGGGAACTTCCCAGGGTGCCTCTGAGAGGCGAGGGATCCTGTGGAGGTGGCGGGGCCCCTCGGGACTCCGCTGGGTCTGGCGCAACGGAAGAGGGCCTCACCTCGAGGGGAGGCAGGCACCTCAGGCTTCCTCTGCGTTTCGGACTCCGACCGCAGGGTCCCTGCGGAGTTGGGACAGGAGAGTCAGGCCTCGTCTTGTCTGAGGAAGGGAACCCCGCTGGCCTCTCGAGTTGCTCAGGGGGTCTCAGGCCCCTCGTCGAGCTGTGTGTGGAACCCGCGGGTCTTTGCGGACGATGCACGGGGGTGGCAGTGCCCCTTCGTGTTGTGCCTTCACCCACAGGGTTGCCTTCGAAGAGGGGTCCGGGCCTCGGGTCCTTCTCAAGAGCGGACCGGGGAATCGGGGGCGTTCGGCCTGTGGCCCCACCCACGTGGCTCGTCTCGAATTTCCTCGTGAGACCGGCCTCATCCTGAGGTGCGCCGGGAAGGCCGGGAACCCCTTCCAGACCACGCAGGGGAATCGCCTCTCCTGTCGCGATCAGGAGGGGAGAAGGGGCTCAGAGGAAGCGGTGCCGGGACCCTCGGTGTTCCCCTCGGGGGAACCCGGCGTGTCGGGGGACTTTTGGGGGTCGCAGGAAGGCTGTCAGGGACCGTCTCGCCCTTCAGGGCGGAACAGGGGACTTCCCTTGAGACGCCGTCGCGGGCAAGGGCCTCATCTTGCCAAGCGGTGGGAACCACGTGGTTTTTCTCGAGTTGCGGCGGCATTCTCGAGTTACGACGGGGATCTCAGCCTTCCCCTTGGGTTGGCCCTGGGAAGCCCAATCTTCCCCTCGGGTTGCGAGGGAAAGCTGGGGGTGGCGCTCGAGTCACTGCAGGGCCTAAGAGACCTCACCTAAGCGTGTGTCCGGGACCTAATTTTCCTCTCCAGGGAAGGCAGGGATCTCGGGGTTGCATTCCAGGCTCCCCCGGGGAGTCAGGCCTCGTCTCGAGGGGAAGCCAAGGACTCCGCTCTCCTCTCGAGTCGCGACGCGGGTCTCTTGGAGCCCCCTGAGCGGCCTCAAGGGAGTCCAGCCTCTTCTTCCGTTTGGAGAGAGGACCCGGGATTGCTCTCCAGGCCATGCAGGAAAAGAAGGCCCTCAGCTCGCGAGGACGGGGGCGTCTCAGGGGTTTCCTCGAGCTGCGGCGCCCGTGGGGGTTTTCTCCCGAGGCACGACGAGGATCTCAGGGAGCCTCTCGTGCGGCGCCAGGGAAGTCAGGTCTCCATGCGCGTGGCGAGGGGGAGCGCGTCCTGGCTCTCGAGTCACGGGAGGGGACTAGGGCCTCGAGACGCGTTGAAGAAGGACTCTCGAGGTCTCTGTCGGGGGGCGGCGGGAAACCCTCGTGTCCCTCGCCTTCTGCCGGGGACCTTAGGGAACTTCCCAGGGTGCCTCTGAGAGGCGAGGGATCCTGTGGAGGTGGCGGGGCCCCTCGGGACTCCGCTGGGTCTGGCGCAACGGAAGAGGGCCTCACCTCGAGGGGAGGCAGGCACCTCAGGCTTCCTCTGCGTTTCGGACTCCGACCGCAGGGTCCCTGCGGAGTTGGGACAGGAGAGTCAGGCCTCGTCTTGTCTGAGGAAGGGAACCCCGCTGGCCTCTCGAGTTGCTCAGGGGGTCTCAGGCCCCTCGTCGAGCTGTGTGTGGAACCCGCGGGTCTTTGCGGACGATGCACGGGGGTGGCAGTGCCCCTTCGTGTTGTGCCTTCACCCACAGGGTTGCCTTCGAAGAGGGGTCCGGGCCTCGGGTCCTTCTCAAGAGCGGACCGGGGAATCGGGGGCGTTCGGCCTGTGGCCCCACCCACGTGGCTCGTCTCGAATTTCCTCGTGAGACCGGCCTCATCCTGAGGTGCGCCGGGAAGGCCGGGAACCCCTTCCAGACCACGCAGGGGAATCGCCTCTCCTGTCGCGATCAGGAGGGGAGAAGGGGCTCAGAGGAAGCGGTGCCGGGACCCTCGGTGTTCCCCTCGGGGGAACCCGGCGTGTCGGGGGACTTTTGGGGGTCGCAGGAAGGCTGTCAGGGACCGTCTCGCCCTTCAGGGCGGAACAGGGGACTTCCCTTGAGACGCCGTCGCGGGCAAGGGCCTCATCTTGCCAAGCGGTGGGAACCACGTGGTTTTTCTCGAGTTGCGGCGGCATTCTCGAGTTACGACGGGGATCTCAGCCTTCCCCTTGGGTTGGCCCTGGGAAGCCCAATCTTCCCCTCGGGTTGCGAGGGAAAGCTGGGGGTGGCGCTCGAGTCACTGCAGGGCCTAAGAGACCTCACCTAAGCGTGTGTCCGGGACCTAATTTTCCTCTCCAGGGAAGGCAGGGATCTCGGGGTTGCATTCCAGGCTCCCCCGGGGAGTCAGGCCTCGTCTCGAGGGGAAGCCAAGGACTCCGCTCTCCTCTCGAGTCGCGACGCGGGTCTCTTGGAGCCCCCTGAGCGGCCTCAAGGGAGTCCAGCCTCCTCTTCCGTTTGGAGAGAGGACCCGGGATTGCTCTCCAGGCCATGCAGGAAAAGAAGGCCCTCAGCTCGCGAGGACGGGGGCGCCTCAGGGGTTTCCTCGAGCTGCGGCGCCCGTGGGGGTTTTCTCCCGAGGCACGACGAGGATCTCAGGGAGCCTCTCGTGCGGCGCCAGGGAAGTCAGGTCTCCATGCGCGTGGCGAGGGGGAGCGCGTCCTGGCTCTCGAGTCACGGGAGGGGACTAGGGCCTCGAGACGCATTGAAGAAGGACTCTCGAGGTCTTTGTCGGGGGGCGGCGGGAAACCCTCGTGTCCCTCGCCTTCTGCCGGGGACCTTAGGGAACTTCCCAGGGTGCCTCTGAGAGGCGAGGGATCCTGTGGAGGTGGCGGGGCCCCTCGGGACTCCGCTGGGTCTGGCGCAACGGAAGAGGGCCTCACCTCGAGGGGAGGCAGGCACCTCAGGCTTCCTCTGCGTTTCGGACTCCGACCGCAGGGTCCCTGCGGAGTTGGGACAGGAGAGTCAGGCCTCGTCTTGTCTGAGGAAGGGAACCCCGCTGGCCTCTCGAGTTGCTCAGGGGGTCTCAGGCCCCTCGTCGAGCTGTGTGTGGAACCCGCGGGTCTTTGCGGACGATGCACGGGGGTGGCAGTGCCCCTTCGTGTTGTGCCTTCACCCACAGGGTTGCCTTCGAAGAGGGGTCCGGGCCTCGGGTCCTTCTCAAGAGCGGACCGGGGAATCGGGGGCGTTCGGCCTGTGGCCCCACCCACGTGGCTCGTCTCGAATTTCCTCGTGAGACCAGCCTCATCCTGAGGTGCGCCGGGAAGGCCGGGAACCCCTTCCAGACCACGCAGGGGAATCGCCTCTCCTGTCGCGATCAGGAGGGGAGAAGGGGCTCAGAGGAAGCGGTGCCGGGACCCTCGGTGTTCCCCTCGGGGGAACCCGGCGTGTCGGGGGACTTTTGGGGGTCGCAGGAAGGCTGTCAGGGACCGTCTCGCCCTTCAGGGCGGAACAGGGGACTTCCCTTGAGACGCCGTCGCGGGCAAGGGCCTCATCTTGCCAAGCGGTGGGAACCACGTGGTTTTTCTCGAGTTGCGGCGGCATTCTCGAGTTACGATGGGGATCTCAGCCTTCCCCTTGGGTTGGCCCTGGGAAGCCCAATCTTCCCCTCGGGTTGCGAGGGAAAGCTGGGGGTGGCGCTCGAGTCACTGCAGGGCCTAAGAGACCTCACCTAAGCGTGTGTCCGGGACCTAATTTTCCTCTCCAGGGAAGGCAGGGATCTCGGGGTTGCATTCCAGGCTCCCCCGGGGAGTCAGGCCTCGTCTCGAGGGGAAGCCAAGGACTCCGCTCTCCTCTCGAGTCGCGACGCGGGTCTCTTGGAGCCCCCTGAGCGGCCTCAAGGGAGTCCAGCCTCCTCTTCCGTTTGGAGAGAGGACCCGGGATTGCTCTCCAGGCCATGCAGGAAAAGAAGGCCCTCAGCTCGCGAGGACGGGGGCGCCTCAGGGGTTTCCTCGAGCTGCGGCGCCCGTGGGGGTTTTCTCCCGAGGCACGACGAGGATCTCAGGGAGCCTCTCGTGCGGCGCCAGGGAAGTCAGGTCTCCATGCGCGTGGCGAGGGGGAGCGCGTCCTGGCTCTCGAGTCACGGGAGGGGACTAGGGCCTCGAGACGCGTTGAAGAAGGACTCTCGAGGTCTTTGTCGGGGGGCGGCGGGAAACCCTCGTGTCCCTCGCCTTCTGCCGGGGACCTTAGGGAACTTCCCAGGGTGCCTCTGAGAGGCGAGGGATCCTGTGGAGGTGGCGGGGCCCCTCGGGACTCCGCTGGGTCTGGCGCAACGGAAGAGGGCCTCACCTCGAGGGGAGGCAGGCACCTCAGGCTTCCTCTGCGTTTCGGACTCCGACCGCAGGGTCCCTGCGGAGTTGGGACAGGAGAGTCAGGCCTCGTCTTGTCTGAGGAAGGGAACCCCGCTGGCCTCTCGAGTTGCTCAGGGGGTCTCAGGCCCCTCGTCGAGCTGTGTGTGGAACCCGCGGGTCTTTGCGGACGATGCACGGGGGTGGCAGTGCCCCTTCGTGTTGTGCCTTCACCCACAGGGTTGCCTTCGAAGAGGGGTCCGGGCCTCGGGTCCTTCTCAAGAGCGGACCGGGGAATCGGGGGCGTTCGGCCTGTGGCCCCACCCACGTGGCTCGTCTCGAATTTCCTCGTGAGACCGGCCTCATCCTGAGGTGCGCCGGGAAGGCCGGGAACCCCTTCCAGACCACGCAGGGGAATCGCCTCTCCTGTCGCGATCAGGAGGGGAGAAGGGGCTCAGAGGAAGCGGTGCCGGGACCCTCGGTGTTCCCCTCGGGGGAACCCGGCGTGTCGGGGGACTTTTGGGGGTCGCAGGAAGGCTGTCAGGGACCGTCTCGCCCTTCAGGGCGGAACAGGGGACTTCCCTTGAGACGCCGTCGCGGGCAAGGGCCTCATCTTGCCAAGCGGAGGGAACCACGTGGTTTTCCTCGAGTTGCGGCGGCATTCTCGAGTTACGACGGGGATCTCAGCCTTCCCCTTGGGTTGGCCCTGGGAAGCCCAATCTTCCCCTCGGGTTGCGAGGGAAAGCTTGGGGTGGCGCTCGAGTCACTGCAGGGCCTAAGAGACCTCACCTAAGCGTGTGTCCGGGACCTAATTTTCCTCTCCAGGGAAGGCAGGGATCTCGGGGTTGCATTCCAGGCTCCCCCGGGGAGTCAGGCCTCGTCTCGAGGGGAAGCCAAGGACTCCGCTCTCCTCTCGAGTCGCGACGCGGGTCTCTTGGAGCCCCCTGAGCGGCCTCAAGGGAGTCCAGCCTCCTCTTCCGTTTGGAGAGAGGACCCGGGATTGCTCTCCAGGCCATGCAGGAAAAGAAGGCCCTCAGCTCGCGAGGACGGGGGCGCCTCAGGGGTTTCCTCGAGCTGCGGCGCCCGTGGGGGTTTTCTCCCGAGGCACGACGAGGATCTCAGGGAGCCTCTCGTGCGGCGCCAGGGAAGTCAGGTCTCCATGCGCGTGGCGAGGGGGAGCGCGTCCTGGCTCTCGAGTCACGGGAGGGGACTAGGGCCTCGAGACGCGTTGAAGAAGGACTCTCGAGGTCTCTGTCGGGGGGCGGCGGGAAACCCTCGTGTCCCTCGCCTTCTGCCGGGGACCTTAGGGAACTTCCCAGGGTGCCTCTGAGAGGCGAGGGATCCTGTGGAGGTGGCGGGGCCCCTCGGGACTCCGTTGGGTCTGGCGCAACGGAAGAGGGCCTCACCTCGAGGGGAGGCAGGCACCTCAGGCTTCCTCTGCGTTTCGGACTCCGACCGCAGGGTCCCTGCAGAGTTGGGACAGGAGAGTCAGGCCTCGTCTTGTCTGAGGAAGGGAACCCCGCTGGCCTCTCGAGTTGCTCAGGGGGTCTCAGGCTCCTCGTCGAGCTGTGTATGGAACCCGCGGGTCTTTGCGGACGATGCACGGGGGTGGCAGTGCCCCTTCATGTTGTGCCTTCACCCACAGGGTTGCCTTCGAAGAGGGGTCCGGGCCTCGGGTCCTTCTCAAGGGCGGACCGGGGAATCGGGGGCGTTCGGCCTGTGGCCCCACCCACGTGGCTCGTCTCGAATTTCCTCGTGAGACCGGCCTCATCCTGAGGTGCGCCGGGAAGGCCGGGAACCCCTTCCAGACCACGCAGGGGAATCGCCTCTCCTGTCGCGATCAGGAGGGGAGAAGGGGCTCAGAGGAAGCGGTGCCGGGACCCTCGGTGTTCCCCTCGGGGGAACCCGGCGTGTCGGGGGACTTTTGGGGGTCGCAGGAAGGCTGTCAGGGACCGTCTCGCCCTTCAGGCGGACAGGGGACTTCCCTTGAGACGCCGTCGCGGGCAAGGGCCTCATCTTGCCAAGCGGTGGGAACCACGTGGTTTTTCTCGAGTTGCGGCGGCATTCTCGAGTTACGACGGGGATCTCAGCCTTCCCCTTGGGTTGGCCCTGGGAAGCCCAATCTTCCCCTCGGGTTGCGAGGGAAAGCTGGGGGTGGCGCTCGAGTCACTGCAGGGCCTAAGAGACCTCACCTAAGCGTGTGTCCGGGACCTAATTTTCCTCTCCAGGGAAGGCAGGGATCTCGGGGTTGCATTCCAGGCTCCCCCGGGGAGTCAGGCCTCGACTCGAGGGGAAGCCAAGGACTCCGCTCTCCTCTCGAGTCGCGACGCGGGTCTCTTGGAGCCCCCTGAGCGGCCTCAAGGGAGTCCAGCCTCCTCTTCCGTTTGGAGAGAGGACCCGGGATTGCTCTCCAGGCCATGCAGGAAAAGAAGGCCCTCAGCTCGCGAGGACGGGGGCGCCTCAGGGGTTTCCTCGAGCTGCGGCGCCCGTGGGGGTTTTCTCCCGAGGCACGACGAGGATCTCAGGGAGCCTCTCGTGCGGCGCCAGGGAAGTCAGGTCTCCATGCGCGTGGCGAGGGGGAGCGCGTCCTGGCTCTCGAGTCACGGGAGGGGACTAGGGCCTCGAGACGCGTTGAAGAAGGACTCTCGAGGTCTTTGTCGGGGGCGGCGGGAAACCCTCGTGTCCCTCGCCTTCTGCCGGGGACCTTAGGGAACTTCCCAGGGTGCCTCTGAGAGGCGAGGGATCCTGTGGAGGTGGCGGGGCCCCTCGGGACTCCGCTGGGTCTGGCGCAACGGAAGAGGGCCTCACCTCGAGGGGAGGCAGGCACCTCAGGCTTCCTCTGCGTTCGGACTCCGACCGCAGGGTCCCTGCAGAGTTGGGACAGGAGAGTCAGGCCTCGTCTTTTCTGAGGAAGGGAACCCCGCTGCCTCTCGAGTTGCTCAGGGGGTCTCAGGCCCCTCGTCGAGCTGTGTGTGGAACCCGCGGGTCTTTGCGGACGATGCACGGGGGTGGCAGTGCCCTTCGTGTTGTGCCTTCACCCACAGGGTTGCCTTCGAAGAGGGGTCCGGGCCTCGGGTCCTTCTCAAGAGCGGACCGGGGAATCGGGGGCGTTCGGCCTGTGGCCCCACCCACGTGGCTCGTCTCGAATTTCCTCGTGAGACCGGCCTCATCCTGAGGTGCGCCGGGAAGGCCGGGAACCCCTTCCAGACCACGCAGGGGAATCGCCTCTCCTGTCGCGATCAGGAGGGGAGAAGGGGCTCAGAGGAAGCGGTGCCGGGACCCTCGGTGTTCCCTCGGGGGAACCCGGCGTGTCGGGGGACTTTTGGGGTCGCAGGAAGGCTGTCAGGGACCGTCTCGCCCTTCAGGGCGGAACAGGGGACTTCCCTTGAGACGCCGTCGCGGGCAAGGGCCTCATCTTGCCAAGCGGTGGGAACCACGTGGTTTTTCTCGAGTTGCGGCGGCATTCTCGAGTTACGACGGGGATCTCAGCCTTCCCCTTGGGTTGGCCCTGGGAAGCCCAATCTTCCCCTCGGGTTGCGAGGGAAAGCTGGGGGTGGCGCTCGAGTCACTGCAGGGCCTAAGAGACCTCACCTAAGCGTGTGTCCGGGACCTAATTTTCCTCTCCAGGGAAGGCAGGGATCTCGGGGTTGCATTCCAGGCTCCCCCGGGGAGTCAGGCCTCGTCTCGAGGGGAAGCCAAGGACTCCGCTCTCCTCTCGAGTCGCGACGCGGGTCTCTTGGAGCCCCCTGAGCGGCCTCAAGGGAGTCCAGCCTCCTCTTCCGTTTGGAGAGAGGACCCGGGATTGCTCTCCAGGCCATGCAGGAAAAGAAGGCCCTCAGCTCGCGAGGACGGGGGCGTCTCAGGGGTTTCCTCGAGCTGCGGCGCCCGTGGGGGTTTTCTCCCGAGGCACGACGAGGATCTCAGGGAGCCTCTCGTGCGGCGCCAGGGAAGTCAGGTCTCCATGCGCGTGGCGAGGGGGAGCGCGTCCTGGCTCTCGAGTCACGGGAGGGGACTAGGGCCTCGAGACGCGTTGAAGAAGGACTCTCGAGGTCTCTGTCGGGGGGCGGCGGGAAACCCTCGTGTCCCTCGCCTTCTGCCGGGGACCTTAGGGAACTTCCCAGGGTGCCTCTGAGAGGCGAGGGATCCTGTGGAGGTGGCGGGGCCCCTCGGGACTCCGCTGGGTCTGGCGCAACGGAAGAGGGCCTCACCTCGAGGGGAGGCAGGCACCTCAGGCTTCCTCTGCGTTTCGGACTCCGACCGCAGGGTCCCTGCAGAGTTGGGACAGGAGAGTCAGGCCTCGTCTTGTCTGAGGAAGGGAACCCCGCTGGCCTCTCGAGTTGCTCAGGGGGTCTCAGGCCCCTCGTCGAGCTGTGTGTGGAACCCGCGGGTCTTTGCGGACGATGCACGGGGGTGGCAGTGCCCCTTCGTGTTGTGCCTTCACCCACAGGGTTGCCTTCGAAGAGGGGTCCGGGCCTCGGGTCCTTCTCAAGAGCGGACCGGGGAATCGGGGGCGTTCGGCCTGTGGCCCCACCCACGTGGCTCGTCTCGAATTTCCTCGTGAGACCCGGCCTCATCCTGAGGTGCGCCGGGAAGGCCGGGAACCCCTTCCAGACCACGCAGGGGAATCGCCTCTCCTGTCGCGATCAGGAGGGGAGAGGGGCTCAGAGGAAGCGGTGCCGGACCCTCGGTGTTCCCCTCGGGGGAACCCGGCGTGTCGGGGGACTTTTGGGGGTCGCAGGAAGGCTGTCAGGGACCGTCTCGCCCTTCAGGGCGGAACAGGGGACTTCCCTTGAGACGCCGTCGCGGGCAAGGGCCTCATCTTGCCAAGCGGTGGGAACCACGTGGTTTTACTCGAGTTGCGGCGGCATTCTCGAGTTACGACGGGGATCTCAGCCTTCCCCTTGGGTTGGCCCTGGGAAGCCCAATCTTCCCCTCGGGTTGCGAGGGAAAGCTGGGGGTGGCGCTCGAGTCACTGCAGGGCCTAAGAGACCTCACCTAAGCGTGTGTCCGGGACCTAATTTTCCTCTCCAGGGAAGGCAGGGATCTCGGGGTTGCATTCCAGGCTCCCCCGGGAGTCAGGCCTCGTCTCGAGGGGAAGCCAAGGACTCCGCTCTCCTCTCGAGTCGCGACGCGGGTCTCTTGGAGCCCCCTGAGCGGCCTCAAGGGAGTCCAGCCTCCTCTTCCGTTTGGAGAGAGGACCCGGGATTGCTCTCCAGCCATGCAGGAAAAGAAGGCCCTCAGCTCGCGAGGACGGGGGCGTCTCAGGGGTTTCCTCGAGCTGCGGCGCCCGTGGGGGTTTTCTCCCAGAGCACGACGAGGATCCGAGGATCTCAGGGAGCCTCTCGTGCGGCGCCAGGGAAGTCAGGTCTCCATGCGCGTGGCGAGGGGAGCGCGTCCTGGCTCTCGAGTCACGGGAGGGGACTAGGGCCTCGAGACGCGTTGAAGAAGACTCTCGAGGTCTTTGTCGGGGGGCGGCGGGAAACCCTCGTGTCCCTCGCCTTCTGCCGGGGACCTTAGGGAACTTCCCAGGGTGCCTCTGAGAGGCGAGGGATCCTGTGGAGGTGGCGGGGCCCCTCGGGACTCCGCTGGGCTGGCGCAACGGAAGAGGGCCTCACCTCGAGGGGAGGCAGGCACCTCAGGCTTCCTCTGCGTTTCGGACTCCGACCGCAGGGTCCCTGCAGAGTTGGGACAGGAGAGTCAGGCCTCGTCTTGTCTGAGGAAGGGAACCCCGCTGGCCTCTCGAGTTGCTCAGGGGGTCTCAGGCCCCTCGTCGAGCTGTGTGTGGAACCCGCGGGTCTTTGCGGACGATGCACGGGGGTGGCAGTGCCCCTTCGTGTTGTGCCTTCACCCACAGGGTTGCCTTCGAAGAGGGGTCCGGGCCTCGGGTCCTTCTCAAGAGCGGACCGGGGAATCGGGGGCGTTCGGCCTGTGGCCCCACCCACGTGGCTCGTCTCGAATTTCCTCGTGAGACCGGCCTCATCCTGAGGTGCGCCGGGAAGGCCGGGAACCCCTTCCAGACCACGCAGGGGAATCGCCTCTCCTGTCGCGATCAGGAGGGGAGAAGGGGCTCAGAGGAAGCGGTGCCGGGACCCTCGGTGTTCCCCTCGGGGGAACCCGGCGTGTCGGGGGACTTTTGGGGGTCGCAGGAAGGCTGTCAGGGGACCGTCTCGCCCTTCAGGGCGGAACAGGGGACTTCCCTTGAGACGCCGTCGCGGGCAAGGGCCTCATCTTGCCAAGCGGTGGGAACCACGTGGTTTTTCTCGAGTTGCGGCGGCATTCTCGAGTTACGACGGGGATCTCAGCCTTCCCCTTGGGTTGGCCCTGGGAAGCCCAATCTTCCCCTCGGGTTGCGAGGGAAAGCTGGGGGTGGCGCTCGAGTCACTGCAGGGCCTAAGAGACCTCACCTAAGCGTGTGTCCAGGACCTAATTTTCCTCTCCAGGGAAGGCAGGGATCTCGGGGTTGCATTCCCAGGCTCCCCCGGGGAGTCAGGCCTCGTCTCGAGGGGAAGCCAAGGACTCCGCTCTCCTCTCGAGTCGCGACGCGGGTCTCTTGGAGCCCCCTGAGCGGCCTCAAGGGAGTCCAGCCTCCTCTTCCGTTTGGAGAGAGGACCCGGGATTGCTCTCCAGGCCATGCAGGAAAAGAAGGCCCTCAGCTCGCGAGGACGGGGGCGTCTCAGGGGTTTCCTCGAGCTGCGGCGCCCGTGGGGGTTTTCTCCCGAGGCATGACGAGGATCTCAGGGAGCCTCTCGTGCGGCGCCAGGGAAGTCAGGTCTCCATGCGCGTGGCGAGGGGGAGCGCGTCCTGGCTCTCGAGTCACGGGAGGGGACTAGGGCCTCGAGACGCGTTGAAGAAGGACTCTCGAGGTCTTTGTCGGGGGGCGGCGGGAAACCCTCGTGTCCCTCGCCTTCTGCCGGGGACCTTAGGGAACTTCCCAGGGTGCCTCTGAGAGGCGAGGGATCCTGTGGAGGTGGCGGGGCCCCTCGGGACTCCGCTGGGTCTGGCGCAACGGAAGAGGGCCTCACCTCGAGGGGAGGCAGGCACCTCAGGCTTCCTCTGCGTTTCGGACTCCGACCGCAGGGTCCCTGCGGAGTTGGGACAGGAGAGTCAGGCCTCGTCTTGTCTGAGGAAGGGAACCCCGCTGGCCTCTCGAGTTGCTCAGGGGGTCTCAGGCCCCTCGTCGAGCTGTGTGTGGAACCCGCGGGTCTTTGCGGACGATGCACGGGGGTGGCAGTGCCCCTTCGTGTTGTGCCTTCACCCACAGGGTTGCCTTCGAAGAGGGGTCCGGGCCTCGGGTCCTTCTCAAGAGCGGACCGGGGAATCGGGGGCGTTCGGCCTGTGGCCCCACCCACGTGGCTCGTCTCGAATTTCCTCGTGAGACCGGCCTCATCCTGAGGTGCGCCGGGAAGGCCGGGAACCCCTTCCAGACCACGCAGGGGAATCGCCTCTCCTGTCGCGATCAGGAGGGGAGAAGGGGCTCAGAGGAAGCGGTGCCGGGACCCTCGGTGTTCCCCTCGGGGGAACCCGGCGTGTCGGGGGACTTTTGGGGGTCGCAGGAAGGCTGTCAGGGACCGTCTCGCCCTTCAGGGCGGAACAGGGGACTTCCCTTGAGACGCCGTCGCGGGCAAGGGCCTCATCTTGCCAAGCGGTGGGAACCACGTGGTTTTTCTCGAGTTGCGGCGGCATTCTCGAGTTACGACGGGGATCTCAGCCTTCCCCTTGGGTTGGCCCTGGGAAGCCCAATCTTCCCCTCGGGTTGCGAGGGAAAGCTGGGGGTGGCGCTCGAGTCACTGCAGGGCCTAAGAGACCTCACCTAAGCGTGTGTCCGGGACCTAATTTTCCTCTCCAGGGAAGGCAGGGATCTCGGGGTTGCATTCCAGGCTCCCCCGGGGAGTCAGGCCTCGTCTCGAGGGGAAGCCGAGGACTCCGCTCTCCTCTCGAGTCGCGACGCGGGTCTCTTGGAGCCCCCTGAGCGGCCTCAAGGGAGTCCAGCCTCCTCTTCCGTTTGGAGAGAGGACCCGGGATTGCTCTCCAGGCCATGCAGGAAAAGAAGGCCCTCAGCTCGCGAGGACGGGGGCGTCTCAGGGCTTTCCTCGAGCTGCGGCGCCCGTGGGGGTTTTCTCCCGAGGCACGACGAGGATCTCAGGGAGCCTCTCGTGCGGCGCCAGGGAAGTCAGGTCTCCATGCGCGTGGCGAGGGGGAGCGCGTCCTGGCTCTCGAGTCACGGGAGGGGACTAGGGCCTCGAGACGCGTTGAAGAAGGACTCTCGAGGTCTTTGTCGGGGGGCGGCGGGAAACCCTCGTGTCCCTCGCCTTCTGCCGGGGACCTTAGGGAACTTCCCAGGGTGCCTCTGAGAGGCGAGGGATCCTGTGGAGGTGGCGGGGCCCCTCGGGACTCCGCTGGGTCTGGCGCAACGGAAGAGGGCCTCACCTCGAGGGGAGGCAGGCACCTCAGGCTTCCTCTGCGTTTCGGACTCCGACCGCAGGGTCCCTGCGGAGTTGGGACAGGAGAGTCAGGCCTCGTCTTGTCTGAGGAAGGGAACCCCGCTGGCCTCTCGAGTTGCTCAGGGGGTCTCAGGCCCCTCGTCGAGCTGTGTGTGGAACCCGCGGGTCTTTGCGGACGATGCACGGGGGTGGCAGTGCCCCTTCGTGTTGTGCCTTCACCCACAGGGTTGCCTTCGAAGAGGGGTCCGGGCCTCGGGTCCTTCTCAAGAGCGGACCGGGGAATCGGGGGCGTTCGGCCTGTGGCCCCACCCACGTGGCTCGTCTCGAATTTCCTCGTGAGACCGGCCTCATCCTGAGGTGCGCCGGGAAGGCCGGGAACCCCTTCCAGACCACGCAGGGGAATCGCCTCTCCTGTCGCGATCAGGAGGGGAGAAGGGGCTCAGAGGAAGCGGTGCCGGGACCCTCGGTGTTCCCCTCGGGGGAACCCGGCGTGTCGGGGGACTTTTGGGGGTCGCAGGAAGGCTGTCAGGGACCGTCTCGCCCTTCAGGGCGGAACAGGGGACTTCCCTTGAGACGCCGTCGCGGGCAAGGGCCTCATCTTGCCAAGCGGTGGGAACCACGTGGTTTTTCTCGAGTTGCGGCGGCATTCTCGAGTTACGACGGGGATCTCAGCCTTCCCCTTGGGTTGGCCCTGGGAAGCCCAATCTTCCCCTCGGGTTGCGAGGGAAAGCTGGGGGTGGCGCTCGAGTCACTGCAGGGCCTAAGAGACCTCACCTAAGCGTGTGTCCGGGACCTAATTTTCCTCTCCAGGGAAGGCAGGGATCTCGGGGTTGCATTCCAGGCTCCCCCGGGGAGTCAGGCCTCGTCTCGAGGGGAAGCCAAGGACTCCGCTCTCCTCTCGAGTCGCGACGCGGGTCTCTTGGAGCCCCCTGAGCGGACTCAAGGGAGTCCAGCCTCCTCTTCCGTTTGGAGAGAGGACCCGGGATTGCTCTCCAGGCCATGCAGGAAAAGAAGGCCCTCAGCTCGCGAGGACGGGGGCGCCTCAGGGGTTTCCTCGAGCTGCGGCGCCCGTGGGGGTTTTCTCCCGAGGCACGACGAGGATCTCAGGGAGCCTCTCGTGCGGCGCCAGGGAAGTCAGGTCTCCATGCGCGTGGCGAGGGGGAGCGCGTCCTGGCTCTCGAGTCACGGGAGGGGACTAGGGCCTCGAGACGCGTTGAAGAAGGACTCTCGAGGTCTTTGTCGGGGGGCGGCGGGAAACCCTCGTGTCCCTCGCCTTCTGCCGGGGACCTTAGGGAACTTCCCAGGGTGCCTCTGAGAGGCGAGGGATCCTGTGGAGGTGGCGGGGCCCCTCGGGACTCCGCTGGGTCTGGCGCAACGGAAGAGGGCCTCACCTCGAGGGGAGGCAGGCACCTCAGGCTTCCTCTGCGTTTCGGACTCCGACCGCAGGGTCCCTGCAGAGTTGGGACAGGAGAGTCAGGCCTCGTCTTGTCTGAGGAAGGGAACCCCGCTGGCCTCTCGAGTTGCTCAGGGGGTCTCAGGCCCCTCGTCGAGCTGTGTGTGGAACCCGCGGGTCTTTGCGGACGATGCACGGGGGTGGCAGTGCCCCTTCGTGTTGTGCCTTCACCCACAGGGTTGCCTTCGAAGAGGGGTCCGGGCCTCGGGTCCTTCTCAAGAGCGGACCGGGGAATCGGGGGCGTTCGGCCTGTGGCCCCACCCACGTGGCTCGTCTCGAATTTCCTCGTGAGACCGGCCTCATCCTGAGGTGCGCCGGGAAGGCCGGGAACCCCTTCCAGACCACGCAGGGGAATCGCCTCTCCTGTCGCGATCAGGAGGGGAGAAGGGGCTCAGAGGAAGCGGTGCCGGGACCCTCGGTGTTCCCCTCGGGGGAACCCGGCGTGTCGGGGGACTTTTGGGGGTCGCAGGAAGGCTGTCAGGGACCGTCTCGCCCTTCAGGGCGGAACAGGGGACTTCCCTTGAGACGCCGTCGCGGGCAAGGGCCTCATCTTGCCAAGCGGTGGGAACCACGTGGTTTTTCTCGAGTTGCGGCGGCATTCTCGAGTTACGACGGGGATCTCAGCCTTCCCCTTGGGTTGGCCCTGGGAAGCCCAATCTTCCCCTCGGGTTGCGAGGGAAAGCTGGGGGTGGCGCTCGAGTCACTGCAGGGCCTAAGAGACCTCACCTAAGCGTGTGTCCGGGACCTAATTTTCCTCTCCAGGGAAGGCAGGGATCTCGGGGTTGCATTCCAGGCTCCCCCGGGGAGTCAGGCCTCGTCTCGAGGGGAAGCCGAGGACTCCGCTCTCCTCTCGAGTCGCGACGCGGGTCTCTTGGAGCCCCCTGAGCGGCCTCAAGGGAGTCCAGCCTCCTCTTCCGTTTGGAGAGAGGACCCGGGATTGCTCTCCAGGCCATGCAGGAAAAGAAGGCCCTCAGCTCGCGAGGACGGGGGCGCCTCAGGGGTTTCCTCGAGCTGCGGCGCCCGTGGGGGTTTTCTCCCGAGGCACGACGAGGATCTCAGGGAGCCTCTCGTGCGGCGCCAGGGAAGTCAGGTCTCCATGCGCGTGGCGAGGGGGAGCGCGTCCTGGCTCTCGAGTCACGGGAGGGGACTAGGGCCTCGAGACGCGTTGAAGAAGGACTCTCGAGGTCTTTGTCGGGGGGCGGCGGGAAACCCTCGTGTCCCTCGCCTTCTGCCGGGGACCTTAGGGAACTTCCCAGGGTGCCTCTGAGAGGCGAGGGATCCTGTGGAGGTGGCGGGGCCCCTCGGGACTCCGCTGGGTCTGGCGCAACGGAAGAGGGCCTCACCTCGAGGGGAGGCAGGCACCTCAGGCTTCCTCTGCGTTTCGGACTCCGACCGCAGGGTCCCTGCAGAGTTGGGACAGGAGAGTCAGGCCTCGTCTTGTCTGAGGAAGGGAACCCCGCTGGCCTCTCGAGTTGCTCAGGGGGTCTCAGGCCCCTCGTCGAGCTGTGTGTGGAACCCGCGGGTCTTTGCGGACGATGCACGGGGGTGGCAGTGCCCCTTCGTGTTGTGCCTTCACCCACAGGGTTGCCTTCGAAGAGGGGTCCGGGCCTCGGGTCCTTCTCAAGAGCGGACCGGGGAATCGGGGGCGTTCGGCCTGTGGCCCCACCCACGTGGCTCGTCTCGAATTTCCTCGTGAGACCGGCCTCATCCTGAGGTGCGCCGGGAAGGCCGGGAACCCCTTCCAGACCACGCAGGGGAATCGCCTCTCCTGTCGCGATCAGGAGGGGAGAAGGGGCTCAGAGGAAGCGGTGCCGGGACCCTCGGTGTTCCCCTCGGGGGAACCCGGCGTGTCGGGGGACTTTTGGGGGTCGCAGGAAGGCTGTCAGGGACCGTCTCGCCCTTCAGGGCGGAACAGGGGACTTCCCTTGAGACGCCGTCGCGGGCAAGGGCCTCATCTTGCCAAGCGGTGGGAACCACGTGGTTTTTCTCGAGTTGCGGCGGCATTCTCGAGTTACGACGGGGATCTCAGCCTTCCCCTTGGGTTGGCCCTGGGAAGCCCAATCTTCCCCTCGGGTTGCGAGGGAAAGCTGGGGGTGGCGCTCGAGTCACTGCAGGGCCTAAGAGACCTCACCTAAGCGTGTGTCCGGGACCTAATTTTCCTCTCCAGGGAAGGCAGGGATCTCGGGGTTGCATTCCAGGCTCCCCCGGGGAGTCAGGCCTCGTCTCGAGGGGAAGCCGAGGACTCCGCTCTCCTCTCGAGTCGCGACGCGGGTCTCTTGGAGCCCCCTGAGCGGCCTCAAGGGAGTCCAGCCTCCTCTTCCGTTTGGAGAGAGGACCCGGGATTGCTCTCCAGGCCATGCAGGAAAAGAAGGCCCTCAGCTCGCGAGGACGGGGGCGTCTCAGGGGTTTCCTCGAGCTGCGGCGCCCGTGGGGGTTTTCTCCCGAGGCACGACGAGGATCTCAGGGAGCCTCTCGTGCGGCGCCAGGGAAGTCAGGTCTCCATGCGCGTGGCGAGGGGGAGCGCGTCCTGGCTCTCGAGTCACGGGAGGGGACTAGGGCCTCGAGACGCGTTGAAGAAGGACTCTCGAGGTCTCTGTCGGGGGGCGGCGGGAAACCCTCGTGTCCCTCGCCTTCTGCCGGGGACCTTAGGGAACTTCCCAGGGTGCCTCTGAGAGGCGAGGGATCCTGTGGAGGTGGCGGGGCCCCTCGGGACTCCGCTGGGTCTGGCGCAACGGAAGAGGGCCTCACCTCGAGGGGAGGCAGGCACCTCAGGCTTCCTCTGCGTTTCGGACTCCGACCGCAGGGTCCCTGCGGAGTTGGGACAGGAGAGTCAGGCCTCGTCTTGTCTGAGGAAGGGAACCCCGCTGGCCTCTCGAGTTGCTCAGGGGGTCTCAGGCCCCTCGTCGAGCTGTGTGTGGAACCCGCGGGTCTTTGCGGACGATGCACGGGGGTGGCAGTGCCCCTTCGTGTTGTGCCTTCACCCACAGGGTTGCCTTCGAAGAGGGGTCCGGGCCTCGGGTCCTTCTCAAGAGCGGACCGGGGAATCGGGGGCGTTCGGCCTGTGGCCCCACCCACGTGGCTCGTCTCGAATTTCCTCGTGAGACCGGCCTCATCCTGAGGTGCGCCGGGAAGGCCGGGAACCCCTTCCAGACCACGCAGGGGAATCGCCTCTCCTGTCGCGATCAGGAGGGGAGAAGGGGCTCAGAGGAAGCGGTGCCGGGACCCTCGGTGTTCCCCTCGGGGGAACCCGGCGTGTCGGGGGACTTTTGGGGGTCGCAGGAAGGCTGTCAGGGACCGTCTCGCCCTTCAGGGCGGAACAGGGGACTTCCCTTGAGACGCCGTCGCGGGCAAGGGCCTCATCTTGCCAAGCGGTGGGAACCACGTGGTTTTTCTCGAGTTGCGGCGGCATTCTCGAGTTACGACGGGGATCTCAGCCTTCCCCTTGGGTTGGCCCTGGGAAGCCCAATCTTCCCCTCGGGTTGCGAGGGAAAGCTGGGGGTGGCGCTCGAGTCACTGCAGGGCCGAAGAGACCTCACCTAAGCGTGTGTCCGGGACCTAATTTTCCTCTCCAGGGAAGGCAGGGATCTCGGGGTTGCATTCCAGGCTCCCCCGGGGAGTCAGGCCTCGTCTCGAGGGGAAGCCAAGGACTCCGCTCTCCTCTCGAGTCGCGACGCGGGTCTCTTGGAGCCCCCTGAGCGGCCTCAAGGGAGTCCAGCCTCCTCTTCCGTTTGGAGAGAGGACCCGGGATTGCTCTCCAGGCCATGCAGGAAAAGAAGGCCCTCAGCTCGCGAGGACGGGGGCGTCTCAGGGGTTTCCTCGAGCTGCGGCGCCCGTGGGGGTTTTCTCCCGAGGCACGACGAGGATCTCAGGGAGCCTCTCGTGCGGCGCCAGGGAAGTCAGGTCTCCATGCGCGTGGCGAGGGGGAGCGCGTCCTGGCTCTCGAGTCACGGGAGGGGACTAGGGCCTCGAGACGCGTTGAAGAAGGACTCTCGAGGTCTTTGTCGGGGGGCGGCGGGAAACCCTCGTGTCCCTCGCCTTCTGCCGGGGACCTTAGGGAACTTCCCAGGGTGCCTCTGAGAGGCGAGGGATCCTGTGGAGGTGGCGGGGCCCCTCGGGACTCCGCTGGGTCTGGCGCAACGGAAGAGGGCCTCACCTCGAGGGGAGGCAGGCACCTCAGGCTTCCTCTGCGTTTCGGACTCCGACCGCAGGGTCCCTGCAGAGTTGGGACAGGAGAGTCAGGCCTCGTCTTGTCTGAGGAAGGGAACCCCGCTGGCCTCTCGAGTTGCTCAGGGGGTCTCAGGCCCCTCGTCGAGCTGTGTGTGGAACCCGCGGGTCTTTGCGGACGATGCACGGGGGTGGCAGTGCCCCTTCGTGTTGTGCCTTCACCCACAGGGTTGCCTTCGAAGAGGGGTCCGGGCCTCGGGTCCTTCTCAAGAGCGGACCGGGGAATCGGGGGCGTTCGGCCTGTGGCCCCACCCACGTGGCTCGTCTCGAATTTCCTCGTGAGACCGGCCTCATCCTGAGGTGCGCCGGGAAGGCCGGGAACCCCTTCCAGACCACGCAGGGGGAATCGCCTCTCCTGTCGCGATCAGGAGGGGAGAAGGGGCTCAGAGGAAGCGGTGCCGGGACCCTCGGTGTTCCCCTCGGGGGAACCCGGCATGTCGGGGGACTTTTGGGGGTCGCAGGAAGGCTGTCAGGGGACCGTCTCGCCCTTCAGGGCGGAACAGGGGACTTCCCTTGAGACGCCGTCGCGGGCAAGGGCCTCATCTTGCCAAGCGGTGGGAACCACGTGGTTTTTCTCGAGTTGCGGCGGCATTCTCGAGTTACGACGGGATCTCAGCCTTCCCCTTGGGTTGGCCCTGGGAAGCCCAATCTTCCCCTCGGGTTGCGAGGGAAAGCTGGGGGTGGCGCTCGAGTCACTGCAGGGCCTAAGAGACCTCACCTAAGCGTGTGTCCGGGACCTAATTTTCCTCTCCAGGGAAGGCAGGGATCTCGGGGTTGCATTCCAGGCTCCCCCGGGGAGTCAGGCCTCGTCTCGAGGGGAAGCCAAGGACTCCGCTCTCCTCTCGAGTCGCGACGCGGGGCTCTTGGAGCCCCCTGAGCGGCCTCAAGGGAGTCCAGCCTCCTCTTCCGTTTGGAGAGAGGACCCGGGATTGCTCTCCAGGCCATGCAGGAAAAGAAGGCCCTCAGCTCGCGAGGACGGGGGCGTCTCAGGGGTTTCCTCGAGCTGCGGCGCCCGTGGGGGTTTTCTCCCGAGGCACGACGAGGATCTCAGGGAGCCTCTCGTGCGGCGCCAGGGATGTCAGGTCTCCATGCGCGTGGCGAGGGGGAGCGCGTCCTGGCTCTCGAGTCACGGGAGGGGACTAGGGCCTCGAGACGCGTTGAAGAAGGACTCTCGAGGTCTTTGTCGGGGGGCGGCGGGAAACCCTCGTGTCCCTCGCCTTCTGCCGGGGACCTTAGGGAACTTCCCAGGGTGCCTCTGAGAGGCGAGGGATCCTGTGGAGGTGGCGGGGCCCCTCGGGACTCCGCTGGGTCTGGCGCAACGGAAGAGGGCCTCACCTCGAGGGGAGGCAGGCACCTCAGGCTTCCTCTGCGTTTCGGACTCCGACCGCAGGGTCCCTGCAGAGTTGGGACAGGAGAGTCAGGCCTCGTCTTGTCTGAGGAAGGGAACCCCGCTGGCCTCTCGAGTTGCTCAGGGGGTCTCAGGCCCCTCGTCGAGCTGTGTGTGGAACCCGCGGGTCTTTGCGGACGATGCACGGGGGTGGCAGTGCCCCTTCGTGTTGTGCCTTCACCCACAGGGTTGCCTTCGAAGAGGGGTCCGGGCCTCGGGTCCTTCTCAAGAGCGGACCGGGGAATCGGGGGCGTTCGGCCTGTGGCCCCACCCACGTGGCTCGTCTCGAATTTCCTCGTGAGACCGGCCTCATCCTGAGGTGCGCCGGGAAGGCCGGGAACCCCTTCCAGACCACGCAGGGGAATCGCCTCTCCTGTCGCGATCAGGAGGGGAGAAGGGGCTCAGAGGAAGCGGTGCCGGGACCCTCGGTGTTCCCCTCGGGGGAACCCGGCGTGTCGGGGGACTTTTGGGGGTCGCAGGAAGGCTGTCAGGGACCGTCTCGCCCTTCAGGGCGGAACAGGGGACTTCCCTTGAGACGCCGTCGCGGGCAAGGGCCTCATCTTGCCAAGCGGTGGGAACCACGTGGTTTTTCTCGAGTTGCGGCGGCATTCTCGAGTTACGACGGGGATCTCAGCCTTCCCCTTGGGTTGGCCCTGGGAAGCCCAATCTTCCCCTCGGGTTGCGAGGGAAAGCTGGGGGTGGCGCTCGAGTCACTGCAGGGCCTAAGAGACCTCACCTAAGCGTGTGTCCGGGACCTAATTTTCCTCTCCAGGGAAGGCAGGGATCTCGGGGTTGCATTCCAGGCTCCCCCGGGGAGTCAGGCCTCGTCTCGAGGGGAAGCCAAGGACTCCGCTCTCCTCTCGACTCGCGACGCGGGGCTCTTGGAGCCCCCTGAGCGGCCTCAAGGGAGTCCAGCCTCCTCTTCCGTTTGGAGAGAGGACCCGGGATTGCTCTCCAGGCCATGCAGGAAAAGAAGGCCCTCAGCTCGCGAGAACGGGGGCGTCTCAGGGGTTTCCTCGAGCTGCGGCGCCCGTGGGCGTTTTCTCCCGAGGCACGACGAGGATCTCAGGGAGCCTCTCGTGCGGCGCCAGGGAAGTCAGGTCTCCATGCGCGTGGCGAGGGGGAGCGCGTCCTGGCTCTCGAGTCACGGGAGGGGACTAGGGCCTCGAGACGCGTTGAAGAAGGACTCTCGAGGTCTTTGTCGGGGGGCGGCGGGAAACCCTCGTTTCCCTCGCCTTCTGCCGGGGACCTTAGGGAGCTTCCCAGGGTGCCTCTGAGAGGCGAGGGATCCTGTGGAGGTGGCGGGGCCCCTCGGGACTCCGCTGGGTCTGGCGCAACGGAAGAGGGCCTCACCTCGAGGGGAGGCAGGCACCTCAGGCTTCCTCTGCGTTTCGGACTCCGACCGCAGGGTCCCTGCAGAGTTGGGACAGGAGAGTCAGGCCTCGTCTTGTCTGAGGAAGGGAACCCCGCTGGCCTCTCGAGTTGCTCAGGGGGTCTCAGGCCCCTCGTCGAGCTGTGTGTGGAACCCGCGGGTCTTTGCGGACGATGCACGGGGGTGGCAGTGCCCCTTCGTGTTGTGCCTTCACCCACAGGGTTGCCTTCGAAGAGGGGTCCGGGCCTCGGGTCCTTCTCAAGAGCGGACCGGGGAATCGGGGGCGTTCGGCCTGTGGCCCCACCCACGTGGCTCGTCTCGAATTTCCTCGTGAGACCGGCCTCATCCTGAGGTGCGCCGGGAAGGCCGGGAACCCCTTCCAGACCACGCAGGGGAATCGCCTCTCCTGTCGCGATCAGGAGGGGAGAAGGGGCTCAGAGGAAGCCGTGCCGGGACCCTCGGTGTTCCCCTCGGGGGAACCCGGCGTGTCGGGGGACTTTTGGGGGTCGCAGGAAGGCTGTCAGGGACCGTCTCGCCCTTCAGGGCGGAACAGGGGACTTCCCTTGAGATGCCGTCGCGGGCAAGGGCCTCATCTTGCCAAGCGGTGGGAACCACGTGGTTTTTCTCGAGTTGCGGCGGCATTCTCGAGTTACGACGGGGATCTCAGCCTTCCCCTTGGGTTGGCCCTGGGAAGCCCAATCTTCCCCTCGGGTTGCGAGGGAAAGCTGGGGGTGGCGCTCGAGTCACTGCAGGGCCGAAGAGACCTCACCTAAGCGTGTGTCCGGGACCTAATTTTCCTCTCCAGGGAAGGCAGGGATCTCGGGGTTGCATTCCAGGCTCCCCCGGGGAGTCAGGCCTCGTCTCGAGGGGAAGCCAAGGACTCCGCTCTCCTCTCGAGTCGCGACGCGGGTCTCTTGGAGCCCCCTGAGCGGCCTCAAGGGAGTCCAGCCTCCTCTTCCGTTTGGAGAGAGGACCCGGGATTGCTCTCCAGGCCATGCAGGAAAAGAAGGCCCTCAGCTCGCGAGGACGGGGGCGTCTCAGGGGTTTCCTCGAGCTGCGGCGCCCGTGGGGGTTTTCTCCCGAGGCACGACGAGGATCTCAGGGAGCCTCTCGTGCGGCGCCAGGGAAGTCAGGTCTCCATGCGCGTGGCGAGGGGGAGCGCGTCCTGGCTCTCGAGTCACGGGAGGGGACTAGGGCCTCGAGACGCGTTGAAGAAGGACTCTCGAGGTCTTTGTCGGGGGGCGGCGGGAAACCCTCGTGTCCCTCGCCTTCTGCCGGGGACCTTAGGGAGCTTCCCAGGGTGCCTCTGAGAGGCGAGGGATCCTGTGGAGGTGGCGGGGCCCCTCGGGACTCCGCTGGGTCTGGCGCAACGGAAGAGGGCCTCACCTCGAGGGGAGGCAGGCACCTCAGGCTTCCTCTGCGTTTCGGACTCCGACCGCAGGGTCCCTGCAGAGTTGGGACAGGAGAGTCAGGCCTCGTCTTGTCTGAGGAAGGGAACCCCGCTGGCCTCTCGAGTTGCTCAGGGGGTCTCAGGCCCCTCGTCGAGCTGTGTGTGGAACCCGCGGGTCTTTGCGGACGATGCACGGGGGTGGCAGTGCCCCTTCGTGTTGTGCCTTCACCCACAGGGTTGCCTTCGAAGAGGGGTCCGGGCCTCGGGTCCTTCTCAAGAGCGGACCGGGGAATCGGGGGCGTTCGGCCTGTGGCCCCACCCACGTGGCTCGTCTCGAATTTCCTCGTGAGACCGGCCTCATCCTGAGGTGCGCCGGGAAGGCCGGGAACCCCTTCCAGACCACGCAGGGGAATCGCCTCTCCTGTCGCGATCAGGAGGGGAGAAGGGGCTCAGAGGAAGCGGTGCCGGGACCCTCGGTGTTCCCCTCGGGGGAACCCGGCGTGTCGGGGGACTTTTGGGGGTCGCAGGAAGGCTGTCAGGGACCGTCTCGCCCTTCAGGGCGGAACAGGGGACTTCCCTTGAGACGCCGTCGCGGGCAAGGGCCTCATCTTGCCAAGCGGTGGGAACCACGTGGTTTTTCTCGAGTTGCGGCGGCATTCTCGAGTTACGACGGGGATCTCAGCCTTCCCCTTGGGTTGGCCCTGGGAAGCCCAATCTTCCCCTCGGGTTGCGAGGGAAAGCTGGGGGTGGCGCTCGAGTCACTGCAGGGCCTAAGAGACCTCACCTAAGCGTGTGTCCGGGACCTAATTTTCCTCTCCAGGGAAGGCAGGGATCTCGGGGTTGCATTCCAGGCTCCCCCGGGGAGTCAGGCCTCGTCTCGAGGGGAAGCCAAGGACACCGCTCTCCTCTCGAGTCGCGACGCGGGTCTCTTGGAGCCCCCTGAGCGGCCTCAAGGGAGTCCAGCCTCCTCTTCCGTTTGGAGAGAGGACCCGGGATTGCTCTCCAGGCCATGCAGGAAAAGAAGGCCCTCAGCTCGCGAGGACGGGGGCGTCTCAGGGGTTTCCTCGAGCTGCGGCGCCCGTGGGGGTTTTCTCCCGAGGCACGACGAGGATCTCAGGGAGCCTCTCGTGCGGCGCCAGGGAAGTCAGGTCTCCATGCGCGTGGCGAGGGGGAGCGCGTCCTGGCTCTCGAGTCACGGGAGGGGACTAGGGCCTCGAGACGCGTTGAAGAAGGACTCTCGAGGTCTTTGTCGGGGGGCGGCGGGAAACCCTCGTGTCCCTCGCCTTCTGCCGGGGACCTTAGGGAACTTCCCAGGGTGCCTCTGAGAGGCGAGGGATCCTGTGGAGGTGGCGGGGCCCCTCGGGACTCCGCTGGGTCTGGCGCAACGGAAGAGGGCCTCACCTTGAGGGGAGGCAGGCACCTCAGGCTTCCTCTGCGTTTCGGACTCCGACCGCAGGGTCCCTGCAGAGTTGGGACAGGAGAGTCAGGCCTCGTCTTGTCTGAGGAAGGGAACCCCGCTGGCCTCTCGAGTTGCTCAGGGGGTCTCAGGCCCCTCGTCGAGCTGTGTGTGGAACCCGCGGGTCTTTGCGGACGATGCACGGGGGTGGCAGTGCCCCTTCGTGTTGTGCCTTCACCCACAGGGTTGCCTTCGAAGAGGGGTCCGGGCCTCGGGTCCTTCTCAAGAGCGGACCGGGGAATCGGGGGCGTTCGGCCTGTGGCCCCACCCACGTGGCTCGTCTCGAATTTCCTCGTGAGACCGGCCTCATCCTGAGGTGCGCCGGGAAGGCCGGGAACCCCTTCCAGACCACGCAGGGGAATCGCCTCTCCTGTCGCGATCAGGAGGGGAGAAGGGGCTCAGAGGAAGCGGTGCCGGGACCCTCGGTGTTCCCCTCGGGGGAACCCGGCGTGTCGGGGGACTTTTGGGGGTCGCAGGAAGGCTGTCAGGGACCGTCTCGCCCTTCAGGGCGGAACAGGGGACTTCCCTTGAGACGCCGTCGCGGGCAAGGGCCTCATCTTGCCAAGCGGTGGGAACCACGTGGTTTTTCTCGAGTTGCGGCGGCATTCTCGAGTTACGACGGGGATCTCAGCCTTCCCCTTGGGTTGGCCCTGGGAAGCCCAATCTTCCCCTCGGGTTGCGAGGGAAAGCTGGGGGTGGCGCTCGAGTCACTGCAGGGCCGAAGAGACCTCACCTAAGCGTGTGTCCGGGACCTAATTTTCCTCTCCAGGGAAGGCAGGGATCTCGGGGTTGCATTCCAGGCTCCCCCGGGGAGTCAGGCCTCGTCTCGAGGGGAAGCCAAGGACTCCGCTCTCCTCTCGAGTCGCGACGCGGGTCTCTTGGAGACCCCTGAGCGGCCTCAAGGGAGTCCAGCCTCCTCTTCCGTTTGGAGAGAGGACCCGGGATTGCTCTCCAGGCCATGCAGGAAAAGAAGGCCCTCAGCTCGCGAGGACGGGGGCGTCTCAGGGGTTTCCTTGAGCTGCGGCGCCCGTGGGGGTTTTCTCCCGAGGCACGACGAGGATCTCAGGGAGCCTCTCGTGCGGCGCCAGGGAAGTCAGGTCTCCATGCGCGTGGCGAGGGGGAGCGCGTCCTGGCTCTCGAGTCACGGGAGGGGACTAGGGCCTCGAGACGCGTTGAAGAAGGACTCTCGAGGTCTCTGTCGGGGGGCGGCGGGAAACCCTCGTGTCCCTCGCCTTCTGCCGGGGACCTTAGGGAGCTTCCCAGGGTGCCTCTGAGAGGCGAGGGATCCTGTGGAGGTGGCGGGGCCCCTCGGGACTCCGCTGGGTCTGGCGCAACGGAAGAGGGCCTCACCTCGAGGGGAGGCAGGCACCTCAGGCTTCCTCTGCGTTTCGGACTCCGACCGCAGGGTCCCTGCAGAGTTGGGACAGGAGAGTCAGGCCTCGTCTTGTCTGAGGAAGGGAACCCCGCTGGCCTCTCGAGTTGCTCAGGGGGTCTCAGGCCCCTCGTCGAGCTGTGTGTGGAACCCGCGGGTCTTTGCGGACGATGCACGGGGGTGGCAGTGCCCCTTCGTGTTGTGCCTTCACCCACAGGGTTGCCTTCGAAGAGGGGTCTGGGCCTCGGGTCCTTCTCAAGAGCGGACCGGGGAATCGGGGGCGTTCGGCCTGTGGCCCCACCCACGTGGCTCGTCTCGAATTTCCTCGTGAGACCGGCCTCATCCTGAGGTGCGCCGGGAAGGCCGGGAACCCCTTCCAGACCACGCAGGGGAATCGCCTCTCCTGTCGCGATCAGGAGGGGAGAAGGGGCTCAGAGGAAGCGGTGCCGGGACCCTCGGTGTTCCCCTCGGGGGAACCCGGCGTGTCGGGGGACTTTTGGGGGTCGCAGGAAGGCTGTCAGGGACCGTCTCGCCCTTCAGGGCGGAACAGGGGACTTCCCTTGAGACGCCGTCGCGGGCAAGGGCCTCATCTTGCCAAGCGGTGGGAACCACGTGGTTTTTCTCGAGTTGCGGCGGCATTCTCGAGTTACGACGGGGATCTCAGCCTTCCCCTTGGGTTGGCCCTGGGAAGCCCAATCTTCCCCTCGGGTTGCGAGGGAAAGCTGGGGGTGGCGCTCGAGTCACTGCAGGGCCTAAGAGACCTCACCTAAGCGTGTGTCCGGGACCTAATTTTCCTCTCCAGGGAAGGCAGGGATCTCGGGGTTGCATTCCAGGCTCCCCCGGGGAGTCAGGCCTCGTCTCGAGGGGAAGCCAAGGACTCCGCTCTCCTCTCGAGTCGCGACGCGGGTCTCTTGGAGCCCCCTGAGCGGCCTCAAGGGAGTCCAGCCTCCTCTTCCGTTTGGAGAGAGGACCCGGGATTGCTCTCCAGGCCATGCAGGAAAAGAAGGCCCTCAGCTCGCGAGGACGGGGGCGTCTCAGGGGTTTCCTCGAGCTGCGGCGCCCGTGGGCGTTTTCTCCCGAGGCACGACGAGGATCTCAGGGAGCCTCTCGTGCGGCGCCAGGGAAGTCAGGTCTCCATGCGCGTGGCGAGGGGGAGCGCGTCCTGGCTCTCGAGTCACGGGAGGGGACTAGGGCCTCGAGACACGTTGAAGAAGGACTCTCGAGGTCTTTGTCGGGGGGCGGCGGGAAACCCTCGTGTCCCTCGCCTTCTGCCGGGGACCTTAGGGAGCTTCCCAGGGTGCCTCTGAGAGGCGAGGGATCCTGTGGAGGTGGCGGGGCCCCTCGGGACTCCGCTGGGTCTGGCGCAACGGAAGAGGGCCTCACCTCGAGGGGAGGCAGGCACCTCAGGCTTCCTCTGCGTTTCGGACTCCGACCGCAGGGTCCCTGCAGAGTTGGGACAGGAGAGTCAGGCCTCGTCTTGTCTGAGGAAGGGAACCCCGCTGGCCTCTCGAGTTGCTCAGGGGGTCTCAGGCCCCTCGTCGAGCTGTGTGTGGAACCCGCGGGTCTTTGCGGACGATGCACGGGGGTGGCAGTGCCCCTTCGTGTTGTGCCTTCACCCACAGGGTTGCCTTCGAAGAGGGGTCCGGGCCTCGGGTCCTTCTCAAGAGCGGACCGGGGAATCGGGGGCGTTCGGCCTGTGGCCCCACCCACGTGGCTCGTCTCGAATTTCCTCGTGAGACCGGCCTCATCCTGAGGTGCGCCGGGAAGGCCGGGAACCCCTTCCAGACCACGCAGGGGAATCGCCTCTCCTGTCGCGATCAGGAGGGGAGAAGGGGCTCAGAGGAAGCGGTGCCGGGACCCTCGGTGTTCCCCTCGGGGGAACCCGGCGTGTCGGGGGACTTTTGGGGGTCGCAGGAAGGCTGTCAGGGACCGTCTCGCCCTTCAGGGCGGAACAGGGGACTTCCCTTGAGACGCCGTCGCGGGCAAGGGCCTCATCTTGCCAAGCGGTGGGAACCACGTGGTTTTTCTCGAGTTGCGGCGGCATTCTCGAGTTACGACGGGGATCTCAGCCTTCCCCTTGGGTTGGCCCTGGGAAGCCCAATCTTCCCCTCGGGTTGCGAGGGAAAGCTGGGGGTGGCGCTCGAGTCACTGCAGGGCCTAAGAGACCTCACCTAAGCGTGTGTCCGGGACCTAATTTTCCTCTCCAGGGAAGGCAGGGATCTCGGGGTTGCATTCCAGGCTCCCCCGGGGAGTCAGGCCTCGTCTCGAGGGGAAGCCAAGGACTCCGCTCTCCTCTCGAGTCGCGACGCGGGTCTCTTGGAGCCCCCTGAGCGGCCTCAAGGGAGTCCAGCCTCCTCTTCCGTTTGGAGAGAGGACCCGGGATTGCTCTCCAGGCCATGCAGGAAAAGAAGGCCCTCAGCTCGCGAGGACGGGGGCGTCTCAGGGGTTTCCTCGAGCTGCGGCGCCCGTGGGGGTTTTCTCCCGAGGCACGACGAGGATCTCAGGGAGCCTCTCGTGCGGCGCCAGGGAAGTCAGGTCTCCTTGCGCGTGGCGAGGGGGAGCGCGTCCTGGCTCTCGAGTCACGGGAGGGGACTAGGGCCTCGAGACGCGTTGAAGAAGGACTCTCGAGGTCTTTGTCGGGGGGCGGCGGGAAACCCTCGTGTCCCTCGCCTTCTGCCGGGGACCTTAGGGAGCTTCCCAGGGTGCCTCTGAGAGGCGAGGGATCCTGTGGAGGTGGCGGGGCCCCTCGGGACTCCGCTGGGTCTGGCGCAACGGAAGAGGGCCTCACCTCGAGGGGAGGCAGGCACCTCAGGCTTCCTCTGCGTTTCGGACTCCGACCGCAGGGTCCCTGCAGAGTTGGGACAGGAGAGTCAGGCCTCGTCTTGTCTGAGGAAGGGAACCCCGCTGGCCTCTCGAGTTGCTCAGGGGGTCTCAGGCCCCTCGTCGAGCTGTGTGTGGAACCCGCGGGTCTTTGCGGACGATGCACGGGGGTGGCAGTGCCCCTTCGTGTTGTGCCTTCACCCACAGGGTTGCCTTCGAAGAGGGGTCCGGGCCTCGGGTCCTTCTCAAGAGCGGACCGGGGAATCGGGGGCGTTCGGCCTGTGGCCCCACCCACGTGGCTCGTCTCGAATTTCCTCGTGAGACCGGCCTCATCCTGAGGTGCGCCGGGAAGGCCGGGAACCCCTTCCAGACCACGCAGGGGAATCGCCTCTCCTGTCGCGATCAGGAGGGGAGAAGGGGCTCAGAGGAAGCGGTGCCGGGACCCTCGGTGTTCCCCTCGGGGGAACCCGGCGTGTCGGGGGACTTTTGGGGGTCGCAGGAAGGCTGTCAGGGACCGTCTCGCCCTTCAGGGCGGAACAGGGGACTTCCCTTGAGACGCCGTCGCGGGCAAGGGCCTCATCTTGCCAAGCGGTGGGAACCACGTGGTTTTTCTCGAGTTGCGGCGGCATTCTCGAGTTACGACGGGAATCTCAGCCTTCCCCTTGGGTTGGCCCTGGGAAGCCCAATCTTCCCCTCGGGTTGCGAGGGAAAGCTGGGGGTGGCGCTCGAGTCACTGCAGGGCCGAAGAGACCTCACCTAAGCGTGTGTCCGGGACCTAATTTTCCTCTCCAGGGAAGGCAGGGATCTCGGGGTTGCATTCCAGGCTCCCCCGGGGAGTCAGGCCTCGTCTCGAGGGGAAGCCAAGGACTCCGCTCTCCTCTCGAGTCGCGACGCGGGTCTCTTGGAGCCCCCTGAGCGGCCTCAAGGGAGTCCAGCCTCCTCTTCCGTTTGGAGAGAGGACCCGGGATTGCTCTCCAGGCCATGCAGGAAAAGAAGGCCCTCAGCTCGCGAGGACGGGGGCGTCTCAGGGGTTTCCTCGAGCTGCGGCGCCCGTGGGGGTTTTCTCCCGAGGCACGACGAGGATCTCAGGGAGCCTCTCGTGCGGCGCCAGGGAAGTCAGGTCTCCATGCGCGTGGCGAGGGGGAGCGCGTCCTGGCTCTCGAGTCACGGGAGGGGACTAGGGCCTCGAGACGCGTTGAAGAAGGACTCTCGAGGTCTTTGTCGGGGGGCGGCGGGAAACCCTCGTGTCCCTCGCCTTCTGCCGGGGACCTTAGGGAGCTTCCCAGGGTGCCTCTGAGAGGCGAGGGATCCTGTGGAGGTGGCGGGGCCCCTCGGGACTCCGCTGGGTCTGGCGCAACGGAAGAGGGCCTCACCTCGAGGGGAGGCAGGCACCTCAGGCTTCCTCTGCGTTTCGGACTCCGACCGCAGGGTCCCTGCAGAGTTGGGACAGGAGAGTCAGGCCTCGTCTTGTCTGAGGAAGGGAACCCCGCTGGCCTCTCGAGTTGCTCAGGGGGTCTCAGGCCCCTCGTCGAGCTGTGTGTGGAACCCGCGGGTCTTTGCGGACGATGCACGGGGGTGGCAGTGCCCCTTCGTGTTGTGCCTTCACCCACAGGGTTGCCTTCGAAGAGGGGTCCGGGCCTCGGGTCCTTCTCAAGAGCGGACCGGGGAATCGGGGGCGTTCGGCCTGTGGCCCCACCCACGTGGCTCGTCTCGAATTTCCTCGTGAGACCGGCCTCATCCTGAGGTGCGCCGGGAAGGCCGGGAACCCCTTCCAGACCACGCAGGGGAATCGCCTCTCCTGTCGCGATCAGGAGGGGAGAAGGGGCTCAGAGGAAGCGGTGCCGGGACCCTCGGTGTTCCCCTCGGGGGAACCCGGCGTGTCGGGGGACTTTTGGGGGTCGCAGGAAGGCTGTCAGGGACCGTCTCGCCCTTCAGGGCGGAACAGGGGACTTCCCTTGAGACGCCGTCGCGGGCAAGGGCCTCATCTTGCCAAGCGGTGGGAACCACGTGGTTTTTCTCGAGTTGCGGCGGCATTCTCGAGTTACGACGGGGATCTCAGCCTTCCCCTTGGGTTGGCCCTGGGAAGCCCAATCTTCCCCTCGGGTTGCGAGGGAAAGCTGGGGGTGGCGCTCGAGTCACTGCAGGGCCTAAGAGACCTCACCTAAGCGTGTGTCCGGGACCTAATTTTCCTCTCCAGGGAAGGCAGGGATCTCGGGGTTGCATTCCAGGCTCCCCCGGGGAGTCAGGCCTCGTCTCGAGGGGAAGCCAAGGACTCCGCTCTCCTCTCGAGTCGCGACGCGGGTCTCTTGGAGCCCCCTGAGCGGCCTCAAGGGAGTCCAGCCTCCTCTTCCGTTTGGAGAGAGGACCCGGGATTGCTCTCCAGGCCATGCAGGAAAAGAAGGCCCTCAGCTCGCGAGGACGGGGGCGTCTCAGGGGTTTCCTCGAGCTGCGGCGCCCGTGGGGGTTTTCTCCCGAGGCACGACGAGGATCTCAGGGAGCCTCTCGTGCGGCGCCAGGGAAGTCAGGTCTCCATGCGCGTGGCGAGGGGGAGCGCGTCCTGGCTCTCGAGTCACGGGAGGGGACTAGGGCCTCGAGACGCGTTGAAGAAGGACTCTCGAGGTCTTTGTCGGGGGGCGGCGGGAAACCCTCGTGTCCCTCGCCTTCTGCCGGGGACCTTAGGGAGCTTCCCAGGGTGCCTCTGAGAGGCGAGGGATCCTGTGGAGGTGGCGGGGCCCCTCGGGACTCCGCTGGGTCTGGCGCAACGGAAGAGGGCCTCACCTCGAGGGGAGGCAGGCACCTCAGGCTTCCTCTGCGTTTCGGACTCCGACCGCAGGGTCCCTGCAGAGTTGGGACAGGAGAGTCAGGCCTCGTCTTGTCTGAGGAAGGGAACCCCGCTGGCCTCTCGAGTTGCTCAGGGGGTCTCAGGCCCCTCGTCGAGCTGTGTGTGGAACCCGCGGGTCTTTGCGGACGATGCACGGGGGTGGCAGTGCCCCTTCGTGTTGTGCCTTCACCCACAGGGTTGCCTTCGAAGAGGGGTCCGGGCCTCGGGTCCTTCTCAAGAGCGGACCGGGGAATCGGGGGCGTTCGGCCTGTGGCTCCACCCACGTGGCTCGTCTCGAATTTCCTCGTGAGACCGGCCTCATCCTGAGGTGCGCCGGGAAGGCCGGGAACCCCTTCCAGACCACGCAGGGGAATCGCCTCTCCTGTCGCGATCAGGAGGGGAGAAGGGGCTCAGAGGAAGCGGTGCCGGGACCCTCGGTGTTCCCCTCGGGGGAACCCGGCGTGTCGGGGGACTTTTGGGGGTCGCAGGAAGGCTGTCAGGGACCGTCTCGCCCTTCAGGGCGGAACAGGGGACTTCCCTTGAGACGCCGTCGCGGGCAAGGGCCTCATCTTGCCAAGCGGTGGGAACCACGTGGTTTTTCTCGAGTTGCGGCGGCATTCTCGAGTTACGACGGGGATCTCAGCCTTCCCCTTGGGTTGGCCCTGGGAAGCCCAATCTTCCCCTCGGGTTGCGAGGGAAAGCTGGGGGTGGCGCTCGAGTCACTGCAGGGCCTAAGAGACCTCACCTAAGCGTGTGTCCGGGACCTAATTTTCCTCTCCAGGGAAGGCAGGGATCTCGGGGTTGCATTCCAGGCTCCCCCGGGGAGTCAGGCCTCGTCTCGAGGGGAAGCCAAGGACTCCGCTCTCCTCTCGAGTCGCGACGCGGGTCTCTTGGAGCCCCCTGAGCGGCCTCAAGGGAGTCCAGCCTCCTCTTCCGTTTGGAGAGAGGACCCGGGATTGCTCTCCAGGCCATGCAGGAAAAGAAGGCCCTCAGCTCGCGAGGACGGGGGCGTCTCAGGGGTTTCCTCGAGCTGCGGCGCCCGTGGGCGTTTTCTCCCGAGGCACGACGAGGATCTCAGGGAGCCTCTCGTGCGGCGCCAGGGAAGTCAGGTCTCCATGCGCGTGGCGAGGGGGAGCGCGTCCTGGCTCTCGAGTCACGGGAGGGGACTAGGGCCTCGAGACGCGTTGAAGAAGGACTCTCGAGGTCTTTGTCGGGGGGCGGCGGGAAACCCTCGTGTCCCTCGCCTTCTGCCGGGGACTTTAGGGAGCTTCCCAGGGTGCCTCTGAGAGGCGAGGGATCCTGTGGAGGTGGCGGGGCCCCTCGGGACTCCGCTGGGTCTGGCGCAACGGAAGAGGGCCTCACCTCGAGGGGAGGCAGGCACCTCAGGCTTCCTCTGCGTTTCGGACTCCGACCGCAGGGTCCCTGCAGAGTTGGGACAGGAGAGTCAGGCCTCGTCTTGTCTGAGGAAGGGAACCCCGCTGGCCTCTCGAGTTGCTCAGGGGGTCTCAGGCCCCTCGTCGAGCTGTGTGTGGAACCCGCGGGTCTTTGCGGATGATGCACGGGGGTGGCAGTGCCCCTTCGTGTTGTGCCTTCACCCACAGGGTTGCCTTCGAAGAGGGGTCCGGGCCTCGGGTCCTTCTCAAGAGCGGACCGGGGAATCGGGGGCGTTCGGCCTGTGGCCCCACCCACGTGGCTCGTCTCGAATTTCCTCGTGAGACCGGCCTCATCCTGAGGTGCGCCGGGAAGGCCGGGAACCCCTTCCAGACCACGCAGGGGAATCGCCTCTCCTGTCGCGATCAGGAGGGGAGAAGGGGCTCAGAGGAAGCGGTGCCGGGACCCTCGGTGTTCCCCTCGGGGGAACCCGGCGTGTCGGGGGACTTTTGGGGGTCGCAGGAAGGCTGTCAGGGACCGTCTCGCCCTTCAGGGCGGAACAGGGGACTTCCCTTGAGACGCCGTCGCGGGCAAGGGCCTCATCTTGCCAAGCGGTGGGAACCACGTGGTTTTTCTCGAGTTGCGGCGGCATTCTCGAGTTACGACGGGGATCTCAGCCTTCCCCTTGGGTTGGCCCTGGGAAGCCCAATCTTCCCCTCGGGTTGCGAGGGAAAGCTGGGGGTGGCGCTCGAGTCACTGCAGGGCCTAAGAGACCTCACCTAAGCGTGTGTCCGGGACCTAATTTTCCTCTCCAGGGAAGGCAGGGATCTCGGGGTGGCATTCCAGGCTCCCCCGGGGAGTCAGGCCTCGTCTCGAGGGGAAGCCAAGGACTCCGCTCTCCTCTCGAGTCGCGACGCGGGTCTCTTGGAGCCCCCTGAGCGGCCTCAAGGGAGTCCAGCCTCCTCTTCCGTTTGGAGAGAGGACCCGGGATTGCTCTCCAGGCCATGCAGGAAAAGAAGGCCCTCAGCTCGCGAGGACGGGGGCGTCTCAGGGGTTTCCTCGAGCTGCGGCGCCCGTGGGGGTTTTCTCCCGAGGCACGACGAGGATCTCAGGGAGCCTCTCGTGCGGCGCCAGGGAAGTCAGGTCTCCATGCGCGTGGCGAGGGGGAGCGCGTCCTGGCTCTCGAGTCACGGGAGGGGACTAGGGCCTCGAGACGCGTTGAAGAAGGACTCTCGAGGTCTTTGTCGGGGGGCGGCGGGAAACCCTCGTGTCCCTCGCCTTCTGCCGGGGACCTTAGGGAGCTTCCCAGGGTGCCTCTGAGAGGCGAGGCATCCTGTGGAGGTGGCGGGGCCCCTCGGGACTCCGCTGGGTCTGGCGCAACGGAAGAGGGCCTCACCTCGAGGGGAGGCAGGCACCTCAGGCTTCCTCTGCGTTTCGGACTCCGACCGCAGGGTCCCTGCAGAGTTGGGACAGGAGAGTCAGGCCTCGTCTTGTCTGAGGAAGGGAACCCCGCTGGCCTCTCGAGTTGCTCAGGGGGTCTCAGGCCCCTCGTCGAGCTGTGTGTGGAACCCGCGGGTCTTTGCGGACGATGCACGGGGGTGGCAGTGCCCCTTCGTGTTGTGCCTTCACCCACAGGGTTGCCTTCGAAGAGGGGTCCGGGCCTCGGGTCCTTCTCAAGAGCGGACCGGGGAATCGGGGGCGTTCGGCCTGTGGCCCCACCCACGTGGCTCGTCTCGAATTTCCTCGTGAGACCGGCCTCATCCTGAGGTGCGCCGGGAAGGCCGGGAACCCCTTCCAGACCACGCAGGGGAATCGCCTCTCCTGTCGCGATCAGGAGGGGAGAAGGGGCTCAGAGGAAGCGGTGCCGGGACCCTCGGTGTTCCCCTCGGGGGAACCCGGCGTGTCGGGGGACTTTTGGGGGTCGCAGGAAGGCTGTCAGGGACCGTCTCGCCCTTCAGGGCGGAACAGGGGACTTCCCTTGAGACGCCGTCGCGGGCAAGGGCCTCATCTTGCCAAGCGGTGGGAACCACGTGGTTTTTCTCGAGTTGCGGCGGCATTCTCGAGTTACGACGGGGATCTCAGCCTTCCCCTTGGGTTGGCCCTGGGAAGCCCAATCTTCCCCTCGGGTTGCGAGGGAAAGCTGGGGGTGGCGCTCGAGTCACTGCAGGGCCTAAGAGACCTCACCTAAGCGTGTGTCCGGGACCTAATTTTCCTCTCCAGGGAAGGCAGGGATCTCGGGGTTGCATTCCAGGCTCCCCCGGGGAGTCAGGCCTCGTCTCGAGGGGAAGCCAAGGACTCCGCTCTCCTCTCGAGTCGCGACGCGGGTCTCTTGGAGCCCCCTGAGCGGCCTCAAGGGAGTCCAGCCTCCTCTTCCGTTTGGAGAGAGGACCCGGGATTGCTCTCCAGGCCATGCAGGAAAAGAAGGCCCTCAGCTCGCGAGGACGGGGGCCTCTCAGGGGTTTCCTCGAGCTGCGGCGCCCGTGGGCGTTTTCTCCCGAGGCACGACGAGGATCTCAGGGAGCCTCTCGTGCGGCGCCAGGGAAGTCAGGTCTCCATGCGCGTGGCGAGGGGGAGCGCGTCCTGGCTCTCGAGTCACGGGAGGGGACTAGGGCCTCGAGACGCGTTGAAGAAGGACTCTCGAGGTCTTTGTCGGGGGGCGGCGGGAAACCCTCGTGTCCCTCGCCTTCTGCCGGGGACCTTAGGGAGCTTCCCAGGGTGCCTCTGAGAGGCGAGGGATCCTGGGGAGGTGGCGGGGCCCCTCGGGACTCCGCTGGGTCTGGCGCAACGGAAGAGGGCCTCACCTCGAGGGGAGGCAGGCACCTCAGGCTTCCTCTGCGTTTCGGACTCCGACCGCAGGGTCCCTGCAGAGTTGGGACAGGAGAGTCAGGCCTCGTCTTGTCTGAGGAAGGGAACCCCGCTGGCCTCTCGAGTTGCTCAGGGGGTCTCAGGCCCCTCGTCGAGCTGTGTGTGGAACCCGCGGGTCTTTGCGGACGATGCACGGGGGTGGCAGTGCCCCTTCGTGTTGTGCCTTCACCCACAGGGTTGCCTTCGAAGAGGGGTCCGGGCCTCGGGTCCTTCTCAAGAGCGGACCGGGGAATCGGGGGCGTTCGGCCTGTGGCCCCACCCACGTGGCTCGTCTCGAATTTCCTCGTGAGACCGGCCTCATCCTGAGGTGCGCCGGGAAGGCCGGGAACCCCTTCCAGACCACGCAGGGGAATCGCCTCTCCTGTCGCGATCAGGAGGGGAGAAGGGGCTCAGAGGAAGCGGTGCCGGGACCCTCGGTGTTCCCCTCGGGGGAACCCGGCGTGTCGGGGGACTTTTGGGGGTCGCAGGAAGGCTGTCAGGGACCGTCTCGCCCTTCAGGGCGGAACAGGGGACTTCCCTTGAGACGCCGTCGCGGGCAAGGGCCTCATCTTGCCAAGCGGTGGGAACCACGTGGTTTTTCTCGAGTTGCGGCGGCATTCTCGAGTTACGACGGGGATCTCAGCCTTCCCCTTGGGTTGGCCCTGGGAAGCCCAATCTTCCCCTCGGGTTGCGAGGGAAAGCTGGGGGTGGCGCTCGAGTCACTGCAGGGCCGAAGAGACCTCACCTAAGCGTGTGTCCGGGACCTAATTTTCCTCTCCAGGGAAGGCAGGGATCTCGGGGTTGCATTCCAGGCTCCCCCGGGGAGTCAGGCCTCGTCTCGAGGGGAAGCCAAGGACTCCGCTCTCCTCTCGAGTCGCGACGCGGGTCTCTTGGAGCCCCCTGAGCGGCCTCAAGGGAGTCCAGCCTCCTCTTCCGTTTGGAGAGAGGACCCGGGATTGCTCTCCAGGCCATGCAGGAAAAGAAGGCCCTCAGCTCGCGAGGACGGGGGCGTCTCAGGGGTTTCCTCGAGCTGCGGCGCCCGTGGGGGTTTTCTCCCGAGGCACGACGAGGATCTCAGGGAGCCTCTCGTGCGGCGCCAGGGAAGTCAGGTCTCCTTGCGCGTGGCGAGGGGGAGCGCGTCCTGGCTCTCGAGTCACGGGAGGGGACTAGGGCCTCGAGACGCGTTGAAGAAGGACTCTCGAGGTCTTTGTCGGGGGGCGGCGGGAAACCCTCGTGTCCCTCGCCTTCTGCCGGGGACCTTAGGGAGCTTCCCAGGGTGCCTCTGAGAGGCGAGGGATCCTGTGGAGGTGGCGGGGCCCCTCGGGACTCCGCTGGGTCTGGCGCAACGGAAGAGGGCCTCACCTCGAGGGGAGGCAGGCACCTCAGGCTTCCTCTGCGTTTCGGACTCCGACCGCAGGGTCCCTGCAGAGTTGGGACAGGAGAGTCAGGCCTCGTCTTGTCTGAGGAAGGGAACCCCGCTGGCCTATCGAGTTGCTCAGGGGGTCTCAGGCCCCTCGTCGAGCTGTGTGTGGAACCCGCGGGTCTTTGCGGACGATGCACGGGGGTGGCAGTGCCCCTTCGTGTTGTGCCTTCACCCACAGGGTTGCCTTCGAAGAGGGGTCCGGGCCTCGGGTCCTTCTCAAGAGCGGACCGGGGAATCGGGGGCGTTCGGCCTGTGGCCCCACCCACGTGGCTCGTCTCGAATTTCCTCGTGAGACCGGCCTCATCCTGAGGTGCGCCGGGAAGGCCGGGAACCCCTTCCAGACCACGCAGGGGAATCGCCTCTCCTGTCGCGATCAGGAGGGGAGAAGGGGCTCAGAGGAAGCGGTGCCGGGACCCTCGGTGTTCCCCTCGGGGGAACCCGGCGTGTCGGGGGACTTTTGGGGGTCGCAGGAAGGCTGTCAGGGACCGTCTCGCCCTTCAGGGCAGAACAGGGTACTTCCCTTGAGACGCCGTCGCGGGCAAGGGCCTCATCTTGCCAAGCGGTGGGAACCACGTGGTTTTTCTCGAGTTGCGGCGGCATTCTCGAGTTACGACGGGGATCTCAGCCTTCCCCTTGGGTTGGCCCTGGGAAGCCCAATCTTCCCCTCGGGTTGCGAGGGAAAGCTGGGGGTGGCGCTCGAGTCACTGCAGGGCCGAAGAGACCTCACCTAAGCGTGTGTCCAGGACCTAATTTTCCTCTCCAGGGAAGGCAGGGATCTCGGGGTGGCATTCCAGGCTCCCCCGGGGAGTCAGGCCTCGTCTCGAGGGGAAGCCAAGGACTCCGCTCTCCTCTCGAGTCGCGACGCGGGTCTCTTGGAGCCCCCTGAGCGGCCTCAAGGGAGTCCAGCCTCCTCTTCCGTTTGGAGAGAGGACCCGGGATTGCTCTCCAGGCCATGCAGGAAAAGAAGGCCCTCAGCTCGCGAGGACGGGGGCGTCTCAGGGGTTTCCTCGAGCTGCGGCGCCCGTGGGCGTTTTCTCCCGAGGCACGACGAGGATCTCAGGGAGCCTCTCGTGCGGCGCCAGGGAAGTCAGGTCTCCATGCGCGTGGCGAGGGGGAGCGCGTCCTGGCTCTCGAGTCACGGGAGGGGACTAGGGCCTCGAGACGCGTTGAAGAAGGACTCTCGAGGTCTTTGTCGGGGGGCGGCGGGAAACCCTCGTGTCCCTCGCCTTCTGCCGGGGACCTTAGGGAGCTTCCCAGGGTGCCTCTGAGAGGCGAGGCATCCTGTGGAGGTGGCGGGGCCCCTCGGGACTCCGCTGGGTCTGGCGCAACGGAAGAGGGCCTCACCTCGAGGGGAGGCAGGCACCTCAGGCTTCCTCTGCGTTTCGGACTCCGACCGCAGGGTCCCTGCAGAGTTGGGACAGGAGAGTCAGGCCTCGTCTTGTCTGAGGAAGGGAACCCCGCTGGCCTCTCGAGTTGCTCAGGGGGTCTCAGGCCCCTCGTCGAGCTGTGTGTGGAACCCGCGGGTCTTTGCGGACGATGCACGGGGGTGGCAGTGCCCCTTCGTGTTGTGCCTTCACCCACAGGGTTGCCTTCGAAGAGGGGTCCGGGCCTCGGGTCCTTCTCAAGAGCGGACCGGGGAATCGGGGGCGTTCGGCCTGTGGCCCCACCCACGTGGCTCGTCTCGAATTTCCTCGTGAGACCGGCCTCATCCTGAGGTGCGCCGGGAAGGCCGGGAACCCCTTCCAGACCACGCAGGGGAATCGCCTCTCCTGTCGCGATCAGGAGGGGAGAAGGGGCTCAGAGGAAGCGGTGCCGGGACCCTCGGTGTTCCCCTCGGGGGAACCCGGCGTGTCGGGGGACTTTTGGGGGTCGCAGGAAGGCTGTCAGGGACCGTCTCGCCCTTCAGGGCAGAACAGGGGACTTCCCTTGAGACGCCGTCGCGGGCAAGGGCCTCATCTTGCCAAGCGGTGGGAACCACGTGGTTTTTCTCGAGTTGCGGCGGCATTCTCGAGTTACGACGGGGATCTCAGCCTTCCCCTTGGGTTGGCCCTGGGAAGCCCAATCTTCCCCTCGGGTTGCGAGGGAAAGCTGGGGGTGGCGCTCGAGTCACTGCAGGGCCGAAGAGACCTCACCTAAGCGTGTGTCCGGGACCTAATTTTCCTCTCCAGGGAAGGCAGGGATCTCGGGGTGGCATTCCAGGCTCCCCCGGGGAGTCAGGCCTCGTCTCGAGGGGAAGCCAAGGACTCCGCTCTCCTCTCGAGTCGCGACGCGGGTCTCTTGGAGCCCCCTGAGCGGCCTCAAGGGAGTCCAGCCTCCTCTTCCGTTTGGAGAGAGGACCCGGGATTGCTCTCCAGGCCATGCAGGAAAAGAAGGCCCTCAGCTCGCGAGGACGGGGGCGTCTCAGGGGTTTCCTCGAGCTGCGGCGCCCGTGGGCGTTTTCTCCCGAGGCACGACGAGGATCTCAGGGAGCCTCTCGTGCGGCGCCAGGGAAGTCAGGTCTCCATGCGCGTGGCGAGGGGGAGCGCGTCCTGGCTCTCGAGTCACGGGAGGGGACTAGGGCCTCGAGACGCGTTGAAGAAGGACTCTCGAGGTCTTTGTCGGGGGGCGGCGGGAAACCCTCGTGTCCCTCGCCTTCTGCCGGGGAGCTTAGGGAGCTTCCCAGGGTGCCTCTGAGAGGCGAGGCATCCTGTGGAGGTGGCGGGGCCCCTCGGGACTCCGCTGGGTCTGGCGCAACGGAAGAGGGCCTCACCTCGAGGGGAGGCAGGCACCTCAGGCTTCCTCTGCGTTTCGGACTCCGACCGCAGGGTCCCTGCAGAGTTGGGACAGGAGAGTCAGGCCTCGTCTTGTCTGAGGAAGGGAACCCCGCTGGCCTCTCGAGTTGCTCAGGGGGTCTCAGGCCCCTCGTCGAGCTGTGTGTGGAACCCGCGGGTCTTTGCGGACGATGCACGGGGGTGGCAGTGCCCCTTCGTGTTGTGCCTTCACCCACAGGGTTGCCTTCGAAGAGGGGTCCGGGCCTCGGGTCCTTCTCAAGAGCGGACCGGGGAATCGGGGGCGTTCGGCCTGTGGCCCCACCCACGTGGCTCGTCTCGAATTTCCTCGTGAGACCGGCCTCATCCTGAGGTGCGCCGGGAAGGCCGGGAACCCCTTCCAGACCACGCAGGGGAATCGCCTCTCCTGTCGCGATCAGGAGGGGAGAAGGGGCTCAGAGGAAGCGGTGCCGGGACCCTCGGTGTTCCCCTCGGGGGAACCCGGCGTGTCGGGGGACTTTTGGGGGTCGCAGGAAGGCTGTCAGGGACCGTCTCGCCCTTCAGGGCGGAACAGGGGACTTCCCTTGAGACGCCGTCGCGGGCAAGGGCCTCATCTTGCCAAGCGGTGGGAACCACGTGGTTTTTCTCGAGTTGCGGCGGCATTCTCGAGTTACGACGGGGATCTCAGCCTTCCCCTTGGGTTGGCCCTGGGAAGCCCAATCTTCCCCTCGGGTTGCGAGGGAAAGCTGGGGGTGGCGCTCGAGTCACTGCAGGGCCGAAGAGACCTCACCTAAGCGTGTGTCCGGGACCTAATTTTCCTCTCCAGGGAAGGCAGGGATCTCGGGGTTGCATTCCAGGCTCCCCCGGGGAGTCAGGCCTCGTCTCGAGGGGAAGCCAAGGACTCCGCTCTCCTCTCGAGTCGCGACGCGGGTCTCTTGGAGCCCCCTGAGCGGCCTCAAGGGAGTCCAGCCTCCTCTTCCGTTTGGAGAGAGGACCCGGGATTGCTCTCCAGGCCATGCAGGAAAAGAAGGCCCTCAGCTCGCGAGGACGGGGGCGTCTCAGGGGTTTCCTCGAGCTGCGGCGCCCGTGGGGGTTTTCTCCCGAGGCACGACGAGGATCTCAGGGAGCCTCTCGTGCGGCGCCAGGGAAGTCAGGTCTCCATGCGCGTGGCGAGGGGGAGCGCGTCCTGGCTCTCGAGTCACGGGAGGGGACTAGGGCCTCGAGACGCTTTGAAGAAGGACTCTCGAGGTCTTTGTCGGGGGGCGGCGGGAAACCCTCGTGTCCCTCGCCTTCTTCCGTGGACCTTAGGGAGCTTCCCAGGGTGCCTCTGAGAGGCGAGGGATCCTGTGGAGGTGGCGGGGCCCCTCGCGACTCCGCTGGGTCTGGCGCAACGGAAGAGGGCCTCACCTCGAGGGGAGGCAGGCACCTCAGGCTTCCTCTGCGTTTCGGACTCCGACCGCAGGGTCCCTGCAGAGTTGGGACAGGAGAGTCAGGCCTCGTCTTGTCTGAGGAAGGGAACCCCGCTGGCCTCTCGAGTTGCTCAGGGGGTCTCAGGCCCCTCGTCGAGCTGTGTGTGGAACCCGCGGGTCTTTGCGGACGATGCACGGGGGTGGCAGTGCCCCTTCGTGTTGTGCCTTCACCCACAGGGTTGCCTTCGAAGAGGGGTCCGGGCCTCGGGTCCTTCTCAAGAGCGGACCGGGGAATCGGGGGCGTTCGGCCTGTGGCCCCACCCACGTGGCTCGTCTCGAATTTCCTCGTGAGACCGGCCTCATCCTGAGGTGCGCCGGGAAGGCCGGGAACCCCTTCCAGACCACGCAGGGGAATCGCCTCTCCTGTCGCGATCAGGAGGGGAGAAGGGGCTCAGAGGAAGCGGTGCCGGGACCCTCGGTGTTCCCCTCGGGGGAACCCGGCGTGTCGGGGGACTTTTGGGGGTCGCAGGAAGGCTGTCAGGGACCGTCTCGCCCTTCAGGGCAGAACAGGGGACTTCCCTTGAGACGCCGTCGCGGGCAAGGGCCTCATCTTGCCAAGCGGTGGGAACCACGTGGTTTTTCTCGAGTTGCGGCGGCATTCTCGAGTTACGACGGGGATCTCAGCCTTCCCCTTGGGTTGGCCCTGGGAAGCCCAATCTTCCCCTCGGGTTGCGAGGGAAAGCTGGGGGTGGCGCTCGAGTCACTGCAGGGCCGAAGAGACCTCACCTAAGCGTGTGTCCGGGACCTAATTTTCCTCTCCAGGGAAGGCAGGGATCTCGGGGTGGCATTCCAGGCTCCCCCAGGGAGTCAGGCCTCGTCTCGAGGGGAAGCCAAGGACTCCGCTCTCCTCTCGAGTCGCGACGCGGGTCTCTTGGAGCCCCCTGAGCGGCCTCAAGGGAGTCCAGCCTCCTCTTCCGTTTGGAGAGAGGACCCGGGATTGCTCTCCAGGCCATGCAGGAAAAGAAGGCCCTCAGCTCGCGAGGACGGGGGCGTCTCAGGGGTTTCCTCGAGCTGCGGCGCCCGTGGGCGTTTTCTCCCGAGGCACGACGAGGATCTCAGGGAGCCTCTCGTGCGGCGCCAGGGAAGTCAGGTCTCCATGCGCGTGGCGAGGGGGAGCGCGTCCTGGCTCTCGAGTCACGGGAGGGGACTAGGGCCTCGAGACGCGTTGAAGAAGGACTCTCGAGGTCTTTGTCGGGGGGCGGCGGGAAACCCTCGTGTCCCTCGCCTTCTGCCGGGGAGCTTAGGGAGCTTCCCAGGGTGCCTCTGAGAGGCGAGGCATCCTGTGGAGGTGGCGGGGCCCCTCGCGACTCCGCTGGGTCTGGCGCAACGGAAGAGGGCCTCACCTCGAGGGGAGGCAGGCACCTCAGGCTTCCTCTGCGTTTCGGACTCCGACCGCAGGGTCCCTGCAGAGTTGGGACAGGAGAGTCAGGCCTCGTCTTGTCTGAGGAAGGGAACCCCGCTGGCCTCTCGAGTTGCTCAGGGGGTCTCAGGCCCCTCGTCGAGCTGTGTGTGGAACCCGCGGGTCTTTGCGGACGATGCACGGGGGTGGCAGTGCCCCTTCGTGTTGTGCCTTCACCCACAGGGTTGCCTTCGAAGAGGGGTCCGGGCCTCGGGTCCTTCTCAAGAGCGGACCGGGGAATCGGGGGCGTTCGGCCTGTGGCCCCACCCACGTGGCTCGTCTCGAATTTCCTCGTGAGACCGGCCTCATCCTGAGGTGCGCCGGGAAGGCCGGGAACCCCTTCCAGACCACGCAGGGGAATCGCCTCTCCTGTCGCGATCAGGAGGGGAGAAGGGGCTCAGAGGAAGCGGTGCCGGGACCCTCGGTGTTCCCCTCGGGGGAACCCGGCGTGTCGGGGGACTTTTGGGGGTCGCAGGAAGGCTGTCAGGGACCGTCTCGCCCTTCAGGGCAGAACAGGGGACTTCCCTTGAGACGCCGTCGCGGGCAAGGGCCTCATCTTGCCAAGCGGTGGGAACCACGTGGTTTTTCTCGAGTTGCGGCGGCATTCTCGAGTTACGACGGGGATCTCAGCCTTCCCCTTGGGTTGGCCCTGGGAAGCCCAATCTTCCCCTCGGGTTGCGAGGGAAAGCTGGGGGTGGCGCTCGAGTCACTGCAGGGCCGAAGAGACCTCACCTAAGCGTGTGTCCGGGACCTAATTTTCCTCTCCAGGGAAGGCAGGGATCTCGGGGTGGCATTCCAGGCTCCCCCAGGGAGTCAGGCCTCGTCTCGAGGGGAAGCCAAGGACTCCGCTCTCCTCTCGAGTCGCGACGCGGGTCTCTTGGAGCCCCCTGAGCGGCCTCAAGGGAGTCCAGCCTCCTCTTCCGTTTGGAGAGAGGACCCGGGATTGCTCTCCAGGCCATGCAGGAAAAGAAGGCCCTCAGCTCGCGAGGACGGGGGCGTCTCAGGGGTTTCCTCGAGCTGCGGCGCCCGTGGGCGTTTTCTCCCGAGGCACGACGAGGATCTCAGGGAGCCTCTCGTGCGGCGCCAGGGAAGTCAGGTCTCCATGCGCGTGGCGAGGGGGAGCGCGTCCTGGCTCTCGAGTCACGGGAGGGGACTAGGGCCTCGAGACGCGTTGAAGAAGGACTCTCGAGGTCTTTGTCGGGGGGCGGCGGGAAACCCTCGTGTCCCTCGCCTTCTGCCGGGGAGCTTAGGGAGCTTCCCAGGGTGCCTCTGAGAGGCGAGGCATCCTGTGGAGGTGGCGGGGCCCCTCGCGACTCCGCTGGGTCTGGCGCAACGGAAGAGGGCCTCACCTCGAGGGGAGGCAGGCACCTCAGGCTTCCTCTGCGTTTCGGACTCCGACCGCAGGGTCCCTGCAGAGTTGGGACAGGAGAGTCAGGCCTCGTCTTGTCTGAGGAAGGGAACCCCGCTGGCCTCTCGAGTTGCTCAGGGGGTCTCAGGCCCCTCGTCCAGCTGTGTGTGGAACCCGCGGGTCTTTGCGGACGATGCACGGGGGTGGCAGTGCCCCTTCGTGTTGTGCCTTCACCCACAGGGTTGCCTTCGAAGAGGGGTCCGGGCCTCGGGTCCTTCTCAAGAGCGGACCGGGGAATCGGGGGCGTTCGGCCTGTGGCCCCACCCACGTGGCTCGTCTCGAATTTCCTCGTGAGACCGGCCTCATCCTGAGGTGCGCCGGGAAGGCCGGGAACCCCTTCCAGACCACGCAGGGGAATCGCCTCTCCTGTCGCGATCAGGAGGGGAGAAGGGGCTCAGAGGAAGCGGTGCCGGGACCCTCGGTGTTCCCCTCGGGGGAACCCGGCGTGTCGGGGGACTTTTGGGGGTCGCAGGAAGGCTGTCAGGGACCGTCTCGCCCTTCAGGGCGGAACAGGGGACTTCCCTTGAGACGCCGTCGCGGGCAAGGGCCTCATCTTGCCAAGCGGTGGGAACCACGTGGTTTTTCTCGAGTTGCGGCGGCATTCTCGAGTTACGACGGGGATCTCAGCCTTCCCCTTGGGTTGGCCCTGGGAAGCCCAATCTTCCCCTCGGGTTGCGAGGGAAAGCTGGGGGTGGCGCTCGAGTCACTGCAGGGCCTAAGAGACCTCACCTAAGCGTGTGTCCGGGACCTAATTTTCCTCTCCAGGGAAGGCAGGGATCTCGGGGTTGCATTCCAGGCTCCCCCGGGGAGTCAGGCCTCGTCTCGAGGGGAAGCCAAGGACTCCGCTCTCCTCTCGAGTCGCGACGCGGGTCTCTTGGAGCCCCCTGAGCGGCCTCAAGGGAGTCCAGCCTCCTCTTCCGTTTGGAGAGAGGACCCGGGATTGCTCTCCAGGCCATGCAGGAAAAGAAGGCCCTCAGCTCGCGAGGACGGGGGCGTCTCAGGGGTTTCCTCGAGCTGCGGCGCCCGTGGGCGTTTTCTCCCGAGGCACGACGAGGATCTCAGGGAGCCTCTCGTGCGGCGCCAGGGAAGTCAGGTCTCCATGCGCGTGGCGAGGGGGAGCGCGTCCTGGCTCTCGAGTCACGGGAGGGGACTAGGGCCTCGAGACGCGTTGAAGAAGGACTCTCGAGGTCTTTGTCGGGGGGCGGCGGGAAACCCTCGTGTCCCTCGCCTTCTGCCGGGGAGCTTAGGGAGCTTCCCAGGGTGCCTCTGAGAGGCGAGGGATCCTGTGGAGGTGGCGGGGCCCCTCGGGACTCCGCTGGGTCTGGCGCAACGGAAGAGGGCCTCACCTCGAGGGGAGGCAGGCACCTCAGGCTTCCTCTGCGTTTCGGACTCCGACCGCAGGGTCCCTGCAGAGTTGGGACAGGAGAGTCAGGCCTCGTCTTGTCTGAGGAAGGGAACCCCGCTGGCCTCTCGAGTTGCTCAGGGGGTCTCAGGCCCCTCGTCGAGCTGTGTGTGGAACCCGCGGGTCTTTGCGGACGATGCACGGGGGTGGCAGTGCCCCTTCGTGTTGTGCCTTCACCCACAGGGTTGCCTTCGAAGAGGGGTCCGGGCCTCGGGTCCTTCTCAAGAGCGGACCGGGGAATCGGGGGCGTTCGGCCTGTGGCCCCACCCACGTGGCTCGTCTCGAATTTCCTCGTGAGACCGGCCTCATCCTGAGGTGCGCCGGGAAGGCCGGGAACCCCTTCCAGACCACGCAGGGGAATCGCCTCTCCTGTCGCGATCAGGAGGGGAGAAGGGGCTCAGAGGAAGCGGTGCCGGGACCCTCGGTGTTCCCCTCGGGGGAACCCGGCGTGTCGGGGGACTTTTGGGGGTCGCAGGAAGGCTGTCAGGGACCGTCTCGCCCTTCAGGGCAGAACAGGGGACTTCCCTTGAGACGCCGTCGCGGGCAAGGGCCTCATCTTGCCAAGCGGTGGGAACCACGTGGTTTTTCTCGAGTTGCGGCGGCATTCTCGAGTTACGACGGGGATCTCAGCCTTCCCCTTGGGTTGGCCCTGGGAAGCCCAATCTTCCCCTCGGGTTGCGAGGGAAAGCTGGGGGTGGCGCTCGAGTCACTGCAGGGCCGAAGAGACCTCACCTAAGCGTGGGTCCGGGACCTAATTTTCCTCTCCAGGGAAGGCAGGGATCTCGGGGTGGCATTCCAGGCTCCCCCGGGGAGTCAGGCCTCGTCTCGAGGGGAAGCCAAGGACTCCGCTCTCCTCTCGAGTCGCGACGCGGGTCTCTTGGAGCCCCCTGAGCGGCCTCAAGGGAGTCCAGCCTCCTCTTCCGTTTGGAGAGAGGACCCGGGATTGCTCTCCAGGCCATGCAGGAAAAGAAGGCCCTCAGCTCGCGAGGACGGGGGCGCCTCAGGGGTTTCCTCGAGCTGCGGCGCCCGTGGGCGTTTTCTCCCGAGGCACGACGAGGATCTCAGGGAGCCTCTCGTGCGGCGCCAGGGAAGTCAGGTCTCCATGCGCGTGGCGAGGGGGAGCGCGTCCTGGCTCTCGAGTCACGGGAGGGGACTAGGGCCTCGAGACGCGTTGAAGAAGGACTCTCGAGGTCTTTGTCGGGGGGCGGCGGGAAACCCTCGTGTCCCTCGCCTTCTGCCGGGGAGCTTAGGGAGCTTCCCAGGGTGCCTCTGAGAGGCGAGGCATCCTGTGGAGGTGGCGGGGCCCCTCGGGACTCCGCTGGGTCTGGCGCAACGGAAGAGGGCCTCACCTCGAGGGGAGGCAGGCACCTCAGGCTTCCTCTGCGTTTCGGACTCCGACCGCAGGGTCCCTGCAGAGTTGGGACAGGAGAGTCAGGCCTCGTCTTGTCTGAGGAAGGGAACCCCGCTGGCCTCTCGAGTTGCTCAGGGGGTCTCAGGCCCCTCGTCGAGCTGTGTGTGGAACCCGCGGGTCTTTGCGGACGATGCACGGGGGTGGCAGTGCCCCTTCGTGTTGTGCCTTCACCCACAGGGTTGCCTTCGAAGAGGGGTCCGGGCCTCGGGTCCTTCTCAAGAGCGGACCGGGGAATCGGGGGCGTTCGGCCTGTGGCCCCACCCACGTGGCTCGTCTCGAATTTCCTCGTGAGACCGGCCTCATCCTGAGGTGCGCCGGGAAGGCCGGGAACCCCTTCCAGACCACGCAGGGGAATCGCCTCTCCTGTCGCGATCAGGAGGGGAGAAGGGGCTCAGAGGAAGCGGTGCCGGGACCCTCGGTGTTCCCCTCGGGGGAACCCGGCGTGTCGGGGGACTTTTGGGGGTCGCAGGAAGGCTGTCAGGGACCGTCTCGCCCTTCAGGGCGGAACAGGGGACTTCCCTTGAGACGCCGTCGCGGGCAAGGGCCTCATCTTGCCAAGCGGTGGGAACCACGTGGTTTTTCTCGAGTTGCGGCGGCATTCTCGAGTTATGACGGGGATCTCAGCCTTCCCCTTGGGTTGGCCCTGGGAAGCCCAATCTTCCCCTCGGGTTGCGAGGGAAAGCTGGGGGTGGCGCTCGAGTCACTGCAGGGCCTAAGAGACCTCACCTAAGCGTGTGTCCGGGACCTAATTTTCCTCTCCAGGGAAGGCAGGGATCTCGGGGTTGCATTCCAGGCTCCCCCGGGGAGTCAGGCCTCGTCTCGAGGGGAAGCCAAGGACTCCGCTCTCCTCTCGAGTCGCGACGCGGGTCTCTTGGAGCCCCCTGAGCGGCCTCAAGGGAGTCCAGCCTCCTCTTCCGTTTGGAGAGAGGACCCGGGATTGCTCTCCAGGCCATGCAGGAAAAGAAGGCCCTCAGCTCGCGAGGACGGGGGCGTCTCAGGGGTTTCCTCGAGCTGCGGCGCCCGTGGGGGTTTTCTCCCGAGGCACGACGAGGATCTCAGGGAGCCTCTCGTGCGGCGCCAGGGAAGTCAGGTCTCCATGCGTGTGGCGAGGGGGAGCGCGTCCTGGCTCTCGAGTCACGGGAGGGGACTAGGGCCTCGAGACGCGTTGAAGAAGGACTCTCGAGGTCTTTGTCGGGGGGCGGCGGGAAACCCTCGTGTCCCTCGCCTTCTGCCGTGGACCTTAGGGAGCTTCCCAGGGTGCCTCTGAGAGGCGAGGGATCCTGTGGAGGTGGCGGGGCCCCTCGCGACTCCGCTGGGTCTGGCGCAACGGAAGAGGGCCTCACCTCGAGGGGAGGCAGGCACCTCAGGCTTCCTCTGCGTTTCGGACTCCGACCGCAGGGTCCCTGCAGAGTTGGGACAGGAGAGTCAGGCCTCGTCTTGTCTGAGGAAGGGAACCCCGCTGGCCTCTCGAGTTGCTCAGGGGGTCTCAGGCCCCTCGTCCAGCTGTGTGTGGAACCCGCGGGTCTTTGCGGACGATGCACGGGGGTGGCAGTGCCCCTTCGTGTTGTGCCTTCACCCACAGGGTTGCCTTCGAAGAGGGGTCCGGGCCTCGGGTCCTTCTCAAGAGCGGACCGGGGAATCGGGGGCGTTCGGCCTGTGGCCCCACCCACGTGGCTCGTCTCGAATTTCCTCGTGAGACCGGCCTCATCCTGAGGTGCGCCGGGAAGGCCGGGAACCCCTTCCAGACCACGCAGGGGAATCGCCTCTCCTGTCGCGATCAGGAGGGGAGAAGGGGCTCAGAGGAAGCGGTGCCGGGACCCTCGGTGTTCCCCTCGGGGGAACCCGGCGTGTCGGGGGACTTTTGGGGGTCGCAGGAAGGCTGTCAGGGTCCGTCTCGCCCTTCAGGGCAGAACAGGGGACTTCCCTTGAGACGCCGTCGCGGGCAAGGGCCTCATCTTGCCAAGCGGTGGGAACCACGTGGTTTTTCTCGAGTTGCGGCGGCATTCTCGAGTTACGACGGGGATCTCAGCCTTCCCCTTGGGTTGGCCCTGGGAAGCCCAATCTTCCCCTCGGGTTGCGAGGGAAAGCTGGGGGTGGCGCTCGAGTCACTGCAGGGCCTAAGAGACCTCACCTAAGCGTGTGTCCGGGACCTAATTTTCCTCTTCAGGGAAGGCAGGGATCTCGGGGTTGCATTCCAGGCTCCCCCGGGGAGTCAGGCCTCGTCTCGAGGGGAAGCCAAGGACTCCGCTCTCCTCTCGAGTCGCGACGCGGGTCTCTTGGAGCCCCCTGAGCGGCCTCAAGGGAGTCCAGCCTCCTCTTCCGTTTGGAGAGAGGACCCGGGATTGCTCTCCAGGCCATGCAGGAAAAGAAGGCCCTCAGCTCGCGAGGACGGGGGCGTCTCAGGGGTTTCCTCGAGCTGCGGCGCCCGTGGGGGTTTTCTCCCGAGGCACGACGAGGATCTCAGGGAGCCTCTCGTGCGGCGCCAGGGAAGTCAGGTCTCCATGCGCGTGGCGAGGGGGAGCGCGTCCTGGCTCTCGAGTCACGGGAGGGGACTAGGGCCTCGAGACGCGTTGAAGAAGGACTCTCGAGGTCTTTGTCGGGGGGCGGCGGGAAACCCTCGTGTCCCTCGCCTTCTGCCGGGGACCTTAGGGAGCTTCCCAGGGTGCCTCTGAGAGGCGAGGGATCCTGTGGAGGTGGCGGGGCCCCTCGGGACTCCGCTGGGTCTGGCGCAACGGAAGAGGGCCTCACCTCGAGGGGAGGCAGGCACCTCAGGCTTCCTCTGCGTTTCGGACTCCGACCGCAGGGTCCCTGCAGAGTTGGGACAGGAGAGTCAGGCCTCGTCTTGTCTGAGGAAGGGAACCCCGCTGGCCTCTCGAGTTGCTCAGGGGGTCTCAGGCCCCTCGTCGAGCTGTGTGTGGAACCCGCGGGTCTTTGCGGACGATGCACGGGGGTGGCAGTGCCCCTTCGTGTTGTGCCTTCACCCACAGGGTTGCCTTCGAAGAGGGGTCCGGGCCTCGGGTCCTTCTCAAGAGCGGACCGGGGAATCGGGGGCGTTCGGCCTGTGGCTCCACCCACGTGGCTCGTCTCGAATTTCCTCGTGAGACCGGCCTCATCCTGAGGTGCGCCGGGAAGGCCGGGAACCCCTTCCAGACCACGCAGGGGAATCGCCTCTCCTGTCGCGATCAGGAGGGGAGAAGGGGCTCAGAGGAAGCGGTGCCGGGACCCTCGGTGTTCCCCTCGGGGGAACCCGGCGTGTCGGGGGACTTTTGGGGGTCGCAGGAAGGCTGTCAGGGACCGTCTCGCCCTTCAGGGCGGAACAGGGGACTTCCCTTGAGACGCCGTCGCGGGCAAGGGCCTCATCTTGCCAAGCGGTGGGAACCACGTGGTTTTTCTCGAGTTGCGGCGGCATTCTCGAGTTACGACGGGGATCTCAGCCTTCCCCTTGGGTTGGCCCTGGGAAGCCCAATCTTCCCCTCGGGTTGCGAGGGAAAGCTGGGGGTGGCGCTCGAGTCACTGCAGGGCCTAAGAGACCTCACCTAAGCGTGTGTCCGTGACCTAATTTTCCTCTCCAGGGAAGGCAGGGATCTCGGGGTTGCATTCCAGGCTCCCCCGGGGAGTCAGGCCTCGTCTCGAGGGGAAGCCAAGGACTCCGCTCTCCTCTCGAGTCGCGACGCGGGTCTCTTGGAGCCCCCTGAGCGGCCTCAAGGGAGTCCAGCCTCCTCTTCCGTTTGGAGAGAGGACCCGGGATTGCTCTCCAGGCCATGCAGGAAAAGAAGGCCCTCAGCTCGCGAGGACGGGGGCGTCTCAGGGGTTTCCTCGAGCTGCGGCGCCCGTGGGGGTTTTCTCCCGAGGCACGACGAGGATCTCAGGGAGCCTCTCGTGCGGCGCCAGGGAAGTCAGGTCTCCATGCGCGTGGCGAGGGGGAGCGCGTCCTGGCTCTCGAGTCACGGGAGGGGACTAGGGCCTCGAGACGCGTTGAAGAAGGACTCTCGAGGTCTTTGTCGGGGGGCGGCGGGAAACCCTCGTGTCCCTCGCCTTCTGCCGGGGACCTTAGGGAACTTCCCAGGGTGCCTCTGAGAGGCGAGGGGTCCTGTGGAGGTGGCGGGGCCCCTCGGGACTCCGCTGGGTCTGGCGCAACGGAAGAGGGCCTCACCTCGAGGGGAGGCAGGCACCTCAGGCTTCCTCTGCGTTTCGGACTCCGACCGCAGGGTCCCTGCAGAGTTGGGACAGGAGAGTCAGGCCTCGTCTTGTCTGAGGAAGGGAACCCCGCTGGCCTCTCGAGTTGCTCAGGGGGTCTCAGGCCCCTCGTCGAGCTGTGTGTGGAACCCGCGGGTCTTTGCGGACGATGCACGGGGGTGGCAGTGCCCCTTCGTGTTGTGCCTTCACCCACAGGGTTGCCTTCGAAGAGGGGTCCGGGCCTCGGGTCCTTCTCAAGAGCGGACCGGGGAATCGGGGGCGTTCGGCCTGTGGCCCCACCCACGTGGCTCGTCTCGAATTTCCTCGTGAGACCGGCCTCATCCTGAGGTGCGCCGGGAAGGCCGGGAACCCCTTCCAGACCACGCAGGGGAATCGCCTCTCCTGTCGCGATCAGGAGGGGAGAAGGGGCTCAGAGGAAGCGGTGCCGGGACCCTCGGTGTTCCCCTCGGGGGAACCCGGCGTGTCGGGGGACTTTTGGGGGTCGCAGGAAGGCTGTCAGGGACCGTCTCGCCCTTCAGGGCGGAACAGGGGACTTCCCTTGAGACGCCGTCGCGGGCAAGGGCCTCATCTTGCCAAGCGGTGGGAACCACGTGGTTTTTCTCGAGTTGCGGCGGCATTCTCGAGTTACGACGGGGATCTCAGCCTTCCCCTTGGGTTGGCCCTGGGAAGCCCAATCTTCCCCTCGGGTTGCGAGGGAAAGCTGGGGGTGGCGCTCGAGTCACTGCAGGGCCTAAGAGACCTCACCTAAGCGTGTGTCCGGGACCTAATTTTCCTCTCCAGGGAAGGCAGGGATCTCGGGGTTGCATTCCAGGCTCCCCCGGGGAGTCAGGCCTCGTCTCGAGGGGAAGCCAAGGACTCCGCTCTCCTCTCGAGTCGCGATGCGGGTCTCTTGGAGCCCCCTGAGCGGCCTCAAGGGAGTCCAGCCTCCTCTTCCGTTTGGAGAGAGGACCCGGGATTGCTCTCCAGGCCATGCAGGAAAAGAAGGCCCTCAGCTCGCGAGGACGGGGGCGTCTCAGGGGTTTCCTCGAGCTGCGGCGCCCGTGGGGGTTTTCTCCCGAGGCACGACGAGGATCTCAGGGAGCCTCTCGTGCGGCGCCAGGGAAGTCAGGTCTCCATGCGCGTGGCGAGGGGGAGCGCGTCCTGGCTCTCGAGTCACGGGAGGGGACTAGGGCCTCGAGACGCGTTGAAGAAGGACTCTCGAGGTCTTTGTCGGGGGGCGGCGGGAAACCCTCGTGTCCCTCGCCTTCTGCCGGGGACCTTAGGGAACTTCCCAGGGTGCCTCTGAGAGGCGAGGGATCCTGTGGAGGTGGCGGGGCCCCTCGGGACTCCGCTGGGTCTGGCGCAACGGAAGAGGGCCTCACCTCGAGGGGAGGCAGGCACCTCAGGCTTCCTCTGCGTTTCGGACTCCGACCGCAGGGTCCCTGCAGAGTTGGGACAGGAGAGTCAGGCCTCGTCTTGTCTGAGGAAGGGAACCCCGCTGGCCTCTCGAGTTGCTCAGGGGGTCTCAGGCCCCTCGTCGAGCTGTGTGTGGAACCCGCGGGTCTTTGCGGACGATGCACGGGGGTGGCAGTGCCCCTTCGTGTTGTGCCTTCACCCACAGGGTTGCCTTCGAAGAGGGGTCCGGGCCTCGGGTCCTTCTCAAGAGCGGACCGGGGAATCGGGGGCGTTCGGCCTGTGGCCCCACCCACGTGGCTCGTCTCGAATTTCCTCGTGAGACCGGCCTCATCCTGAGGTGCGCCGGGAAGGCCGGGAACCCCTTCCAGACCACGCAGGGGAATCGCCTCTCCTGTCGCGATCAGGAGGGGAGAAGGGGCTCAGAGGAAGCGGTGCCGGGACCCTCGGTGTTCCCCTCGGGGGAACCCGGCGTGTCGGGGGACTTTTGGGGGTCGCAGGAAGGCTGTCAGGGACCGTCTCGCCCTTCAGGGCGGAACAGGGGACTTCCCTTGAGACGCCGTCGCGGGCAAGGGCCTCATCTTGCCAAGCGGTGGGAACCACGTGGTTTTTCTCGAGTTGCGGCGGCATTCTCGAGTTACGACGGGGATCTCAGCCTTCCCCTTGGGTTGGCCCTGGGAAGCCCAATCTTCCCCTCGGGTTGCGAGGGAAAGCTGGGGGTGGCGCTCGAGTCACTGCAGGGCCGAAGAGACCTCACCTAAGCGTGTGTCCGGGACCTAATTTTCCTCTCCAGGGAAGGCAGGGATCTCGGGGTTGCATTCCAGGCTCCCCCGGGGAGTCAGGCCTCGTCTCGAGGGGAAGCCAAGGACTCCGCTCTCCTCTCGAGTCGCGACGCGGGTCTCTTGGAGCCCCCTGAGCGGCCTCAAGGGAGTCCAGCCTCCTCTTCCGTTTGGAGAGAGGACCCGGGATTGCTCTCCAGGCCATGCAGGAAAAGAAGGCCCTCAGCTCGCGAGGACGGGGGCGTCTCAGGGGTTTCCTCGAGCTGCGGCGCCCGTGGGGGTTTTCTCCCGAGGCACGACGAGGATCTCAGGGAGCCTCTCGTGCGGCGCCAGGGAAGTCAGGTCTCCATGCGCGTGGCGAGGGGGAGCGCGTCCTGGCTCTCGAGTCACGGGAGGGGACTAGGGCCTCGAGACGCGTTGAAGAAGGACTCTCGAGGTCTTTGTCGGGGGGCGGCGGGAAACCCTCGTGTCCCTCGCCTTCTGCCGGGGACCTTAGGGAACTTCCCAGGGTGCCTCTGAGAGGCGAGGGATCCTGTGGAGGTGGCGGGGCCCCTCGGGACTCCGCTGGGTCTGGCGCAACGGAAGAGGGCCTCACCTCGAGGGGAGGCAGGCACCTCAGGCTTCCTCTGCGTTTCGGACTCCGACCGCAGGGTCCCTGCAGAGTTGGGACAGGAGAGTCAGGCCTCGTCTTGTCTGAGGAAGGGAACCCCGCTGGCCTCTCGAGTTGCTCAGGGGGTCTCAGGCCCCTCGTCGAGCTGTGTGTGGAACCCGCGGGTCTTTGCGGACGATGCACGGGGGTGGCAGTGCCCCTTCGTGTTGTGCCTTCACCCACAGGGTTGCCTTCGAAGAGGGGTCCGGGCCTCGGGTCCTTCTCAAGAGCGGACCGGGGAATCGGGGGCGTTCGGCCTGTGGCCCCACCCACGTGGCTCGTCTCGAATTTCCTCGTGAGACCGGCCTCATCCTGAGGTGCGCCGGGAAGGCCGGGAACCCCTTCCAGACCACGCAGGGGAATCGCCTCTCCTGTCGCGATCAGGAGGGGAGAAGGGGCTCAGAGGAAGCGGTGCCGGGACCCTCGGTGTTCCCCTCGGGGGAACCCGGCGTGTCGGGGGACTTTTGGGGGTCGCAGGAAGGCTGTCAGGGACCGTCTCGCCCTTCAGGGCGGAACAGGGGACTTCCCTTGAGACGCCGTCGCGGGCAAGGGCCTCATCTTGCCAAGCGGTGGGAACCACGTGGTTTTTCTCGAGTTGCGGCGGCATTCTCGAGTTACGACGGGGATCTCAGCCTTCCCCTTGGGTTGGCCCTGGGAAGCCCAATCTTCCCCTCGGGTTGCGAGGGAAAGCTGGGGGTGGCGCTCGAGTCACTGCAGGGCCTAAGAGACCTCACCTAAGCGTGTGTCCGGGACCTAATTTTCCTCTCCAGGGAAGGCAGGGATCTCGGGGTTGCATTCCAGGCTCCCCCGGGGAGTCAGGCCTCGTCTCGAGGGGAAGCCAAGGACTCCGCTCTCCTCTCGAGTCGCGACGCGGGTCTCTTGGAGCCCCCTGAGCGGCCTCAAGGGAGTCCAGCCTCCTCTTCCGTTTGGAGAGAGGACCCGGGATTGCTCTCCAGGCCATGCAGGAAAAGAAGGCCCTCAGCTCGCGAGGACGGGGGCGTCTCAGGGGTTTCCTCGAGCTGCGGCGCCCGTGGGGGTTTTCTCCCGAGGCACGACGAGGATCTCAGGGAGCCTCTCGTGCGGCGCCAGGGAAGTCAGGTCTCCATGCGCGTGGCGAGGGGGAGCGCGTCCTGGCTCTCGAGTCACGGGAGGGGACTAGGGCCTCGAGACGCGTTGAAGAAGGACTCTCGAGGTCTTTGTCGGGGGGCGGCGGGAAACCCTCGTGTCCCTCGCCTTCTGCCGGGGACCTTAGGGAGCTTCCCAGGGTGCCTCTGAGAGGCGAGGGATCCTGTGGAGGTGGCGGGGCCCCTCGGGACTCCGCTGGGTCTGGCGCAACGGAAGAGGGCCTCACCTCGAGGGGAGGCAGGCACCTCAGGCTTCCTCTGCGTTTCGGACTCCGACCGCAGGGTCCCTGCAGAGTTGGGACAGGAGAGTCAGGCCTCGTCTTGTCTGAGGAAGGGAACCCCGCTGGCCTCTCGAGTTGCTCAGGGGGTCTCAGGCCCCTCGTCGAGCTGTGTGTGGAACCCGCGGGTCTTTGCGGACGATGCACGGGGGTGGCAGTGCCCCTTCGTGTTGTGCCTTCACCCACAGGGTTGCCTTCGAAGAGGGGTCCGGGCCTCGGGTCCTTCTCAAGAGCGGACCGGGGAATCGGGGGCGTTCGGCCTGTGGCCCCACCCACGTGGCTCGTCTCGAATTTCCTCGTGAGACCGGCCTCATCCTGAGGTGCGCCGGGAAGGCCGGGAACCCCTTCCAGACCACGCAGGGGAATCGCCTCTCCTGTCGCGATCAGGAGGGGAGAAGGGGCTCAGAGGAAGCGGTGCCGGGACCCTCGGTGTTCCCCTCGGGGGAACCCGGCGTGTCGGGGGACTTTTGGGGGTCGCAGGAAGGCTGTCAGGGACCGTCTCGCCCTTCAGGGCGGAACAGGGGACTTCCCTTGAGACGCCGTCGCGGGCAAGGGCCTCATCTTGCCAAGCGGTGGGAACCACGTGGTTTTTCTCGAGTTGCGGCGGCATTCTCGAGTTACGACGGGGATCTCAGCCTTCCCCTTGGGTTGGCCCTGGGAAGCCCAATCTTCCCCTCGGGTTGCGAGGGAAAGCTGGGGGTGGCGCTCGAGTCACTGCAGGGCCTAAGAGACCTCACCTAAGCGTGTGTCCGGGACCTAATTTTCCTCTCCAGGGAAGGCAGGGATCTCGGGGTTGCATTCCAGGCTCCCCCGGGGAGTCAGGCCTCGTCTCGAGGGGAAGCCAAGGACTCCGCTCTCCTCTCGAGTCGCGACGCGGGTCTCTTGGAGCCCCCTGAGCGGCCTCAAGGGAGTCCAGCCTCCTCTTCCGTTTGGAGAGAGGACCCGGGATTGCTCTCCAGGCCATGCAGGAAAAGAAGGCCCTCAGCTCGCGAGGACGGGGGCGTCTCAGGGGTTTCCTCGAGCTGCGGCGCCCGTGGGGGTTTTCTCCCGAGGCACGACGAGGATCTCAGGGAGCCTCTCGTGCGGCGCCAGGGAAGTCAGGTCTCCATGCGCGTGGCGAGGGGGAGCGCGTCCTGGCTCTCGAGTCACGGGAGGGGACTAGGGCCTCGAGACGCGTTGAAGAAGGACTCTCGAGGTCTTTGTCGGGGGGCGGCGGGAAACCCTCGTGTCCCTCGCCTTCTGCCGGGGACCTTAGGGAGCTTCCCAGGGTGCCTCTGAGAGGCGAGGGATCCTGTGGAGGTGGCGGGGCCCCTCGGGACTCCGCTGGGTCTGGCGCAACGGAAGAGGGCCTCACCTCGAGGGGAGGCAGGCACCTCAGGCTTCCTCTGCGTTTCGGACTCCGACCGCAGGGTCCCTGCAGAGTTGGGACAGGAGAGTCAGGCCTCGTCTTGTCTGAGGAAGGGAACCCCGCTGGCCTCTCGAGTTGCTCAGGGGGTCTCAGGCCCCTCGTCGAGCTGTGTGTGGAACCCGCGGGTCTTTGCGGACGATGCACGGGGGTGGCAGTGCCCCTTCGTGTTGTGCCTTCACCCACAGCGTTGCCTTCGAAGAGGGGTCCGGGCCTCGGGTCCTTCTCAAGAGCGGACCGGGGAATCGGGGGCGTTCGGCCTGTGGCTCCACCCACGTGGCTCGTCTCGAATTTCCTCGTGAGACCGGCCTCATCCTGAGGTGCGCCGGGAAGGCCGGGAACCCCTTCCAGACCACGCAGGGGAATCGCCTCTCCTGTCGCGATCAGGAGGGGAGAAGGGGCTCAGAGGAAGCGGTGCCGGGACCCTCGGTGTTCCCCTCGGGGGAACCCGGCGTGTCGGGGGACTTTTGGGGGTCGCAGGAAGGCTGTCAGGGACCGTCTCGCCCTTCAGGGCGGAACAGGGGACTTCCCTTGAGACGCCGTCGCGGGCAAGGGCCTCATCTTGCCAAGCGGTGGGAACCACGTGGTTTTTCTCGAGTTGCGGCGGCATTCTCGAGTTACGACGGGGATCTCAGCCTTCCCCTTGGGTTGGCCCTGGGAAGCCCAATCTTCCCCTCGGGTTGCGAGGGAAAGCTGGGGGTGGCGCTCGAGTCACTTCAGGGCCTAAGAGACCTCACCTAAGCGTGTGTCCGGGACCTAATTTTCCTCTCCAGGGAAGGCAGGGATCTCGGGGTTGCATTCCAGGCTCCCCCGGGGAGTCAGGCCTCGTCTCGAGGGGAAGCCAAGGACTCCGCTCTCCTCTCGAGTCGCGACGCGGGTCTCTTGGAGCCCCCTGAGCGGCCTCAAGGGAGTCCAGCCTCCTCTTCCGTTTGGAGAGAGGACCCGGGATTGCTCTCCAGGCCATGCAGGAAAAGAAGGCCCTCAGCTCGCGAGGACGGGGGCGTCTCAGGGGTTTCCTCGAGCTGCGGCGCCCGTGGGGGTTTTCTCCCGAGGCACGACGAGGATCTCAGGGAGCCTCTCGTGCGGCGCCAGGGAAGTCAGGTCTCCATGCGCGTGGCGAGGGGGAGCGCGTCCTGGCTCTCGAGTCACGGGAGGGGACTAGGGCCTCGAGACGCGTTGAAGAAGGACTCTCGAGGTCTTTGTCGGGGGGCGGCGGGAAACCCTCGTGTCCCTCGCCTTCTGCCGGGGACCTTAGGGAACTTCCCAGGGTGCCTCTGAGAGGCGAGGGATCCTGTGGAGGTGGCGGGGCCCCTCGGGACTCCGCTGGGTCTGGCGCAACGGAAGAGGGCCTCACCTCGAGGGGAGGCAGGCACCTCAGGCTTCCTCTGCGTTTCGGACTCCGACCGCAGGGTCCCTGCAGAGTTGGGACAGGAGAGTGAGGCCTCGTCTTGTCTGAGGAAGGGAACCCCGCTGGCCTCTCGAGTTGCTCAGGGGGTCTCAGGCCCCTCGTCGAGCTGTGTGTGGAACCCGCGGGTCTTTGCGGACGATGCACGGGGGTGGCAGTGCCCCTTCGTGTTGTGCCTTCACCCACAGGGTTGCCTTCGAAGAGGGGTCCGGGCCTCGGGTCCTTCTCAAGAGCGGACCGGGGAATCGGGGGCGTTCGGCCTGTGGCCCCACCCACGTGGCTCGTCTCGAATTTCCTCGTGAGACCGGCCTCATCCTGAGGTGCGCCGGGAAGGCCGGGAACCCCTTCCAGACCACGCAGGGGAATCGCCTCTCCTGTCGCGATCAGGAGGGGAGAAGGGGCTCAGAGGAAGCGGTGCCGGGACCCTCGGTGTTCCCCTCGGGGGAACCCGGCGTGTCGGGGGACTTTTGGGGGTCGCAGGAAGGCTGTCAGGGACCGTCTCGCCCTTCAGGGCGGAACAGGGGACTTCCCTTGAGACGCCGTCGCGGGCAAGGGCCTCATCTTGCCAAGCGGTGGGAACCACGTGGTTTTTCTCGAGTTGCGGCGGCATTCTCGAGTTACGACGGGGATCTCAGCCTTCCCCTTGGGTTGGCCCTGGGAAGCCCAATCTTCCCCTCGGGTTGCGAGGGAAAGCTGGGGGTGGCGCTCGAGTCACTGCAGGGCCTAAGAGACCTCACCTAAGCGTGTGTCCGGGACCTAATTTTCCTCTCCAGGGAAGGCAGGGATCTCGGGGTTGCATTCCAGGCTCCCCCGGGGAGTCAGGCCTCGTCTCGAGGGGAAGCCAAGGACTCCGCTCTCCTCTCGAGTCGCGACGCGGGTCTCTTGGAGCCCCCTGAGCGGCCTCAAGGGAGTCCAGCCTCCTCTTCCGTTTGGAGAGAGGACCCGGGATTGCTCTCCAGGCCATGCAGGAAAAGAAGGCCCTCAGCTCGCGAGGACGGGGGCGTCTCAGGGGTTTCCTCGAGCTGCGGCGCCCGTGGGGGTTTTCTCCCGAGGCACGACGAGGATCTCAGGGAGCCTCTCGTGCGGCGCCAGGGAAGTCAGGTCTCCATGCGCGTGGCGAGGGGGAGCGCGTCCTGGCTCTCGAGTCACGGGAGGGGACTAGGGCCTCGAGACGCGTTGAAGAAGGACTCTCGAGGTCTTTGTCGGGGGGCGGCGGGAAACCCTCGTGTCCCTCGCCTTCTGCCGGGGACCTTAGGGAACTTCCCAGGGTGCCTCTGAGAGGCGAGGGATCCTGTGGAGGTGGCGGGGCCCCTCGGGACTCCGCTGGGTCTGGCGCAACGGAAGAGGGCCTCACCTCGAGGGGAGGCAGGCACCTCAGGCTTCCTCTGCGTTTCGGACTCCGACCGCAGGGTCCCTGCAGAGTTGGGACAGGAGAGTCAGGCCTCGTCTTGTCTGAGGAAGGGAACCCCGCTGGCCTCTCGAGTTGCTCAGGGGGTCTCAGGCCCCTCGTCGAGCTGTGTGTGGAACCCGCGGGTCTTTGCGGACGATGCACGGGGGTGGCAGTGCCCCTTCGTGTTGTGCCTTCACCCACAGGGTTGCCTTCGAAGAGGGGTCCGGGCCTCGGGTCCTTCTCAAGAGCGGACCGGGGAATCGGGGGCGTTCGGCCTGTGGCCCCACCCACGTGGCTCGTCTCGAATTTCCTCGTGAGACCGGCCTCATCCTGAGGTGCGCCGGGAAGGCCGGGAACCCCTTCCAGACCACGCAGGGGAATCGCCTCTCCTGTCGCGATCAGGAGGGGAGAAGGGGCTCAGAGGAAGCGGTGCCGGGACCCTCGGTGTTCCCCTCGGGGGAACCCGGCGTGTCGGGGGACTTTTGGGGGTCGCAGGAAGGCTGTCAGGGACCGTCTCGCCCTTCAGGGCGGAACAGGGGACTTCCCTTGAGACGCCGTCGCGGGCAAGGGCCTCATCTTGCCAAGCGGTGGGAACCACGTGGTTTTTCTCGAGTTGCGGCGGCATTCTCGAGTTACGACGGGGATCTCAGCCTTCCCCTTGGGTTGGCCCTGGGAAGCCCAATCTTCCCCTCGGGTTGCGAGGGAAAGCTGGGGGTGGCGCTCGAGTCACTGCAGGGCCGAAGAGACCTCACCTAAGCGTGTGTCCGGGACCTAATTTTCCTCTCCAGGGAAGGCAGGGATCTCGGGGTTGCATTCCAGGCTCCCCCGGGGAGTCAGGCCTCGTCTCGAGGGGAAGCCAAGGACTCCGCTCTCCTCTCGAGTCGCGACGCGGGTCTCTTGGAGCCCCCTGAGCGGCCTCAAGGGAGTCCAGCCTCCTCTTCCGTTTGGAGAGAGGACCCGGGATTGCTCTCCAGGCCATGCAGGAAAAGAAGGCCCTCAGCTCGCGAGGACGGGGGCGTCTCAGGGGTTTCCTCGAGCTGCGGCGCCCGTGGGGGTTTTCTCCTGAGGCACGACGAGGATCTCAGGGAGCCTCTCGTGCGGCGCCAGGGAAGTCAGGTCTCCATGCGCGTGGCGAGGGGGAGCGCGTCCTGGCTCTCGAGTCACGGGAGGGGACTAGGGCCTCGAGACGCGTTGAAGAAGGACTCTCGAGGTCTCTGTCGGGGGGCGGCGGGAAACCCTCGTGTCCCTCGCCTTCTGCCGGGGACCTTAGGGAACTTCCCAGGGTGCCTCTGAGAGGCGAGGGATCCTGTGGAGGTGGCGGGGCCCCTCGGGACTCCGCTGGGCCTGGCGCAACGGAAGAGGGCCTCACCTCGAGGGGAGGCAGGCACCTCAGGCTTCCTCTGCGTTTCGGACTCCGACCGCAGGGTCCCTGCAGAGTTGGGACAGGAGAGTCAGGCCTCGTCTTGTCTGAGGAAGGGAACCCCGCTGGCCTCTCGAGTTGCTCAGGGGGTCTCAGGCCCCTCGTCGAGCTGTGTGTGGAACCCGCGGGTCTTTGCGGACGATGCACGGGGGTGGCAGTGCCCCTTCGTGTTGTGCCTTCACCCACAGGGTTGCCTTCGAAGAGGGGTCCGGGCCTCGGGTCCTTCTCAAGAGCGGACCGGGGAATCGGGGGCGTTCGGCCTGTGGCCCCACCCACGTGGCTCGTCTCGAATTTCCTCGTGAGACCGGCCTCATCCTGAGGTGCGCCGGGAAGGCCGGGAACCCCTTCCAGACCACGCAGGGGAATCGCCTCTCCTGTCGCGATCAGGAGGGGAGAAGGGGCTCAGAGGAAGCGGTGCCGGGACCCTCGGTGTTCCCCTCGGGGGAACCCGGCGTGTCGGGGGACTTTTGGGGGTCGCAGGAAGGCTGTCAGGGACCGTCTCGCCCTTCAGGGCGGAACAGGGGACTTCCCTTGAGACGCCGTCGCGGGCAAGGGCCTCATCTTGCCAAGCGGTGGGAACCACGTGGTTTTTCTCGAGTTGCGGCGGCATTCTCGAGTTACGACGGGGATCTCAGCCTTCCCCTTGGGTTGGCCCTGGGAAGCCCAATCTTCCCCTCGGGTTGCGAGGGAAAGCTGGGGGTGGCGCTCGAGTCACTGCAGGGCCGAAGAGACCTCACCTAAGCGTGTGTCCGGGACCTAATTTTCCTCTCCAGGGAAGGCAGGGATCTCGGGGTTGCATTCCAGGCTCCCCCGGGGAGTCAGGCCTCGTCTCGAGGGGAAGCCAAGGACTCCGCTCTCCTCTCGAGTCGCGACGCGGGTCTCTTGGAGCCCCCTGAGCGGCCTCAAGGGAGTCCAGCCTCCTCTTCCGTTTGGAGAGAGGACCCGGGATTGCTCTCCAGGCCATGCAGGAAAAGAAGGCCCTCAGCTCGCGAGGACGGGGGCGTCTCAGGGGTTTCCTCGAGCTGCGGCGCCCGTGGGGGTTTTCTCCCGAGGCACGACGAGGATCTCAGGGAGCCTCTCGTGCGGCGCCAGGGAAGTCAGGTCTCCATGCGCGTGGCGAGGGGGAGCGCGTCCTGGCTCTCGAGTCACGGGAGGGGACTAGGGCCTCGAGACGCGTTGAAGAAGGACTCTCGAGGTCTTTGTCGGGGGGCGGCGGGAAACCCTCGTGTCCCTCGCCTTCTGCCGGGGACCTTAGGGAACTTCCCAGGGTGCCTCTGAGAGGCGAGGGATCCTGTGGAGGTGGCGGGGCCCCTCGGGACTCCGCTGGGTCTGGCGCAACGGAAGAGGGCCTCACCTCGAGGGGAGGCAGGCACCTCAGGCTTCCTCTGCGTTTCGGACTCCGACCGCAGGGTCCCTGCAGAGTTGGGACAGGAGAGTCAGGCCTCGTCTTGTCTGAGGAAGGGAACCCCGCTGGCCTCTCGAGTTGCTCAGGGGGTCTCAGGCCCCTCGTCGAGCTGTGTGTGGAACCCGCGGGTCTTTGCGGACGATGCACGGGGGTGGCAGTGCCCCTTCGTGTTGTGCCTTCACCCACAGGGTTGCCTTCGAAGAGGGGTCCGGGCCTCGGGTCCTTCTCAAGAGCGGACCGGGGAATCGGGGGCGTTTGGCCTGTGGCCCCACCCACGTGGCTCGTCTCGAATTTCCTCGTGAGACCGGCCTCATCCTGAGGTGCGCCGGGAAGGCCGGGAACCCCTTCCAGACCACGCAGGGGAATCGCCTCTCCTGTCGCGATCAGGAGGGGAGAAGGGGCTCAGAGGAAGCGGTGCCGGGACCCTCGGTGTTCCCCTCGGGGGAACCCGGCGTGTCGGGGGACTTTTGGGGGTCGCAGGAAGGCTGTCAGGGACCGTCTCGCCCTTCAGGGCGGAACAGGGGACTTCCCTTGAGACGCCGTCGCGGGCAAGGGCCTCATCTTGCCAAGCGGTGGGAACCACGTGGTTTTTCTCGAGTTGCGGCGGCATTCTCGAGTTACGACGGGGATCTCAGCCTTCCCCTTGGGTTGGCCCTGGGAAGCCCAATCTTCCCCTCGGGTTGCGAGGGAAAGCTGGGGGTGGCGCTCGAGTCACTGCAGGGCCGAAGAGACCTCACCTAAGCGTGTGTCCGGGACCTAATTTTCCTCTCCAGGGAAGGCAGGGATCTCGGGGTTGCATTCCAGGCTCCCCCGGGGAGTCAGGCCTCGTCTCGAGGGGAAGCCAAGGACTCCGCTCTCCTCTCGAGTCGCGACGCGGGTCTCTTGGAGCCCCCTGAGCGGCCTCAAGGGAGTCCAGCCTCCTCTTCCGTTTGGAGAGAGGAGCCGGGATTGCTCTCCAGGCCATGCAGGAAAAGAAGGCCCTCAGCTCGCGAGGACGGGGGCGTCTCAGGGGTTTCCTCGAGCTGCGGCGCCCGTGGGGGTTTTCTCCCGAGGCACGACGAGGATCTCAGGGAGCCTCTCGTGCGGCGCCAGGGAAGTCAGGTCTCCATGCGCGTGGCGAGGGGGAGCGCGTCCTGGCTCTCGAGTCACGGGAGGGGACTAGGGCCTCGAGACGCGTTGAAGAAGGACTCTCGAGGTCTTTGTCGGGGGGCGGCGGGAAACCCTCGTGTCCCTCGCCTTCTGCCGGGGACCTTAGGGAACTTCCCAGGGTGCCTCTGAGAGGCGAGGGATCCTGTGGAGGTGGCGGGGCCCCTCGGGACTCCGCTGGGTCTGGCGCAACGGAAGAGGGCCTCACCTCGAGGGGAGGCAGGCACCTCAGGCTTCCTCTGCGTTTCGGACTCCGACCGCAGGGTCCCTGCAGAGTTGGGACAGGAGAGTCAGGCCTCGTCTTGTCTGAGGAAGGGAACCCCGCTGGCCTCTCGAGTTGCTCAGGGGGTCTCAGGCCCCTCGTCGAGCTGTGTGTGGAACCCGCGGGTCTTTGCGGACGATGCACGGGGGTGGCAGTGCCCCTTCGTGTTGTGCCTTCACCCACAGGGTTGCCTTCGAAGAGGGGTCCGGGCCTCGGGTCCTTCTCAAGAGCGGACCGGGGAATCGGGGGCGTTCGGCCTGTGGCCCCACCCACGTGGCTCGTCTCGAATTTCCTCGTGAGACCGGCCTCATCCTGAGGTGCGCCGGGAAGGCCGGGAACCCCTTCCAGACCACGCAGGGGAATCGCCTCTCCTGTCGCGATCAGGAGGGGAGAAGGGGCTCAGAGGAAGCGGTGCCGGGACCCTCGGTGTTCCCCTCGGGGGAACCCGGCGTGTCGGGGGACTTTTGGGGGTCGCAGGAAGGCTGTCAGGGACCGTCTCGCCCTTCAGGGCGGAACAGGGGACTTCCCTTGAGACGCCGTCGCGGGCAAGGGCCTCATCTTGCCAAGCGGTGGGAACCACGTGGTTTTTCTCGAGTTGCGGCGGCATTCTCGAGTTACGACGGGGATCTCAGCCTTCCCCTTGGGTTGGCCCTGGGAAGCCCAATCTTCCCCTCGGGTTGCGAGGGAAAGCTGGGGGTGGCGCTCGAGTCACTGCAGGGCCGAAGAGACCTCACCTAAGCGTGTGTCCGGGACCTAATTTTCCTCTCCAGGGAAGGCAGGGATCTCGGGGTTGCATTCCAGGCTCCCCCGGGGAGTCAGGCCTCGTCTCGAGGGGAAGCCAAGGACTCCGCTCTCCTCTCGAGTCGCGACGCGGGTCTCTTGGAGCCCCCTGAGCGGCCTCAAGGGAGTCCAGCCTCCTCTTCCGTTTGGAGAGAGGACCCGGGATTGCTCTCCAGGCCATGCAGGAAAAGAAGGCCCTCAGCTCGCGAGGACGGGGGCGTCTCAGGGGTTTCCTCGAGCTGCGGCGCCCGTGGGGGTTTTCTCCCGAGGCACGACGAGGATCTCAGGGAGCCTCTCGTGCGGCGCCAGGGAAGTCAGGTCTCCATGCGCGTGGCGAGGGGGAGCGCGTCCTGGCTCTCGAGTCACGGGAGGGGACTAGGGCCTCGAGACGCGTTGAAGAAGGACTCTCGAGGTCTTTGTCGGGGGGCGGCGGGAAACCCTCGTGTCCCTCGCCTTCTGCCGGGGACCTTAGGGAACTTCCCAGGGTGCCTCTGAGAGGCGAGGGATCCTGTGGAGGTGGCGGGGCCCCTCGGGACTCCGCTGGGTCTGGCGCAACGGAAGAGGGCCTCACCTCGAGGGGAGGCAGGCACCTCAGGCTTCCTCTGCGTTTCGGACTCCGACCGCAGGGTCCCTGCAGAGTTGGGACAGGAGAGTCAGGCCTCGTCTTGTCTGAGGAAGGGAACCCCGCTGGCCTCTCGAGTTGCTCAGGGGGTCTCAGGCCCCTCGTCGAGCTGTGTGTGGAACCCGCGGGTCTTTGCGGACGATGCACGGGGGTGGCAGTGCCCCTTCGTGTTGTGCCTTCACCCACAGGGTTGCCTTCGAAGAGGGGTCCGGGCCTCGGGTCCTTCTCAAGAGCGGACCGGGGAATCGGGGGCGTTCGGCCTGTGGCCCCACCCACGTGGCTCGTCTCGAATTTCCTCGTGAGACCGGCCTCATCCTGAGGTGCGCCGGGAAGGCCGGGAACCCCTTCCAGACCACGCAGGGGAATCGCCTCTCCTGTCGCGATCAGGAGGGGAGAAGGGGCTCAGAGGAAGCGGTGCCGGGACCCTCGGTGTTCCCCTCGGGGGAACCCGGCGTGTCGGGGGACTTTTGGGGGTCGCAGGAAGGCTGTCAGGGACCGTCTCGCCCTTCAGGGCGGAACAGGGGACTTCCCTTGAGACGCCGTCGCGGGCAAGGGCCTCATCTTGCCAAGCGGTGGGAACCACGTGGTTTTTCTCGAGTTGCGGCGGCATTCTCGAGTTACGACGGGGATCTCAGCCTTCCCCTTGGGTTGGCCCTGGGAAGCCCAATCTTCCCCTCGGGTTGCGAGGGAAAGCTGGGGGTGGCGCTCGAGTCACTGCAGGGCCGAAGAGACCTCACCTAAGCGTGTGTCCGGGACCTAATTTTCCTCTCCAGGGAAGGCAGGGATCTCGGGGTTGCATTCCAGGCTCCCCCGGGGAGTCAGGCCTCGTCTCGAGGGGAAGCCAAGGACTCCGCTCTCCTCTCGAGTCGCGACGCGGGTCTCTTGGAGCCCCCTGAGCGGCCTCAAGGGAGTCCAGCCTCCTCTTCCGTTTGGAGAGAGGACCCGGGATTGCTCTCCAGGCCATGCAGGAAAAGAAGGCCCTCAGCTCGCGAGGACGGGGGCGTCTCAGGGGTTTCCTCGAGCTGCGGCGCCCGTGGGGGTTTTCTCCCGAGGCAGGACGAGGATCTCAGGGAGCCTCTCGTGCGGCGCCAGGGAAGTCAGGTCTCCATGCGCGTGGCGAGGGGGAGCGCGTCCTGGCTCTCGAGTCACGGGAGGGGACTAGGGCCTCGAGACGCGTTGAAGAAGGACTCTCGAGGTCTCTGTCGGGGGGCGGCGGGAAACCCTCGTGTCCCTCGCCTTCTGCCGGGGACCTTAGGGAACTTCCCAGGGTGCCTCTGAGAGGCGAGGGATCCTGTGGAGGTGGCGGGGCCCCTCGGGACTCCGCTGGGTCTGGCGCAACGGAAGAGGGCCTCACCTCGAGGGGAGGCAGGCACCTCAGGCTTCCTCTGCGTTTCGGACTCCGACCGCAGGGTCCCTGCAGAGTTGGGACAGGAGAGTCAGGCCTCGTCTTGTCTGAGGAAGGGAACCCCGCTGGCCTCTCGAGTTGCTCAGGGGGTCTCAGGCCCCTCGTCGAGCTGTGTGTGGAACCCGCGGGTCTTTGCGGACGATGCACGGGGGTGGCAGTGCCCCTTCGTGTTGTGCCTTCACCCACAGGGTTGCCTTCGAAGAGGGGTCCGGGCCTCGGGTCCTTCTCAAGAGCGGACCGGGGAATCGGGGGCGTTCGGCCTGTGGCCCCACCCACGTGGCTCGTCTCGAATTTCCTCGTGAGACCGGCCTCATCCTGAGGTGCGCCGGGAAGGCCGGGAACCCCTTCCAGACCACGCAGGGGAATCGCCTCTCCTGTCGCGATCAGGAGGGGAGAAGGGGCTCAGAGGAAGCGGTGCCGGGACCCTCGGTGTTCCCCTCGGGGGAACCCGGCGTGTCGGGGGACTTCTGGGGGTCGCAGGAAGGCTGTCAGGGACCGTCTCGCCCTTCAGGGCGGAACAGGGGACTTCCCTTGAGACGCCGTCGCGGGCAAGGGCCTCATCTTGCCAAGCGGTGGGAACCACGTGGTTTTTCTCGAGTTGCGGCGGCATTCTCGAGTTACGACGGGGATCTCAGCCTTCCCCTTGGGTTGGCCCTGGGAAGCCCAATCTTCCCCTCGGGTTGCGAGGGAAAGCTGGGGGTGGCGCTCGAGTCACTGCAGGGCCGAAGAGACCTCACCTAAGCGTGTGTCCGGGACCTAATTTTCCTCTCCAGGGAAGGCAGGGATCTCGGGGTTGCATTCCAGGCTCCCCCGGGGAGTCAGGCCTCGTCTCGAGGGGAATCCAAGGACTCCGCTCTCCTCTCGAGTCGCGACGCGGGTCTCTTGGAGCCCCCTGAGCGGCCTCAAGGGAGTCCAGCCTCCTCTTCCGTTTGGAGAGAGGACCCGGGATTGCTCTCCAGGCCATGCAGGAAAAGAAGGCCCTCAGCTCGCGAGGACGGGGGCGTCTCAGGGGTTTCCTCGAGCTGCGGCGCCCGTGGGGGTTTTCTCCCGAGGCACGACGAGGATCTCAGGGAGCCTCTCGTGCGGCGCCAGGGAAGTCAGGTCTCCATGCGCGTGGCGAGGGGGAGCGCGTCCTGGCTCTCGAGTCACGGGAGGGGACTAGGGCCTCGAGACGCGTTGAAGAAGGACTCTCGAGGTCTCTGTCGGGGGGCGGCGGGAAACCCTCGTGTCCCTCGCCTTCTGCCGGGGACCTTAGGGAACTTCCCAGGGTGCCTCTGAGAGGCGAGGGATCCTGTGGAGGTGGCGGGGCCCCTCGGGACTCCGCTGGGTCTGGCGCAACGGAAGAGGGCCTCACCTCGAGGGGAGGCAGGCACCTCAGGCTTCCTCTGCGTTTCGGACTCCGACCGCAGGGTCCCTGCAGAGTTGGGACAGGAGAGTCAGGCCTCGTCTTGTCTGAGGAAGGGAACCCCGCTGGCCTCTCGAGTTGCTCAGGGGGTCTCAGGCCCCTCGTCGAGCTGTGTGTGGAACCCGCGGGTCTTTGCGGACGATGCACGGGGGTGGCAGTGCCCCTTCGTGTTGTGCCTTCACCCACAGGGTTGCCTTCGAAGAGGGGTCCGGGCCTCGGGTCCTTCTCAAGAGCGGACCGGGGAATCGGGGGCGTTCGGCCTGTGGCCCCACCCACGTGGCTCGTCTCGAATTTCCTCGTGAGACCGGCCTCATCCTGAGGTGCGCCGGGAAGGCCGGGAACCCCTTCCAGACCACGCAGGGGAATCGCCTCTCCTGTCGCGATCAGGAGGGGAGAAGGGGCTCAGAGGAAGCGGTGCCGGGACCCTCGGTGTTCCCCTCGGGGGAACCCGGCGTGTCGGGGGACTTTTGGGGGTCGCAGGAAGGCTGTCAGGGACCGTCTCGCCCTTCAGGGCGGAACAGGGGACTTCCCTTGAGACGCCGTCGCGGGCAAGGGCCTCATCTTGCCAAGCGGTGGGAACCACGTGGTTTTTCTCGAGTTGCGGCGGCATTCTCGAGTTACGACGGGGATCTCAGCCTTCCCCTTGGGTTGGCCCTGGGAAGCCCAATCTTCCCCTCGGGTTGCGAGGGAAAGCTGGGGGTGGCGCTCGAGTCACTGCAGGGCCGAAGAGACCTCACCTAAGCGTGTGTCCGGGACCTAATTTTCCTCTCCAGGGAAGGCAGGGATCTCGGGGTTGCATTCCAGGCTCCCCCGGGGAGTCAGGCCTCGTCTCGAGGGGAAGCCAAGGACTCCGCTCTCCTCTCGAGTCGCGACGCGGGTCTCTTGGAGCCCCCTGAGCGGCCTCAAGGGAGTCCAGCCTCCTCTTCCGTTTGGAGAGAGGACCCGGGATTGCTCTCCAGGCCATGCAGGAAAAGAAGGCCCTCAGCTCGCGAGGACGGGGGCGTCTCAGGGGTTTCCTCGAGCTGCGGCGCCCGTGGGCGTTTTCTCCCGAGGCACGACGAGGATCTCAGGGAGCCTCTCGTGCGGCGCCAGGGAAGTCAGGTCTCCATGCGCGTGGCGAGGGGGAGCGCGTCCTGGCTCTCGAGTCACGGGAGGGGACTAGGGCCTCGAGACGCGTTGAAGAAGGACTCTCGAGGTCTCTGTCGGGGGGCGGCGGGAAACCCTCGTGTCCCTCGCCTTCTGCCGGGGACCTTAGGGAACTTCCCAGGGTGCCTCTGAGAGGCGAGGGATCCTGTGGAGGTGGCGGGGCCCCTCGGGACTCCGCTGGGTCTGGCGCAACGGAAGAGGGCCTCACCTCGAGGGGAGGCAGGCACCTCAGGCTTCCTCTGCGTTTCGGACTCCGACCGCAGGGTCCCTGCAGAGTTGGGACAGGAGAGTCAGGCCTCGTCTTGTCTGAGGAAGGGAACCCCGCTGGCCTCTCGAGTTGCTCAGGGGGTCTCAGGCCCCTCGTCGAGCTGTGTGTGGAACCCGCGGGTCTTTGCGGACGATGCACGGGGGTGGCAGTGCCCCTTCGTGTTGTGCCTTCACCCACAGGGTTGCCTTCGAAGAGGGGTCCGGGCCTCGGGTCCTTCTCAAGAGCGGACCGGGGAATCGGGGGCGTTCGGCCTGTGGCCCCACCCACGTGGCTCGTCTCGAATTTCCTCGTGAGACCGGCCTCATCCTGAGGTGCGCCGGGAAGGCCGGGAACCCCTTCCAGACCACGCAGGGGAATCGCCTCTCCTGTCGCGATCAGGAGGGGAGAAGGGGCTCAGAGGAAGCGGTGCCGGGACCCTCGGTGTTCCCCTCGGGGGAACCCGGCGTGTCGGGGGACTTTTGGGGGTCTCAGGAAGGCTGTCAGGGACCGTCTCGCCCTTCAGGGCGGAACAGGGGACTTCCCTTGAGACGCCGTCGCGGGCAAGGGCCTCATCTTGCCAAGCGGTGGGAACCACGTGGTTTTTCTCGAGTTGCGGCGGCATTCTCGAGTTACGACGGGGATCTCAGCCTTCCCCTTGGGTTGGCCCTGGGAAGCCCAATCTTCCCCTCGGGTTGCGAGGGAAAGCTGGGGGTGGCGCTCGAGTCACTGCAGGGCCGAAGAGACCTCACCTAAGCGTGTGTCCGGGACCTAATTTTCCTCTCCAGGGAAGGCAGGGATCTCGGGGTTGCATTCCAGGCTCCCCCGGGGAGTCAGGCCTCGTCTCGAGGGGAAGCCAAGGACTCCGCTCTCCTCTCGAGTCGCGACGCGGGTCTCTTGGAGCCCCCTGAGCGGCCTCAAGGGAGTCCAGCCTCCTCTTCCGTTTGGAGAGAGGACCCGGGATTGCTCTCCAGGCCATGCAGGAAAAGAAGGCCCTCAGCTCGCGAGGACGGGGGCGTCTCAGGGGTTTCCTCGAGCTGCGGCGCCCGTGGGGGTTTTCTCCCGAGGCACGACGAGGATCTCAGGGAGCCTCTCGTGCGGCGCCAGGGAAGTCAGGTCTCCATGCGCGTGGCGAGGGGGAGCGCGTCCTGGCTCTCGAGTCACGGGAGGGGACTAGGGCCTCGAGACGCGTTGAAGAAGGACTCTCGAGGTCTCTGTCGGGGGGCGGCGGGAAACCCTCGTGTCCCTCGCCTTCTGCCGGGGACCTTAGGGAACTTCCCAGGGTGCCTCTGAGAGGCGAGGGATCCTGTGGAGGTGGCGGGGCCCCTCGGGACTCCGCTGGGTCTGGCGCAACGGAAGAGGGCCTCACCTCGAGGGGAGGCAGGCACCTCAGGCTTCCTCTGCGTTTCGGACTCCGACCGCAGGGTCCCTGCAGAGTTGGGACAGGAGAGTCAGGCCTCGTCTTGTCTGAGGAAGGGAACCCCGCTGGCCTCTCGAGTTGCTCAGGGGGTCTCAGGCCCCTCGTCGAGCTGTGTGTGGAACCCGCGGGTCTTTGCGGACGATGCACGGGGGTGGCAGTGCCCCTTCGTGTTGTGCCTTCACCCACAGGGTTGCCTTCGAAGAGGGGTCCGGGCCTCGGGTCCTTCTCAAGAGCGGACCGGGGAATCGGGGGCGTTCGGCCTGTGGCCCCACCCACGTGGCTCGTCTCGAATTTCCTCGTGAGACCGGCCTCATCCTGAGGTGCGCCGGGAAGGCCGGGAACCCCTTCCAGACCACGCAGGGGAATCGCCTCTCCTGTCGCGATCAGGAGGGGAGAAGGGGCTCAGAGGAAGCGGTGCCGGGACCCTCGGTGTTCCCCTCGGGGGAACCCGGCGTGTCGGGGGACTTTTGGGGGTCGCAGGAAGGCTGTCAGGGACCGTCTCGCCCTTCAGGGCGGAACAGGGGACTTCCCTTGAGACGCCGTCGCGGGCAAGGGCCTCATCTTGCCAAGCGGTGGGAACCACGTGGTTTTTCTCGAGTTGCGGCGGCATTCTCGAGTTACGACGGGGATCTCAGCCTTCCCCTTGGGTTGGCCCTGGGAAGCCCAATCTTCCCCTCGGGTTGCGAGGGAAAGCTGGGGGTGGCGCTCGAGTCACTGCAGGGCCGAAGAGACCTCACCTAAGCGTGTGTCCGGGACCTAATTTTCCTCTCCAGGGAAGGCAGGGATCTCGGGGTTGCATTCCAGGCTCCCCCGGGGAGTCAGGCCTCGTCTCGAGGGGAAGCCAAGGACTCCGCTCTCCTCTCGAGTCGCGACGCGGGTCTCTTGGAGCCCCCTGAGCGGCCTCAAGGGAGTCCAGCCTCCTCTTCCGTTTGGAGAGAGGACCCGGGATTGCTCTCCAGGCCATGCAGGAAAAGAAGGCCCTCAGCTCGCGAGGACGGGGGCGTCTCAGGGGTTTCCTCGAGCTGCGGCGCCCGTGGGGGTTTTCTCCCGAGGCACGACGAGGATCTCAGGGAGCCTCTCGTGCGGCGCCAGGGAAGTCAGGTCTCCATGCGCGTGGCGAGGGGGAGCGCGTCCTGGCTCTCGAGTCACGGGAGGGGACTAGGGCCTCGAGACGCGTTGAAGAAGGACTCTCGAGGTCTTTGTCGGGGGGCGGCGGGAAACCCTCGTGTCCCTCGCCTTCTGCCGGGGACCTTAGGGAACTTCCCAGGGTGCCTCTGAGAGGCGAGGGATCCTGTGGAGGTGGCGGGGCCCCTCGGGACTCCGCTGGGTCTGGCGCAACGGAAGAGGGCCTCACCTCGAGGGGAGGCAGGCACCTCAGGCTTCCTCTGCGTTTCGGACTCCGACCGCAGGGTCCCTGCAGAGTTGGGACAGGAGAGTCAGGCCTCGTCTTGTCTGAGGAAGGGAACCCCGCTGGCCTCTCGAGTTGCTCAGGGGGTCTCAGGCCCCTCGTCGAGCTGTGTGTGGAACCCGCGGGTCTTTGCGGACGATGCACGGGGGTGGCAGTGCCCCTTCGTGTTGTGCCTTCACCCACAGGGTTGCCTTCGAAGAGGGGTCCGGGCCTCGGGTCCTTCTCAAGAGCGGACCGGGGAATCGGGGGCGTTCGGCCTGTGGCCCCACCCACGTGGCTCGTCTCGAATTTCCTCGTGAGACCGGCCTCATCCTGAGGTGCGCCGGGAAGGCCGGGAACCCCTTCCAGACCACGCAGGGGAATCGCCTCTCCTGTCGCGATCAGGAGGGGAGAAGGGGCTCAGAGGAAGCGGTGCCGGGACCCTCGGTGTTCCCCTCGGGGGAACCCGGCGTGTCGGGGGACTTTTGGGGGTCGCAGGAAGGCTGTCAGGGACCGTCTCGCCCTTCAGGGCGGAACAGGGGACTTCCCTTGAGACGCCGTCGCGGGCAAGGGCCTCATCTTGCCAAGCGGTGGGAACCACGTGGTTTTTCTCGAGTTGCGGCGGCATTCTCGAGTTACGACGGGGATCTCAGCCTTCCCCTTGGGTTGGCCCTGGGAAGCCCAATCTTCCCCTCGGGTTGCGAGGGAAAGCTGGGGGTGGCGCTCGAGTCACTGCAGGGCCGAAGAGACCTCACCTAAGCGTGTGTCCGGGACCTAATTTTCCTCTCCAGGGAAGGCAGGGATCTCGGGGTTGCATTCCAGGCTCCCCCGGGGAGTCAGGCCTCGTCTCGAGGGGAAGCCAAGGACTCCGCTCTCCTCTCGAGTCGCGACGCGGGTCTCTTGGAGCCCCCTGAGCGGCCTCAAGGGAGTCCAGCCTCCTCTTCCGTTTGGAGAGAGGACCCGGGATTGCTCTCCAGGCCATGCAGGAAAAGAAGGCCCTCAGCTCGCGAGGACGGGGGCGTCTCAGGGGTTTCCTCGAGCTGCGGCGCCCGTGGGGGTTTTCTCCCGAGGCACGACGAGGATCTCAGGGAGCCTCTCGTGCGGCGCCAGGGAAGTCAGGTCTCCATGCGCGTGGCGAGGGGGAGCGCGTCCTGGCTCTCGAGTCACGGGAGGGGACTAGGGCCTCGAGACGCGTTGAAGAAGGACTCTCGAGGTCTCTGTCGGGGGGCGGCGGGAAACCCTCGTGTCCCTCGCCTTCTGCCGGGGACCTTAGGGAACTTCCCAGGGTGCCTCTGAGAGGCGAGGGATCCTGTGGAGGTGGCGGGGCCCCTCGGGACTCCGCTGGGTCTGGCGCAACGGAAGAGGGCCTCACCTCGAGGGGAGGCAGGCACCTCAGGCTTCCTCTGCGTTTCGGACTCCGACCGCAGGGTCCCTGCGGAGTTGGGACAGGAGAGTCAGGCCTCGTCTTGTCTGAGGAAGGGAACCCCGCTGGCCTCTCGAGTTGCTCAGGGGGTCTCAGGCCCCTCGTCGAGCTGTGTGTGGAACCCGCGGGTCTTTGCGGACGATGCACGGGGGTGGCAGTGCCCCTTCGTGTTGTGCCTTCACCCACAGGGTTGCCTTCGAAGAGGGGTCCGGGCCTCGGGTCCTTCTCAAGAGCGGACCGGGGAATCGGGGGCGTTCGGCCTGTGGCCCCACCCACGTGGCTCGTCTCGAATTTCCTCGTGAGACCGGCCTCATCCTGAGGTGCGCCGGGAAGGCCGGGAACCCCTTCCAGACCACGCAGGGGAATCGCCTCTCCTGTCGCGATCAGGAGGGGAGAAGGGGCTCAGAGGAAGCGGTGCCGGGACCCTCGGTGTTCCCCTCGGGGGAACCCGGCGTGTCGGGGGACTTTTGGGGGTCGCAGGAAGGCTGTCAGGGACCGTCTCGCCCTTCAGGGCGGAACAGGGGACTTCCCTTGAGACGCCGTCGCGGGCAAGGGCCTCATCTTGCCAAGCGGTGGGAACCACGTGGTTTTTCTCGAGTTGCGGCGGCATTCTCGAGTTACGACGGGGATCTCAGCCTTCCCCTTGGGTTGGCCCTGGGAAGCCCAATCTTCCCCTCGGGTTGCGAGGGAAAGCTGGGGGTGGCGCTCGAGTCACTGCAGGGCCGAAGAGACCTCACCTAAGCGTGTGTCCGGGACCTAATTTTCCTCTCCAGGGAAGGCAGGGATCTCGGGGTTGCATTCCAGGCTCCCCCGGGGAGTCAGGCCTCGTCTCGAGGGGAAGCCAAGGACTCCGCTCTCCTCTCGAGTCGCGACGCGGGTCTCTTGGAGCCCCCTGAGCGGCCTCAAGGGAGTCCAGCCTCCTCTTCCGTTTGGAGAGAGGAGCCGGGATTGCTCTCCAGGCCATGCAGGAAAAGAAGGCCCTCAGCTCGCGAGGACGGGGGCGTCTCAGGGGTTTCCTCGAGCTGCGGCGCCCGTGGGGGTTTTCTCCCGAGGCACGACGAGGATCTCAGGGAGCCTCTCGTGCGGCGCCAGGGAAGTCAGGTCTCCATGCGCGTGGCGAGGGGGAGCGCGTCCTGGCTCTCGAGTCACGGGAGGGGACTAGGGCCTCGAGACGCGTTGAAGAAGGACTCTCGAGGTCTTTGTCGGGGGGCGGCGGGAAACCCTCGTGTCCCTCGCCTTCTGCCGGGGACCTTAGGGAACTTCCCAGGGTGCCTCTGAGAGGCGAGGGATCCTGTGGAGGTGGCGGGGCCCCTCGGGACTCCGCTGGGTCTGGCGCAACGGAAGAGGGCCTCACCTCGAGGGGAGGCAGGCACCTCAGGCTTCCTCTGCGTTTCGGACTCCGACCGCAGGGTCCCTGCAGAGTTGGGACAGGAGAGTCAGGCCTCGTCTTGTCTGAGGAAGGGAACCCCGCTGGCCTCTCGAGTTGCTCAGGGGGTCTCAGGCCCCTCGTCGAGCTGTGTGTGGAACCCGCGGGTCTTTGCGGACGATGCACGGGGGTGGCAGTGCCCCTTCGTGTTGTGCCTTCACCCACAGGGTTGCCTTCGAAGAGGGGTCCGGGCCTCGGGTCCTTCTCAAGAGCGGACCGGGGAATCGGGGGCGTTCGGCCTGTGGCCCCACCCACGTGGCTCGTCTCGAATTTCCTCGTGAGACCGGCCTCATCCTGAGGTGCGCCGGGAAGGCCGGGAACCCCTTCCAGACCACGCAGGGGAATCGCCTCTCCTGTCGCGATCAGGAGGGGAGAAGGGGCTCAGAGGAAGCGGTGCCGGGACCCTCGGTGTTCCCCTCGGGGGAACCCGGCGTGTCGGGGGACTTTTGGGGGTCGCAGGAAGGCTGTCAGGGACCGTCTCGCCCTTCAGGGCGGAACAGGGGACTTCCCTTGAGACGCCGTCGCGGGCAAGGGCCTCATCTTGCCAAGCGGTGGGAACCACGTGGTTTTTCTCGAGTTGCGGCGGCATTCTCGAGTTACGACGGGGATCTCAGCCTTCCCCTTGGGTTGGCCCTGGGAAGCCCAATCTTCCCCTCGGGTTGCGAGGGAAAGCTGGGGGTGGCGCTCGAGTCACTGCAGGGCCGAAGAGACCTCACCTAAGCGTGTGTCCGGGACCTAATTTTCCTCTCCAGGGAAGGCAGGGATCTCGGGGTGGCATTCCAGGCTCCCCCGGGGAGTCAGGCCTCGTCTCGAGGGGAAGCCAAGGACTCCGCTCTCCTCTCGAGTCGCGACGCGGGTCTCTTGGAGCCCCCTGAGCGGCCTCAAGGGAGTCCAGCCTCCTCTTCCGTTTGGAGAGAGGACCCGGGATTGCTCTCCAGGCCATGCAGGAAAAGAAGGCCCTCAGCTCGCGAGGACGGGGGCGTCTCAGGGGTTTCCTCGAGCTGCGGCGCCCGTGGGGGTTTTCTCCCGAGGCACGACGAGGATCTCAGGGAGCCTCTCGTGCGGCGCCAGGGAAGTCAGGTCTCCATGCGCGTGGCGAGGGGGAGCGCGTCCTGGCTCTCGAGTCACGGGAGGGGACTAGGGCCTCGAGACGCGTTGAAGAAGGACTCTCGAGGTCTCTGTCGGGGGGCGGCGGGAAACCCTCGTGTCCCTCGCCTTCTGCCGGGGACCTTAGGGAACTTCCCAGGGTGCCTCTGAGAGGCGAGGGATCCTGTGGAGGTGGCGGGGCCCCTCGGGACTCCGCTGGGTCTGGCGCAACGGAAGAGGGCCTCACCTCGAGGGGAGGCAGGCACCTCAGGCTTCCTCTGCGTTTCGGACTCCGACCGCAGGGTCCCTGCAGAGTTGGGACAGGAGAGTCAGGCCTCGTCTTGTCTGAGGAAGGGAACCCCGCTGGCCTCTCGAGTTGCTCAGGGGGTCTCAGGCCCCTCGTCGAGCTGTGTGTGGAACCCGCGGGTCTTTGCGGACGATGCACGGGGGTGGCAGTGCCCCTTCGTGTTGTGCCTTCACCCACAGGGTTGCCTTCGAAGAGGGGTCCGGGCCTCGGGTCCTTCTCAAGAGCGGACCGGGGAATCGGGGGCGTTCGGCCTGTGGCCCCACCCACGTGGCTCGTCTCGAATTTCCTCGTGAGACCAGCCTCATCCTGAGGTGCGCCGGGAAGGCCGGGAACCCCTTCCAGACCACGCAGGGGAATCGCCTCTCCTGTCGCGATCAGGAGGGGAGAAGGGGCTCAGAGGAAGCGGTGCCGGGACCCTCGGTGTTCCCCTCGGGGGAACCCGGCGTGTCGGGGGACTTTTGGGGGTCGCAGGAAGGCTGTCAGGGACCGTCTCGCCCTTCAGGGCGGAACAGGGGACTTCCCTTGAGACGCCGTCGCGGGCAAGGGCCTCATCTTGCCAAGCGGTGGGAACCACGTGGTTTTTCTCGAGTTGCGGCGGCATTCTCGAGTTACGACGGGGATCTCAGCCTTCCCCTTGGGTTGGCCCTGGGAAGCCCAATCTTCCCCTCGGGTTGCGAGGGAAAGCTGGGGGTGGCGCTCGAGTCACTGCAGGGCCAAAGAGACCTCACCTAAGCGTGTGTCCGGGACCTAATTTTCCTCTCCAGGGAAGGCAGGGATCTCGGGGTTGCATTCCAGGCTCCCCCGGGGAGTCAGGCCTCGTCTCGAGGGGAAGCCAAGGACTCCGCTCTCCTCTCGAGTCGCGACGCGGGTCTCTTGGAGCCCCCTGAGCGGCCTCAAGGGAGTCCAGCCTCCTCTTCCGTTTGGAGAGAGGACCCGGGATTGCTCTCCAGGCCATGCAGGAAAAGAAGGCCCTCAGCTCGCGAGGACGGGGGCGTCTCAGGGGTTTCCTCGAGCTGCGGCGCCCGTGGGGGTTTTCTCCCGAGGCACGACGAGGATCTCAGGGAGCCTCTCGTGCGGCGCCAGGGAAGTCAGGTCTCCATGCGCGTGGCGAGGGGGAGCGCGTCCTGGCTCTCGAGTCACGGGAGGGGACTAGGGCCACGAGACGCCTTGAAGAAGGACTCTCGAGGTCTCTGTCGGGGGGCGGCGGGAAACCCTCGTGTCCCTCGCCTTCTGCCGGGGACCTTAGGGAACTTCCCAGGGTGCCTCTGAGAGGCGAGGGATCCTGTGGAGGTGGCAGGGCCCCTCGGGACTCCGCTGGGTCTGGCGCAACGGAAGAGGGCCTCACCTCGAGGGGAGGCAGGCACCTCAGGCTTCCTCTGCGTTTCGGACTCCGACCGCAGGGTCCCTGCAGAGTTGGGACAGGAGAGTCAGGCCTCGTCTTGTCTGAGGAAGGGAACCCCGCTGGCCTCTCGAGTTGCTCAGGGGGTCTCAGGCCCCTCGTCCAGCTGTGTGTGGAACCCGCGGGTCTTTGCGGACGATGCACGGGGGTGGCAGTGCCCCTTCGTGTTGTGCCTTCACCCACAGGGTTGCCTTCGAAGAGGGGTCCGGGCCTCGGGTCCTTCTCAAGAGCGGACCGGGGAATCGGGGGCGTTCGGCCTGTGGCCCCACCCACGTGGCTCGTCTCGAATTTCCTCGTGAGACCGGCCTCATCCTGAGGTGCGCCGGGAAGGCCGGGAACCCCTTCCAGACCACGCAGGGGAATCGCCTCTCCTGTCGCGATCAGGAGGGGAGAAGGGGCTCAGAGGAAGCGGTGCCGGGACCCTCGGTGTTCCCCTCGGGGGAACCCGGCGTGTCGGGGGACTTTTGGGGGTCGCAGGAAGGCTGTCAGGGACCGTCTCGCCCTTCAGGGCGGAACAGGGGACTTCCCTTGAGACGCCGTCGCGGGCAAGGGCCTCATCTTGCCAAGCGGTGGGAACCACCTGGTTTTTCTCGAGTTGCGGCGGCATTCTCGAGTTACGACGGGGATCTCAGCCTTCCCCTTGGGTTGGCCCTGGGAAGCCCAATCTTCCCCTCGGGTTGCGAGGGAAAGCTGGGGGTGGCGCTCGAGTCACTGCAGGGCCGAAGAGACCTCACCTAAGCGTGTGTCCGGGACCTAATTTTCCTCTCCAGGGAAGGCAGGGATCTCGGGGTTGCATTCCAGGCTCCCCCGGGGAGTCAGGCCTCGTCTCGAGGGGAAGCCAAGGACTCCGCTCTCCTCTCGAGTCGCGACGCGGGTCTCTTGGAGCCCCCTGAGCGGCCTCAAGGGAGTCCAGCCTCCTCTTCCGTTTGGAGAGAGGACCCGGGATTGCTCTCCAGGCCATGCAGGAAAAGAAGGCCCTCAGCTCGCGAGGACGGGGGCGCCTCAGGGGTTTCCTCGAGCTGCGGCGCCCGTGGGGGTTTTCTCCCGAGGCACGACGAGGATCTCAGGGAGCCTCTCGTGCGGCGCCAGGGAAGTCAGGTCTCCATGCGCGTGGCGAGGGGGAGCGCGTCCTGGCTCTCGAGTCACGGGAGGGGACTAGGGCCTCGAGACGCGTTGAAGAAGGACTCTCGAGGTCTCTGTCGGGGGGCGGCGGGAAACCCTCGTGTCCCTCGCCTTCTGCCGGGGACCTTAGGGAACTTCCCAGGGTGCCTCTGAGAGGCGAGGGATCCTGTGGAGGTGGCGGGGCCCCTCGGGACTCCGCTGGGTCTGGCGCAACGGAAGAGGGCCTCACCTCGAGGGGAGGCAGGCACCTCAGGCTTCCTCTGCGTTTCGGACTCCGACCGCAGGGTCCCTGCAGAGTTGGGACAGGAGAGTCAGGCCTCGTCTTGTCTGAGGAAGGGAACCCCGCTGGCCTCTCGAGTTGCTCAGGGGGTCTCAGGCCCCTCGTCGAGCTGTGTGTGGAACCCGCGGGTCTTTGCGGACGATGCACGGGGGTGGCAGTGCCCCTTCGTGTTGTGCCTTCACCCACAGGGTTGCCTTCGAAGAGGGGTCCGGGCCTCGGGTCCTTCTCAAGAGCGGACCGGGGAATCGGGGGCGTTCGGCCTGTGGCCCCACCCACGTGGCTCGTCTCGAATTTCCTCGTGAGACCGGCCTCATCCTGAGGTGCGCCGGGAAGGCCGGGAACCCCTTCCAGACCACGCAGGGGAATCGCCTCTCCTGTCGCGATCAGGAGGGGAGAAGGGGCTCAGAGGAAGCGGTGCCGGGACCCTCGGTGTTCCCCTCGGGGGAACCCGGCGTGTCGGGGGACTTTTGGGGGTCGCAGGAAGGCTGTCAGGGACCGTCTCGCCCTTCAGGGCGGAACAGGGGACTTCCCTTGAGACGCCGTCGCGGGCAAGGGCCTCATCTTGCCAAGCGGTGGGAACCACGTGGTTTTTCTCGAGTTGCGGCGGCATTCTCGAGTTACGACGGGGATCTCAGCCTTCCCCTTGGGTTGGCCCTGGGAAGCCCAATCTTCCCCTCGGGTTGCGAGGGAAAGCTGGGGGTGGCGCTCGAGTCACTGCAGGGCCGAAGAGACCTCACCTAAGCGTGTGTCCGGGACCTAATTTTCCTCTCCAGGGAAGGCAGGGATCTCGGGGTTGCATTCCAGGCTCCCCCGGGGAGTCAGGCCTCGTCTCGAGGGGAAGCCAAGGACTCCGCTCTCCTCTCGAGTCGCGACGCGGGTCTCTTGGAGCCCCCTGAGCGGCCTCAAGGGAGTCCAGCCTCCTCTTCCGTTTGGAGAGAGGACCCGGGATTGCTCTCCAGGCCATGCAGGAAAAGAAGGCCCTCAGCTCGCGAGGACGGGGGCGCCTCAGGGGTTTCCTCGAGCTGCGGCGCCCGTGGGGGTTTTCTCCCGAGGCACGACGAGGATCTCAGGGAGCCTCTCGTGCGGCGCCAGGGAAGTCAGGTCTCCATGCGCGTGGCGAGGGGGAGCGCGTCCTGGCTCTCGAGTCACGGGAGGGGACTAGGGCCTCGAGACGCGTTGAAGAAGGACTCTCGAGGTCTCTGTCGGGGGGCGGCGGGAAACCCTCGTGTCCCTCGCCTTCTGCCGGGGACCTTAGGGAACTTCCCAGGGTGCCTCTGAGAGGCGAGGGATCCTGTGGAGGTGGCGGGGCCCCTCGGGACTCCGCTGGGTCTGGCGCAACGGAAGAGGGCCTCACCTCGAGGGGAGGCAGGCACCTCAGGCTTCCTCTGCGTTTCGGACTCCGACCGCAGGGTCCCTGCAGAGTTGGGACAGGAGAGTCAGGCCTCGTCTTGTCTGAGGAAGGGAACCCCGCTGGCCTCTCGAGTTGCTCAGGGGGTCTCAGGCCCCTCGTCGAGCTGTGTGTGGAACCCGCGGGTCTTTGCGGACGATGCACGGGGGTGGCAGTGCCCCTTCGTGTTGTGCCTTCACCCACAGGGTTGCCTTCGAAGAGGGGTCCGGGCCTCGGGTCCTTCTCAAGAGCGGACCGGGGAATCGGGGGCGTTCGGCCTGTGGCCCCACCCACGTGGCTCGTCTCGAATTTCCTCGTGAGACCGGCCTCATCCTGAGGTGCGCCGGGAAGGCCGGGAACCCCTTCCAGACCACGCAGGGGAATCGCCTCTCCTGTCGCGATCAGGAGGGGAGAAGGGGCTCAGAGGAAGCGGTGCCGGGACCCTCGGTGTTCCCCTCGGGGGAACCCGGCGTGTCGGGGGACTTTTGGGGGTCGCAGGAAGGCTGTCAGGGACCGTCTCGCCCTTCAGGGCGGAACAGGGGACTTCCCTTGAGACGCCGTCGCGGGCAAGGGCCTCATCTTGCCAAGCGGTGGGAACCACGTGGTTTTTCTCGAGTTGCGGCGGCATTCTCGAGTTACGACGGGGATCTCAGCCTTCCCCTTGGGTTGGCCCTGGGAAGCCCAATCTTCCCCTCGGGTTGCGAGGGAAAGCTGGGGGTGGCGCTCGAGTCACTGCAGGGCCGAAGAGACCTCACCTAAGCGTGTGTCCGGGACCTAATTTTCCTCTCCAGGGAAGGCAGGGATTTCGGGGTTGCATTCCAGGCTCCCCCGGGGAGTCAGGCCTCGTCTCGAGGGGAAGCCAAGGACTCCGCTCTCCTCTCGAGTCGCGACGCGGGTCTCTTGGAGCCCCCTGAGCGGCCTCAAGGGAGTCCAGCCTCCTCTTCCGTTTGGAGAGAGGACCCGGGATTGCTCTCCAGGCCATGCAGGAAAAGAAGGCCCTCAGCTCGCGAGGACGGGGGCGTCTCAGGGGTTTCCTCGAGCTGCGGCGCCCGTGGGGGTTTTCTCCCGAGGCACGACGAGGATCTCAGGGAGCCTCTCGTGCGGCGCCAGGGAAGTCAGGTCTCCATGCGCGTGGCGAGGGGGAGCGCGTCCTGGCTCTCGAGTCACGGGAGGGGACTAGGGCCTCGAGACGCGTTGAAGAAGGACTCTCGAGGTCTTTGTCGGGGGGCGGCGGGAAACCCTCGTGTCCCTCGCCTTCTGCCGGGGACCTTAGGGAACTTCCCAGGGTGCCTCTGAGAGGCGAGGGATCCTGTGGAGGTGGCGGGGCCCCTCGGGACTCCGCTGGGTCTGGCGCAACGGAAGAGGGCCTCACCTCGAGGGGAGGCAGGCACCTCAGGCTTCCTCTGCGTTTCAGACTCCGACCGCAGGGTCCCTGCGGAGTTGGGACAGGAGAGTCAGGCCTCGTCTTGTCTGAGGAAGGGAACCCCGCTGGCCTCTCGAGTTGCTCAGGGGGTCTCAGGCCCCTCGTCGAGCTGTGTGTGGAACCCGCGGGTCTTTGCGGACGATGCACGGGGGTGGCAGTGCCCCTTCGTGTTGTGCCTTCACCCACAGGGTTGCCTTCGAAGAGGGGTCCGGGCCTCGGGTCCTTCTCAAGAGCGGACCGGGGAATCGGGGGCGTTCGGCCTGTGGCCCCACCCACGTGGCTCGTCTCGAATTTCCTCGTGAGACCGGCCTCATCCTGAGGTGCGCCGGGAAGGCCGGGAACCCCTTCCAGACCACGCAGGGGAATCGCCTCTCCTGTCGCGATCAGGAGGGGAGAAGGGGCTCAGAGGAAGCGGTGCCGGGACCCTCGGTGTTCCCCTCGGGGGAACCCGGCGTGTCGGGGGACTTTTGGGGGTCGCAGGAAGGCTGTCAGGGACCGTCTCGCCCTTCAGGGCGGAACAGGGGACTTCCCTTGAGACGCCGTCGCGGGCAAGGGCCTCATCTGGCCAAGCGGTGGGAACCACGTGGTTTTTCTCGATTTGCGGCGGCATTCTCGAGTTACGACGGGGATCTCAGCCTTCCCCTTGGGTTGGCCCTGGAAAGCCCAATCTTCCCCTCGGGTTGCGAGGGAAAGCTGGGGGTGGCGCTCGAGTCACTGCAGGGCCGAAGAGACCTCACCTAAGCGTGTGTCCGGGACCTAATTTTCCTCTCCAGGGAAGGCAGGGATCTCGGGGTTGCATTCCAGGCTCCCCCGGGGAGTCAGGCCTCGTCTCGAGGGGAAGCCAAGGACTCCGCTCTCCTCTCGAGTCGCGACGCGGGTCTCTTGGAGCCCCCTGAGCGGCCTCAAGGGAGTCCAGCCTCCTCTTCCGTTTGGAGAGAGGACCCGGGATTGCTCTCCAGGCCATGCAGGAAAAGAAGGCCCTCAGCTCGCGAGGACGGGGGCGCCTCAGGGGTTTCCTCGAGCTGCGGCGCCCGTGGGGGTTTTCTCCCGAGGCACGACGAGGATCTCAGGGAGCCTCTCGTGCGGCGCCAGGGAAGTCAGGTCTCCATGCGCGTGGCGAGGGGGAGCGCGTCCTGGCTCTCGAGTCACGGGAGGGGACTAGGGCCTCGAGACGCGTTGAAGAAGGACTCTCGAGGTCTTTGTCGGGGGGCGGCGGGAAACCCTCGTGTCCCTCGCCTTCTGCCGGGGACCTTAGGGAACTTCCCAGGGTGCCTCTGAGAGGCGAGGGATCCTGTGGAGGTGGCGGGGCCCCTCGGGACTCCGCTGGGTCTGGCGCAACGGAAGAGGGCCTCACCTCGAGGGGAGGCAGGCACCTCAGGCTTCCTCTGCGTTTCGGACTCCGACCGCAGGGTCCCTGCGGAGTTGGGACAGGAGAGTCAGGCCTCGTCTTGTCTGAGGAAGGGAACCCCGCTGGCCTCTCGAGTTGCTCAGGGGGTCTCAGGCCCCTCGTCGAGCTGTGTGTGGAACCCGCGGGTCTTTGCGGACGATGCACGGGGGTGGCAGTGCCCCTTCGTGTTGTGCCTTCACCCACAGGGTTGCCTTCGAAGAGGGGTCCGGGCCTCGGGTCCTTCTCAAGAGCGGACCGGGGAATCGGGGGCGTTCGGCCTGTGGCCCCACCCACGTGGCTCGTCTCGAATTTCCTCGTGAGACCGGCCTCATCCTGAGGTGCGCCGGGAAGGCCGGGAACCCCTTCCAGACCACGCAGGGGAATCGCCTCTCCTGTCGCGATCAGGAGGGGAGAAGGGGCTCAGAGGAAGCGGTGCCGGGACCCTCGGTGTTCCCCTCGGGGGAACCCGGCGTGTCGGGGGACTTTTGGGGGTCGCAGGAAGGCTGTCAGGGACCGTCTCGCCCTTCAGGGCGGAACAGGGGACTTCCCTTGAGACGCCGTCGCGGGCAAGGGCCTCATCTGGCCAAGCGGTGGGAACCACGTGGTTTTTCTCGAGTTGCGGCGGCATTCTCGAGTTACGACGGGGATCTCAGCCTTCCCCTTGGGTTGGCCCTGGGAAGCCCAATCTTCCCCTCGGGTTGCGAGGGAAAGCTGGGGGTGGCGCTCGAGTCACTGCAGGGCCGAAGAGACCTCACCTAAGCGTGTGTCCGGGACCTAATTTTCCTCTCCAGGGAAGGCAGGGATCTCGGGGTTGCATTCCAGGCTCCCCCGGGGAGTCAGGCCTCGTCTCGAGGGGAAGCCAAGGACTCCGCTCTCCTCTCGAGTCGCGACGCGGGTCTCTTGGAGCCCCCTGAGCGGCCTCAAGGGAGTCCAGCCTCCTCTTCCGTTTGGAGAGAGGACCCGGGATTGCTCTCCAGGCCATGCAGGAAAAGAAGGCCCTCAGCTCGCGAGGACGGGGGCGTCTCAGGGGTTTCCTCGAGCTGCGGCGCCCGTGGGGGTTTTCTCCCGAGGCACGACGAGGATCTCAGGGAGCCTCTCGTGCGGCGCCAGGGAAGTCAGGTCTCCATGCGCGTGGCGAGGGGGAGCGCGTCCTGGCTCTCGAGTCACGGGAGGGGACTAGGGCCTCGAGACGCGTTGAAGAAGGACTCTCGAGGTCTCTGTCGGGGGGCGGCGGGAAACCCTCGTGTCCCTCGCCTTCTGCCGGGGACCTTAGGGAACTTCCCAGGGTGCCTCTGAGAGGCGAGGGATCCTGTGGAGGTGGCGGGGCCCCTCGGGACTCCGCTGGGTCTGGCGCAACGGAAGAGGGCCTCACCTCGAGGGGAGGCAGGCACCTCAGGCTTCCTCTGCGTTTCGGACTCCGACCGCAGGGTCCCTGCAGAGTTGGGACAGGAGAGTCAGGCCTCGTCTTGTCTGAGGAAGGGAACCCCGCTGGCCTCTCGAGTTGCTCAGGGGGTCTCAGGCCCCTCGTCGAGCTGTGTGTGGAACCCGCGGGTCTTTGCGGACGATGCACGGGGGTGGCAGTGCCCCTTCGTGTTGTGCCTTCACCCACAGGGTTGCCTTCGAAGAGGGGTCCGGGCCTCGGGTCCTTCTCAAGAGCGGACCGGGGAATCGGGGGCGTTCGGCCTGTGGCCCCACCCACGTGGCTCGTCTCGAATTTCCTCGTGAGACCGGCCTCATCCTGAGGTGCGCCGGGAAGGCCGGGAACCCCTTCCAGACCACGCAGGGGAATCGCCTCTCCTGTCGCGATCAGGAGGGGAGAAGGGGCTCAGAGGAAGCGGTGCCGGGACCCTCGGTGTTCCCCTCGGGGGAACCCGGCGTGTCGGGGGACTTCTGGGGGTCGCAGGAAGGCTGTCAGGGACCGTCTCGCCCTTCAGGGCGGAACAGGGGACTTCCCTTGAGACGCCGTCGCGGGCAAGGGCCTCATCTTGCCAAGCGGTGGGAACCACGTGGTTTTTCTCGAGTTGCGGCGGCATTCTCGAGTTACGACGGGGATCTCAGCCTTCCCCTTGGGTTGGCCCTGGGAAGCCCAATCTTCCCCTCGGGTTGCGAGGGAAAGCTGGGGGTGGCGCTCGAGTCACTGCAGGGCCGAAGAGACCTCACCTAAGCGTGTGTCCGGGACCTAATTTTCCTCTCCAGGGAAGGCAGGGATCTCGGGGTTGCATTCCAGGCTCCCCCGGGGAGTCAGGCCTCGTCTCGAGGGGAAGCCAAGGACTCCGCTCTCCTCTCGAGTCGCGACGCGGGTCTCTTGGAGCCCCCTGAGCGGCCTCAAGGGAGTCCAGCCTCCTCTTCCGTTTGGAGAGAGGACCCGGGATTGCTCTCCAGGCCATGCAGGAAAAGAAGGCCCTCAGCTCGCGAGGACGGGGGCGTCTCAGGGGTTTCCTCGAGCTGCGGCGCCCGTGGGGGTTTTCTCCCGAGGCACGACGAGGATCTCAGGGAGCCTCTCGTGCGGCGCCAGGGAAGTCAGGTCTCCATGCGCGTGGCGAGGGGGAGCGCGTCCTGGCTCTCGAGTCACGGGAGGGGACTAGGGCCTCGAGACGCGTTGAAGAAGGACTCTCGAGGTCTCTGTCGGGGGGCGGCGGGAAACCCTCGTGTCCCTCGCCTTCTGCCGGGGACCTTAGGGAACTTCCCAGGGTGCCTCTGAGAGGCGAGGGATCCTGTGGAGGTGGCGGGGCCCCTCGGGACTCCGCTGGGTCTGGCGCAACGGAAGAGGGCCTCACCTCGAGGGGAGGCAGGCACCTCAGGCTTCCTCTGCGTTTCGGACTCCGACCGCAGGGTCCCTGCAGAGTTGGGACAGGAGAGTCAGGCCTCGTCTTGTCTGAGGAAGGGAACCCCGCTGGCCTCTCGAGTTGCTCAGGGGGTCTCAGGCCCCTCGTCGAGCTGTGTGTGGAACCCGCGGGTCTTTGCGGACGATGCACGGGGGTGGCAGTGCCCCTTCGTGTTGTGCCTTCACCCACAGGGTTGCCTTCGAAGAGGGGTCCGGGCCTCGGGTCCTTCTCAAGAGCGGACCGGGGAATCGGGGGCGTTCGGCCTGTGGCCCCACCCACGTGGCTCGTCTCGAATTTCCTCGTGAGACCGGCCTCATCCTGAGGTGCGCCGGGAAGGCCGGGAACCCCTTCCAGACCACGCAGGGGAATCGCCTCTCCTGTCGCGATCAGGAGGGGAGAAGGGGCTCAGAGGAAGCGGTGCCGGGACCCTCGGTGTTCCCCTCGGGGGAACCCGGCGTGTCGGGGGACTTTTGGGGGTCGCAGGAAGGCTGTCAGGGACCGTCTCGCCCTTCAGGGCGGAACAGGGGACTTCCCTTGAGACGCCGTCGCGGGCAAGGGCCTCATCTTGCCAAGCGGTGGGAACCACGTGGTTTTTCTCGAGTTGCGGCGGCATTCTCGAGTTACGACGGGGATCTCAGCCTTCCCCTTGGGTTGGCCCTGGGAAGCCCAATCTTCCCCTCGGGTTGCGAGGGAAAGCTGGGGGTGGCGCTCGAGTCACTGCAGGGCCGAAGAGACCTCACCTAAGCGTGTGTCCGGGACCTAATTTTCCTCTCCAGGGAAGGCAGGGATCTCGGGGTTGCATTCCAGGCTCCCCCGGGGAGTCAGGCCTCGTCTCGAGGGGAAGCCAAGGACTCCGCTCTCCTCTCGAGTCGCGACGCGGGTCTCTTGGAGCCCCCTGAGCGGCCTCAAGGGAGTCCAGCCTCCTCTTCCGTTTGGAGAGAGGACCCGGGATTGCTCTCCAGGCCATGCAGGAAAAGAAGGCCCTCAGCTCGCGAGGACGGGGGCGTCTCAGGGGTTTCCTCGAGCTGCGGCGCCCGTGGGCGTTTTCTCCCGAGGCACGACGAGGATCTCAGGGAGCCTCTCGTGCGGCGCCAGGGAAGTCAGGTCTCCATGCGCGTGGCGAGGGGGAGCGCGTCCTGGCTCTCGAGTCACGGGAGGGGACTAGGGCCTCGAGACGCGTTGAAGAAGGACTCTCGAGGTCTCTGTCGGGGGGCGGCGGGAAACCCTCGTGTCCCTCGCCTTCTGCCGGGGACCTTAGGGAACTTCCCAGGGTGCCTCTGAGAGGCGAGGGATCCTGTGGAGGTGGCGGGGCCCCTCGGGACTCCGCTGGGTCTGGCGCAACGGAAGAGGGCCTCACCTCGAGGGGAGGCAGGCACCTCAGGCTTCCTCTGCGTTTCGGACTCCGACCGCAGGGTCCCTGCAGAGTTGGGACAGGAGAGTCAGGCCTCGTCTTGTCTGAGGAAGGGAACCCCGCTGGCCTCTCGAGTTGCTCAGGGGGTCTCAGGCCCCTCGTCGAGCTGTGTGTGGAACCCGCGGGTCTTTGCGGACGATGCACGGGGGTGGCAGTGCCCCTTCGTGTTGTGCCTTCACCCACAGGGTTGCCTTCGAAGAGGGGTCCGGGCCTCGGGTCCTTCTCAAGAGCGGACCGGGGAATCGGGGGCGTTCGGCCTGTGGCCCCACCCACGTGGCTCGTCTCGAATTTCCTCGTGAGACCGGCCTCATCCTGAGGTGCGCCGGGAAGGCCGGGAACCCCTTCCAGACCACGCAGGGGAATCGCCTCTCCTGTCGCGATCAGGAGGGGAGAAGGGGCTCAGAGGAAGCGGTGCCGGGACCCTCGGTGTTCCCCTCGGGGGAACCCGGCGTGTCGGGGGACTTTTGGGGGTCTCAGGAAGGCTGTCAGGGACCGTCTCGCCCTTCAGGGCGGAACAGGGGACTTCCCTTGAGACGCCGTCGCGGGCAAGGGCCTCATCTTGCCAAGCGGTGGGAACCACGTGGTTTTTCTCGAGTTGCGGCGGCATTCTCGAGTTACGACGGGGATCTCAGCCTTCCCCTTGGGTTGGCCCTGGGAAGCCCAATCTTCCCCTCGGGTTGCGAGGGAAAGCTGGGGGTGGCGCTCGAGTCACTGCAGGGCCGAAGAGACCTCACCTAAGCGTGTGTCCGGGACCTAATTTTCCTCTCCAGGGAAGGCAGGGATCTCGGGGTTGCATTCCAGGCTCCCCCGGGGAGTCAGGCCTCGTCTCGAGGGGAAGCCAAGGACTCCGCTCTCCTCTCGAGTCGCGACGCGGGTCTCTTGGAGCCCCCTGAGCGGCCTCAAGGGAGTCCAGCCTCCTCTTCCGTTTGGAGAGAGGACCCGGGATTGCTCTCCAGGCCATGCAGGAAAAGAAGGCCCTCAGCTCGCGAGGACGGGGGCGTCTCAGGGGTTTCCTCGAGCTGCGGCGCCCGTGGGGGTTTTCTCCCGAGGCACGACGAGGATCTCAGGGAGCCTCTCGTGCGGCGCCAGGGAAGTCAGGTCTCCATGCGCGTGGCGAGGGGGAGCGCGTCCTGGCTCTCGAGTCACGGGAGGGGACTAGGGCCTCGAGACGCGTTGAAGAAGGACTCTCGAGGTCTCTGTCGGGGGGCGGCGGGAAACCCTCGTGTCCCTCGCCTTCTGCCGGGGACCTTAGGGAACTTCCCAGGGTGCCTCTGAGAGGCGAGGGATCCTGTGGAGGTGGCGGGGCCCCTCGGGACTCCGCTGGGTCTGGCGCAACGGAAGAGGGCCTCACCTCGAGGGGAGGCAGGCACCTCAGGCTTCCTCTGCGTTTCGGACTCCGACCGCAGGGTCCCTGCAGAGTTGGGACAGGAGAGTCAGGCCTCGTCTTGTCTGAGGAAGGGAACCCCGCTGGCCTCTCGAGTTGCTCAGGGGGTCTCAGGCCCCTCGTCGAGCTGTGTGTGGAACCCGCGGGTCTTTGCGGACGATGCACGGGGGTGGCAGTGCCCCTTCGTGTTGTGCCTTCACCCACAGGGTTGCCTTCGAAGAGGGGTCCGGGCCTCGGGTCCTTCTCAAGAGCGGACCGGGGAATCGGGGGCGTTCGGCCTGTGGCCCCACCCACGTGGCTCGTCTCGAATTTCCTCGTGAGACCGGCCTCATCCTGAGGTGCGCCGGGAAGGCCGGGAACCCCTTCCAGACCACGCAGGGGAATCGCCTCTCCTGTCGCGATCAGGAGGGGAGAAGGGGCTCAGAGGAAGCGGTGCCGGGACCCTCGGTGTTCCCCTCGGGGGAACCCGGCGTGTCGGGGGACTTTTGGGGGTCGCAGGAAGGCTGTCAGGGACCGTCTCGCCCTTCAGGGCGGAACAGGGGACTTCCCTTGAGACGCCGTCGCGGGCAAGGGCCTCATCTTGCCAAGCGGTGGGAACCACGTGGTTTTTCTCGAGTTGCGGCGGCATTCTCGAGTTACGACGGGGATCTCAGCCTTCCCCTTGGGTTGGCCCTGGGAAGCCCAATCTTCCCCTCGGGTTGCGAGGGAAAGCTGGGGGTGGCGCTCGAGTCACTGCAGGGCCGAAGAGACCTCACCTAAGCGTGTGTCCGGGACCTAATTTTCCTCTCCAGGGAAGGCAGGGATCTCGGGGTTGCATTCCAGGCTCCCCCGGGGAGTCAGGCCTCGTCTCGAGGGGAAGCCAAGGACTCCGCTCTCCTCTCGAGTCGCGACGCGGGTCTCTTGGAGCCCCCTGAGCGGCCTCAAGGGAGTCCAGCCTCCTCTTCCGTTTGGAGAGAGGAGCCGGGATTGCTCTCCAGGCCATGCAGGAAAAGAAGGCCCTCAGCTCGCGAGGACGGGGGCGTCTCAGGGGTTTCCTCGAGCTGAGGCGCCCGTGGGGGTTTTCTCCCGAGGCACGACGAGGATCTCAGGGAGCCTCTCGTGCGGCGCCAGGGAAGTCAGGTCTCCATGCGCGTGGCGAGGGGGAGCGCGTCCTGGCTCTCGAGTCACGGGAGGGGACTAGGGCCTCGAGACGCGTTGAAGAAGGACTCTCGAGGTCTTTGTCGGGGGGCGGCGGGAAACCCTCGTGTCCCTCGCCTTCTGCCGGGGACCTTAGGGAACTTCCCAGGGTGCCTCTGAGAGGCGAGGGATCCTGTGGAGGTGGCGGGGCCCCTCGGGACTCCGCTGGGTCTGGCGCAACGGAAGAGGGCCTCACCTCGAGGGGAGGCAGGCACCTCAGGCTTCCTCTGCGTTTCGGACTCCGACCGCAGGGTCCCTGCAGAGTTGGGACAGGAGAGTCAGGCCTCGTCTTGTCTGAGGAAGGGAACCCCGCTGGCCTCTCGAGTTGCTCAGGGGGTCTCAGGCCCCTCGTCGAGCTGTGTGTGGAACCCGCGGGTCTTTGCGGACGATGCACGGGGGTGGCAGTGCCCCTTCGTGTTGTGCCTTCACCCACAGGGTTGCCTTCGAAGAGGGGTCCGGGCCTCGGGTCCTTCTCAAGAGCGGACCGGGGAATCGGGGGCGTTCGGCCTGTGGCCCCACCCACGTGGCTCGTCTCGAATTTCCTCGTGAGACCGGCCTCATCCTGAGGTGCGCCGGGAAGGCCGGGAACCCCTTCCAGACCACGCAGGGGAATCGCCTCTCCTGTCGCGATCAGGAGGGGAGAAGGGGCTCAGAGGAAGCGGTGCCGGGACCCTCGGTGTTCCCCTCGGGGGAACCCGGCGTGTCGGGGGACTTTTGGGGGTCGCAGGAAGGCTGTCAGGGACCGTCTCGCCCTTCAGGGCGGAACAGGGGACTTCCCTTGAGACGCCGTCGCGGGCAAGGGCCTCATCTTGCCAAGCGGTGGGAACCACGTGGTTTTTCTCGAGTTGCGGCGGCATTCTCGAGTTACGACGGGGATCTCAGCCTTCCCCTTGGGTTGGCCCTGGGAAGCCCAATCTTCCCCTCGGGTTGCGAGGGAAAGCTGGGGGTGGCGCTCGAGTCACTGCAGGGCCGAAGAGACCTCACCTAAGCGTGTGTCCGGGACCTAATTTTCCTCTCCAGGGAAGGCAGGGATCTCGGGGTTGCATTCCAGGCTCCCCCGGGGAGTCAGGCCTCGTCTCGAGGGGAAGCCAAGGACTCCGCTCTCCTCTCGAGTCGCGACGCGGGTCTCTTGGAGCCCCCTGAGCGGCCTCAAGGGAGTCCAGCCTCCTCTTCCGTTTGGAGAGAGGACCCGGGATTGCTCTCCAGGCCATGCAGGAAAAGAAGGCCCTCAGCTCGCGAGGACGGGGGCGTCTCAGGGGTTTCCTCGAGCTGCGGCGCCCGTGGGGGTTTTCTCCCGAGGCACGACGAGGATCTCAGGGAGCCTCTCGTGCGGCGCCAGGGAAGTCAGGTCTCCATGCGCGTGGCGAGGGGGAGCGCGTCCTGGCTCTCGAGTCACGGGAGGGGACTAGGGCCTCGAGACGCGTTGAAGAAGGACTCTCGAGGTCTCTGTCGGGGGGCGGCGGGAAACCCTCGTGTCCCTCGCCTTCTGCCGGGGACCTTAGGGAACTTCCCAGGGTGCCTCTGAGAGGCGAGGGATCCTGTGGAGGTGGCGGGGCCCCTCGGGACTCCGCTGGGTCTGGCGCAACGGAAGAGGGCCTCACCTCGAGGGGAGGCAGGCACCTCAGGCTTCCTCTGCGTTTCGGACTCCGACCGCAGGGTCCCTGCGGAGTTGGGACAGGAGAGTCAGGCCTCGTCTTGTCTGAGGAAGGGAACCCCGCTGGCCTCTCGAGTTGCTCAGGGGGTCTCAGGCCCCTCGTCGAGCTGTGTGTGGAACCCGCGGGTCTTTGCGGACGATGCACGGGGGTGGCAGTGCCCCTTCGTGTTGTGCCTTCACCCACAGGGTTGCCTTCGAAGAGGGGTCCGGGCCTCGGGTCCTTCTCAAGAGCGGACCGGGGAATCGGGGGCGTTCGGCCTGTGGCCCCACCCACGTGGCTCGTCTCGAATTTCCTCGTGAGACCGGCCTCATCCTGAGGTGCGCCGGGAAGGCCGGGAACCCCTTCCAGACCACGCAGGGGAATCGCCTCTCCTGTCGCGATCAGGAGGGGAGAAGGGGCTCAGAGGAAGCGGTGCCGGGACCCTCGGTGTTCCCCTCGGGGGAACCCGGCGTGTCGGGGGACTTTTGGGGGTCGCAGGAAGGCTGTCAGGGACCGTCTCGCCCTTCAGGGCGGAACAGGGGACTTCCCTTGAGACGCCGTCGCGGGCAAGGGCCTCATCTTGCCAAGCGGTGGGAACCACGTGGTTTTTCTCGAGTTGCGGCGGCATTCTCGAGTTACGACGGGGATCTCAGCCTTCCCCTTGGGTTGGCCCTGGGAAGCCCAATCTTCCCCTCGGGTTGCGAGGGAAAGCTGGGGGTGGCGCTCGAGTCACTGCAGGGCCGAAGAGACCTCACCTAAGCGTGTGTCCGGGACCTAATTTTCCTCTCTAGGGAAGGCAGGGATCTCGGGGTTGCATTCCAGGCTCCCCCGGGGAGTCAGGCCTCGTCTCGAGGGGAAGCCAAGGACTCCGCTCTCCTCTCGAGTCGCGACGCGGGTCTCTTGGAGCCCCCTGAGCGGCCTCAAGGGAGTCCAGCCTCCTCTTCCGTTTGGAGAGAGGACCCGGGATTGCTCTCCAGGCCATGCAGGAAAAGAAGGCCCTCAGCTCGCGAGGACGGGGGCGTCTCAGGGGTTTCCTCGAGCTGCGGCGCCCGTGGGGGTTTTCTCCCGAGGCACGACGAGGATCTCAGGGAGCCTCTCGTGCGGCGCCAGGGAAGTCAGGTCTCCATGCGCGTGGCGAGGGGGAGCGCGTCCTGGCTCTCGAGTCACGGGAGGGGACTAGGGCCTCGAGACGCGTTGAAGAAGGACTCTCGAGGTCTTTGTCGGGGGGCGGCGGGAAACCCTCGTGTCCCTCGCCTTCTGCCGGGGACCTTAGGGAACTTCCCAGGGTGCCTCTGAGAGGCGAGGGATCCTGTGGAGGTGGCGGGGCCCCTCGGGACTCCGCTGGGTCTGGCGCAACGGAAGAGGGCCTCACCTCGAGGGGAGGCAGGCACCTCAGGCTTCCTCTGCGTTTCGGACTCCGACCGCAGGGTCCCTGCAGAGTTGGGACAGGAGAGTCAGGCCTCGTCTTGTCTGAGGAAGGGAACCCCGCTGGCCTCTCGAGTTGCTCAGGGGGTCTCAGGCCCCTCGTCGAGCTGTGTGTGGAACCCGCGGGTCTTTGCGGACGATGCACGGGGGTGGCAGTGCCCCTTCGTGTTGTGCCTTCACCCACAGGGTTGCCTTCGAAGAGGGGTCCGGGCCTCGGGTCCTTCTCAAGAGCGGACCGGGGAATCGGGGGCGTTCGGCCTGTGGCCCCACCCACGTGGCTCGTCTCGAATTTCCTCGTGAGACCGGCCTCATCCTGAGGTGCGCCGGGAAGGCCGGGAACCCCTTCCAGACCACGCAGGGGAATCGCCTCTCCTGTCGCGATCAGGAGGGGAGAAGGGGCTCAGAGGAAGCGGTGCCGGGACCCTCGGTGTTCCCCTCGGGGGAACCCGGCGTGTCGGGGGACTTTTGGGGGTCGCAGGAAGGCTGTCAGGGACCGTCTCGCCCTTCAGGGCGGAACAGGGGACTTCCCTTGAGACGCCGTCGCGGGCAAGGGCCTCATCTTGCCAAGCGGTGGGAACCACGTGGTTTTTCTCGAGTTGCGGCGGCATTCTCGAGTTACGACGGGGATCTCAGCCTTCCCCTTGGGTTGGCCCTGGGAAGCCCAATCTTCCCCTCGGGTTGCGAGGGAAAGCTGGGGGTGGCGCTCGAGTCACTGCAGGGCCTAAGAGACCTCACCTAAGCGTGTGTCCGGGACCTAATTTTCCTCTCCAGGGAAGGCAGGGATCTCGGGGTTGCATTCCAGGCTCCCCCGGGGAGTCAGGCCTCGTCTCGAGGGGAAGCCAAGGACTCCGCTCTCCTCTCGAGTCGCGACGCGGGTCTCTTGGAGCCCCCTGAGCGGCCTCAAGGGAGTCCAGCCTCCTCTTCCGTTTGGAGAGAGGACCCGGGATTGCTCTCCAGGCCATGCAGGAAAAGAAGGCCCTCAGCTCGCGAGGACGGGGGCGTCTCAGGGGTTTCCTCGAGCTGCGGCGCCCGTGGGGGTTTTCTCCCGAGGCACGACGAGGATCTCAGGGAGCCTCTCGTGCGGCGCCAGGGAAGTCAGGTCTCCATGCGCGTGGCGAGGGGGAGCGCGTCCTGGCTCTCGAGTCACGGGAGGGGACTAGGGCCTCGAGACGCGTTGAAGAAGGACTCTCGAGGTCTCTGTCGGGGGGCGGCGGGAAACCCTCGTGTCCCTCGCCTTCTGCCGGGGACCTTAGGGAACTTCCCAGGGTGCCTCTGAGAGGCGAGGGATCCTGTGGAGGTGGCGGGGCCCCTCGGGACTCCGCTGGGTCTGGCGCAACGGAAGAGGGCCTCACCTCGAGGGGAGGCAGGCACCTCAGGCTTCCTCTGCGTTTCGGACTCCGACCGCAGGGTCCCTGCGGAGTTGGGACAGGAGAGTCAGGCCTCGTCTTGTCTGAGGAAGGGAACCCCGCTGGCCTCTCGAGTTGCTCAGGGGGTCTCAGGCCCCTCGTCGAGCTGTGTGTGGAACCCGCGGGTCTTTGCGGACGATGCACGGGGGTGGCAGTGCCCCTTCGTGTTGTGCCTTCACCCACAGGGTTGCCTTCGAAGAGGGGTCCGGGCCTCGGGTCCTTCTCAAGAGCGGACCGGGGAATCGGGGGCGTTCGGCCTGTGGCCCCACCCACGTGGCTCGTCTCGAATTTCCTCGTGAGACCGGCCTCATCCTGAGGTGCGCCGGGAAGGCCGGGAACCCCTTCCAGACCACGCAGGGGAATCGCCTCTCCTGTCGCGATCAGGAGGGGAGAAGGGGCTCAGAGGAAGCGGTGCCGGGACCCTCGGTGTTCCCCTCGGGGGAACCCGGCGTGTCGGGGGACTTTTGGGGGTCGCAGGAAGGCTGTCAGGGACCGTCTCGCCCTTCAGGGCGGAACAGGGGACTTCCCTTGAGACGCCGTCGCGGGCAAGGGCCTCATCTTGCCAAGCGGTGGGAACCACGTGGTTTTTCTCGAGTTGCGGCGGCATTCTCGAGTTACGACGGGGATCTCAGCCTTCCCCTTGGGTTGGCCCTGGGAAGCCCAATCTTCCCCTCGGGTTGCGAGGGAAAGCTGGGGGTGGCGCTCGAGTCACTGCAGGGCCGAAGAGACCTCACCTAAGCGTGTGTCCGGGACCTAATTTTCCTCTCCAGGGAAGGCAGGGATCTCGGGGTTGCATTCCAGGCTCCCCCGGGGAGTCAGGCCTCGTCTCGAGGGGAAGCCAAGGACTCCGCTCTCCTCTCGAGTCGCGACGCGGGTCTCTTGGAGCCCCCTGAGCGGCCTCAAGGGAGTCCAGCCTCCTCTTCCGTTTGGAGAGAGGAGCCGGGATTGCTCTCCAGGCCATGCAGGAAAAGAAGGCCCTCAGCTCGCGAGGACGGGGGCGTCTCAGGGGTTTCCTCGAGCTGCGGCGCCCGTGGGGGTTTTCTCCCGAGGCACGACGAGGATCTCAGGGAGCCTCTCGTGCGGCGCCAGGGAAGTCAGGTCTCCATGCGCGTGGCGAGGGGGAGCGCGTCCTGGCTCTCGAGTCACGGGAGGGGACTAGGGCCTCGAGACGCGTTGAAGAAGGACTCTCGAGGTCTCTGTCGGGGGGCGGCGGGAAACCCTCGTGTCCCTCGCCTTCTGCCGGGGACCTTAGGGAACTTCCCAGGGTGCCTCTGAGAGGCGAGGGATCCTGTGGAGGTGGCGGGGCCCCTCGGGACTCCGCTGGGTCTGGCGCAACGGAAGAGGGCCTCACCTCGAGGGGAGGCAGGCACCTCAGGCTTCCTCTGCGTTTCGGACTCCGACCGCAGGGTCCCTGCAGAGTTGGGACAGGAGAGTCAGGCCTCGTCTTGTCTGAGGAAGGGAACCCCGCTGGCCTCTCGAGTTGCTCAGGGGTCTCAGGCCCCTCGTCGAGCTGTGTGTGGAACCCGCGGGTCTTTGCGGACGATGCACGGGGGTGGCAGTGCCCCTTCGTGTTGTGCCTTCACCCACAGGGTTGCCTTCGAAGAGGGGTCCGGGCCTCGGGTCCTTCTCAAGAGCGGACCGGGGAATCGGGGGCGTTCGGCCTGTGGCCCCACCCACGTGGCTCGTCTCGAATTTCCTCGTGAGACCGGCCTCATCCTGAGGTGCGCCGGGAAGGCCGGGAACCCCTTCCAGACCACGCAGGGGAATCGCCTCTCCTGTCGCGATCAGGAGGGGAGAAGGGGCTCAGAGGAAGCGGTGCCGGGACCCTCGGTGTTCCCCTCGGGGGAACCCGGCGTGTCGGGGGACTTTTGGGGGTCGCAGGAAGGCTGTCAGGGACCGTCTCGCCCTTCAGGGCGGAACAGGGGACTTCCCTTGAGACGCCGTCGCGGGCAAGGGCCTCATCTTGCCAAGCGGTGGGAACCACGTGGTTTTTCTCGAGTTGCGGCGGCATTCTCGAGTTACGACGGGGATCTCAGCCTTCCCCTTGGGTTGGCCCTGGGAAGCCCAATCTTCCCCTCGGGTTGCGAGGGAAAGCTGGGGGTGGCGCTCGAGTCACTGCAGGGCCAAAGAGACCTCACCTAAGCGTGTGTCCGGGACCTAATTTTCCTCTCCAGGGAAGGCAGGGATCTCGGGGTTGCATTCCAGGCTCCCCCGGGGAGTCAGGCCTCGTCTCGAGGGGAAGCCAAGGACTCCGCTCTCCTCTCGAGTCGCGACGCGGGTCTCTTGGAGCCCCCTGAGCGGCCTCAAGGGAGTCCAGCCTCCTCTTCCGTTTGGAGAGAGGACCCGGGATTGCTCTCCAGGCCATGCAGGAAAAGAAGGCCCTCAGCTCGCGAGGACGGGGGCGTCTCAGGGGTTTCCTCGAGCTGCGGCGCCCGTGGGGGTTTTCTCCCGAGGCACGACGAGGATCTCAGGGAGCCTCTCGTGCGGCGCCAGGGAAGTCAGGTCTCCATGCGCGTGGCGAGGGGGAGCGCGTCCTGGCTCTCGAGTCACGGGAGGGGACTAGGGCCACGAGACGCCTTGAAGAAGGACTCTCGAGGTCTCTGTCGGGGGGCGGCGGGAAACCCTCGTGTCCCTCGCCTTCTGCCGGGGACCTTAGGGAACTTCCCAGGGTGCCTCTGAGAGGCGAGGGATCCTGTGGAGGTGGCAGGGCCCCTCGGGACTCCGCTGGGTCTGGCGCAACGGAAGAGGGCCTCACCTCGAGGGGAGGCAGGCACCTCAGGCTTCCTCTGCGTTTCGGACTCCGACCGCAGGGTCCCTGCAGAGTTGGGACAGGAGAGTCAGGCCTCGTCTTGTCTGAGGAAGGGAACCCCGCTGGCCTCTCGAGTTGCTCAGGGGGTCTCAGGCCCCTCGTCCAGCTGTGTGTGGAACCCGCGGGTCTTTGCGGACGATGCACGGGGGTGGCAGTGCCCCTTCGTGTTGTGCCTTCACCCACAGGGTTGCCTTCGAAGAGGGGTCCGGGCCTCGGGTCCTTCTCAAGAGCGGACCGGGGAATCGGGGGCGTTCGGCCTGTGGCCCCACCCACGTGGCTCGTCTCGAATTTCCTCGTGAGACCGGCCTCATCCTGAGGTGCGCCGGGAAGGCCGGGAACCCCTTCCAGACCACGCAGGGGAATCGCCTCTCCTGTCGCGATCAGGAGGGGAGAAGGGGCTCAGAGGAAGCGGTGCCGGGACCCTCGGTGTTCCCCTCGGGGGAACCCGGCGTGTCGGGGGACTTTTGGGGGTCGCAGGAAGGCTGTCAGGGACCGTCTCGCCCTTCAGGGCGGAACAGGGGACTTCCCTTGAGACGCCGTCGCGGGCAAGGGCCTCATCTTGCCAAGCGGTGGGAACCACGTGGTTTTTCTCGAGTTGCGGCGGCATTCTCGAGTTACGACGGGGATCTCAGCCTTCCCCTTGGGTTGGCCCTGGGAAGCCCAATCTTCCCCTCGGGTTGCGAGGGAAAGCTGGGGGTGGCGCTCGAGTCACTGCAGGGCCGAAGAGACCTCACCTAAGCGTGTGTCCGGGACCTAATTTTCCTCTCCAGGGAAGGCAGGGATCTCGGGGTTGCATTCCAGGCTCCCCCGGGGAGTCAGGCCTCGTCTCGAGGGGAAGCCAAGGACTCCGCTCTCCTCTCGAGTCGCGACGCGGGTCTCTTGGAGCCCCCTGAGCGGCCTCAAGGGAGTCCAGCCTCCTCTTCCGTTTGGAGAGAGGACCCGGGATTGCTCTCCAGGCCATGCAGGAAAAGAAGGCCCTCAGCTCGCGAGGACGGGGGCGCCTCAGGGGTTTCCTCGAGCTGCGGCGCCCGTGGGGGTTTTCTCCCGAGGCACGACGAGGATCTCAGGGAGCCTCTCGTGCGGCGCCAGGGAAGTCAGGTCTCCATGCGCGTGGCGAGGGGGAGCGCGTCCTGGCTCTCGAGTCACGGGAGGGGACTAGGGCCTCGAGACGCGTTGAAGAAGGACTCTCGAGGTCTCTGTCGGGGGGCGGCGGGAAACCCTCGTGTCCCTCGCCTTCTGCCGGGGACCTTAGGGAACTTCCCAGGGTGCCTCTGAGAGGCGAGGGATCCTGTGGAGGTGGCGGGGCCCCTCGGGACTCCGCTGGGTCTGGCGCAACGGAAGAGGGCCTCACCTCGAGGGGAGGCAGGCACCTCAGGCTTCCTCTGCGTTTCGGACTCCGACCGCAGGGTCCCTGCAGAGTTGGGACAGGAGAGTCAGGCCTCGTCTTGTCTGAGGAAGGGAACCCCGCTGGCCTCTCGAGTTGCTCAGGGGGTCTCAGGCCCCTCGTCGAGCTGTGTGTGGAACCCGCGGGTCTTTGCGGACGATGCACGGGGGTGGCAGTGCCCCTTCGTGTTGTGCCTTCACCCACAGGGTTGCCTTCGAAGAGGGGTCCGGGCCTCGGGTCCTTCTCAAGAGCGGACCGGGGAATCGGGGGCGTTCGGCCTGTGGCCCCACCCACGTGGCTCGTCTCGAATTTCCTCGTGAGACCGGCCTCATCCTGAGGTGCGCCGGGAAGGCCGGGAACCCCTTCCAGACCACGCAGGGGAATCGCCTCTCCTGTCGCGATCAGGAGGGGAGAAGGGGCTCAGAGGAAGCGGTGCCGGGACCCTCGGTGTTCCCCTCGGGGGAACCCGGCGTGTCGGGGGACTTTTGGGGGTCGCAGGAAGGCTGTCAGGGACCGTCTCGCCCTTCAGGGCGGAACAGGGGACTTCCCTTGAGACGCCATCGCGGGCAAGGGCCTCATCTTGCCAAGCGGTGGGAACCACGTGGTTTTTCTCGAGTTGCGGCGGCATTCTCGAGTTACGACGGGGATCTCAGCCTTCCCCTTGGGTTGGCCCTGGGAAGCCCAATCTTCCCCTCGGGTTGCGAGGGAAAGCTGGGGGTGGCGCTCGAGTCACTGCAGGGCCGAAGAGACCTCACCTAAGCGTGTGTCCGGGACCTAATTTTCCTCTCCAGGGAAGGCAGGGATCTCGGGGTTGCATTCCAGGCTCCCCCGGGGAGTCAGGCCTCGTCTCGAGGGGAAGCCAAGGACTCCGCTCTCCTCTCGAGTCGCGACGCGGGTCTCTTGGAGCCCCCTGAGCGGCCTCAAGGGAGTCCAGCCTCCTCTTCCGTTTGGAGAGAGGACCCGGGATTGCTCTCCAGGCCATGCAGGAAAAGAAGGCCCTCAGCTCGCGAGGACGGGGGCGCCTCAGGGGTTTCCTCGAGCTGCGGCGCCCGTGGGGGTTTTCTCCCGAGGCACGACGAGGATCTCAGGGAGCCTCTCGTGCGGCGCCAGGGAAGTCAGGTCTCCATGCGCGTGGCGAGGGGGAGCGCGTCCTGGCTCTCGAGTCACGGGAGGGGACTAGGGCCTCGAGACGCGTTGAAGAAGGACTCTCGAGGTCTCTGTCGGGGGGCGGCGGGAAACCCTCGTGTCCCTCGCCTTCTGCCGGGGACCTTAGGGAACTTCCCAGGGTGCCTCTGAGAGGCGAGGGATCCTGTGGAGGTGGCGGGGCCCCTCGGGACTCCGCTGGGTCTGGCGCAACGGAAGAGGGCCTCACCTCGAGGGGAGGCAGGCACCTCAGGCTTCCTCTGCGTTTCGGACTCCGACCGCAGGGTCCCTGCAGAGTTGGGACAGGAGAGTCAGGCCTCGTCTTGTCTGAGGAAGGGAACCCCGCTGGCCTCTCGAGTTGCTCAGGGGGTCTCAGGCCCCTCGTCGAGCTGTGTGTGGAACCCGCGGGTCTTTGCGGACGATGCACGGGGGTGGCAGTGCCCCTTCGTGTTGTGCCTTCACCCACAGGGTTGCCTTCGAAGAGGGGTCCGGGCCTCGGGTCCTTCTCAAGAGCGGACCGGGGAATCGGGGGCGTTCGGCCTGTGGCCCCACCCACGTGGCTCGTCTCGAATTTCCTCGTGAGACCGGCCTCATCCTGAGGTGCGCCGGGAAGGCCGGGAACCCCTTCCAGACCACGCAGGGGAATCGCCTCTCCTGTCGCGATCAGGAGGGGAGAAGGGGCTCAGAGGAAGCGGTGCCGGGACCCTCGGTGTTCCCCTCGGGGGAACCCGGCGTGTCGGGGGACTTTTGGGGGTCGCAGGAAGGCTGTCAGGGACCGTCTCGCCCTTCAGGGCGGAACAGGGGACTTCCCTTGAGACGCCGTCGCGGGCAAGGGCCTCATCTGGCCAAGCGGTGGGAACCACGTGGTTTTTCTCGATTTGCGGCGGCATTCTCGAGTTACGACGGGGATCTCAGCCTTCCCCTTGGGTTGGCCCTGGAAAGCCCAATCTTCCCCTCGGGTTGCGAGGGAAAGCTGGGGGTGGCGCTCGAGTCACTGCAGGGCCGAAGAGACCTCACCTAAGCGTGTGTCCGGGACCTAATTTTCCTCTCCAGGGAAGGCAGGGATCTCGGGGTTGCATTCCAGGCTCCCCCGGGGAGTCAGGCCTCGTCTCGAGGGGAAGCCAAGGACTCCGCTCTCCTCTCGAGTCGCGACGCGGGTCTCTTGGAGCCCCCTGAGCGGCCTCAAGGGAGTCCAGCCTCCTCTTCCGTTTGGAGAGAGGACCCGGGATTGCTCTCCAGGCCATGCAGGAAAAGAAGGCCCTCAGCTCGCGAGGACGGGGGCGCCTCAGGGGTTTCCTCGAGCTGCGGCGCCCGTGGGGGTTTTCTCCCGAGGCACGACGAGGATCTCAGGGAGCCTCTCGTGCGGCGCCAGGGAAGTCAGGTCTCCATGCGCGTGGCGAGGGGGAGCGCGTCCTGGCTCTCGAGTCACGGGAGGGGACTAGGGCCTCGAGACGCGTTGAAGAAGGACTCTCGAGGTCTTTGTCGGGGGGCGGCGGGAAACCCTCGTGTCCCTCGCCTTATTCCGGGGACCTTAGGGAACTTCCCAGGGTGCCTCTGAGAGGCGAGGGATCCTGTGGAGGTGGCGGGGCCCCTCGGGACTCCGCTGGGTCTGGCGCAACGGAAGAGGGCCTCACCTCGAGGGGAGGCAGGCACCTCAGGCTTCCTCTGCGTTTCGGACTCCGACCGCAGGGTCCCTGCGGAGTTGGGACAGGAGAGTCAGGCCTCGTCTTGTCTGAGGAAGGGAACCCCGCTGGCCTCTCGAGTTGCTCAGGGGGTCTCAGGCCCCTCGTCGAGCTGTGTGTGGAACCCGCGGGTCTTTGCGGACGATGCACGGGGGTGGCAGTGCCCCTTCGTGTTGTGCCTTCACCCACAGGGTTGCCTTCGAAGAGGGGTCCGGGCCTCGGGTCCTTCTCAAGAGCGGACCGGGGAATCGGGGGCGTTCGGCCTGTGGCCCCACCCACGTGGCTCGTCTCGAATTTCCTCGTGAGACCGGCCTCATCCTGAGGTGCGCCGGGAAGGCCGGGAACCCCTTCCAGACCACGCAGGGGAATCGCCTCTCCTGTCGCGATCAGGAGGGGAGAAGGGGCTCAGAGGAAGCGGTGCCGGGACCCTCGGTGTTCCCCTCGGGGGAACCCGGCGTGTCGGGGGACTTTTGGGGGTCGCAGGAAGGCTGTCAGGGACCGTCTCGCCCTTCAGGGCGGAACAGGGGACTTCCCTTGAGACGCCGTCGCGGGCAAGGGCCTCATCTGGCCAAGCGGTGGGAACCACGTGGTTTTTCTCGAGTTGCGGCGGCATTCTCGAGTTACGACGGGGATCTCAGCCTTCCCCTTGGGTTGGCCCTGGGAAGCCCAATCTTCCCCTCGGGTTGCGAGGGAAAGCTGGGGGTGGCGCTCGAGTCACTGCAGGGCCGAAGAGACCTCACCTAAGCGTGTGTCCGGGACCTAATTTTCCTCTCCAGGGAAGGCAGGGATCTCGGGGTTGCATTCCAGGCTCCCCCGGGGAGTCAGGCCTCGTCTCGAGGGGAAGCCAAGGACTCCGCTCTCCTCTCGAGTCGCGACGCGGGTCTCTTGGAGCCCCCTGAGCGGCCTCAAGGGAGTCCAGCCTCCTCTTCCGTTTGGAGAGAGGACCCGGGATTGCTCTCCAGGCCATGCAGGAAAAGAAGGCCCTCAGCTCGCGAGGACGGGGGCGTCTCAGGGGTTTCCTCGAGCTGCGGCGCCCGTGGGGGTTTTCTCCCGAGGCACGACGAGGATCTCAGGGAGCCTCTCGTGCGGCGCCAGGGAAGTCAGGTCTCCATGCGCGTGGCGAGGGGGAGCGCGTCCTGGCTCTCGAGTCACGGGAGGGGACTAGGGCCTCGAGACGCGTTGAAGAAGGACTCTCGAGGTCTTTGTCGGGGGGCGGCGGGAAACCCTCGTGTCCCTCGCCTTCTGCCGGGGACCTTAGGGAACTTCCCAGGGTGCCTCTGAGAGGCGAGGGATCCTGTGGAGGTGGCGGGGCCCCTCGGGACTCCGCTGGGTCTGGCGCAACGGAAGAGGGCCTCACCTCGAGGGGAGGCAGGCACCTCAGGCTTCCTCTGCGTTTCGGACTCCGACCGCAGGGTCCCTGCGGAGTTGGGACAGGAGAGTCAGGCCTCGTCTTGTCTGAGGAAGGGAACCCCGCTGGCCTCTCGAGTTGCTCAGGGGGTCTCAGGCCCCTCGTCGAGCTGTGTGTGGAACCCGCGGGTCTTTGCGGACGATGCACGGGGGTGGCAGTGCCCCTTCGTGTTGTGCCTTCACCCACAGGGTTGCCTTCGAAGAGGGGTCCGGGCCTCGGGTCCTTCTCAAGAGCGGACCGGGGAATCGGGGGCGTTCGGCCTGTGGCCCCACCCACGTGGCTCGTCTCGAATTTCCTCGTGAGACCGGCCTCATCCTGAGGTGCGCCGGGAAGGCCGGGAACCCCTTCCAGACCACGCAGGGGAATCGCCTCTCCTGTCGCGATCAGGAGGGGAGAAGGGGCTCAGAGGAAGCGGTGCCGGGACCCTCGGTGTTCCCCTCGGGGGAACCCGGCGTGTCGGGGGACTTTTGGGGGTCGCAGGAAGGCTGTCAGGGACCGTCTCGCCCTTCAGGGCGGAACAGGGGACTTCCCTTGAGACGCCGTCGCGGGCAAGGGCCTCATCTTGCCAAGCGGTGGGAACCACGTGGTTTTTCTCGAGTTGCGGCGGCATTCTCGGGTTACGACGGGGATCTCAGCCTTCCCCTTGGGTTGGCCCTGGGAAGCCCAATCTTCCCCTCGGGTTGCGAGGGAAAGCTGGGGGTGGCGCTCGAGTCACTGCAGGGCCGAAGAGACCTCACCTAAGCGTGTGTCCGGGACCTAATTTTCCTCTCCAGGGAAGGCAGGGATCTCGGGGTTGCATTCCAGGCTCCCCCGGGGAGTCAGGCCTCGTCTCGAGGGGAAGCCAAGGACTCCGCTCTCCTCTCGAGTCGCGACGCGGGTCTCTTGGAGCCCCCTGAGCGGCCTCAAGGGAGTCCAGCCTCCTCTTCCGTTTGGAGAGAGGACCCGGGATTGCTCTCCAGGCCATGCAGGAAAAGAAGGCCCTCAGCTCGCGAGGACGGGGGCGCCTCAGGGGTTTCCTCGAGCTGCGGCGCCCGTGGGGGTTTTCTCCCGAGGCACGACGAGGATCTCAGGGAGCCTCTCGTGCGGCGCCAGGGAAGTCAGGTCTCCATGCGCGTGGCGAGGGGGAGCGCGTCCTGGCTCTCGAGTCACGGGAGGGGACTAGGGCCTCGAGACGCGTTGAAGAAGGACTCTCGAGGTCTCTGTCGGGGGGCGGCGGGAAACCCTCGTGTCCCTCGCCTTCTGCCGGGGACCTTAGGGAACTTCCCAGGGTGCCTCTGAGAGGCGAGGGATCCTGTGGAGGTGGCGGGGCCCCTCGGGACTCCGCTGGGTCTGGCGCAACGGAAGAGGGCCTCACCTCGAGGGGAGGCAGGCACCTCAGGCTTCCTCTGCGTTTCGGACTCCGACCGCAGGGTCCCTGCGGAGTTGGGACAGGAGAGTCAGGCCTCGTCTTGTCTGAGGAAGGGAACCCCGCTGGCCTCTCGAGTTGCTCAGGGGGTCTCAGGCCCCTCGTCGAGCTGTGTGTGGAACCCGCGGGTCTTTGCGGACGATGCACGGGGGTGGCAGTGCCCCTTCGTGTTGTGCCTTCACCCACAGGGTTGCCTTCGAAGAGGGGTCCGGGCCTCGGGTCCTTCTCAAGAGCGGACCGGGGAATCGGGGGCGTTCGGCCTGTGGCCCCACCCACGTGGCTCGTCTCGAATTTCCTCGTGAGACCGGCCTCATCCTGAGGTGCGCCGGGAAGGCCGGGAACCCCTTCCAGACCACGCAGGGGAATCGCCTCTCCTGTCGCGATCAGGAGGGGAGAAGGGGCTCAGAGGAAGCGGTGCCGGGACCCTCGGTGTTCCCCTCGGGGGAACCCGGCGTGTCGGGGGACTTTTGGGGGTCGCAGGAAGGCTGTCAGGGACCGTCTCGCCCTTCAGGGCGGAACAGGGGACTTCCCTTGAGACGCCGTCGCGGGCAAGGGCCTCATCTGGCCAAGCGGTGGGAACCACGTGGTTTTTCTCGAGTTGCGGCGGCATTCTCGAGTTACGACGGGGATCTCAGCCTTCCCCTTGGGTTGGCCCTGGGAAGCCCAATCTTCCCCTCGGGTTGCGAGGGAAAGCTGGGGGTGGCGCTCGAGTCACTGCAGGGCCTAAGAGACCTCACCTAAGCGTGTGTCCGGGACCTAATTTTCCTCTCCAGGGAAGGCAGGGATCTCGGGGTTGCATTCCAGGCTCCCCCGGGGAGTCAGGCCTCGTCTCGAGGGGAAGCCAAGGACTCCGCTCTCCTCTCGAGTCGCGACGCGGGTCTCTTGGAGCCCCCTGAGCGGCCTCAAGGGAGTCCAGCCTCCTCTTCCGTTTGGAGAGAGGACCCGGGACTGCTCTCCAGGCCATGCAGGAAAAGAAGGCCCTCAGCTCGCGAGGACGGGGGCGCCTCAGGGGTTTCCTCGAGCTGCGGCGCCCGTGGGGGTTTTCTCCCGAGGCACGACGAGGATCTCAGGGAGCCTCTCGTGCGGCGCCAGGGAAGTCAGGTCTCCATGCGCGTGGCGAGGGGGAGCGCGTCCTGGCTCTCGAGTCACGGGAGGGGACTAGGGCCTCGAGACGCGTTGAAGAAGGACTCTCGAGGTCTCTGTCGGGGGGCGGCGGGAAACCCTCGTGTCCCTCGCCTTCTGCCGGGGACCTTAGGGAACTTCCCAGGGTGCCTCTGAGAGGCGAGGGATCCTGTGGAGGTGGCGGGGCCCCTCGGGACTCCGCTGGGTCTGGCGCAACGGAAGAGGGCCTCACCTCGAGGGGAGGCAGGCACCTCAGGCTTCCTCTGCGTTTCGGACTCCGACCGCAGGGTCCCTGCGGAGTTGGGACAGGAGAGTCAGGCCTCGTCTTGTCTGAGGAAGGGAACCCCGCTGGCCTCTCGAGTTGCTCAGGGGGTCTCAGGCCCCTCGTCGAGCTGTGTGTGGAACCCGCGGGTCTTTGCGGACGATGCACGGGGGTGGCAGTGCCCCTTCGTGTTGTGCCTTCACCCACAGGGTTGCCTTCGAAGAGGGGTCCGGGCCTCGGGTCCTTCTCAAGAGCGGACCGGGGAATCGGGGGCGTTCGGCCTGTGGCCCCACCCACGTGGCTCGTCTCGAATTTCCTCGTGAGACCGGCCTCATCCTGAGGTGCGCCGGGAAGGCCGGGAACCCCTTCCAGACCACGCAGGGGAATCGCCTCTCCTGTCGCGATCAGGAGGGGAGAAGGGGCTCAGAGGAAGCGGTGCCGGGACCCTCGGTGTTCCCCTCGGGGGAACCCGGCGTGTCGGGGGACTTTTGGGGGTCGCAGGAAGGCTGTCAGGGACCGTCTCGCCCTTCAGGGCGGAACAGGGGACTTCCCTTGAGACGCCGTCGCGGGCAAGGGCCTCATCTGGCCAAGCGGTGGGAACCACGTGGTTTTTCTCGAGTTGCGGCGGCATTCTCGGGTTACGACGGGGATCTCAGCCTTCCCCTTGGGTTGGCCCTGGGAAGCCCAATCTTCCCCTCGGGTTGCGAGGGAAAGCTGGGGGTGGCGCTCGAGTCACTGCAGGGCCTAAGAGACCTCACCTAAGCGTGTGTCCGGGACCTAATTTTCCTCTCCAGGGAAGGCAGGGATCTCGGGGTTGCATTCCAGGCTCCCCCGGGGAGTCAGGCCTCGTCTCGAGGGGAAGCCAAGGACTCCGCTCTCCTCTCGAGTCGCGACGCGGGTCTCTTGGAGCCCCCTGAGCGGCCTCAAGGGAGTCCAGCCTCCTCTTCCGTTTGGAGAGAGGACCCGGGATTGCTCTCCAGGCCATGCAGGAAAAGAAGGCCCTCAGCTCGCGAGGACGGGGGCGCCTCAGGGGTTTCCTCGAGCTGCGGCGCCCGTGGGGGTTTTCTCCCGAGGCACGACGAGGATCTCAGGGAGCCTCTCGTGCGGCGCCAGGGAAGTCAGGTCTCCATGCGCGTGGCGAGGGGGAGCGCGTCCTGGCTCTCGAGTCACGGGAGGGGACTAGGACCTCGAGACGCGTTGAAGAAGGACTCTCGAGGTCTTTGTCGGGGGGCGGCGGGAAACCCTCGTGTCCCTCGCCTTCTGCCGGGGACCTTAGGGAACTTCCCAGGGTGCCTCTGAGAGGCGAGGGATCCTGTGGAGGTGGCGGGGCCCCTCGGGACTCCGCTGGGTCTGGCGCAACGGAAGAGGGCCTCACCTCGAGGGGAGGCAGGCACCTCAGGCTTCCTCTGCGTTTCGGACTCCGACCGCAGGGTCCCTGCGGAGTTGGGACAGGAGAGTCAGGCCTCGTCTTGTCTGTGGAAGGGAACCCCGCTGGCCTCTCGAGTTGCTCAGGGGGTCTCAGGCCCCTCGTCGAGCTGTGTGTGGAACCCGCGGGTCTTTGCGGACGATGCACGGGGGTGGCAGTGCCCCTTCGTGTTGTGCCTTCACCCACAGGGTTGCCTTCGAAGAGGGGTCCGGGCCTCGGGTCCTTCTCAAGAGCGGACCGGGGAATCGGGGGCGTTCGGCCTGTGGCCCCACCCACGTGGCTCGTCTCGAATTTCCTCGTGAGACCGGCCTCATCCTGAGGTGCGCCGGGAAGGCCGGGAACCCCTTCCAGACCACGCAGGGGAATCGCCTCTCCTGTCGCGATCAGGAGGGGAGAAGGGGCTCAGAGGAAGCGGTGCCGGGACCCTCGGTGTTCCCCTCGGGGGAACCCGGCGTGTCGGGGGACTTTTGGGGGTCGCAGGAAGGCTGTCAGGGACCGTCTCGCCCTTCAGGGCGGAACAGGGGACTTCCCTTGAGACGCCGTCGCGGGCAAGGGCCTCATCTTGCCAAGCGGTGGGAACCACGTGGTTTTTCTCGAGTTGCGGCGGCATTCTCGAGTTACGACGGGGATCTCAGCCTTCCCCTTGGGTTGGCCCTGGGAAGCCCAATCTTCCCCTCGGGTTGCGAGGGAAAGCTGGGGGTGGCGCTCGAGTCACTGCAGGGCCGAAGAGACCTCACCTAAGCGTGTGTCCGGGACCTAATTTTCCTCTCCAGGGAAGGCAGGGATCTCGGGGTGGCATTCCAGGCTCCCCCGGGGAGTCAGGCCTCGTCTCGAGGGGAAGCCAAGGACTCCGCTCTCCTCTCGAGTCGCGACGCGGGTCTCTTGGAGCCCCCTGAGCGGCCTCAAGGGAGTCCAGCCTCCTCTTCCGTTTGGAGAGAGGACCCGGGATTGCTCTCCAGGCCATGCAGGAAAAGAAGGCCCTCAGCTCGCGAGGACGGGGGCGCCTCAGGGGTTTCCTCGAGCTGCGGCGCCCGTGGGGGTTTTCTCCCGAGGCACGACGAGGATCTCAGGGAGCCTCTCGTGCGGCGCCAGGGAAGTCAGGTCTCCATGCGCGTGGCGAGGGGGAGCGCGTCCTGGCTCTCGAGTCACGGGAGGGGACTAGGGCCTCGAGACGCGTTGAAGAAGGACTCTCGAGGTCTTTGTCGGGGGGCGGCGGGAAACCCTCGTGTCCCTCGCCTTCTGCCGGGGACCTTAGGGAACTTCTCAGGGTGCCTCTGAGAGGCGAGGGATCCTGTGGAGGTGGCGGGGCCCCTCGGGACTCCGCTGGGTCTGGCGCAACGGAAGAGGGCCTCACCTCGAGGGGAGGCAGGCACCTCAGGCTTCCTCTGCGTTTCGGACTCCGACCGCAGGGTCCCTGCGGAGTTGGGACAGGAGAGTCAGGCCTCGTCTTGTCTGAGGAAGGGAACCCCGCTGGCCTCTCGAGTTGCTCAGGGGGTCTCAGGCCCCTCGTCGAGCTGTGTGTGGAACCCGCGGGTCTTTGCGGACGATGCACGGGGGTGGCAGTGCCCCTTCGTGTTGTGCCTTCACCCACAGGGTTGCCTTCGAAGAGGGGTCCGGGCCTCGGGTCCTTCTCAAGAGCGGACCGGGGAATCGGGGGCGTTCGGCCTGTGGCCCCACCCACGTGGCTCGTCTCGAATTTCCTCGTGAGACCGGCCTCATCCTGAGGTGCGCCGGGAAGGCCGGGAACCCCTTCCAGACCACGCAGGGGAATCGCCTCTCCTGTCGCGATCAGGAGGGGAGAAGGGGCTCAGAGGAAGCGGTGCCGGGACACTCGGTGTTCCCCTCGGGGGAACCCGGCGTGTCGGGGGACTTTTGGGGGTCGCAGGAAGGCTGTCAGGGACTGTCTCGCCCTTCAGGGCGGAACAGGGGACTTCCCTTGAGACGCCGTCGCGGGCAAGGGCCTCATCTTGCCAAGCGGTGGGAACCACGTGGTTTTTCTCGAGTTGCGGCGGCATTCTCGAGTTACGACGGGGATCTCAGCCTTCCCCTTGGGTTGGCCCTGGGAACCCCAATCTTCCCCTCGGGTTGCGAGGGAAAGCTGGGGGTGGCGCTCGAGTCACTGCAGGGCCTAAGAGACCTCACCTAAGCGTGTGTCCGGGACCTAATTTTCCTCTCCAGGGAAGGCAGGGATCTCGGGGTGGCATTCCAGGCTCCCCCGGGGAGTCAGGCCTCGTCTCGAGGGGAAGCCAAGGACTCCGCTCTCCTCTCGAGTCGCGACGCGGGTCTCTTGGAGCCCCCTGAGCGGCCTCAAGGGAGTCCAGCCTCCTCTTCCGTTTGGAGAGAGGACCCGGGATTGCTCTCCAGGCCATGCAGGAAAAGAAGGCCCTCAGCTCGCGAGGACGGGGGCGCCTCAGGGGTTTCCTCGAGCTGCGGCGCCCGTGGGGGTTTTCTCCCGAGGCACGACGAGGATCTCAGGGAGCCTCTCGTGCGGCGCCAGGGAAGTCAGGTCTCCATGCGCGTGGCGAGGGGGAGCGCGTCCTGGCTCTCGAGTCACGGGAGGGGACTAGGGCCTCGAGACGCGTTGAAGAAGGACTCTCGAGGTCTCTGTCGGGGGGCGGCGGGAAACCCTCGTGTCCCTCGCCTTCTGCCGGGGACCTTAGGGAACTTCCCAGGGTGCCTCTGAGAGGCGAGGGATCCTGTGGAGGTGGCGGGGCCCCTCGGGACTCCGCTGGGTCTGGCGCAACGGAAGAGGGCCTCACCTCGAGGGGAGGCAGGCACCTCAGGCTTCCTCTGCGTTTCGGACTCCGACCGCAGGGTCCCTGCGGAGTTGGGACAGGAGAGTCAGGCCTCGTCTTGTCTGAGGAAGGGAACCCCGCTGGCCTCTCGAGTTGCTCAGGGGGTCTCAGGCCCCTCGTCGAGCTGTGTGTGGAACCCGCGGGTCTTTGCGGACGATGCACGGGGGTGGCAGTGCCCCTTCGTGTTGTGCCTTCACCCACAGGGTTGCTTTCGAAGAGGGGTCCGGGCCTCGGGTCCTTCTCAAGAGCGGACCGGGGAATCGGGGGCGTTCGGCCTGTGGCCCCACCCACGTGGCTCGTCTCGAATTTCCTCGTGAGACCGGCCTCATCCTGAGGTGCGCCGGGAAGGCCGGGAACCCCTTCCAGACCACGCAGGGGAATCGCCTCTCCTGTCGCGATCAGGAGGGGAGAAGGGGCTCAGAGGAAGCGGTGCCGGGACCCTCGGTGTTCCCCTCGGGGGAACCCGGCGTGTCGGGGGACTTTTGGGGGTCGCAGGAAGGCTGTCAGGGACCGTCTCGCCCTTCAGGGCGGAACAGGGGACTTCCCTTGAGACGCCGTCGCGGGCAAGGGCCTCATCTTGCCAAGCGGTGGGAACCACGTGGTTTTTCTCGAGTTGCGGCGGCATTCTCGAGTTACGACGGGGATCTCAGCCTTCCCCTTGGGTTGGCCCTGGGAAGCCCAATCTTCCCCTCGGGTTGCGAGGGAAAGCTGGGGGTGGCGCTCGAGTCACTGCAGGGCCGAAGAGACCTCACCTAAGCGTGTGTCCGGGACCTAATTTTCCTCTCCAGGGAAGGCAGGGATCTCGGGGTTGCATTCCAGGCTCCCCCGGGGAGTCAGGCCTCGTCTCGAGGGGAAGCCAAGGACTCCGCTCTCCTCTCGAGTCGCGACGCGGGTCTCTTGGAGCCCCCTGAGCGGCCTCAAGGGAGTCCAGCCTCCTCTTCCGTTTGGAGAGAGGACCCGGGATTGCTCTCCAGGCCATGCAGGAAAAGAAGGCCCTCAGCTCGCGAGGACGGGGGCGTCTCAGGGGTTTCCTCGAGCTGCGGCGCCCGTGGGGGTTTTCTCCCGAGGCACGACGAGGATCTCAGGGAGCCTCTCGTGCGGCGCCAGGGAAGTCAGGTCTCCATGCGCGTGGCGAGGGGGAGCGCGTCCTGGCTCTCGAGTCACGGGAGGGGACTAGGGCCTCGAGACGCGTTGAAGAAGGACTCTCGAGGTCTCTGTCGGGGGGCGGCGGGAAACCCTCGTGTCCCTCGCCTTCTGCCGGGGACCTTAGGGAACTTCCCAGGGTGCCTCTGAGAGGCGAGGGATCCTGTGGAGGTGGCGGGGCCCCTCGGGACTCCGCTGGGTCTGGCGCAACGGAAGAGGGCCTCACCTCGAGGGGAGGCAGGCACCTCAGGCTTCCTCTGCGTTTCGGACTCCGACCGCAGGGTCCCTGCGGAGTTGGGACAGGAGAGTCAGGCCTCGTCTTGTCTGAGGAAGGGAACCCCGCTGGCCTCTCGAGTTGCTCAGGGGGTCTCAGGCCCCTCGTCGAGCTGTGTGTGGAACCCGCGGGTCTTTGCGGACGATGCACGGGGGTGGCAGTGCCCCTTCGTGTTGTGCCTTCACCCACAGGGTTGCCTTCGAAGAGGGGTCCGGGCCTCGGGTCCTTCTCAAGAGCGGACCGGGGAATCGGGGGCGTTCGGCCTGTGGCCCCACCCACGTGGCTCGTCTCGAATTTCCTCGTGAGACCGGCCTCATCCTGAGGTGCGCCGGGAAGGCCGGGAACCCCTTCCAGACCACGCAGGGGAATCGCCTCTCCTGTCGCGATCAGGAGGGGAGAAGGGGCTCAGAGGAAGCGGTGCCGGGACCCTCGGTGTTCCCCTCGGGGGAACCCGGCGTGTCGGGGGACTTTTGGGGGTCGCAGGAAGGCTGTCAGGGACCGTCTCGCCCTTCAGGGCGGAACAGGGGACTTCCCTTGAGACGCCGTCGCGGGCAAGGGCCTCATCTTGCCAAGCGGTGGGAACCACGTGGTTTTTCTCGAGTTGCGGCGGCATTCTCGAGTTACGACGGGGATCTCAGCCTTCCCCTTGGGTTGGCCCTGGGAAGCCCAATCTTCCCCTCGGGTTGCGAGGGAAAGCTGGGGGTGGCGCTCGAGTCACTGCAGGGCCGAAGAGACCTCACCTAAGCGTGTGTCCGGGACCTAATTTTCCTCTCCAGGGAAGGCAGGGATCTCGGGGTTGCATTCCAGGCTCCCCCGGGGAGTCAGGCCTCGTCTCGAGGGGAAGCCAAGGACTCCGCTCTCCTCTCGAGTCGCGACGCGGGTCTCTTGGAGCCCCCTGAGCGGCCTCAAGGGAGTCCAGCCTCCTCTTCCGTTTGGAGAGAGGACCCGGGATTGCTCTCCAGGCCATGCAGGAAAAGAAGGCCCTCAGCTCGCGAGGACGGGGGCGTCTCAGGGGTTTCCTCGAGCTGCGGCGCCCGTGGGGGTTTTCTCCCGAGGCACGACGAGGATCTCAGGGAGCCTCTCGTGCGGCGCCAGGGAAGTCAGGTCTCCATGCGCGTGGCGAGGGGGAGCGCGTCCTGGCTCTCGAGTCACGGGAGGGGACTAGGGCCTCGAGACGCGTTGAAGAAGGACTCTCGAGGTCTCTGTCGGGGGGCGGCGGGAAACCCTCGTGTCCCTCGCCTTCTGCCGGGGACCTTAGGGAACTTCCCAGGGTGCCTCTGAGAGGCGAGGGATCCTGTGGAGGTGGCGGGGCCCCTCGGGACTCCGCTGGGTCTGGCGCAACGGAAGAGGGCCTCACCTCGAGGGGAGGCAGGCACCTCAGGCTTCCTCTGCGTTTCGGACTCCGACCGCAGGGTCCCTGCGGAGTTGGGACAGGAGAGTCAGGCCTCGTCTTGTCTGAGGAAGGGAACCCCGCTGGCCTCTCGAGTTGCTCAGGGGGTCTCAGGCCCCTCGTCGAGCTGTGTGTGGAACCCGCGGGTCTTTGCGGACGATGCACGGGGGTGGCAGTGCCCCTTCGTGTTGTGCCTTCACCCACAGGGTTGCCTTCGAAGAGGGGTCCGGGCCTCGGGTCCTTCTCAAGAGCGGACCGGGGAATCGGGGGCGTTCGGCCTGTGGCCCCACCCACGTGGCTCGTCTCGAATTTCCTCGTGAGACCGGCCTCATCCTGAGGTGCGCCGGGAAGGCCGGGAACCCCTTCCAGACCACGCAGGGGAATCGCCTCTCCTGTCGCGATCAGGAGGGGAGAAGGGGCTCAGAGGAAGCGGTGCCGGGACCCTCGGTGTTCCCCTCGGGGGAACCCGGCGTGTCGGGGGACTTTTGGGGGTCGCAGGAAGGCTGTCAGGGACCGTCTCGCCCTTCAGGGCGGAACAGGGGACTTCCCTTGAGACGCCGTCGCGGGCAAGGGCCTCATCTTGCCAAGCGGTGGGAACCACGTGGTTTTTCTCGAGTTGCGGCGGCATTCTCGAGTTACGACGGGGATCTCAGCCTTCCCCTTGGGTTGGCCCTGGGAAGCCCAATCTTCCCCTCGGGTTGCGAGGGAAAGCTGGGGGTGGCGCTCGAGTCACTGCAGGGCCGAAGAGACCTCACCTAAGCGTGTGTCCGGGACCTAATTTTCCTCTCCAGGGAAGGCAGGGATCTCGGGGTTGCATTCCAGGCTCCCCCGGGGAGTCAGGCCTCGTCTCGAGGGGAAGCCAAGGACTCCGCTCTCCTCTCGAGTCGCGACGCGGGTCTCTTGGAGCCCCCTGAGCGGCCTCAAGGGAGTCCAGCCTCCTCTTCCGTTTGGAGAGAGGACCCGGGATTGCTCTCCAGGCCATGCAGGAAAAGAAGGCCCTCAGCTCGCGAGGACGGGGGCGTCTCAGGGGTTTCCTCGAGCTGCGGCGCCCGTGGGGGTTTTCTCCCGAGGCACGACGAGGATCTCAGGGAGCCTCTCGTGCGGCGCCAGGGAAGTCAGGTCTCCATGCGCGTGGCGAGGGGGAGCGCGTCCTGGCTCTCGAGTCACGGGAGGGGACTAGGGCCTCGAGACGCGTTGAAGAAGGACTCTCGAGGTCTCTGTCGGGGGGCGGCGGGAAACCCTCGTGTCCCTCGCCTTCTGCCGGGGACCTTAGGGAACTTCCCAGGGTGCCTCTGAGAGGCGAGGGATCCTGTGGAGGTGGCGGGGCCCCTCGGGACTCCGCTGGGTCTGGCGCAACGGAAGAGGGCCTCACCTCGAGGGGAGGCAGGCACCTCAGGCTTCCTCTGCGTTTCGGACTCCGACCGCAGGGTCCCTGCGGAGTTGGGACAGGAGAGTCAGGCCTCGTCTTGTCTGAGGAAGGGAACCCCGCTGGCCTCTCGAGTTGCTCAGGGGGTCTCAGGCCCCTCGTCGAGCTGTGTGTGGAACCCGCGGGTCTTTGGGGACGATGCACGGGGGTGGCAGTGCCCCTTCGTGTTGTGCCTTCACCCACAGGGTTGCCTTCGAAGAGGGGTCCAGGCCTCGGGTCCTTCTCAAGAGCGGACCGGGGAATCGGGGGCGTTCGGCCTGTGGCCCCACCCACGTGGCTCGTCTCGAATTTCCTCGTGAGACCGGCCTCATCCTGAGGTGCGCCGGGAAGGCCGGGAACCCCTTCCAGACCACGCAGGGGAATCGCCTCTCCTGTCGCGATCAGGAGGGGAGAAGGGGCTCAGAGGAAGCGGTGCCGGGACCCTCGGTGTTCCCCTCGGGGGAACCCGGCGTGTCGGGGGACTTTTGGGGGTCGCAGGAAGGCTGTCAGGGACCGTCTCGCCCTTCAGGGCGGAACAGGGGACTTCCCTTGAGACGCCGTCGCGGGCAAGGGCCTCATCTTGCCAAGCGGTGGGAACCACGTGGTTTTTCTCGAGTTGCGGCGGCATTCTCGAGTTACGACGGGGATCTCAGCCTTCCCCTTGGGTTGGCCCTGGGAAGCCCAATCTTCCCCTCGGGTTGCGAGGGAAAGCTGGGGGTGGCGCTCGAGTCACTGCAGGGCCTAAGAGACCTCACCTAAGCGTGTGTCCGGGACCTAATTTTCCTCTCCAGGGAAGGCAGGGATCTCGGGGTTGCATTCCAGGCTCCCCCGGGGAGTCAGGCCTCGTCTCGAGGGGAAGCCAAGGACTCCGCTCTCCTCTCGAGTCGCGACGCGGGTCTCTTGGAGCCCCCTGAGCGGCCTCAAGGGAGTCCAGCCTCCTCTTCCGTTTGGAGAGAGGACCCGGGATTGCTCTCCAGGCCATGCAGGAAAAGAAGGCCCTCAGCTCGCGAGGACGGGGGCGTCTCAGGGGTTTCCTCGAGCTGCGGCGCCCGTGGGGGTTTTCTCCCGAGGCACGACGAGGATCTCAGGGAGCCTCTCGTGCGGCGCCAGGGAAGTCAGGTCTCCATGCGCGTGGCGAGGGGGAGCGCGTCCTGGCTCTCGAGTCACGGGAGGGGACTAGGGCCTCGAGACGCGTTGAAGAAGGACTCTCGAGGTCTCTGTCGGGGGGCGGCGGGAAACCCTCGTGTCCCTCGCCTTCTGCCGGGGACCTTAGGGAACTTCCCAGGGTGCCTCTGAGAGGCGAGGGATCCTGTGGAGGTGGCGGGGCCCCTCGGGACTCCGCTGGGTCTGGCGCAACGGAAGAGGGCCTCACCTCGAGGGGAGGCAGGCACCTCAGGCTTCCTCTGCGTTTCGGACTCCGACCGCAGGGTCCCTGCGGAGTTGGGACAGGAGAGTCAGGCCTCGTCTTGTCTGAGGAAGGGAACCCCGCTGGCCTCTCGAGTTGCTCAGGGGGTCTCAGGCCCCTCGTCGAGCTGTGTGTGGAACCCGCGGGTCTTTGCGGACGATGCACGGGGGTGGCAGTGCCCCTTCGTGTTGTGCCTTCACCCACAGGGTTGCCTTCGAAGAGGGGTCCGGGCCTCGGGTCCTTCTCAAGAGCGGACCGGGGAATCGGGGGCGTTCGGCCTGTGGCCCCACCCACGTGGCTCGTCTCGAATTTCCTCGTGAGACCGGCCTCATCCTGAGGTGCGCCGGGAAGGCCGGGAACCCCTTCCAGACCACGCAGGGGAATCGCCTCTCCTGTCGCGATCAGGAGGGGAGAAGGGGCTCAGAGGAAGCGGTGCCGGGACCCTCGGTGTTCCCCTCGGGGGAACCCGGCGTGTCGGGGGACTTTTGGGGGTCGCAGGAAGGCTGTCAGGGACCGTCTCGCCCTTCAGGGCGGAACAGGGGACTTCCCTTGAGACGCCGTCGCGGGCAAGGGCCTCATCTTGCCAAGCGGTGGGAACCACGTGGTTTTTCTCGAGTTGCGGCGGCATTCTCGAGTTACGACGGGGATCTCAGCCTTCCCCTTGGGTTGGCCCTGGGAAGCCCAATCTTCCCCTCGGGTTGCGAGGGAAAGCTGGGGGTGGCGCTCGAGTCACTGCAGGGCCGAAGAGACCTCACCTAAGCGTGTGTCCGGGACCTAATTTTCCTCTCCAGGGAAGGCAGGGATCTCGGGGTTGCATTCCAGGCTCCCCCGGGGAGTCAGGCCTCGTCTCGAGGGGAAGCCAAGGACTCCGCTCTCCTCTCGAGTCGCGACGCGGGTCTCTTGGAGCCCCCTGAGCGGCCTCAAGGGAGTCCAGCCTCCTCTTCCGTTTGGAGAGAGGACCCGGGATTGCTCTCCAGGCCATGCAGGAAAAGAAGGCCCTCAGCTCGCGAGGACGGGGGCGTCTCAGGGGTTTCCTCGAGCTGCGGCGCCCGTGGGGGTTTTCTCCCGAGGCACGACGAGGATCTCAGGGAGCCTCTCGTGCGGCGCCAGGGAAGTCAGGTCTCCATGCGCGTGGCGAGGGGGAGCGCGTCCTGGCTCTCGAGTCACGGGAGGGGACTAGGGCCTCGAGACGCGTTGAAGAAGGACTCTCGAGGTCTCTGTCGGGGGGCGGCGGGAAACCCTCGTGTCCCTCGCCTTCTGCCGGGGACCTTAGGGAACTTCCCAGGGTGCCTCTGAGAGGCGAGGGATCCTGTGGAGGTGGCGGGGCCCCTCGGGACTCCGCTGGGTCTGGCGCAACGGAAGAGGGCCTCACCTCGAGGGGAGGCAGGCACCTCAGGCTTCCTCTGCGTTTCGGACTCCGACCGCAGGGTCCCTGCGGAGTTGGGACAGGAGAGTCAGGCCTCGTCTTGTCTGAGGAAGGGAACCCCGCTGGCCTCTCGAGTTGCTCAGGGGGTCTCAGGCCCCTCGTCGAGCTGTGTGTGGAACCCGCGGGTCTTTGCGGACGATGCACGGGGGTGGCAGTGCCCCTTCGTGTTGTGCCTTCACCCACAGGGTTGCCTTCGAAGAGGGGTCCGGGCCTCGGGTCCTTCTCAAGAGCGGACCGGGGAATCGGGGGCGTTCGGCCTGTGGCCCCACCCACGTGGCTCGTCTCGAATTTCCTCGTGAGACCGGCCTCATCCTGAGGTGCGCCGGGAAGGCCGGGAACCCCTTCCAGACCACGCAGGGGAATCGCCTCTCCTGTCGCGATCAGGAGGGGAGAAGGGGCTCAGAGGAAGCGGTGCCGGGACCCTCGGTGTTCCCCTCGGGGGAACCCGGCGTGTCGGGGGACTTTTGGGGGTCGCAGGAAGGCTGTCAGGGACCGTCTCGCCCTTCAGGGCGGAACAGGGGACTTCCCTTGAGACGCCGTCGCGGGCAAGGGCCTCATCTTGCCAAGCGGTGGGAACCACGTGGTTTTTCTCGAGTTGCGGCGGCATTCTCGAGTTACGACGGGGATCTCAGCCTTCCCCTTGGGTTGGCCCTGGGAAGCCCAATCTTCCCCTCGGGTTGCGAGGGAAAGCTGGGGGTGGCGCTCGAGTCACTGCAGGGCCGAAGAGACCTCACCTAAGCGTGTGTCCGGGACCTAATTTTCCTCTCCAGGGAAGGCAGGGATCTCGGGGTTGCATTCCAGGCTCCCCCGGGGAGTCAGGCCTCGTCTCGAGGGGAAGCCAAGGACTCCGCTCTCCTCTCGAGTCGCGACGCGGGTCTCTTGGAGCCCCCTGAGCGGCCTCAAGGGAGTCCAGCCTCCTCTTCCGTTTGGAGAGAGGACCCGGGATTGCTCTCCAGGCCATGCAGGAAAAGAAGGCCCTCAGCTCGCGAGGACGGGGGCGTCTCAGGGGTTTCCTCGAGCTGCGGCGCCCGTGGGGGTTTTCTCCCGAGGCACGACGAGGATCTCAGGGAGCCTCTCGTGCGGCGCCAGGGAAGTCAGGTCTCCATGCGCGTGGCGAGGGGGAGCGCGTCCTGGCTCTCGAGTCACGGGAGGGGACTAGGGCCTCGAGACGCGTTGAAGAAGGACTCTCGAGGTCTCTGTCGGGGGGCGGCGGGAAACCCTCGTGTCCCTCGCCTTCTGCCGGGGACCTTAGGGAACTTCCCAGGGTGCCTCTGAGAGGCGAGGGATCCTGTGGAGGTGGCGGGGCCCCTCGGGACTCCGCTGGGTCTGGCGCAACGGAAGAGGGCCTCACCTCGAGGGGAGGCAGGCACCTCAGGCTTCCTCTGCGTTTCGGACTCCGACCGCAGGGTCCCTGCGGAGTTGGGACAGGAGAGTCAGGCCTCGTCTTGTCTGAGGAAGGGAACCCCGCTGGCCTCTCGAGTTGCTCAGGGGGTCTCAGGCCCCTCGTCGAGCTGTGTGTGGAACCCGCGGGTCTTTGCGGACGATGCACGGGGGTGGCAGTGCCCCTTCGTGTTGTGCCTTCACCCACAGGGTTGCCTTCGAAGAGGGGTCCGGGCCTCGGGTCCTTCTCAAGAGCGGACCGGGGAATCGGGGGCGTTCGGCCTGTGGCCCCACCCACGTGGCTCGTCTCGAATTTCCTCGTGAGACCGGCCTCATCCTGAGGTGCGCCGGGAAGGCCGGGAACCCCTTCCAGACCACGCAGGGGAATCGCCTCTCCTGTCGCGATCAGGAGGGGAGAAGGGGCTCAGAGGAAGCGGTGCCGGGACCCTCGGTGTTCCCCTCGGGGGAACCCGGCGTGTCGGGGGACTTTTGGGGGTCGCAGGAAGGCTGTCAGGGACCGTCTCGCCCTTCAGGGCGGAACAGGGGACTTCCCTTGAGACGCCGTCGCGGGCAAGGGCCTCATCTTGCCAAGCGGTGGGAACCACGTGGTTTTTCTCGAGTTGCGGCGGCATTCTCGAGTTACGACGGGGATCTCAGCCTTCCCCTTGGGTTGGCCCTGGGAAGCCCAATCTTCCCCTCGGGTTGCGAGGGAAAGCTGGGGGTGGCGCTCGAGTCACTGCAGGGCCGAAGAGACCTCACCTAAGCGTGTGTCCGGGACCTAATTTTCCTCTCCAGGGAAGGCAGGGATCTCGGGGTTGCATTCCAGGCTCCCCCGGGGAGTCAGGCCTCGTCTCGAGGGGAAGCCAAGGACTCCGCTCTCCTCTCGAGTCGCGACGCGGGTCTCTTGGAGCCCCCTGAGCGGCCTCAAGGGAGTCCAGCCTCCTCTTCCGTTTGGAGAGAGGACCCGGGATTGCTCTCCAGGCCATGCAGGAAAAGAAGGCCCTCAGCTCGCGAGGACGGGGGCGTCTCAGGGGTTTCCTCGAGCTGCGGCGCCCGTGGGGGTTTTCTCCCGAGGCACGACGAGGATCTCAGGGAGCCTCTCCTGCGGCGCCAGGGAAGTCAGGTCTCCATGCGCGTGGCGAGGGGGAGCGCGTCCTGGCTCTCGAGTCACGGGAGGGGACTAGGGCCTCGAGACGCGTTGAAGAAGGACTCTCGAGGTCTCTGTCGGGGGGCGGCGGGAAACCCTCGTGTCCCTCGCCTTCTGCCGGGGACCTTAGGGAACTTCCCAGGGTGCCTCTGAGAGGCGAGGGATCCTGTGGAGGTGGCGGGGCCCCTCGGGACTCCGCTGGGTCTGGCGCAACGGAAGAGGGCCTCACCTCGAGGGGAGGCAGGCACCTCAGGCTTCCTCTGCGTTTCGGACTCCGACCGCAGGGTCCCTGCGGAGTTGGGACAGGAGAGTCAGGCCTCGTCTTGTCTGAGGAAGGGAACCCCGCTGGCCTCTCGAGTTGCTCAGGGGGTCTCAGGCCCCTCGTCGAGCTGTGTGTGGAACCCGCGGGTCTTTGCGGACGATGCACGGGGGTGGCAGTGCCCCTTCGTGTTGTGCCTTCACCCACAGGGTTGCCTTCGAAGAGGGGTCCGGGCCTCGGGTCCTTCTCAAGAGCGGACCGGGGAATCGGGGGCGTTCGGCCTGTGGCCCCACCCACGTGGCTCGTCTCGAATTTCCTCGTGAGACCGGCCTCATCCTGAGGTGCGCCGGGAAGGCCGGGAACCCCTTCCAGACCACGCAGGGGAATCGCCTCTCCTGTCGCGATCAGGAGGGGAGAAGGGGCTCAGAGGAAGCGGTGCCGGGACCCTCGGTGTTCCCCTCGGGGGAACCCGGCGTGTCGGGGGACTTTTGGGGGTCGCAGGAAGGCTGTCAGGGACCGTCTCGCCCTTCAGGGCGGAACAGGGGACTTCCCTTGAGACGCCGTCGCGGGCAAGGGCCTCATCTTGCCAAGCGGTGGGAACCACGTGGTTTTTCTCGAGTTGCGGCAGCATTCTCGAGTTACGACGGGGATCTCAGCCTTCCCCTTGGGTTGGCCCTGGGAAGCCCAATCTTCCCCTCGGGTTGCGAGGGAAAGCTGGGGGTGGCGCTCGAGTCACTGCAGGGCCGAAGAGACCTCACCTAAGCGTGTGTCCGGGACCTAATTTTCCTCTCCAGGGAAGGCAGGGATCTCGGGGTTGCATTCCAGGCTCCCCCGGGGAGTCAGGCCTCGTCTCGAGGGGAAGCCAAGGACTCCGCTCTCCTCTCGAGTCGCGACGCGGGTCTCTTGGAGCCCCCTGAGCGGCCTCAAGGGAGTCCAGCCTCCTCTTCCGTTTGGAGAGAGGACCCGGGATTGCTCTCCAGGCCATGCAGGAAAAGAAGGCCCTCAGCTCGCGAGGACGGGGGCGTCTCAGGGGTTTCCTCGAGCTGCGGCGCCCGTGGGGGTTTTCTCCCGAGGCACGACGAGGATCTCAGGGAGCCTCTCGTGCGGCGCCAGGGAAGTCAGGTCTCCATGCGCGTGGCGAGGGGGAGCGCGTCCTGGCTCTCGAGTCACGGGAGGGGACTAGGGCCTCGAGACGCGTTGAAGAAGGACTCTCGAGGTCTCTGTCGGGGGGCGGCGGGAAACCCTCGTGTCCCTCGCCTTCTGCCGGGGACCTTAGGGAACTTCCCAGGGTGCCTCTGAGAGGCGAGGGATCCTGTGGAGGTGGCGGGGCCCCTCGGGACTCCGCTGGGTCTGGCGCAACGGAAGAGGGCCTCACCTCGAGGGGAGGCAGGCACCTCAGGCTTCCTCTGCGTTTCGGACTCCGACCGCAGGGTCCCTGCAGAGTTGGGACAGGAGAGTCAGGCCTCGTCTTGTCTGAGGAAGGGAACCCCGCTGGCCTCTCGAGTTGCTCAGGGGGTCTCAGGCCCCTCGTCGAGCTGTGTGTGGAACCCGCGGGTCTTTGCGGACGATGCACGGGGGTGGCAGTGCCCCTTCGTGTTGTGCCTTCACCCACAGGGTTGCCTTCGAAGAGGGGTCCGGGCCTCGGGTCCTTCTCAAGAGCGGACCGGGGAATCGGGGGCGTTCGGCCTGTGGCCCCACCCACGTGGCTCGTCTCGAATTTCCTCGTGAGACCGGCCTCATCCTGAGGTGCGCCGGGAAGGCCGGGAACCCCTTCCAGACCACGCAGGGGAATCGCCTCTCCTGTCGCGATCAGGAGGGGAGAAGGGGCTCAGAGGAAGCGGTGCCGGGACCCTCGGTGTTCCCCTCGGGGGAACCCGGCGTGTCGGGGGACTTTTGGGGGTCGCAGGAAGGCTGTCAGGGACCGTCTCGCCCTTCAGGGCGGAACAGGGGACTTCCCTTGAGACGCCGTCGCGGGCAAGGGCCTCATCTTGCCAAGCGGTGGGAACCACGTGGTTTTTCTCGAGTTGCGGCGGCATTCTCGAGTTACGACGGGGATCTCAGCCTTCCCCTTGGGTTGGCCCTGGGAAGCCCAATCTTCCCCTCGGGTTGCGAGGGAAAGCTGGGGGTGGCGCTCGAGTCACTGCAGGGCCGAAGAGACCTCACCTAAGCGTGTGTCCGGGACCTAATTTTCCTCTCCAGGGAAGGCAGGGATCTCGGGGTTGCATTCCAGGCTCCCCCGGGGAGTCAGGCCTCGTCTCGAGGGGAAGCCAAGGACTCCGCTCTCCTCTCGAGTCGCGACGCGGGTCTCTTGGAGCCCCCTGAGCGGCCTCAAGGGAGTCCAGCCTCCTCTTCCGTTTGGAGAGAGGACCCGGGATTGCTCTCCAGGCCATGCAGGAAAAGAAGGCCCTCAGCTCGCGAGGACGGGGGCGTCTCAGGGGTTTCCTCGAGCTGCGGCGCCCGTGGGGGTTTTCTCCCGAGGCACGACGAGGATCTCAGGGAGCCTCTCGTGCGGCGCCAGGGAAGTCAGGTCTCCATGCGCGTGGCGAGGGGGAGCGCGTCCTGGCTCTCGAGTCACGGGAGGGGACTAGGGCCTCGAGACGCGTTGAAGAAGGACTCTCGAGGTCTTTGTCGGGGGGCGGCGGGAAACCCTCGTGTCCCTCGCCTTCTGCCGGGGACCTTAGGGAACTTCCCAGGGTGCCTCTGAGAGGCGAGGGATCCTGTGGAGGTGGCGGGGCCCCTCGGGACTCCGCTGGGTCTGGCGCAACGGAAGAGGGCCTCACCTCGAGGGGAGGCAGGCACCTCAGGCTTCCTCTGCGTTTCGGACTCCGACCGCAGGGTCCCTGCAGAGTTGGGACAGGAGAGTGAGGCCTCGTCTTGTCTGAGGAAGGGAACCCCGCTGGCCTCTCGAGTTGCTCAGGGGGTCTCAGGCCCCTCGTCGAGCTGTGTGTGGAACCCGCGGGTCTTTGCGGACGATGCACGGGGGTGGCAGTGCCCCTTCGTGTTGTGCCTTCACCCACAGGGTTGCCTTCGAAGAGGGGTCCGGGCCTCGGGTCCTTCTCAAGAGCGGACCGGGGAATCGGGGGCGTTCGGCCTGTGGCCCCACCCACGTGGCTCGTCTCGAATTTCCTCGTGAGACCGGCCTCATCCTGAGGTGCGCCGGGAAGGCCGGGAACCCCTTCCAGACCACGCAGGGGAATCGCCTCTCCTGTCGCGATCAGGAGGGGAGAAGGGGCTCAGAGGAAGCGGTGCCGGGACCCTCGGTGTTCCCCTCGGGGGAACCCGGCGTGTCGGGGGACTTTTGGGGGTCGCAGGAAGGCTGTCAGGGACCGTCTCGCCCTTCAGGGCGGAACAGGGGACTTCCCTTGAGACGCCGTCGCGGGCAAGGGCCTCATCTTGCCAAGCGGTGGGAACCACGTGGTTTTTCTCGAGTTGCGGCGGCATTCTCGAGTTACGACGGGGATCTCAGCCTTCCCCTTGGGTTGGCCCTGGGAAGCCCAATCTTCCCCTCGGGTTGCGAGGGAAAGCTGGGGGTGGCGCTCGAGTCACTGCAGGGCCGAAGAGACCTCACCTAAGCGTGTGTCCGGGACCTAATTTTCCTCTCCAGGGAAGGCAGGGATCTCGGGGTTGCATTCCAGGCTCCCCCGGGGAGTCAGGCCTCGTCTCGAGGGGAAGCCAAGGACTCCGCTCTCCTCTCGAGTCGCGACGCGGGTCTCTTGGAGCCCCCTGAGCGGCCTCAAGGGAGTCCAGCCTCCTCTTCCGTTTGGAGAGAGGACCCGGGATTGCTCTCCAGGCCATGCAGGAAAAGAAGGCCCTCAGCTCGCGAGGACGGGGGCGTCTCAGGGGTTTCCTCGAGCTGCGGCGCCCGTGGGGGTTTTCTCCCGAGGCACGACGAGGATCTCAGGGAGCCTCTCGTGCGGCGCCAGGGAAGTCAGGTCTCCATGCGCGTGGCGAGGGGGAGCGCGTCCTGGCTCTCGAGTCACGGGAGGGGACTAGGGCCTCGAGACGCGTTGAAGAAGGACTCTCGAGGTCTTTGTCGGGGGGCGGCGGGAAACCCTCGTGTCCCTCGCCTTCTGCCGGGGACCTTAGGGAACTTCCCAGGGTGCCTCTGAGAGGCGAGGGATCCTGTGGAGGTGGCGGGGCCCCTCGGGACTCCGCTGGGTCTGGCGCAACGGAAGAGGGCCTCACCTCGAGGGGAGGCAGGCACCTCAGGCTTCCTCTGCGTTTCGGACTCCGACCGCAGGGTCCCTGCAGAGTTGGGACAGGAGAGTCAGGCCTCGTCTTGTCTGAGGAAGGGAACCCCGCTGGCCTCTCGAGTTGCTCAGGGGGTCTCAGGCCCCTCGTCGAGCTGTGTGTGGAACCCGCGGGTCTTTGCGGACGATGCACGGGGGTGGCAGTGCCCCTTCGTGTTGTGCCTTCACCCACAGGGTTGCCTTCGAAGAGGGGTCCGGGCCTCGGGTCCTTCTCAAGAGCGGACCGGGGAATCGGGGGCGTTCGGCCTGTGGCCCCACCCACGTGGCTCGTCTCGAATTTCCTCGTGAGACCGGCCTCATCCTGAGGTGCGCCGGGAAGGCCGGGAACCCCTTCCAGACCACGCAGGGGAATCGCCTCTCCTGTCGCGATCAGGAGGGGAGAAGGGGCTCAGAGGAAGCGGTGCCGGGACCCTCGGTGTTCCCCTCGGGGGAACCCGGCGTGTCGGGGGACTTTTGGGGGTCGCAGGAAGGCTGTCAGGGACCGTCTCGCCCTTCAGGGCGGAACAGGGGACTTCCCTTGAGACGCCGTCGCGGGCAAGGGCCTCATCTTGCCAAGCGGTGGGAACCACGTGGTTTTTCTCGAGTTGCGGCGGCATTCTCGAGTTACGACGGGGATCTCAGCCTTCCCCTTGGGTTGGCCCTGGGAAGCCCAATCTTCCCCTCGGGTTGCGAGGGAAAGCTGGGAGTGGCGCTCGAGTCACTGCAGGGCCGAAGAGACCTCACCTAAGCGTGTGTCCGGGACCTAATTTTCCTCTCCAGGGAAGGCAGGGATCTCGGGGTTGCATTCCAGGCTCCCCCGGGGAGTCAGGCCTCGTCTCGAGGGGAAGCCAAGGACTCCGCTCTCCTCTCGAGTCGCGACGCGGGTCTCTTGGAGCCCCCTGAGCGGCCTCAAGGGAGTCCAGCCTCCTCTTCCGTTTGGAGAGAGGACCCGGGATTGCTCTCCAGGCCATGCAGGAAAAGAAGGCCCTCAGCTCGCGAGGACGGGGGCGTCTCAGGGGTTTCCTCGAGCTGCGGCGCCCGTGGGGGTTTTCTCCCGAGGCACGACGAGGATCTCAGGGAGCCTCTCGTGCGGCGCCAGGGAAGTCAGGTCTCCATGCGCGTGGCGAGGGGGAGCGCGTCCTGGCTCTCGAGTCACGGGAGGGGACTAGGGCCTCGAGACGCGTTGAAGAAGGACTCTCGAGGTCTTTGTCGGGGGGCGGCGGGAAACCCTCGTGTCCCTCGCCTTCTGCCGGGGACCTTAGGGAACTTCCCAGGGTGCCTCTGAGAGGCGAGGGATCCTGTGGAGGTGGCGGGGCCCCTCGGGACTCCGCTGGGTCTGGCGCAACGGAAGAGGGCCTCACCTCGAGGGGAGGCAGGCACCTCAGGCTTCCTCTGCGTTTCGGACTCCGACCGCAGGGTCCCTGCAGAGTTGGGACAGGAGAGTCAGGCCTCGTCTTGTCTGAGGAAGGGAACCCCGCTGGCCTCTCGAGTTGCTCAGGGGGTCTCAGGCCCCTCGTCGAGCTGTGTGTGGAACCCGCGGGTCTTTGCGGACGATGCACGGGGGTGGCAGTGCCCCTTCGTGTTGTGCCTTCACCCACAGGGTTGCCTTCGAAGAGGGGTCCGGGCCTCGGGTCCTTCTCAAGAGCGGACCGGGGAATCGGGGGCGTTCGGCCTGTGGCCCCACCCACGTGGCTCGTCTCGAATTTCCTCGTGAGACCGGCCTCATCCTGAGGTGCGCCGGGAAGGCCGGGAACCCCTTCCAGACCACGCAGGGGAATCGCCTCTCCTGTCGCGATCAGGAGGGGAGAAGGGGCTCAGAGGAAGCGGTGCCGGGACCCTCGGTGTTCCCCTCGGGGGAACCCGGCGTGTCGGGGGACTTTTGGGGGTCGCAGGAAGGCTGTCAGGGACCGTCTCGCCCTTCAGGGCGGAACAGGGGACTTCCCTTGAGACGCCGTCGCGGGCAAGGGCCTCATCTTGCCAAGCGGTGGGAACCACGTGGTTTTTCTCGAGTTGCGGCGGCATTCTCGAGTTACGACGGGGATCTCAGCCTTCCCCTTGGGTTGGCCCTGGGAAGCCCAATCTTCCCCTCGGGTTGCGAGGGAAAGCTGGGGGTGGCGCTCGAGTCACTGCAGGGCCGAAGAGACCTCACCTAAGCGTGTGTCCGGGACCTAATTTTCCTCTCCAGGGAAGGCAGGGATCTCGGGGTTGCATTCCAGGCTCCCCCGGGGAGTCAGGCCTCGTCTCGAGGGGAAGCCAAGGACTCCGCTCTCCTCTCGAGTCGCGACGCGGGTCTCTTGGAGCCCCCTGAGCGGCCTCAAGGGAGTCCAGCCTCCTCTTCCGTTTGGAGAGAGGACCCGGGATTGCTCTCCAGGCCATGCAGGAAAAGAAGGCCCTCAGCTCGCGAGGACGGGGGCGTCTCAGGGGTTTCCTCGAGCTGCGGCGCCCGTGGGGGTTTTCTCCCGAGGCACGACGAGGATCTCAGGGAGCCTCTCGTGCGGCGCCAGGGAAGTCAGGTCTCCATGCGCGTGGCGAGGGGGAGCGCGTCCTGGCTCTCGAGTCACGGGAGGGGACTAGGGCCTCGAGACGCGTTGAAGAAGGACTCTCGAGGTCTTTGTCGGGGGGCGGCGGGAAACCCTCGTGTCCCTCGCCTTCTGCCGGGGACCTTAGGGAACTTCCCAGGGTGCCTCTGAGAGGCGAGGGATCCTGTGGAGGTGGCGGGGCCCCTCGGGACTCCGCTGGGTCTGGCGCAACGGAAGAGGGCCTCACCTCGAGGGGAGGCAGGCACCTCAGGCTTCCTCTGCGTTTCGGACTCCGACCGCAGGGTCCCTGCAGAGTTGGGACAGGAGAGTCAGGCCTCGTCTTGTCTGAGGAAGGGAACCCCGCTGGCCTCTCGAGTTGCTCAGGGGGTCTCAGGCCCCTCGTCGAGCTGTGTGTGGAACCCGCGGGTCTTTGCGGACGATGCACGGGGGTGGCAGTGCCCCTTCGTGTTGTGCCTTCACCCACAGGGTTGCCTTCGAAGAGGGGTCCGGGCCTCGGGTCCTTCTCAAGAGCGGACCGGGGAATCGGGGGCGTTCGGCCTGTGGCCCCACCCACGTGGCTCGTCTCGAATTTCCTCGTGAGACCGGCCTCATCCTGAGGTGCGCCGGGAAGGCCGGGAACCCCTTCCAGACCACGCAGGGGAATCGCCTCTCCTGTCGCGATCAGGAGGGGAGAAGGGGCTCAGAGGAAGCGGTGCCGGGACCCTCGGTGTTCCCCTCGGGGGAACCCGGCGTGTCGGGGGACTTTTGGGGGTCGCAGGAAGGCTGTCAGGGACCGTCTCGCCCTTCAGGGCGGAACAGGGGACTTCCCTTGAGACGCCGTCGCGGGCAAGGGCCTCATCTTGCCAAGCGGTGGGAACCACGTGGTTTTTCTCGAGTTGCGGCGGCATTCTCGAGTTACGACAGGGATCTCAGCCTTCCCCTTGGGTTGGCCCTGGGAAGCCCAATCTTCCCCTCGGGTTGCGAGGGAAAGCTGGGGGTGGCGCTCGAGTCACTGCAGGGCCGAAGAGACCTCACCTAAGCGTGTGTCCGGGACCTAATTTTCCTCTCCAGGGAAGGCAGGGATCTCGGGGTTGCATTCCAGGCTCCCCCGGGGAGTCAGGCCTCGTCTCGAGGGGAAGCCAAGGACTCCGCTCTCCTCTCGAGTCGCGACGCGGGTCTCTTGGAGCCCCCTGAGCGGCCTCAAGGGAGTCCAGCCTCCTCTTCCGTTTGGAGAGAGGACCCGGGATTGCTCTCCAGGCCATGCAGGAAAAGAAGGCCCTCAGCTCGCGAGGACGGGGGCGTCTCAGGGGTTTCCTCGAGCTGCGGCGCCCGTGGGGGTTTTCTCCCGAGGCACGACGAGGATCTCAGGGAGCCTCTCGTGCGGCGCCAGGGAAGTCAGGTCTCCATGCGCGTGGCGAGGGGGAGCGCGTCCTGGCTCTCGAGTCACGGGAGGGGACTAGGGCCTCGAGACACGTTGAAGAAGGACTCTTGAGGTCTCTGTCGGGGGGCGGCGGGAAACCCTCGTGTCCCTCGCCTTCTGCCGGGGACCTTAGGGAACTTCCCAGGGTGCCTCTGAGAGGCGAGGGATCCTGTGGAGGTGGCGGGGCCCCTCGGGACTCCGCTGGGTCTGGCGCAACGGAAGAGGGCCTCACCTCGAGGGGAGGCAGGCACCTCAGGCTTCCTCTGCGTTTCGGACTCCGACCGCAGGGTCCCTGCAGAGTTGGGACAGGAGAGTCAGGCCTCGTCTTGTCTGAGGAAGGGAACCCCGCTGGCCTCTCGAGTTGCTCAGGGGGTCTCAGGCCCCTCGTCGAGCTGTGTGTGGAACCCGCGGGTCTTTGCGGACGATGCACGGGGGTGGCAGTGCCCCTTCGTGTTGTGCCTTCACCCACAGGGTTGCCTTCGAAGAGGGGTCTGGGCCTCCGGTCCTTCTCAAGAGCGGACCGGGGAATCGGGGGCGTTCGGCCTGTGGCCCCACCCACGTGGCTCGTCTCGAATTTCCTCGTGAGACCGGCCTCATCCTGAGGTGCGCCGGGAAGGCCGGGAACCCCTTCCAGACCACGCAGGGGAATCGCCTCTCCTGTCGCGATCAGGAGGGGAGAAGGGGCTCAGAGGAAGCGGTGCCAGGACCCTTGGTGTTCCCCTCGGGGGAACCCGGCGTGTCGGGGGACTTTTGGGGGTCGCAGGAAGGCTGTCAGGGACCGTCTCGCCCTTCAGGGCGGAACAGGGGACTTCCCTTGAGACGCCGTCGCGGGCAAGGGCCTCATCTTGCCAAGCGGTGGGAACCACGTGGTTTTTCTCGAGTTGCGGCGGCATTCTCGAGTTACGACGGGGATCTCAGCCTTCCCCTTGGGTTGGCCCTGGGAAGCCCAATCTTCCCCTCGGGTTGCGAGGGAAAGCTGGGGGTGGCGCTCGAGTCACTGCAGGGCCGAAGAGACCTCACCTAAGCGTGTGTCCGGGACCTAATTTTCCTCTCCAGGGAAGGCAGGGATCTCGGGGTTGCATTCCAGGCTCCCCCGGGGAGTCAGGCCTCGTCTCGAGGGGAAGCCAAGGACTCCGCTCTCCTCTCGAGTCGCGACGCGGGTCTCTTGGAGCCCCCTGAGCGGCCTCAAGGGAGTCCAGCCTCCTCTTCCGTTTGGAGAGAGGACCCGGGATTGCTCTCCAGGCCATGCAGGAAAAGAAGGCCCTCAGCTCGCGAGGACGGGGGCGTCTCAGGGGTTTCCTCGAGCTGCGGCGCCCGTGGGGGTTTTCTCCCGAGGCACGACGAGGATCTCAGGGAGCCTCTCGTGCGGCGCCAGGGAAGTCAGGTCTCCATGCGCGTGGCGAGGGGGAGCGCGTCCTGGCTCTCGAGTCACGGGAGGGGACTAGGGCCTCGAGACGCGTTGAAGAAGGACTCTCGAGGTCTTTGTCGGGGGGCGGCGGGAAACCCTCGTGTCCCTCGCCTTCTGCCGGGGACCTTAGGGAACTTCCCAGGGTGCCTCTGAGAGGCGAGGGATCCTGTGGAGGTGGCGGGGCCCCTCGGGACTCCGCTGGGTCTGGCGCAACGGAAGAGGGCCTCACCTCGAGGGGAGGCAGGCACCTCAGGCTTCCTCTGCGTTTCGGACTCCGACCGCAGGGTCCCTGCAGAGTTGGGACAGGAGAGTCAGGCCTCGTCTTGTCTGAGGAAGGGAACCCCGCTGGCCTCTCGAGTTGCTCAGGGGGGTCTCAGGCCCCTCGTCGAGCTGTGTGTGGAACCCGCGGGTCTTTGCGGACGATGCACGGGGGTGGCAGTGCCCCTTCGTGTTGTGCCTTCACCCACAGGGTTGCCTTCGAAGAGGGGTCCGGGCCTCGGGTCCTTCTCAAGAGCGGACCGGGGAATCGGGGGCGTTCGGCCTGTGGCCCCACCCACGTGGCTCGTCTCGAATTTCCTCGTGAGACCGGCCTCATCCTGAGGTGCGCCGGGAAGGCCGGGAACCCCTTCCAGACGACGCAGGGGAATCGCCTCTCCTGTCGCGATCAGGAGGGGAGAAGGGGCTCAGAGGAAGCGGTGCCGGGACCCTCGGTGTTCCCCTCGGGGGAACCCGGCGTGTCGGGGGACTTTTGGGGGTCGCAGGAAGGCTGTCAGGGACCGTCTCGCCCTTCAGGGCGGAACAGGGGACTTCCCTTGAGACGCCGTCGCGGGCAAGGGCCTCATCTTGCCAAGCGGTGGGAACCACGTGGTTTTTCTCGAGTTGCGGCGGCATTCTCGAGTTACGACGGGGATCTCAGCCTTCCCCTTGGGTTGGCCCTGGGAAGCCCAATCTTCCCCTCGGGTTGCGAGGGAAAGCTGGGGGTGGCGCTCGAGTCACTGCAGGGCCGAAGAGACCTCACCTAAGCGTGTGTCCGGGACCTAATTTTCCTCTCCAGGGAAGGCAGGGATCTCGGGGTTGCATTCCAGGCTCCCCCGGGGAGTCAGGCCTCGTCTCGAGGGGAAGCCAAGGACTCCGCTCTCCTCTCGAGTCGCGACGCGGGTCTCTTGGAGCCCCCTGAGCGGCCTCAAGGGAGTCCAGCCTCCTCTTCCGTTTGGAGAGAGGACCCGGGATTGCTCTCCAGGCCATGCAGGAAAAGAAGGCCCTCAGCTCGCGAGGACGGGGGCGTCTCAGGGGTTTCCTCGAGCTGCGGCGCCCGTGGGGGTTTTCTCCCGAGGCACGACGAGGATCTCAGGGAGCCTCTCGTGCGGCGCCAGGGAAGTCAGGTCTCCATGCGCGTGGCGAGGGGGAGCGCGTCCTGGCTCTCGAGTCACGGGAGGGGACTAGGGCCTCGAGACGCGTTGAAGAAGGACTCTCGAGGTCTTTGTCGGGGGGCGGCGGGAAACCCTCGTGTCCCTCGCCTTCTGCCGGGGACCTTAGGGAACTTCCCAGGGTGCCTCTGAGAGGCGAGGGATCCTGTGGAGGTGGCGGGGCCCCTCGGGACTCCGCTGGGTCTGGCGCAACGGAAGAGGGCCTCACCTCGAGGGGAGGCAGGCACCTCAGGCTTCCTCTGCGTTTCGGACTCCGACCGCAGGGTCCCTGCAGAGTTGGGACAGGAGAGTCAGGCCTCGTCTTGTCTGAGGAAGGGAACCCCGCTGGCCTCTCGAGTTGCTCAGGGGGCCTCAGGCCCCTCGTCGAGCTGTGTGTGGAACCCGCGGGTCTTTGCGGACGATGCACGGGGGTGGCAGTGCCCCTTCGTGTTGTGCCTTCACCCACAGGGTTGCCTTCGAAGAGGGGTCCGGGCCTCGGGTCCTTCTCAAGAGCGGACCGGGGAATCGGGGGCGTTCGGCCTGTGGCCCCACCCACGTGGCTCGTCTCGAATTTCCTCGTGAGACCGGCCTCATCCTGAGGTGCGCCGGGAAGGCCGGGAACCCCTTCCAGACCACGCAGGGGAATCGCCTCTCCTGTCGCGATCAGGAGGGGAGAAGGGGCTCAGAGGAAGCGGTGCCGGGACCCTCGGTGTTCCCCTCGGGGGAACCCGGCGTGTCGGGGGACTTTTGGGGGTCGCAGGAAGGCTGTCAGGGACCGTCTCGCCCTTCAGGGCGGAACAGGGGACTTCCCTTGAGACGCCGTCGCGGGCAAGGGCCTCATCTTGCCAAGCGGTGGGAACCACGTGGTTTTTCTCGAGTTGCGGCGGCATTCTCGAGTTACGACGGGGATCTCAGCCTTCCCCTTGGGTTGGCCCTGGGAAGCCCAATCTTCCCCTCGGGTTGCGAGGGAAAGCTGGGGGTGGCGCTCGAGTCACTGCAGGGCCGAAGAGACCTCACCTAAGCGTGTGTCCGGGACCTAATTTTCCTCTCCAGGGAAGGCAGGGATCTCGGGGTTGCATTCCAGGCTCCCCCGGGGAGTCAGGCCTCGTCTCGAGGGGAAGCCAAGGACTCCGCTCTCCTCTCGAGTCGCGACGCGGGTCTCTTGGAGCCCCCTGAGCGGCCTCAAGGGAGTCCAGCCTCCTCTTCCGTTTGGAGAGAGGACCCGGGATTGCTCTCCAGGCCATGCAGGAAAAGAAGGCCCTCAGCTCGCGAGGACGGGGGCGTCTCAGGGGTTTCCTCGAGCTGCGGCGCCCGTGGGGGTTTTCTCCCGAGGCACGACGAGGATCTCAGGGAGCCTCTCGTGCGGCGCCAGGGAAGTCAGGTCTCCATGCGCGTGGCGAGGGGGAGCGCGTCCTGGCTCTCGAGTCACGGGAGGGGACTAGGGCCTCGAGACGCGTTGAAGAAGGACTCTCGAGGTCTTTGTCGGGGGGCGGCGGGAAACCCTCGTGTCCCTCGCCTTCTGCCGGGGACCTTAGGGAACTTCCCAGGGTGCCTCTGAGAGGCGAGGGATCCTGTGGAGGTGGCGGGGCCCCTCGGGACTCCGCTGGGTCTGGCGCAACGGAAGAGGGCCTCACCTCGAGGGGAGGCAGGCACCTCAGGCTTCCTCTGCGTTTCGGACTCCGACCGCAGGGTCCCTGCAGAGTTGGGACAGGAGAGTCAGGCCTCGTCTTGTCTGAGGAAGGGAACCCCGCTGGCCTCTCGAGTTGCTCAGGGGGCCTCAGGCCCCTCGTCGAGCTGTGTGTGGAACCCGCGGGTCTTTGCGGACGATGCACGGGGGTGGCAGTGCCCCTTCGTGTTGTGCCTTCACCCACAGGGTTGCCTTCGAAGAGGGGTCCGGGCCTCGGGTCCTTCTCAAGAGCGGACCGGGGAATCGGGGGCGTTCGGCCTGTGGCCCCACCCACGTGGCTCGTCTCGAATTTCCTCGTGAGACCGGCCTCATCCTGAGGTGCGCCGGGAAGGCCGGGAACCCCTTCCAGACGACGCAGGGGAATCGCCTCTCCTGTCGCGATCAGGAGGGGAGAAGGGGCTCAGAGGAAGCGGTGCCGGGACCCTCGGTGTTCCCCTCGGGGGAACCCGGCGTGTCGGGGGACTTTTGGGGGTCGCAGGAAGGCTGTCAGGGACCGTCTCGCCCTTCAGGGCGGAACAGGGGACTTCCCTTGAGACGCCGTCGCGGGCAAGGGCCTCATCTTGCCAAGCGGTGGGAACCACGTGGTTTTTCTCGAGTTGCGGCGGCATTCTCGAGTTACGACGGGGATCTCAGCCTTCCCCTTGGGTTGGCCCTGGGAAGCCCAATCTTCCCCTCGGGTTGCGAGGGAAAGCTGGGGGTGGCGCTCGAGTCACTGCAGGGCCGAAGAGACCTCACCTAAGCGTGTGTCCGGGACCTAATTTTCCTCTCCAGGGAAGGCAGGGATCTCGGGGTTGCATTCCAGGCTCCCCCGGGGAGTCAGGCCTCGTCTCGAGGGGAAGCCAAGGACTCCGCTCTCCTCTCGAGTCGCGACGCGGGTCTCTTGGAGCCCCCTGAGCGGCCTCAAGGGAGTCCAGCCTCCTCTTCCGTTTGGAGAGAGGACCCGGGATTGCTCTCCAGGCCATGCAGGAAAAGAAGGCCCTCAGCTCGCGAGGACGGGGGCGTCTCAGGGGTTTCCTCGAGCTGCGGCGCCCGTGGGGGTTTTCTCCCGAGGCACGACGAGGATCTCAGGGAGCCTCTCGTGCGGCGCCAGGGAAGTCAGGTCTCCATGCGCGTGGCGAGGGGGAGCGCGTCCTGGCTCTCGAGTCACGGGAGGGGACTAGGGCCTCGAGACGCGTTGAAGAAGGACTCTCGAGGTCTTTGTCGGGGGGCGGCGGGAAACCCTCGTGTCCCTCGCCTTCTGCCGGGGACCTTAGGGAACTTCCCAGGGTGCCTCTGAGAGGCGAGGGATCCTGTGGAGGTGGCGGGGCCCCTCGGGACTCCGCTGGGTCTGGCGCAACGGAAGAGGGCCTCACCTCGAGGGGAGGCAGGCACCTCAGGCTTCCTCTGCGTTTCGGACTCCGACCGCAGGGTCCCTGCAGAGTTGGGACAGGAGAGTCAGGCCTCGTCTTGTCTGAGGAAGGGAACCCCGCTGGCCTCTCGAGTTGCTCAGGGGGTCTCAGGCCCCTCGTCGAGCTGTGTGTGGAACCCGCGGGTCTTTGCGGACGATGCACGGGGGTGGCAGTGCCCCTTCGTGTTGTGCCTTCACCCACAGGGTTGCCTTCGAAGAGGGGTCCGGGCCTCGGGTCCTTCTCAAGAGCGGACCGGGGAATCGGGGGCGTTCGGCCTGTGGCCCCACCCACGTGGCTCGTCTCGAATTTCCTCGTGAGACCGGCCTCATCCTGAGGTGCGCCGGGAAGGCCGGGAACCCCTTCCAGACCACGCAGGGGAATCGCCTCTCCTGTCGCGATCAGGAGGGGAGAAGGGGCTCAGAGGAAGCGGTGCCGGGACCCTCGGTGTTCCCCTCGGGGGAACCCGGCGTGTCGGGGGACTTTTGGGGGTCGCAGGAAGGCTGTCAGGGACCGTCTCGCCCTTCAGGGCGGAACAGGGGACTTCCCTTGAGACGCCGTCGCGGGCAAGGGCCTCATCTTGCCAAGCGGTGGGAACCACGTGGTTTTTCTCGAGTTGCGGCGGCATTCTCGAGTTACGACGGGGATCTCAGCCTTCCCCTTGGGTTGGCCCTGGGAAGCCCAATCTTCCCCTCGGGTTGCGAGGGAAAGCTGGGGGTGGCGCTCGAGTCACTGCAGGGCCGAAGAGACCTCACCTAAGCGTGTGTCCGGGACCTAATTTTCCTCTCCAGGGAAGGCAGGGATCTCGGGGTTGCATTCCAGGCTCCCCCGGGGAGTCAGGCCTCGTCTCGAGGGGAAGCCAAGGACTCCGCTCTCCTCTCGAGTCGCGACGCGGGTCTCTTGGAGCCCCCTGAGCGGCCTCAAGGGAGTCCAGCCTCCTCTTCCGTTTGGAGAGAGGACCCGGGATTGCTCTCCAGGCCATGCAGGAAAAGAAGGCCCTCAGCTCGCGAGGACGGGGGCGTCTCAGGGGTTTCCTCGAGCTGCGGCGCCCGTGGGGGTTTTCTCCCGAGGCACGACGAGGATCTCAGGGAGCCTCTCGTGCGGCGCCAGGGAAGTCAGGTCTCCATGCGCGTGGCGAGGGGGAGCGCGTCCTGGCTCTCGAGTCACGGGAGGGGACTAGGGCCTCGAGACGCGTTGAAGAAGGACTCTCGAGGTCTTTGTCGGGGGGCGGCGGGAAACCCTCGTGTCCCTCGCCTTCTGCCGGGGACCTTAGGGAACTTCCCAGGGTGCCTCTGAGAGGCGAGGGATCCTGTGGAGGTGGCGGGGCCCCTCGGGACTCCGCTGGGTCTGGCGCAACGGAAGAGGGCCTCACCTCGAGGGGAGGCAGGCACCTCAGGCTTCCTCTGCGTTTCGGACTCCGACCGCAGGGTCCCTGCAGAGTTGGGACAGGAGAGTCAGGCCTCGTCTTGTCTGAGGAAGGGAACCCCGCTGGCCTCTCGAGTTGCTCAGGGGGTCTCAGGCCCCTCGTCGAGCTGTGTGTGGAACCCGCGGGTCTTTGCGGACGATGCACGGGGGTGGCAGTGCCCCTTCGTGTTGTGCCTTCACCCACAGGGTTGCCTTCGAAGAGGGGTCCGGGCCTCGGGTCCTTCTCAAGAGCGGACCGGGGAATCGGGGGCGTTCGGCCTGTGGCCCCACCCACGTGGCTCGTCTCGAATTTCCTCGTGAGACCGGCCTCATCCTGAGGTGCGCCGGGAAGGCCGGGAACCCCTTCCAGACCACGCAGGGGAATCGCCTCTCCTGTCGCGATCAGGAGGGGAGAAGGGGCTCAGAGGAAGCGGTGCCGGGACCCTCGGTGTTCCCCTCGGGGGAACCCGGCGTGTCGGGGGACTTTTGGGGGTCGCAGGAAGGCTGTCAGGGACCGTCTCGCCCTTCAGGGCGGAACAGGGGACTTCCCTTGAGACGCCGTCGCGGGCAAGGGCCTCATCTTGCCAAGCGGTGGGAACCACGTGGTTTTTCTCGAGTTGCGGCGGCATTCTCGAGTTACGACGGGGATCTCAGCCTTCCCCTTGGGTTGGCCCTGGGAAGCCCAATCTTCCCCTCGGGTTGCGAGGGAAAGCTGGGGGTGGCGCTCGAGTCACTGCAGGGCCGAAGAGACCTCACCTAAGCGTGTGTCCGGGACCTAATTTTCCTCTCCAGGGAAGGCAGGGATCTCGGGGTTGCATTCCAGGCTCCCCCGGGGAGTCAGGCCTCGTCTCGAGGGGAAGCCAAGGACTCCGCTCTCCTCTCGAGTCGCGACGCGGGTCTCTTGGAGCCCCCTGAGCGGCCTCAAGGGAGTCCAGCCTCCTCTTCCGTTTGGAGAGAGGACCCGGGATTGCTCTCCAGGCCATGCAGGAAAAGAAGGCCCTCAGCTCGCGAGGACGGGGGCGTCTCAGGGGTTTCCTCGAGCTGCGGCGCCCGTGGGGGTTTTCTCCCGAGGCACGACGAGGATCTCAGGGAGCCTCTCGTGCGGCGCCAGGGAAGTCAGGTCTCCATGCGCGTGGCGAGGGGGAGCGCGTCCTGGCTCTCGAGTCACGGGAGGGGACTAGGGCCTCGAGACGCGTTGAAGAAGGACTCTCGAGGTCTTTGTCGGGGGGCGGCGGGAAACCCTCGTGTCCCTCGCCTTCTGCCGGGGACCTTAGGGAACTTCCCAGGGTGCCTCTGAGAGGCGAGGGATCCTGTGGAGGTGGCGGGGCCCCTCGGGACTCCGCTGGGTCTGGCGCAACGGAAGAGGGCCTCACCTCGAGGGGAGGCAGGCACCTCAGGCTTCCTCTGCGTTTCGGACTCCGACCGCAGGGTCCCTGCAGAGTTGGGACAGGAGAGTCAGGCCTCGTCTTGTCTGAGGAAGGGAACCCCGCTGGCCTCTCGAGTTGCTCAGGGGGTCTCAGGCCCCTCGTCGAGCTGTGTGTGGAACCCGCGGGTCTTTGCGGACGATGCACGGGGGTGGCAGTGCCCCTTCGTGTTGTGCCTTCACCCACAGGGTTGCCTTCGAAGAGGGGTCCGGGCCTCGGGTCCTTCTCAAGAGCGGACCGGGGAATCGGGGGCGTTCGGCCTGTGGCCCCACCCACGTGGCTCGTCTCGAATTTCCTCGTGAGACCGGCCTCATCCTGAGGTGCGCCGGGAAGGCCGGGAACCCCTTCCAGACCACGCAGGGGAATCGCCTCTCCTGTCGCGATCAGGAGGGGAGAAGGGGCTCAGAGGAAGCGGTGCCGGGACCCTCGGTGTTCCCCTCGGGGGAACCCGGCGTGTCGGGGGACTTTTGGGGGTCGCAGGAAGGCTGTCAGGGACCGTCTCGCCCTTCAGGGCGGAACAGGGGACTTCCCTTGAGACGCCGTCGCGGGCAAGGGCCTCATCTTGCCAAGCGGTGGGAACCACGTGGTTTTTCTCGAGTTGCGGCGGCATTCTCGAGTTACGACGGGGATCTCAGCCTTCCCCTTGGGTTGGCCCTGGGAAGCCCAATCTTCCCCTCGGGTTGCGAGGGAAAGCTGGGGGTGGCGCTCGAGTCACTGCAGGGCCGAAGAGACCTCACCTAAGCGTGTGTCCGGGACCTAATTTTCCTCTCCAGGGAAGGCAGGGATCTCGGGGTTGCATTCCAGGCTCCCCCGGGGAGTCAGGCCTCGTCTCGAGGGGAAGCCAAGGACTCCGCTCTCCTCTCGAGTCGCGACGCTGGTCTCTTGGAGCCCCCTGAGCGGCCTCAAGGGAGTCCAGCCTCCTCTTCCGTTTGGAGAGAGGACCCGGGATTGCTCTCCAGGCCATGCAGGAAAAGAAGGCCCTCAGCTCGCGAGGACGGGGGCGTCTCAGGGGTTTCCTCGAGCTGCGGCGCCCGTGGGGGTTTTCTCCCGAGGCACGACGAGGATCTCAGGGAGCCTCTCGTGCGGCGCCAGGGAAGTCAGGTCTCCATGCGCGTGGCGAGGGGGAGCGCGTCCTGGCTCTCGAGTCACGGGAGGGGACTAGGGCCTCGAGACGCGTTGAAGAAGGACTCTCGAGGTCTTTGTCGGGGGGCGGCGGGAAACCCTCGTGTCCCTCGCCTTCTGCCGGGGACCTTAGGGAACTTCCCAGGGTGCCTCTGAGAGGCGAGGGATCCTGTGGAGGTGGCGGGGCCCCTCGGGACTCCGCTGGGTCTGGCGCAACGGAAGAGGGCCTCACCTCGAGGGGAGGCAGGCACCTCAGGCTTCCTCTGCGTTTCGGACTCCGACCGCAGGGTCCCTGCAGAGTTGGGACAGGAGAGTCAGGCCTCGTCTTGTCTGAGGAAGGGAACCCCGCTGGCCTCTCGAGTTGCTCAGGGGGTCTCAGGCCCCTCGTCGAGCTGTGTGTGGAACCCGCGGGTCTTTGCGGACGATGCACGGGGGTGGCAGTGCCCCTTCGTGTTGTGCCTTCACCCACAGGGTTGCCTTCGAAGAGGGGTCCGGGCCTCGGGTCCTTCTCAAGAGCGGACCGGGGAATCGGGGGCGTTCGGCCTGTGGCCCCACCCACGTGGCTCGTCTCGAATTTCCTCGTGAGACCGGCCTCATCCTGAGGTGCGCCGGGAAGGCCGGGAACCCCTTCCAGACCACGCAGGGGAATCGCCTCTCCTGTCGCGATCAGGAGGGGAGAAGGGGCTCAGAGGAAGCGGTGCCGGGACCCTCGGTGTTCCCCTCGGGGGAACCCGGCGTGTCGGGGGACTTTTGGGGGTCGCAGGAAGGCTGTCAGGGACCGTCTCGCCCTTCAGGGCGGAACAGGGGACTTCCCTTGAGACGCCGTCGCGGGCAAGGGCCTCATCTTGCCAAGCGGTGGGAACCACGTGGTTTTTCTCGAGTTGCGGCGGCATTCTCGAGTTACGACGGGGATCTCAGCCTTCCCCTTGGGTTGGCCCTGGGAAGCCCAATCTTCCCCTCGGGTTGCGAGGGAAAGCTGGGGGTGGCGCTCGAGTCACTGCAGGGCCGAAGAGACCTCACCTAAGCGTGTGTCCGGGACCTAATTTTCCTCTCCAGGGAAGGCAGGGATCTCGGGGTTGCATTCCAGGCTCCCCCGGGGAGTCAGGCCTCGTCTCGAGGGGAAGCCAAGGACTCCGCTCTCCTCTCGAGTCGCGACGCGGGTCTCTTGGAGCCCCCTGAGCGGCCTCAAGGGAGTCCAGCCTCCTCTTCCGTTTGGAGAGAGGACCCGGGATTGCTCTCCAGGCCATGCAGGAAAAGAAGGCCCTCAGCTCGCGAGGACGGGGGCGTCTCAGGGGTTTCCTCGAGCTGCGGCGCCCGTGGGGGTTTTCTCCCGAGGCACGACGAGGATCTCAGGGAGCCTCTCGTGCGGCGCCAGGGAAGTCAGGTCTCCATGCGCGTGGCGAGGGGGAGCGCGTCCTGGCTCTCGAGTCACGGGAGGGGACTAGGGCCTCGAGACGCGTTGAAGAAGGACTCTCGAGGTCTTTGTCGGGGGGCGGCGGGAAACCCTCGTGTCCCTCGCCTTCTGCCGGGGACCTTAGGGAACTTCCCAGGGTGCCTCTGAGAGGCGAGGGATCCTGTGGAGGTGGCGGGGCCCCTCGGGACTCCGCTGGGTCTGGCGCAACGGAAGAGGGCCTCACCTCGAGGGGAGGCAGGCACCTCAGGCTTCCTCTGCGTTTCGGACTCCGACCGCAGGGTCCCTGCAGAGTTGGGACAGGAGAGTCAGGCCTCGTCTTGTCTGAGGAAGGGAACCCCGCTGGCCTCTCGAGTTGCTCAGGGGGTCTCAGGCCCCTCGTCGAGCTGTGTGTGGAACCCGCGGGTCTTTGCGGACGATGCACGGGGGTGGCAGTGCCCCTTCGTGTTGTGCCTTCACCCACAGGGTTGCCTTCGAAGAGGGGTCCGGGCCTCGGGTCCTTCTCAAGAGCGGACCGGGGAATCGGGGGCGTTCGGCCTGTGGCCCCACCCACGTGGCTCGTCTCGAATTTCCTCGTGAGACCGGCCTCATCCTGAGGTGCGCCGGGAAGGCCGGGAACCCCTTCCAGACCACGCAGGGGAATCGCCTCTCCTGTCGCGATCAGGAGGGGAGAAGGGGCTCAGAGGAAGCGGTGCCGGGACCCTCGGTGTTCCCCTCGGGGGAACCCGGCGTGTCGGGGGACTTTTGGGGGTCGCAGGAAGGCTGTCAGGGACCGTCTCGCCCTTCAGGGCGGAACAGGGGACTTCCCTTGAGACGCCGTCGCGGGCAAGGGCCTCATCTTGCCAAGCGGTGGGAACCACGTGGTTTTTCTCGAGTTGCGGCGGCATTCTCGAGTTACGGCGGGGATCTCAGCCTTCCCCTTGGGTTGGCCCTGGGAAGCCCAATCTTCCCCTCGGGTTGCGATGGAAAGCTGGGGGTGGCGCTCGAGTCACTGCAGGGCCTAAGAGACCTCACCTAAGCGTGTGTCCGGGACCTAATTTTCCTCTCCAGGGAAGGCAGGGATCTCGGGGTTGCATTCCAGGCTCCCCCGGGGAGTCAGGCCTCGTCTCGAGGGGAAGCCAAGGACTCCGCTCTCCTCTCGAGTCGCGACGCGGGTCTCTTGGAGCCCCCTGAGCGGCCTCAAGGGAGTCCAGCCTCCTCTTCCGTTTGGAGAGAGGACCCGGGATTGCTCTCCAGGCCATGCAGGAAAAGAAGGCCCTCAGCTCGCGAGGACGGGGGCGTCTCAGGGGTTTCCTCGAGCTGCGGCGCCCGTGGGGGTTTTCTCCCGAGGCATGACGAGGATCTCAGGGAGCCTCTCGTGCGGCGCCAGGGAAGTCAGGTCGGTCTCCATGCGCGTGGCGAGGGGGAGCGCGTCCTGGCTCTCGAGTCACGGGAGGGGACTAGGGCCTCGAGACGCGTTGAAGAAGGACTCTCGAGGTCTTTGTCGGGGGGCGGCGGGAAACCCTCGTGTCCCTCGCCTTCTGCCGGGGACCTTAGGGAACTTCCCAGGGTGCCTCTGAGAGGCGAGGGATCCTGTGGAGGTGGCGGGGCCCCTCGGGACTCCGCTGGGTCTGGCGCAACGGAAGAGGGCCTCACCTCGAGGGGAGGCAGGCACCTCAGGCTTCCTCTGCGTTTCGGACTCCGACCGCAGGGTCCCTGCAGAGTTGGGACAGGAGAGTCAGGCCTCGTCTTGTCTGAGGAAGGGAACCCCGCTGGCCTCTCGAGTTGCTCAGGGGGTCTCAGGCCCCTCGTCGAGCTGTGTGTGGAACCCGCGGGTCTTTGCGGACGATGCACGGGGGTGGCAGTGCCCCTTCGTGTTGTGCCTTCACCCACAGGGTTGCCTTCGAAGAGGGGTCCGGGCCTCGGGTCCTTCTCAAGAGCGGACCGGGGAATCGGGGGCGTTCGGCCTGTGGCCCCACCCACGTGGCTCGTCTCGAATTTCCTCGTGAGACCGGCCTCATCCTGAGGTGCGCCGGGAAGGCCGGGAACCCCTTCCAGACCACGCAGGGGAATCGCCTCTCCTGTCGCGATCAGGAGGGGAGAAGGGGCTCAGAGGAAGCGGTGCCGGGACCCTCGGTGTTCCCCTCGGGGGAACCCGGCGTGTCGGGGGACTTTTGGGGGTCGCAGGAAGGCTGTCAGGGACCGTCTCGCCCTTCAGGGCGGAACAGGGGACTTCCCTTGAGACGCCGTCGCGGGCAAGGGCCTCATCTTGCCAAGCGGTGGGAACCACGTGGTTTTTCTCGAGTTGCGGCGGCATTCTCGAGTTACGACGGGGATCTCAGCCTTCCCCTTGGGTTGGCCCTGGGAAGCCCAATCTTCCCCTCGGGTTGCGAGGGAAAGCTGGGGGTGGCGCTCGAGTCACTGCAGGGCCGAAGAGACCTCACCTAAGCGTGTGTCCGGGACCTAATTTTCCTCTCCAGGGAAGGCAGGGATCTCGGGGTTGCATTCCAGGCTCCCCCGGGGAGTCAGGCCTCGTCTCGAGGGGAAGCCAAGGACTCCGCTCTCCTCTCGAGTCGCGACGCGGGTCTCTTGGAGCCCCCTGAGCGGCCTCAAGGGAGTCCAGCCTCCTCTTCCGTTTGGAGAGAGGACCCGGGATTGCTCTCCAGGCCATGCAGGAAAAGAAGGCCCTCAGCTCGCGAGGACGGGGGCGTCTCAGGGGTTTCCTCGAGCTGCGGCGCCCGTGGGGGTTTTCTCCCGAGGCACGACGAGGATCTCAGGGAGCCTCTCGTGCGGCGCCAGGGAAGTCAGGTCGGTCTCCATGCGCGTGGCGAGGGGGAGCGCGTCCTGGCTCTCGAGTCACGGGAGGGGACTAGGGCCTCGAGACGCGTTGAAGAAGGACTCTCGAGGTCTTTGTCGGGGGGCGGCGGGAAACCCTCGTGTCCCTCGCCTTCTGCCGGGGACCTTAGGGAACTTCCCAGGGTGCCTCTGAGAGGCGAGGGATCCTGTGGAGGTGGCGGGGCCCCTCGGGACTCCGCTGGGTCTGGCGCAACGGAAGAGGGCCTCACCTCGAGGGGAGGCAGGCACCTCAGGCTTCCTCTGCGTTTCGGACTCCGACCGCAGGGTCCCTGCAGAGTTGGGACAGGAGAGTCAGGCCTCGTCTTGTCTGAGGAAGGGAACCCCGCTGGCCTCTCGAGTTGCTCAGGGGGTCTCAGGCCCCTCGTCGAGCTGTGTGTGGAACCCGCGGGTCTTTGCGGACGATGCACGGGGGTGGCAGTGCCCCTTCGTGTTGTGCCTTCACCCACAGGGTTGCCTTCGAAGAGGGGTCCGGGCCTCGGGTCCTTCTCAAGAGCGGACCGGGGAATCGGGGGCGTTCGGCCTGTGGCCCCACCCACGTGGCTCGTCTCGAATTTCCTCGTGAGACCGGCCTCATCCTGAGGTGCGCCGGGAAGGCCGGGAACCCCTTCCAGACCACGCAGGGGAATCGCCTCTCCTGTCGCGATCAGGAGGGGAGAAGGGGCTCAGAGGAAGCGGTGCCGGGACCCTCGGTGTTCCCCTCGGGGGAACCCGGCGTGTCGGGGGACTTTTGGGGGTCGCAGGAAGGCTGTCAGGGACCGTCTCGCCCTTCAGGGCGGAACAGGGGACTTCCCTTGAGACGCCGTCGCGGGCAAGGGCCTCATCTTGCCAAGCGGTGGGAACCACGTGGTTTTTCTCGAGTTGCGGCGGCATTCTCGAGTTACGACGGGGATCTCAGCCTTCCCCTTGGGTTGGCCCTGGGAAGCCCAATCTTCCCCTCGGGTTGCGAGGGAAAGCTGGGGGTGGCGCTCGAGTCACTGCAGGGCCGAAGAGACCTCACCTAAGCGTGTGTCCGGGACCTAATTTTCCTCTCCAGGGAAGGCAGGGATCTCGGGGTTGCATTCCAGGCTCCCCCGGGGAGTCAGGCCGGGGAAGCCAAGGACTCCGCTCTCCTCTCGAGTCGCGACGCGGGTCTCTTGGAGCCCCCTGAGCGGCCTCAAGGGAGTCCAGCCTCCTCTTCCGTTTGGAGAGAGGACACGGGATTGCTCTCCAGGCCATGCAGGAAAAGAAGGCCCTCAGCTCGCGAGGACGGGGGCGTCTCAGGGGTTTCCTCGAGCTGCGGCGCCCGTGGGGGTTTTCTCCCGAGGCACGACGAGGATCTCAGGGAGCCTCTCGTGCGGCGCCAGGGAAGTCAGGTCTCCATGCGCGTGGCGAGGGGGAGCGCGTCCTGGCTCTCGAGTCACGGGAGGGGACTAGGGCCTCGAGACGCGTTGAAGAAGGACTCTCGAGGTCTTTGTCGGGGGGCGGCGGGAAACCCTCGTTTCCCTCGCCTTCTGCCGGGGACCTTAGGGAACTTCCCAGGGTGCCTCTGAGAGGCGAGGGATCCTGTGGAGGTGGCGGGGCCCCTCGGGACTCCGCTGGGTCTGGCGCAACGGAAGAGGGCCTCACCTCGAGGGGAGGCAGGCACCTCAGGCTTCCTCTGCGTTTCGGACTCCGACCGCAGGGTCCCTGCAGAGTTGGGACAGGAGAGTCAGGCCTCGTCTTGTCTGAGGAAGGGAACCCCGCTGGCCTCTCGAGTTGCTCAGGGGGTCTCAGGCCCCTCGTCGAGCTGTGTGTGGAACCCGCGGGTCTTTGCGGACGATGCACGGGGGTGGCAGTGCCCCTTCGTGTTGTGCCTTCACCCACAGGGTTGCCTTCGAAGAGGGGTCCGGGCCTCGGGTCCTTCTCAAGGGCGGACCGGGGAATCGGGGGCGTTCGGCCTGTGGCCCCACCCACGTGGCTCGTCTCGAATGTCCTCGTGAGACCGGCCTCATCCTGAGGTGCGCCGGGAAGGCCGGGAACCCCTTCCAGACCACGCAGGGGAATCGCCTCTCCTGTCGCGATCAGGAGGGGAGAAGGGGCTCAGAGGAAGCGGTGCCGGGACCCTCGGTGTTCCCCTCGGGGGAACCCGGCGTGTCGGGGGACTTTTGGGGGTCGCAGGAAGGCTGTCAGGGACCGTCTCGCCCTTCAGGGCGGAACAGGGGACTTCCCTTGAGACGCCGTCGCGGGCAAGGGCCTCATCTTGCCAAGCGGTGGGAACCACGTGGTTTTTCTCGAGTTGCGGCGGCATTCTCGAGTTACGACGGGGATCTCAGCCTTCCCCTTGGGTTGGCCCTGGGAAGCCCAATCTTCCCCTCGGGTTGCGAGGGAAAGCTGGGGGTGGCGCTCGAGTCACTGCAGGGCCTAAGAGACCTCACCTAAGCGTGTGTCCGGGACCTAATTTTCCTCTCCAGGGAAGGCAGGGATCTCGGGGTTGCATTCCAGGCTCCCCCGGGGAGTCAGGCCTCGTCTCGAGGGGAAGCCAAGGACTCCGCTCTCCTCTCGAGTCGCGACGCGGGTCTCTTGGAGCCCCCTGAGCGGCCTCAAGGGAGTCCAGCCTCCTCTTCCGTTTGGAGAGAGGACCCGGGATTGCTCTCCAGGCCATGCAGGAAAAGAAGGCCCTCAGCTTGCGAGGACGGGGGCGTCTCAGGGGTTTCCTCGAGCTGCGGCGCCCGTGGGGGTTTTCTCCCGAGGCACGACGAGGATCTCAGGGAGCCTCTCGTGCGGCGCCAGGGAAGTCAGGTCTCCATGCGCGTGGCGAGGGGGAGCGCGTCCTGGCTCTCGAGTCACGGGAGGGGACTAGGGCCTCGAGACGCGTTGAAGAAGGACTCTCGAGGTCTTTGTCGGGGGGCGGCGGGAAACCCTCGTTTCCCTCGCCTTCTGCCGGGGACCTTAGGGAACTTCCCAGGGTGCCTCTGAGAGGCGAGGGATCCTGTGGAGGTGGCGGGGCCCCTCGGGACTCCGCTGGGTCTGGCGCAACGGAAGAGGGCCTCACCTCGAGGGGAGGCAGGCACCTCAGGCTTCCTCTGCGTTTCGGACTCCGACCGCAGGGTCCCTGCAGAGTTGGGACAGGAGAGTCAGGCCTCGTCTTGTCTGAGGAAGGGAACCCCGCTGGCCTCTCGAGTTGCTCAGGGGGTCTCAGGCCCCTCGTCGAGCTGTGTGTGGAACCCGCGGGTCTTTGCGGACGATGCACGGGGGTGGCAGTGCCCCTTCGTGTTGTGCCTTCACCCACAGGGTTGCCTTCGAAGAGGGGTCCAGGCCTCGGGTCCTTCTCAAGGGCGGACCGGGGAATCGGGGGCGTTCGGCCTGTGGCCCCACCCACGTGGCTCGTCTCGAATGTCCTCGTGAGACCGGCCTCATCCTGAGGTGCGCCGGGAAGGCCGGGAACCCCTTCCAGACCACGCAGGGGAATCGCCTCTCCTGTCGCGATCAGGAGGGGAGAAGGGGCTCAGAGGAAGCGGTGCCGGGACCCTCGGTGTTCCCCTCGGGGGAACCCGGCGTGTCGGGGGACTTTTGGGGGTCGCAGGAAGGCTGTCAGGGACCGTCTCGCCCTTCAGGGCGGAACAGGGGACTTCCCTTGAGACGCCGTCGCGGGCAAGGGCCTCATCTTGCCAAGCGGTGGGAACCACGTGGTTTTTCTCGAGTTGCGGCGGCATTCTCGAGTTACGACGGGGATCTCAGCCTTCCCCTTGGGTTGGCCCTGGGAAGCCCAATCTTCCCCTCGGGTTGCGAGGGAAAGCTGGGGGTGGCGCTCGAGTCACTGCAGGGCCTAAGAGACCTCACCTAAGCGTGTGTCCGGGACCTAATTTTCCTCTCCAGGGAAGGCAGGGATCTCGGGGTTGCATTCCAGGCTCCCCCGGGGAGTCAGGCCTCGTCTCGAGGGGAAGCCAAGGACTCCGCTCTCCTCTCGAGTCGCGACGCGGGTCTCTTGGAGCCCCCTGAGCGGCCTCAAGGGAGTCCAGCCTCCTCTTCCGTTTGGAGAGAGGACCCGGGATTGCTCTCCAGGCCATGCAGGAAAAGAAGGCCCTCAGCTCGCGAGGACGGGGGCGTCTCAGGGGTTTCCTCGAGCTGCGGCGCCCGTGGGGGTTTTCTCCCGAGGCACGACGAGGATCTCAGGGAGCCTCTCGTGCGGCGCCAGGGAAGTCAGGTCTCCATGCGCGTGGCGAGGGGGAGCGCGTCCTGGCTCTCGAGTCACGGGAGGGGACTAGGGCCTCGAGACGCGTTGAAGAAGGACTCTCGAGGTCTTTGTCGGGGGGCGGCGGGAAACCCTCGTTTCCCTCGCCTTCTGCCGGGGACCTTAGGGAACTTCCCAGGGTGCCTCTGAGAGGCGAGGGATCCTGTGGAGGTGGCGGGGCCCCTCGGGACTCCGCTGGGTCTGGCGCAACGGAAGAGGGCCTCACCTCGAGGGGAGGCAGGCACCTCAGGCTTCCTCTGCGTTTCGGACTCCGACCGCAGGGTCCCTGCAGAGTTGGGACAGGAGAGTCAGGCCTCGTCTTGTCTGAGGAAGGGAACCCCGCTGGCCTCTCGAGTTGCTCAGGGGGTCTCAGGCCCCTCGTCGAGCTGTGTGTGGAACCCGCGGGTCTTTGCGGACGATGCACGGGGGTGGCAGTGCCCCTTCGTGTTGTGCCTTCACCCACAGGGTTGCCTTCGAAGAGGGGTCCGGGCCTCGGGTCCTTCTCAAGGGCGGACCGGGGAATCGGGGGCGTTCGGCCTGTGGCCCCACCCACGTGGCTCGTCTCGAATGTCCTCGTGAGACCGGCCTCATCCTGAGGTGCGCCGGGAAGGCCGGGAACCCCTTCCAGACCACGCAGGGGAATCGCCTCTCCTGTCGCGATCAGGAGGGGAGAAGGGGCTCAGAGGAAGCGGTGCCGGGACCCTCGGTGTTCCCCTCGGGGGAACCCGGCGTGTCGGGGGACTTTTGGGGGTCGCAGGAAGGCTGTCAGGGACCGTCTCGCCCTTCAGGGCGGAACAGGGGACTTCCCTTGAGACGCCGTCGCGGGCAAGGGCCTCATCTTGCCAAGCGGTGGGAACCACGTGGTTTTTCTCGAGTTGCGGCGGCATTCTCGAGTTACGACGGGGATCTCAGCCTTCCCCTTGGGTTGGCCCTGGGAAGCCCAATCTTCCCCTCGGGTTGCGAGGGAAAGCTGGGGGTGGCGCTCGAGTCACTGCAGGGCCTAAGAGACCTCACCTAAGCGTGTGTCCGGGACCTAATTTTCCTCTCCAGGGAAGGCAGGGATCTCGGGGTTGCATTCCAGGCTCCCCCGGGGAGTCAGGCCTCGTCTCGAGGGGAAGCCAAGGACTCCGCTCTCCTCTCGAGTCGCGACGCGGGTCTCTTGGAGCCCCCTGAGCGGCCTCAAGGGAGTCCAGCCTCCTCTTCCGTTTGGAGAGAGGACCCGGGATTGCTCTCCAGGCCATGCAGGAAAAGAAGGCCCTCAGCTCGCGAGGACGGGGGCGTCTCAGGGGTTTCCTCGAGCTGCGGCGCCCGTGGGGGTTTTCTCCCGAGGCACGACGAGGATCTCAGGGAGCCTCTCGTGCGGCGCCAGGGAAGTCAGGTCTCCATGCGCGTGGCGAGGGGGAGCGCGTCCTGGCTCTCGAGTCACGGGAGGGGACTAGGGCCTCGAGACGCGTTGAAGAAGGACTCTCGAGGTCTTTGTCGGGGGGCGGCGGGAAACCCTCGTTTCCCTCGCCTTCTGCCGGGGACCTTAGGGAACTTCCCAGGGTGCCTCTGAGAGGCGAGGGATCCTGTGGAGGTGGCGGGGCCCCTCGGGACTCCGCTGGGTCTGGCGCAACGGAAGAGGGCCTCACCTCGAGGGGAGGCAGGCACCTCAGGCTTCCTCTGCGTTTCGGACTCCGACCGCAGGGTCCCTGCAGAGTTGGGACAGGAGAGTCAGGCCTCGTCTTGTCTGAGGAAGGGAACCCCGCTGGCCTCTCGAGTTGCTCAGGGGGTCTCAGGCCCCTCGTCGAGCTGTGTGTGGAACCCGCGGGTCTTTGCGGACGATGCACGGGGGTGGCAGTGCCCCTTCGTGTTGTGCCTTCACCCACAGGGTTGCCTTCGAAGAGGGGTCCGGGCCTCGGGTCCTTCTCAAGAGCGGACCGGGGAATCGGGGGCGTTCGGCCTGTGGCCCCACCCACGTGGCTCGTCTCGAATTTCCTCGTGAGACCGGCCTCATCCTGAGGTGCGCCGGGAAGGCCGGGAACCCCTTCCAGACCACGCAGGGGAATCGCCTCTCCTGTCGCGATCAGGAGGGGAGAAGGGGCTCAGAGGAAGCGGTGCCGGGACCCTCGGTGTTCCCCTCGGGGGAACCCGGCGTGTCGGGGGACTTTTGGGGGTCGCAGGAAGGCTGTCAGGGACCGTCTCGCCCTTCAGGGCGGAACAGGGGACTTCCCTTGAGACGCCGTCGCGGGCAAGGGCCTCATCTTGCCAAGCGGTGGGAACCACGTGGTTTTTCTCGAGTTGCGGCGGCATTCTCGAGTTACGACGGGGATCTCAGCCTTCCCCTTGGGTTGGCCCTGGGAAGCCCAATCTTCCCCTCGGGTTGCGAGGGAAAGCTGGGGGTGGCGCTCGAGTCACTGCAGGGCCTAAGAGACCTCACCTAAGCGTGTGTCCGGGACCTAATTTTCCTCTCCAGGGAAGGCAGGGATCTCGGGGTTGCATTCCAGGCTCCCCCGGGGAGTCAGGCCTCGTCTCGAGGGGAAGCCAAGGACTCCGCTCTCCTCTCGAGTCGCGACGCGGGTCTCTTGGAGCCCCCTGAGCGGCCTCAAGGGAGTCCAGCCTCCTCTTCCGTTTGGAGAGAGGACCCGGGATTGCTCTCCAGGCCATGCAGGAAAAGAAGGCCCTCAGCTCGCGAGGACGGGGGCGTCTCAGGGGTTTCCTCGAGCTGCGGCGCCCGTGGGGGTTTTCTCCCGAGGCACGACGAGGATCTCAGGGAGCCTCTCGTGCGGCGCCAGGGAAGTCAGGTCTCCATGCGCGTGGCGAGGGGGAGCGCGTCCTGGCTCTCGAGTCATGGGAGGGGACTAGGGCCTCGAGACGCGTTGAAGAAGGACTCTCGAGGTCTTTGTCGGGGGGCGGCGGGAAACCCTCGTGTCCCTCGCCTTCTGCCGGGGACCTTAGGGAACTTCCCAGGGTGCCTCTGAGAGGCGAGGGATCCTGTGGAGGTGGCGGGGCCCCTCGGGACTCCGCTGGGTCTGGCGCAACGGAAGAGGGCCTCACCTCGAGGGGAGGCAGGCACCTCAGGCTTCCTCTGCGTTTCGGACTCCGACCGCAGGGTCCCTGCAGAGTTGGGACAGGAGAGTCAGGCCTCGTCTTGTCTGAGGAAGGGAACCCCGCTGGCCTCTCGAGTTGCTCAGGGGGTCTCAGGCCCCTCGTCGAGCTGTGTGTGGAACCCGCGGGTCTTTGCGGACGATGCACGGGGGTGGCAGTGCCCCTTCGTGTTGTGCCTTCACCCACAGGGTTGCCTTCGAAGAGGGGTCCGGGCCTCGGGTCCTTCTCAAGAGCGGACCGGGGAATCGGGGGCGTTCGGCCTGTGGCCCCACCCACGTGGCTCGTCTCGAATTTCCTCGTGAGACCGGCCTCATCCTGAGGTGCGCCGGGAAGGCCGGGAACCCCTTCCAGACCACGCAGGGGAATCGCCTCTCCTGTCGCGATCAGGAGGGGAGAAGGGGCTCAGAGGAAGCGGTGCCGGGACCCTCGGTGTTCCCCTCGGGGGAACCCGGCGTGTCGGGGGACTTTTGGGGGTCGCAGGAAGGCTGTCAGGGACCGTCTCGCCCTTCAGGGCGGAACAGGGGACTTCCCTTGAGACGCCGTCGCGGGCAAGGGCCTCATCTTGCCAAGCGGTGGGAACCACGTGGTTTTTCTCGAGTTGCGGCGGCATTCTCGAGTTACGACGGGGATCTCAGCCTTCCCCTTGGGTTGGCCCTGGGAAGCCCAATCTTCCCCTCGGCTTGCGAGGGAAAGCTGGGGGTGGCGCTCGAGTCACTGCAGGGCCTAAGAGACCTCACCTAAGCGTGTGTCCGGGACCTAATTTTCCTCTCCAGGGAAGGCAGGGATCTCGGGGTTGCATTCCAGGCTCCCCCGGGGAGTCAGGCCTCGTCTCGAGGGGAAGCCAAGGACTCCGCTCTCCTCTCGAGTCGCGACGCGGGTCTCTTGGAGCCCCCTGAGCGGCCTCAAGGGAGTCCAGCCTCCTCTTCCGTTTGGAGAGAGGACCCGGGATTGCTCTCCAGGCCATGCAGGAAAAGAAGGCCCTCAGCTCGCGAGGACGGGGGCGTCTCAGGGGTTTCCTCGAGCTGCGGCGCCCGTGGGGGTTTTCTCCCGAGGCACGACGAGGATCTCAGGGAGCCTCTCGTGCGGCGCCAGGGAAGTCAGGTCTCCATGCGCGTGGCGAGGGGGAGCGCGTCCTGGCTCTCGAGTCATGGGAGGGGACTAGGGCCTCGAGACGCGTTGAAGAAGGACTCTCGAGGTCTTTGTCGGGGGGCGGCGGGAAACCCTCGTGTCCCTCGCCTTCTGCCGGGGACCTTAGGGAACTTCCCAGGGTGCCTCTGAGAGGCGAGGGATCCTGTGGAGGTGGCGGGGCCCCTCGGGACTCCGCTGGGTCTGGCGCAACGGAAGAGGGCCTCACCTCGAGGGGAGGCAGGCACCTCAGGCTTCCTCTGCGTTTCGGACTCCGACCGCAGGGTCCCTGCAGAGTTGGGACAGGAGAGTCAGGCCTCGTCTTGTCTGAGGAAGGGAACCCCGCTGGCCTCTCGAGTTGCTCAGGGGGTCTCAGGCCCCTCGTCGAGCTGTGTGTGGAACCCGCGGGTCTTTGCGGACGATGCACGGGGGTGGCAGTGCCCCTTCGTGTTGTGCCTTCACCCACAGGGTTGCCTTCGAAGAGGGGTCCGGGCCTCGGGTCCTTCTCAAGAGCGGACCGGGGAATCGGGGGCGTTCGGCCTGTGGCCCCACCCACGTGGCTCGTCTCGAATTTCCTCGTGAGACCGGCCTCATCCTGAGGTGCGCCGGGAAGGCCGGGAACCCCTTCCAGACCACGCAGGGGAATCGCCTCTCCTGTCGCGATCAGGAGGGGAGAAGGGGCTCAGAGGAAGCGGTGCCGGGACCCTCGGTGTTCCCCTCGGGGGAACCCGGCGTGTCGGGGGACTTTTGGGGGTCGCAGGAAGGCTGTCAGGGACCGTCTCGCCCTTCAGGGCGGAACAGGGGACTTCCCTTGAGACGCCGTCGCGGGCAAGGGCCTCATCTTGCCAAGCGGTGGGAACCACGTGGTTTTTCTCGAGTTGCGGCGGCATTCTCGAGTTACGACGGGGATCTCAGCCTTCCCCTTGGGTTGGCCCTGGGAAGCCCAATCTTCCCCTCGGGTTGCGAGGGAAAGCTGGGGGTGGCGCTCGAGTCACTGCAGGGCCTAAGAGACCTCACCTAAGCGTGTGTCCGGGACCTAATTTTCCTCTCCAGGGAAGGCAGGGATCTCGGGGTTGCATTCCAGGCTCCCCCGGGGAGTCAGGCCTCGTCTCGAGGGGAAGCCAAGGACTCCGCTCTCCTCTCGAGTCGCGACGCGGGTCTCTTGGAGCCCCCTGAGCGGCCTCAAGGGAGTCCAGCCTCCTCTTCCGTTTGGAGAGAGGACCCGGGATTGCTCTCCAGGCCATGCAGGAAAAGAAGGCCCTCAGCTCGCGAGGACGGGGGCGTCTCAGGGGTTTCCTCGAGCTGCGGCGCCCGTGGGGGTTTTCTCCCGAGGCACGACGAGGATCTCAGGGAGCCTCTCGTGCGGCGCCAGGGAAGTCAGGTCTCCATGCGCGTGGCGAGGGGGAGCGCGTCCTGGCTCTCGAGTCACGGGAGGGGACTAGGGCCTCGAGACGCGTTGAAGAAGGACTCTCGAGGTCTTTGTCGGGGGGCGGCGGGAAACCCTCGTGTCCCTCGCCTTCTGCCGGGGACCTTAGGGAACTTCCCAGGGTGCCTCTGAGAGGCGAGGGATCCTGTGGAGGTGGCGGGGCCCCTCGGGACTCCGCTGGGTCTGGCGCAACGGAAGAGGGCCTCACCTCGAGGGGAGGCAGGCACCTCAGGCTTCCTCTGCGTTTCGGACTCCGACCGCAGGGTCCCTGCAGAGTTGGGACAGGAGAGTCAGGCCTCGTCTTGTCTGAGGAAGGGAACCCCGCTGGCCTCTCGAGTTGCTCAGGGGGTCTCAGGCCCCTCGTCGAGCTGTGTGTGGAACCCGCGGGTCTTTGCGGACGATGCACGGGGGTGGCAGTGCCCCTTCGTGTTGTGCCTTCACCCACAGGGTTGCCTTCGAAGAGGGCTCCGGGCCTCGGGTCCTTCTCAAGAGCGGACCGGGGAATCGGGGGCGTTCGGCCTGTGGCCCCACCCACGTGGCTCGTCTCGAATTTCCTCGTGAGACCGGCCTCATCCTGAGGTGCGCCGGGAAGGCCGGGAACCCCTTCCAGACCACGCAGGGGAATCGCCTCTCCTGTCGCGATCAGGAGGGGAGAAGGGGCTCAGAGGAAGCGGTGCCGGGACCCTCGGTGTTCCCCTCGGGGGAACCCGGCATGTCGGGGGACTTTTGGGGGTCGCAGGAAGGCTGTCAGGGACCGTCTCGCCCTTCAGGGCGGAACAGGGGACTTCCCTTGAGACGCCGTCGCGGGCAAGGGCCTCATCTTGCCAAGCGGTGGGAACCACGTGGTTTTTCTCGAGTTGCGGCGGCATTCTCGAGTTACGACGGGGATCTCAGCCTTCCCCTTGGGTTGGCCCTGGGAAGCCCAATCTTCCCCTCGGGTTGCGAGGGAAAGCTGGGGGTGGCGCTCGAGTCACTGCAGGGCCTAAGAGACCTCACCTAAGCGTGTGTCCGGGACCTAATTTTCCTCTCCAGGGAAGGCAGGGATCTCGGGGTTGCATTCCAGGCTCCCCCGGGGAGTCAGGCCTCGTCTCGAGGGGAAGCCAAGGACTCCGCTCTCCTCTCGAGTCGCGACGTGGGTCTCTTGGAGCCCCCTGAGCGGCCTCAAGGGAGTCCAGCCTCCTCTTCCGTTTGGAGAGAGGACCCGGGATTGCTCTCCAGGCCATGCAGGAAAAGAAGGCCCTCAGCTCGCGAGGACGGGGGCGTCTCAGGGGTTTCCTCGAGCTGCGGCGCCCGTGGGGGTTTTCTCCCGAGGCACGACGAGGATCTCAGGGAGCCTCTCGTGCGGCGCCAGGGAAGTCAGGTCTCCATGCGCGTGGCGAGGGGGAGCGCGTCCTGGCTCTCGAGTCACGGGAGGGGACTAGGGCCTCGAGACGCGTTGAAGAAGGACTCTCGAGGTCTTTGTCGGGGGGCGGCGGGAAACCCTCGTGTCCCTCGCCTTCTGCCGGGGACCTTAGGGAACTTCCCAGGGTGCCTCTGAGAGGCGAGGGATCCTGTGGAGGTGGCGGGGCCCCTCGGGACTCCGCTGGGTCTGGCGCAACGGAAGAGGGCCTCACCTCGAGGGGAGGCAGGCACCTCAGGCTTCCTCTGCGTTTCGGACTCCGACCGCAGGGTCCCTGCAGAGTTGGGACAGGAGAGTCAGGCCTCGTCTTGTCTGAGGAAGGGAACCCCGCTGGCCTCTCGAGTTGCTCAGGGGGTCTCAGGCCCCTCGTCGAGCTGTGTGTGGAACCCGCGGGTCTTTGCGGACGATGCACGGGGGTGGCAGTGCCCCTTCGTGTTGTGCCTTCACCCACAGGGTTGCCTTCGAAGAGGGGTCCGTGCCTCGGGTCCTTCTCAAGAGCGGACCGGGGAATCGGGGGCGTTCGGCCTGTGGCCCCACCCACGTGGCTCGTCTCGAATTTCCTCGTGAGGCCAGCCTCATCCTGAGGTGCGCCGGGAAGGCCGGGAACCCCTTCCAGACCACGCAGGGGAATCGCCTCTCCTGTCGCGATCAGGAGGGGAGAAGGGGCTCAGAGGAAGCGGTGCCGGGACCCTCGGTGTTCCCCTCGGGGGAACCCGGCGTGTCGGGGGACTTTTGGGGGTCGCAGGAAGGCTGTCAGGGACCGTCTCGCCCTTCAGGGCGGAACAGGGGACTTCCCTTGAGACGCCGTCGCGGGCAAGGGCCTCATCTTGCCAAGCGGTGGGAACCACGTGGTTTTTCTCGAGTTGCGGCGGCATTCTCGAGTTACGACGGGGATCTCAGCCTTCCCCTTGGGTTGGCCCTGGGAAGCCCAATCTTCCCCTCGGGTTGCGAGGGAAAGCTGGGGGTGGTGCTCGAGTCACTGCAGGGCCTAAGAGACCTCACCTAAGCGTGTGTCCGGGACCTAATTTTCCTCTCCAGGGAAGGCAGGGATCTCGGGGTTGCATTCCAGGCTCCCCCGGGGAGTCAGGCCTCGTCTCGAGGGGAAGCCAAGGACTCCGCTCTCCTCTCGAGTCGCGACGCGGGTCTCTTGGAGCCCCCTGAGCGGCCTCAAGGGAGTCCAGCCTCCTCTTCCGTTTGGAGAGAGGACCCGGGATTGCTCTCCAGGCCATGCAGGAAAAGAAGGCCCTCAGCTCGCGAGGACGGGGGCGTCTCAGGGGTTTCCTCGAGCTGCGGCGCCCGTGGGGGTTTTCTCCCGAGGCACGACGAGGATCTCAGGGAGCCTCTCGTGCGGCGCCAGGGAAGTCAGGTCTCCATGCGCGTGGCGAGGGGGAGCGCGTCCTGGCTCTCGAGTCACGGGAGGGGACTAGGGCCTCGAGACGCGTTGAAGAAGGACTCTCGAGGTCTTTGTCGGGGGGCGGCGGGAAACCCTCGTGTCCCTCGCCTTCTGCCGGGGACCTTAGGGAACTTCCCAGGGTGCCTCTGAGAGGCGAGGGATCCTGTGGAGGTGGCGGGGCCCCTCGGGACTCCGCTGGGTCTGGCGCAACGGAAGAGGGCCTCACCTCGAGGGGAGGCAGGCACCTCAGGCTTCCTCTGCGTTTCGGACTCCGACCGCAGGGTCCCTGCAGAGTTGGGACAGGAGAGTCAGGCCTCGTCTTGTCTGAGGAAGGGAACCCCGCTGGCCTCTCGAGTTGCTCAGGGGGTCTCAGGCCCCTCGTCGAGCTGTGTGTGGAACCCGCGGGTCTTTGCGGACGATGCACGGGGGTGGCAGTGCCCCTTCGTGTTGTGCCTTCACCCACAGGGTTGCCTTCGAAGAGGGGTCCGGGCCTCGGGTCCTTCTCAAGAGCGGACCGGGGAATCGGGGGCGTTCGGCCTGTGGCCCCACCCACGTGGCTCGTCTCGAATTTCCTCGTGAGACCGGCCTCATCCTGAGGTGCGCCGGGAAGGCCGGGAACCCCTTCCAGACCACGCAGGGGAATCGCCTCTCCTGTCGCGATCAGGAGGGGAGAAGGGGCTCAGAGGAAGCGGTGCCGGGACCCTCGGTGTTCCCCTCGGGGGAACCCGGCGTGTCGGGGGACTTTTGGGGGTCGCAGGAAGGCTGTCAGGGACCGTCTCGCCCTTCAGGGCGGAACAGGGGACTTCCCTTGAGACGCCGTCGCGGGCAAGGGCCTCATCTTGCCAAGCGGTGGGAACCACGTGGTTTTTCTCGAGTTGCGGCGGCATTCTCGAGTTACGACGGGGATCTCAGCCTTCCCCTTGGGTTGGCCCTGGGAAGCCCAATCTTCCCCTCGGGTTGCGAGGGAAAGCTGGGGGTGGCGCTCGAGTCACTGCAGGGCCTAAGAGACCTCACCTAAGCGTGTGTCCGGGACCTAATTTTCCTCTCCAGGGAAGGCAGGGATCTCGGGGTTGCATTCCAGGCTCCCCCGGGGAGTCAGGCCTCATCTCGAGGGGAAGCCAAGGACTCCGCTCTCCTCTCGAGTCGCGACGCGGGTCTCTTGGAGCCCCCTGAGCGGCCTCAAGGGAGTCCAGCCTCCTCTTCCGTTTGGAGAGAGGACCCGGGATTGCTCTCCAGGCCATGCAGGAAAAGAAGGCCCTCAGCTCGCGAGGACGGGGGCGTCTCAGGGGTTTCCTCGAGCTGCGGCGCCCGTGGGGGTTTTCTCCCGAGGCACGACGAGGATCTCAGGGAGCCTCTCGTGCGGCGCCAGGGAAGTCAGGTCTCCATGCGCGTGGCGAGGGGGAGCGCGTCCTGGCTCTCGAGTCACGGGAGGGGACTAGGGCCTCGAGACGCGTTGAAGAAGGACTCTCGAGGTCTTTGTCGGGGGGCGGCGGGAAACCCTCGTGTCCCTCGCCTTCTGCCGGGGACCTTAGGGAACTTCCCAGGGTGCCTCTGAGAGGCGAGGGATCCTGTGGAGGTGGCGGGGCCCCTCGGGACTCCGCTGGGTCTGGCGCAACGGAAGAGGGCCTCACCTCGAGGGGAGGCAGGCACCTCAGGCTTCCTCTGCGTTTCGGACTCCGACCGCAGGGTCCCTGCAGAGTTGGGACAGGAGAGTCAGGCCTCGTCTTGTCTGAGGAAGGGAACCCCGCTGGCCTCTCGAGTTGCTCAGGGGGTCTCAGGCCCCTCGTCGAGCTGTGTGTGGAACCCGCGGGTCTTTGCGGACGATGCACGGGGGTGGCAGTGCCCCTTCGTGTTGTGCCTTCACCCACAGGGTTGCCTTCGAAGAGGGGTCCGGGCCTCGGGTCCTTCTCAAGAGCGGACCGGGGAATCGGGGGCGTTCGGCCTGTGGCCCCACCCACGTGGCTCGTCTCGAATTTCCTCGTGAGGCCAGCCTCATCCTGAGGTGCGCCGGGAAGGCCGGGAACCCCTTCCAGACCACGCAGGGGAATCGCCTCTCCTGTCGCGATCAGGAGGGGAGAAGGGGCTCAGAGGAAGCGGTGCCGGGACCCTCGGTGTTCCCCTCGGGGGAACCCGGCATGTCTGGGGACTTTTGGGGGTCGCAGGAAGGCTGTCAGGGACCGTCTCGCCCTTCAGGGCGGAACAGGGGACTTCCCTTGAGACGCCGTCGCGGGCAAGGGCCTCATCTTGCCAAGCGGTGGGAACCACGTGGTTTTTCTCGAGTTGCGGCGGCATTCTCGAGTTACGACGGGGATCTCAGCCTTCCCCTTGGGTTGGCCCTGGGAAGCCCAATCTTCCCCTCGGGTTGCGAGGGAAAGCTGGGGGTGGCGCTCGAGTCACTGCAGGGCCTAAGAGACCTCACCTAAGCGTGTGTCCGGGACCTAATTTTCCTCTCCAGGGAAGGCAGGGATCTCGGGGTTGCATTCCAGGCTCCCCCGGGGAGTCAGGCCTCGTCTCGAGGGGAAGCCAAGGACTCCGCTCTCCTCTCGAGTCGCGACGCGGGTCTCTTGGAGCCCCCTGAGCGGCCTCAAGGGAGTCCAGCCTCCTCTTCCGTTTGGAGAGAGGACCCGGGATTGCTCTCCAGGCCATGCAGGAAAAGAAGGCCCTCAGCTCGCGAGGACGGGGGCGTCTCAGGGGTTTCCTCGAGCTGCGGCGCCCGTGGGGGTTTTCTCCCGAGGCACGACGAGGATCTCAGGGAGCCTCTCGTGCGGCGCCAGGGAAGTCAGGTCTCCATGCGCGTGGCGAGGGGGAGCGTGTCCTGGCTCTCGAGTCACGGGAGGGGACTAGGGCCTCGAGACGCGTTGAAGAAGGACTCTCGAGGTCTTTGTCGGGGGGCGGCGGGAAACCCTCGTGTCCCTCGCCTTCTGCCGGGGACCTTAGGGAACTTCCCAGGGTGCCTCTGAGAGGCGAGGGATCCTGTGGAGGTGGCGGGGCCCCTCGGGACTCCGCTGGGTCTGGCGCAACGGAAGAGGGCCTCACCTCGAGGGGAGGCAGGCACCTCAGGCTTCCTCTGCGTTTCGGACTCCGACCGCAGGGTCCCTGCAGAGTTGGGACAGGAGAGTCAGGCCTCGTCTTGTCTGAGGAAGGGAACCCCGCTGGCCTCTCGAGTTGCTCAGGGGGTCTCAGGCCCCTCGTCGAGCTGTGTGTGGAACCCGCGGGTCTTTGCGGACGATGCACGGGGGTGGCAGTGCCCCTTCGTGTTGTGCCTTCACCCACAGGGTTGCCTTCGAAGAGGGGTCCGGGCCTCGGGTCCTTCTCAAGAGCGGACCGGGGAATCGGGGGCGTTCGGCCTGTGGCCCCACCCACGTGGCTCGTCTCGAATTTCCTCGTGAGACCGGCCTCATCCTGAGGTGCGCCGGGAAGGCCGGGAACCCCTTCCAGACCACGCAGGGGAATCGCCTCTCCTGTCGCGATCAGGAGGGGAGAAGGGGCTCAGAGGAAGCGGTGCCTGGACCCTCGGTGTTCCCCTCGGGGGAACCCGGCGTGTCGGGGGACTTTTGGGGGTCGCAGGAAGGCTGTCAGAGACCGTCTCGCCCTTCAGGGCGGAACAGGGGACTTCCCTTGAGACGCCGTCGCGGGCAAGGGCCTCATCTTGCCAAGCGGTGGGAACCACGTGGTTTTTCTCGAGTTGCGGCGGCATTCTCGAGTTACGACGGGGATCTCAGCCTTCCCCTTGGGTTGGCCCTGGGAAGCCCAATCTTCCCCTCGGGTTGCGAGGGAAAGCTGGGGGTGGCGCTCGAGTCACTGCAGGGCCTAAGAGACCTCACCTAAGCGTGTGTCCGGGACCTAATTTTCCTCTCCAGGGAAGGCAGGGATCTCGGGGTTGCATTCCAGGCTCCCCCGGGGAGTCAGGCCTCGTCTCGAGGGGAAGCCAAGGACTCCGCTCTCCTCTCGAGTCGCGACGCGGGTCTCTTGGAGCCCCCTGAGCGGCCTCAAGGGAGTCCAGCCTCCTCTTCCGTTTGGAGAGAGGACCCGGGATTGCTCTCCAGGCCATGCAGGAAAAGAAGGCCCTCAGCTCGCGAGGACGGGGGCGTCTCAGGGGTTTCCTCGAGCTGCGGCCCCCGTGGGGGTTTTCTCCCGAGGCACGACGAGGATCTCAGGGAGCCTCTCGTGCGGCGCCAGGGAAGTCAGGTCTCCATGCGCGTGGCGAGGGGGAGCGCGTCCTGGCTCTCGAGTCACGGGAGGGGACTAGGGCCTCGAGACGCGTTGAAGAAGGACTCTCGAGGTCTTTGTCGGGGGGCGGCGGGAAACCCTCGTGTCCCTCGCCTTCTGCCGGGGACCTTAGGGAACTTCCCAGGGTGCCTCTGAGAGGCGAGGGATCCTGTGGAGGTGGCGGGGCCCCTCGGGACTCCGCTGGGTCTGGCGCAACGGAAGAGGGCCTCACCTCGAGGGGAGGCAGGCACCTCAGGCTTCCTCTGCGTTTCGGACTCCGACCGCAGGGTCCCTGCAGAGTTGGGACAGGAGAGTCAGGCCTCGTCTTGTCTGAGGAAGGGAACCCCGCTGGCCTCTCGAGTTGCTCGGGGGGTCTCAGGCCCCTCGTCGAGCTGTGTGTGGAACCCGCGGGTCTTTGCGGACGATGCACGGGGGTGGCAGTGCCCCTTCGTGTTGTGCCTTCACCCACAGGGTTGCCTTCGAAGAGGGGTCCGGGCCTCGGGTCCTTCTCAAGAGCGGACCGGGGAATCGGGGGCGTTCGGCCTGTGGCCCCACACACGTGGCTCGTCTCGAATTTCCTCGTGAGACCGGCCTCATCCTGAGGTGCGCCGGGAAGGCCGGGAACCCCTTCCAGACCACGCAGGGGAATCGCCTCTCCTGTCGCGATCAGGAGGGGAGAAGGGGCTCAGAGGAAGCGGTGCCGGGTCCCTCGGTGTTCCCCTCGGGGGAACCCGGCGTGTCGGGGGACTTTTGGGGGTCGCAGGAAGGCTGTCAGGGACCGTCTCGCCCTTCAGGGCGGAACAGGGGACTTCCCTTGAGACGCCGTCGCGGGCAAGGGCCTCATCTTGCCAAGCGGTGGGAACCACGTGGTTTTTCTCGAGTTGCGGCGGCATTCTCGAGTTACGACGGGGATCTCAGCCTTCCCCTTGGGTTGGCCCTGGGAAGCCCAATCTTCCCCTCGGGTTGCGAGGGAAAGCTGGGGGTGGCGCTCGAGTCACTGCAGGGCCTAAGAGACCTCACCTAAGCGTGTGTCCGGGACCTAATTTTCCTCTCCAGGGAAGGCAGGGATCTCGGGGTTGCATTCCAGGCTCCCCCGGGGAGTCAGGCCTCGTCTCGAGGGGAAGCCAAGGACTCCGCTCTCCTCTCGAGTCGCGACGCGGGTCTCTTGGAGCCCCCTGAGCGGCCTCAAGGGAGTCCAGCCTCCTCTTCCGTTTGGAGAGAGGACCCGGGATTGCTCTCCAGGCCATGCAGGAAAAGAAGGCCCTCAGCTCGCGAGGACGGGGGCGTCTCAGGGGTTTCCTCGAGCTGCGGCGCCCGTGGGGGTTTTCTCCCGAGGCACGACGAGGATCTCAGGGAGCCTCTCGTGCGGCGCCAGGGAAGTCAGGTCTCCATGCGCGTGGCGAGGGGGAGCGCGTCCTGGCTCTCGAGTCACGGGAGGGGACTAGGGCCTCGAGACGCGTTGAAGAAGGACTCTCGAGGTCTTTGTCGGGGGGCGGCGGGAAACCCTCGTGTCCCTCGCCTTCTGCCGGGGACCTTAGGGAACTTCCCAGGGTGCCTCTGAGAGGCGAGGGATCCTGTGGAGGTGGCGGGGCCCCTCGGGACTCCGCTGGGTCTGGCGCAACGGAAGAGGGCCTCACCTCGAGGGGAGGCAGGCACCTCAGGCTTCCTCTGCGTTTCGGACTCCGACCGCAGGGTCCCTGCAGAGTTGGGACAGGAGAGTCAGGCCTCGTCTTGTCTGAGGAAGGGAACCCCGCTGGCCTCTCGAGTTGCTCAGGGGGTCTCAGGCCCCTCGTCGAGCTGTGTGTGGAACCCGCGGGTCTTTGCGGACGATGCACGGGGGTGGCAGTGCCCCTTCGTGTTGTGCCTTCCCCCATAGGGTTGCCTTCGAAGAGGGGTCCGGGCCTCGGGCCCTTCTCAAGGGCGGACCGGGGAATCGGGGGCGTTCAGCATGTGGCCCCACCCACGTGGCTCGTCTCGAATTTCCTCGTGGGACCGGCCTCCTCCTGAGGTGCGCCGGGAAGGCCGGGAACCCCTTCCAGACCACGCAGGGGAATCGCCTCTCCTGTCGCGATCAGGAGGGGAGAAGGGGCTCAGAGGAAGCGGTGCCGGGACCCTCGGTGTTCCCCTCGAGGGAACCCGGCGTGTCGGGGGACTTTTGGGGGTCGCAGGAAGGCTGTCAGGGACCGTTTCGCCCTTCAGGGCGGAACAGGGGACTTCCCTTGAGACGCCGTGGCAGGCAAGGGCCTCATCTTGCCAAGAGGTGGGAACCACGTGGTTTTTCTCGAGTTGCGGCGGGATTCTCGAGTTACGACGGGGATATCAGCCTTCCCCTTGGGTTGGCCCTGGGAAGCCCAATCTTCCCCTCGGGTTGCGAGGGAAAGCTGGGGGTTGCGCTCGAGTCACCGCAGGGCCGAAGAGACCTCACCTAGGCGTGTGTCCGGGACCTCATATTCCTCTCCAAGGAAGGCAGGGATCTCGGGGTTGCATTCCAGGCTCCCCCGGGGAGTCAGGCCTCGTCTCGAGGGGAAGCCAAGGACTCCGCTCTCCTCTCGAGTCGCGACGCGGGGCTCTTGGAGCCCCCTGAGCGGCCTCAAGGGAGTCCAGCCTCCTCTTCCTTTTGGAGAGAGGACCCGGGATTGCTCTCCAGGCCATGCAGGAAAAGAAGGCCCTCAGCTCGCGAGGACAGGGGCGTCTCAGGGGTTTCCTCTAGCTGCGGCGCCCGTGGGGGTTTTCTCCCGAGGCACGACGAGGATCTCAGGGAGCCTCTCGTGCGGCGCCAGGGAAGTCAGGTCTCCATGCGCGTGGCGAGGGGGAGCGCGTCCTGGCTCTCGAGTCACGGGAGGGGACTAGGGCCTCGAGACGCGTTGAAGAAGGACTCTCGAGGTCTTTGTCGGGGGGCGGCGGGAAACCCTCGTGTCCCTCGCTTTCTGCCGGGGACCTTAGGGAACTTCCCAGGGTGCCTCTGAGAGGCGAGGGATCCTGTGGAGGTGGCGGGGCCCCTCGGGACTCCGCTGGGTCTGGCGCAACGGAAGAGGGCCTCACCTCGAGGGGAGGCAGGAACCTCAGGCTTCCTCTCCGTTTCGGACTCCGACCGCGGGGTCCCTGCAGAGTTGGGACAGGAGAGTCAGGCCTCGTCTTGTCTGAGGAAGGGAACCCCGCTGGCCTCTCGAGTTGCTCAGGGGGTCTCAGGCCCCTCGTCGAGCTGTGTGTGGAACCCGCGGGTCTTTGCGGACGATGCACGGGGGTGGCAGTGCCCCTTCGTGTTGTGCCTTCCCCCATAGGGTTGCCTTCGAAGAGGGGTCCGGGCCTCGGGCCCTTCTCAAGGGCGGACCGGGGAATCGGGGGCGTTCGGCATGTGGCCCCACCCACGTGGCTCGTCTCGAATTTCCTCGTGAGACCGGCCTCCTCCTGAGGTGCGCCGAGAAGGCCGGGAACCCCTTCCAGACCACGCAGGGGAATCGCCTCTCCTGTCGCGATCAGGAGGGGAGAAGGGGCTCAGAGGAAGCGGTGCCGGGACCCTCGGTGTTCCCCTCGAGGGAACCCGGCGTGTCGGGGGACTTTTGGTGGTCGCAGGAAGGCTGTCAGGGACCGTTTCGTCCTTCAGGGCGGAACAGGGGACTTCCCTTGAGACGCCGTGGCGGGCAAGGGCCTCATCTTGCCAAGAGGTGGGAACCACGTGGTTTTTCTCGAGTTGCGGCGGGATTCTCGAGTTACGACGGGGATCTCAGCCTTCCCCTTGGGTTGGCCCTGGGAAGCCCAATCTTCCCCTCGGGTTGCGAGGGAAAGCTGGGGGTTGCGCTCGAGTCACCGCAGGGCCGAAGAGACCTCACCTAGGCGTGTGTCCGGGACCTAATATTCCTCTCCAAGGAAGGCAGGGATCTCGGGGTTGCATTCCAGGCTCCCCCGGGGTGTCAGGCCTCGTCTCGAGGGGAAGCCAAGGACTCCGCTCTCCTCTCGAGTCGCAACGCGGGGCTCTTGGAGCCCCCTGAGCGGCCTCAAGGGAGTCCAGCCTCCTCTTCCGTTTGGAGAGAGGACCCGGGATTGCTCTCCAGGCCATGCAGGAAAAGAAGGCCCTCAGCTCGCGAGGACGGGGGCGTCTCAGGGGTTTCCTCGAGCTGCGGCGCCCGTGGGGGTTTTCTCCTGAGGCACGACGAGGATCTCAGGAAGCCTCTCGTGCGGCGCCAGGGAAGTCAGGTCTCCATGCGCGTGGCGAGGGGGAGCGCGTCCTGGCTCTCGACTCACGGGAGGGGACTAGGGCCTCGAGACGCGTTGAAGAAGGACTCTCGAGGTCTTTGTCGGGGGGCGGCGGGAAACCCTCGTGTCCCTCGCCTTCTGCCGGGGACCTTAGGGAACTTCCCAGGGTGCCTCTGAGAGGCGAGGGATCCTGTGGAGGTGGCGGGGCCCCTCGGGACTCCGCTGGGTCTGGCGCAACGGAAGAGGGCCTCACCTCGAGGGGAGGCAGGAACCTCAGGCTTCCTCTCCGTTTCGGACTCCGACCGCAGGGTCCCTGCAGAGTTGGGACAGGAGAGTCAGGCCTCGTCTTGTCTGAGGAAGGGAACCCAGCTGGCCTGTCGAGTTGCTCAGGGGGTCTCAGGCCCCTCGTCGAGCTGTGTGTGGAACCCGCGGGTCTTTGCGGACGATGCACGGGGGTGGCGGTGCCCCTTCGTGTTGTGCCTTCAGCCACAGGGTTGCCTTCGAAGAGGGGTCCGGGCCTCGGTCCTTCTCAAGGGCGGACCGGGGAATCGGGGGCGTTCGGCATGTGGCCCCACCCACGTGGCTCGTCTCGAATTTCCTCGTGAGACCGGCCTCATCCTGAGGTGCGCCGGGAAGGCCGGGAACCCCTTCCAGACCACGCAGGGGAATCGCCTCTCCTGTCGCGATCAGGAGGGGAGAAGGGGCTCAGAGGAAGCGGTGCCGGGACCCTCGGTGTTCCCCTCGAGGGAACCCGGCGTGTCGGGGGACTTTTGGGGGTCGCAGGAAGGCTGTCAGGGACCGTTTCGCCCTTCAGGGCGGAACAGGGGACGTCCCTTGAGACGCCGTGGCGGGCAAGGGCCTCATCTTGCCAAGAGGTGGGAACCACGTGGTTTTTCTCGAGTTGCGGCGGCATTCTCGAGTTACGACGGGGATCTCAGCCTTCCCCTTGGGTTGGCCCTGGGAAGCCCAATCTTCCCCTCGGGTTGCGAGGGAAAGCTGGGGGTTGCGCTCGAGTCACCGCAGGGCCGAAGAGACCTCACCTAGGCGTGTGTCCGGGACCTACTATTCCTCTCCAGGGAAGGCAGGGATCTCGGGGTTGCATTCCAGGCTCCCCCGGGGAGTCAGGCCTCGTCTCGAGGGGAAGCCAAGGACTCCGCTCTCCTCTCGAGTCGCGACGCGGGTCTCTTGGAGCCCCCTGAGCGGCCTCAAGGGAGTCCAGCCTCCTCTTCCGTTTGGAGAGAGGACCCGGGATTGCTCTCCAGGCCATGCAGGAAAAGAAGGCCCTCAGCTCGCGAGGACGGGGGCGTCTCAGGGGTTTCCTCGAGCTGCGGCGCCCGTGGGGGTTTTCTCCCGAGGCACGACGAGGATCTCAGGGAGCCTCTCGTGCGGCGCCAGGGAAGTCAGGTCTCCATGCGCGTGGCGAGGGGGAGCGCGTCCTGGCTCTCGAGTCACGGGAGGGGACTAGGGCCTCGAGACGCGTTGAAGAAGGACTCTCGAGGTCTTTCTCGGGGGGCGGCGGGAAACCCTCGTGTCCCTCGCCTTCTGCCGGGGACCTTAGGGAACTTCCCAGGGTGCCTCTGAGAGGCGAGGGATCCTGTGGAGGTGGCGGGGCCCCTCGGGACTCCGCTGGGTCTGGCGCAACGGAAGAGGGCCTCACCTCGAGGGGAGGCAGGAACCTCAGGCTTCCTCTCCGTTTCGGACTCCGACAGCAGGGCCCTGCAGAGTTGGGACAGGAGAGTCAGGCCTCGTCTTGTCTGAGGAAGGGAACCCCGCTGGCCTCTCGAGTTGCTCAGGAGGTCTCAGGCCCCTCGTCGGGCTGTGTGTGGAACCCGCGGGTCTTTGCGGACGATGCACGGGGGTGGCAGTGCCCCTTCGTGTTGTGCCTTCCCCCACAGGGTTGCCTTCGAAGAGGGGTCCGGGCCTCGGGTCCTTCTCAAGGGCGGACCGGGGAATCGGGGGCGTTCGGCATGTGGCCCCACCCACGTGGCTCGTCTCGAATTTCCTCGTGAGACCGGCCTCATCCTGAGGTGCGCCGGGAAGGCCGGGAACCCCTTCCGGACCACGCAGGGGAATCGCCTCTCCTGTCGCGATCAGGAGGGGAGAAGGGGCTCAGAGGAAGCGGTGCCGGGACCCTCGGTGTTCCCCTCGAGGGAACCCGGCGTGTCGGGGGACTTTTGGGGGTCGCAGGAAGGCTGTCAGGGACCGTTTCGCCCTTCAGGGCGGAACAGGGGACGTCCCTTGAGACGCCGTGGCGGGCAAGGGCCTCATCTTGCCAAGAGGTGGGAACCACGTGGTTTTTCTCGAGTTGCGGCGGCATTCTCGTGTTACGACGGGGATCTCAGCCTTCCCTTTGGGTTGGCCCTGGGAAGCCCAATCTTCCCCTCGGGTTGCGAGGGAAAGCTGGGGGTTGTGCTCGAGTCACTGCAGGGCCGAAGAGACCTCACCTAGGCGTGTGTGCGGGACCTAATATTCCTCTCCAGGGAAGGCAGGCATCTCGGGGTTGCATTCCAGGCTCCCCTGGGGAGTAAGGCCTCGTCTCGAGGGGAAGCCAAGGACTCCGCTCTCCTCTCGAGTCGCGACGCGGGTCTCTTGGAGCCCCCTGAGCGGCCTCAAGGGAGTCCAGCCTCCTCTTCCGTTTGGAGAGAGGACCCGGGATTGCTCTCCAGGCCATGCAGGAAAAGAAGGCCCTCAGCTCGCGAGGACGGGGGCGTCTCAGGGGTTTCCTCGAGCTGAGGCGCCCGTGGGGGTTTTCTCCCGAGGCACGACGAGGATCTCAGGGAGCCTCTCGTGCGGCGCCAGGGAAGTCAGGTCTCCATGCGCGTGGCGAGGGGGAGCGCGCCCTGGCTCTCGAGTCACGGGAGGGGACTAGGGCCTCGAGACGCGTTGAAGAAGGACTCTCGAGGTCTTTGTCGGGGGGCGGCGGGAAACCCTCGTGTCCCTCGCCTTCTGCCGGGGACCTTAGGGAACTTGCCAGGGTGCCTCTGAGAGGCGAGGGATCCTGTGGAGGTGGCGGGGCCCCTCGGGACTCCGCTGGGTCTGGCGCAACGGAAGAGGGCCTCACCTCGAGGGGAGGCAGGAACCTCAGGCTTCCTCTCCGTTTCGGACTCCGACCGCAGGGTCCCTGCAGAGTTGGGACAGGAGAGTCAGGCCTCGTCTTGTCTGAGGAAGGGAAGCCCGCTCCCCTCTCGAGTTGCTCACGGGGTCTCAGGCCCCTCGTCGAGCTGTGTGTGGAACCCGAGGGTCTTTGCGGACGATGCACGGGGGTGGCAGTGCCCCTTCGTGTTGTGCCTTCACCCACAGGGTTGCCTTCGAAGAGGGGTCCGGGCCTCGGGTCCTTCTCAAGGGCGGACCGGGGAATCGGGGGCGTTCGGCATGTGGCCCCTCCCACGTGGCTCGTCTCGAATTTCCTCGTGAGACCGGCCTCATCCTGAGGTGCGCCGGGAAGGCCGGGAACCCCTTCCAGACCACGCAGGGGAATCGCCTCTCCTGTCGCGATCAGGAGGGGAGAAGGGGCTCAGAGGAAGCGGTGCCGGGACCCTCGGTGTTCCCCTCGAGGGAACCCGGCGTGTCGGGGGACTTTTGGGGGTCGCAGGAAGGCTGTCAGGGACCGTTTCGCCCTTCAGGGCGGAACAGGGGACGTCCCTTGAGACGCCGTGGCGGGCAAGGGCCTCATCTTGCCAAGAGGTGGGAACCACGTGGTTTTTCTCGAGTTGCGGCGGCATTCTCGAGTTACGACGGGGATCTCAGCCTTCCCCTTGGGTTGGCCCTGGGAAGCCCAATCTTCCCCTCGGGTTGCGAGGGAAAGCTGGGGGTTGCGCTCGATTCACCGCAGGGCCGAAGAGACCTCACCTAGGCGTGTGTCCGGGACCTACTATTCCTCTCCAGGGAAGGCAGGGATCTCGGGGTTGCATTCCAGGCTCCCCCGGGGAGTCAGGCCTCGTCTCGAGGGGAAGCCAAGGACTCCGCTCTCCTCTCGAGTCGCGACGCGGGTCTCTTGGAGCCCCCTGAGCGGCCTCAAGGGAGTCCAGCCTCCTCTTCCGTTTGGAGAGAGGACCCGGGATTGCTCTCCAGGCCATGCAGGAAAAGAAGGCCCTCAGCTCGCGAGGACGGGGGCGTCTCAGGGGTTTCCTCGAGCTGAGGCGCCCGTGGGGGTTTTCTCCCGAGGCACGACGAGGATCTCAGGGAGCCTCTCGTGCGGCGCCAGGGAAGTCAGGTCCCCATGCGCGTGGCGAGGGGGAGCGCGTCCTGGCTCTCGAGTCACGGGAGGGGACTAGGGCCTCGAGACGCGTTGAAGAAGGACTCTCGAGGTCTTTCTCGGGGGGCGGCGGGAAACCCTCGTGTCCCTCGCCTTCTGCCAGGGACCTTAGGGAACTTCCCAGGGTGCCTCTGAGAGGCGAGGGATCCTGTGGAGGTGGCGGGGCCCCTCGGGACTCCGCTGGGTCTGGCGCAACGGAAGAGGGCCTCACCTCGAGGGGAGGCAGGAACCTCAGGCTTCCTCTCCGTTTCGGACTCCGCCCGCAGGGTCCCTGCAGAGTTGGGACAGGAGAGTCAGGCCTCGTCTTGTCTGAGGAAGGAAGCCCGCTGGCCTCTCGAGTTGCTCAGGGGGTCTCAGGCCCCTCGTCGAGCTGTGTGTGGAACCCGCGGGTCTTTGAGGACTATGCACGGGGGTGGCAGTGCCCCTTCGTGTTGTGCCTTCACCCACAGGGTTGCCTTCGAAGAGGGGTCCGGGCCTCGGGTCCTTCTCAAGGGCGGACCGGGGAATCGGGGGCGTTCGGCATGTGGCCCCACCCACGTGGCTCGTCTCGAATTTCCTCGTGAGACCGGCCTCATCCTGAGGTGCGCCGGGAAGGCCGGGAACCCCTTCCAGACCACGCAGGGGAATCGCCTCTCCTGTCGCGATCAGGAGGGGAGAAGGGGCTCAGAGGAAGCGGTGCCGGGACCCTCGGTGTTCCCCTCGAGGGAACCCGGCGTGTCGGGGGACTTTTGGGGGTCGCAGGAAGGCTGTCAGGGACCGTTTCGCCCTTCAGGGCGGAACAGGGGACGTCCCTTGAGACGCCGTGGCGGGCAAGGGCCTCATCTTGCCAAGAGGTGGGAACCACGTGGTTTTTCTCGAGTTGCGGCGGCATTCTCGAGTTACGACGGGGATCTCAGCCTTCCCCTTGGGTTGGCCCTGGGAAGCCCAATCTTCCCCTCGGGTTGCGAGGGAAAGCTGGGGGTTGCGCTCGAGTCACCGCAGGGCCGAAGAGACCTCACCTAGGCGTGTGTCCGGGACCTACTATTCCTCTCCAGGGAAGGCAGGGATCTCGGGGTTGCATTCCAGGCTCCCCCGGGGAGTCAGGCCTCGTCTCGAGGGGAAGCCAAGGACTCCGCTCTCCTCTCGAGTCGCGACGCGGGTCTCTTGGAGCCCCCTGAGCGGCCTCAAGGGAGTCCAGCCTCCTCTTCCGTTTGGAGAGAGGACCCGGGATTGCTCTCCAGGCCATGCAGGAAAAGAAGGCCCTCAGCTCGCGAGGACGGGGGCGTCTCAGGGGTTTCCTCGAGCTGCGGCGCCCGTGGGGGTTTTCTCCCGAGGCACGACGAGGATCTCAGGGAGCCTCTCGTGCGGCGCCAGGGAAGTCAGGTCCCCATGCGCGTGGCGAGGGGGAGCGCGTCCTGGCTCTCGAGTCACGGGAGGGGACTAGGGCCTCGAGACGCGTTGAAGAAGGACTCTCGAGGTCTTTCTCGGGGGGCGGCGGGAAACCCTCGTGTCCCTCGCCTTCTGCCAGGGACCTTAGGGAACTTGCCAGGGTGCCTCTGAGAGGCGAGGGATCCTGTGGAGGTGGCGGGGCCCCTCGGGACTCCGCTGGGTCTGGCGCAACGGAAGAGGGCCTCACCTCGAGGGGAGGCAGGAACCTCAGGCTTCCTCTCCGTTTCGGACTCCGCCCGCAGGGTCCCTGCAGAGTTGGGACAGGAGAGTCAGGCCTCGTCTTGTCTGAGGAAGGGAAGCCCGCTGGCCTCTCGAGTTGCTCAGGGGGTCTCAGGCCCCTCGTCGAGCTGTGTGTGGAACCCGCGGGTCTTTGCGGACGATGCACGGGGGTGGCAGTGCCCCTTCGTGTTGTGCCTTCACCCACAGGGTTGCCTTCGAAGAGGGGTCCGGGCCTCGGGTCCTTCTCAAGGGCGGACCGGGGAATCGGGGGCGTTCGGCATGTGGCCCCACCCACGTGGCTCGTCTCGAATTTCCTCGTGAGACCGGCCTCATCCTGAGGTGCGCCGGGAAGGCCGGGAACCCCTTCCAGACCACGCAGGGGAATCGCCTCTCCTGTCGCGATCAGGAGGGGAGAAGGGGCTCAGAGGAAGCGGTGCCGGGACCCTCGGTGTTCCCCTCGAGGGAACCCGGCGTGTCGGGGGACTTTTGGGGGTCGCAGGAAGGCTGTCAGGGACCGTTTCGCCCTTCAGGGCGGAACAGGGGACGTCCCTTGAGACGCCGTGGCGGGCAAGGGCCTCATCTTGCCAAGAGGTGGGAACCACGTGGTTTTTCTCGAGTTGCGGCGGCATTCTCGAGTTACGACGGGGATCTCAGCCTTCCCCTTGGGTTGGCCCTGGGAAGCCCAATCTTCCCCTCGGGTTGCGAGGGAAAGCTGGGGGTTGCGCTCGAGTCACCGCAGGGCCGAAGAGACCTCACCTAGGCGTGTGTCCGGGACCTACTATTCCTCTCCAGGGAAGGCAGGGATCTCGGGGTTGCATTCCAGGCTCCCCCGGGGAGTCAGGCCTCGTCTCGAGGGGAAGCCAAGGACTCCGCTCTCCTCTCGAGTCGCGACGCGGGTCTCTTGGAGCCCCCTGAGCGGCCTCAAGGGAGTCCAGCCTCCTCTTCCGTTTGGAGAGAGGACCCGGGATTGCTCTCCAGGCCATGCAGGAAAAGAAGGCCCTCAGCTCGCGAGGACGGGGGCGTCTCAGGGGTTTCCTCGAGCTGAGGCGCCCGTGGGGGTTTTCTCCCGAGGCACGACGAGGATCTCAGGGAGCCTCTCGTGCGGCGCCAGGGAAGTCAGGTCCCCATGCGGGTGGCGAGGGGGAGCGCGTCCTGGCTCTCGAGTCACGGGAGGGGACTAGGGCCTCGAGACGCGTTGAAGAAGGACTCTCGAGGTCTTTCTCGGGGGGCGGCGGGAAACCCTCGTGTCCCTCGCCTTCTGCCAGGGACCTTAGGGAACTTGCCAGGGTGCCTCTGAGAGGCGAGGGATCCTGTGGAGGTGGCGGGGCCCCTCGGGACTCCGCTGGGTCTGGCGCAACGGAAGAGGGCCTCACCTCGAGGGGAGGCAGGAACCTCAGGCTTCCTCTCCGTTTCGGACTCCGCCCGCAGGGTCCCTGCAGAGTTGGGACAGGAGAGTCAGGCCTCATCTTGTCTGAGGAAGGGAACCCCGCTGGCCTCTCGAGTTGCTCAGGAGGTCTCAGGCCCCTCGTCGAGCTGTGTGTGGAACCCGTGGGTCTTTGCGGACGATGCACGGGGGTGGCAGTGCCCCTTCGTGTTGTGCCTTCACCCACAGGGTTGCCTTCGAAGAGGGGTCCGGGCCTCGGGTCCTTCTCAAGGGCGGACCGGGGAATCGGGGGCGTTTGGCATGTGGCCCCACCCACGTGGCTCGTCTCGAATTTCCTCGTGAGACCGGCCTCATCCTGAGGTGCGCCGGGAAGGCCGGGAACCCCTTCCAGACCACGCAGGGGAATCGCCTCTCCTGTCGCGATCAGGAGGGGAGAAGGGGCTCAGAGGAAGCGGTGCCGGGACCCTCGGTGTTCCCCTCGAGGGAACCCGGCGTGTCGGGGGACTTTTGGGGGTCGCAGGAAGGCTGTCAGGGACCGTTTCGCCCTTCAGGGCGGAACAGGGGACGTCCCTTGAGACGCCGTGGCGGGCAAGGGCCTCATCTTGCCAAGAGGTGGGAACCACGTGGTTTTTCTCGAGTTGCGGCGGCATTCTCGAGTTACGACGGGGATCTCAGCCTTCCCCTTGGGTTGGCCCTGGGAAGCCCAATCTTCCCCTCGGGTTGCGAGGGAAAGCTGGGGGTTGCGCTCGAGTCACCGCAGGGCCGAAGAGACCTCACCTAGGCGTGTGTCCGGGACCTACTATTCCTCTCCAGGGAAGGCAGGGATCTCGGGGTTGCATTCCAGGCTCCCCCGGGGAGTCAGGCCTCGTCTCGAGGGGAAGCCAAGGACTCCGCTCTCCTCTCGAGTCGCGACGCGGGTCTCTTGGAGCCCCCTGAGCGGCCTCAAGGGAGTCCAGCCTCCTCTTCCGTTTGGAGAGAGGACCCGGGATTGCTCTCCAGGCCATGCAGGAAAAGAAGGCCCTCAGCTCGCGAGGACGGGGGCGTCTCAGGGGTTTCCTCGAGCTGAGGCGCCCGTGGGGGTTTTCTCCCGAGGCACGACGAGGATCTCAGGGAGCCTCTCGTGCGGCGCCAGGGAAGTCAGGTCTCCATGCGCGTGGCGAGGGGGAGCGCGTCCTGGCTCTCGAGTCACGGGAGGGGACTAGGGCCTCGAGACGCGTTGAAGAAGGACTCTCGAGGTCTTTCTCGGGGGGCGGCGGGAAACCCTCGTGTCCCTCGCCTTCTGCCAGGGACCTTAGGGAACTTGCCAGGGTGCCTCTGAGAGGCGAGGGATCCTGTGGAGGTGGCGGGGCCCCTCGGGACTCCGCTGGGTCTGGCGCAACGGAAGAGGGCCTCACCTCGAGGGGAGGCAGGAACCTCAGGCTTCCTCTCCGTTTCGGACTCCGCCCGCAGGGTCCCTGCAGAGTTGGGACAGGAGAGTCAGGCCTCATCTTGTCTGAGGAAGGGAACCCCGCTGGCCTCTCGAGTTGCTCAGGAGGTCTCAGGCCCCTCGTCGAGCTGTGTGTGGAACCCGCGGGTCTTTGCGGACGATGCACGGGGGTGGCAGTGCCCCTTCGTGTTTTGCCTTCACCCACAGGGTTGCCTTCGAAGAGGGGTCCGGGCCTCGGGTCCTTCTCAAGGGCGGACCGGGGAATCGGGGGCGTTCGGCATGTGGCCCCACCCACGTGGCTCGTCTCGAATTTCCTCGTGAGACCGGCCTCATCCTGAGGTGCGCCGGGAAGGCCGGGAACCCCTTCCGGACCACGCAGGGGAATCGCCTCTCCTGTCGCGATCAGGAGGGGAGAAGGGGCTCAGAGGAAGCGGTGCCGGGACCCTCGGTGTTCCCCTCGAGGGAACCCGGCGTGTCGGGGGACTTTTGGGGGTCGCAGGAAGGCTGTCAGGGACCGTTTCGCCCTTCAGGGCGGAACAGGGGACTTCCCTTGAGACGCCGTGGCGGGCAAGGGCCTCATCTTGCCAAGAGGTGGGAACCACGTGGTTTTTCTCGAGTTGCGGCGGGATTCTCGAGTTACGACGGGGATCTCAGCCTTCCCCTTGGGTTGGCCCTGGGAAGCCCAATCTTCCCCTCGGGTTGCGAGGGAAAGCTGGGGGTTGCGCTCGAGTCACCGCAGGGCCGAAGAGACCTCACCTAGGCGTGTGTCCGGGACCTACTATTCCTCTCCAGGGAAGGCAGGGATCTCGGGGTTGCATTCCAGGCTCCCCCGGGGAGTCAGGTCTCGTCTCGAGGGGAAGCCAAGGACTCCGCTCTCCTCTCGAGTCGCGACGCGGGTCTCTTGGAGCCCCCTGAGCGGCCTCAAGGGAGTCCAGCCTCCTCTTCCGTTTGGAGAGAGGACCCGGGATTGCTCTCCAGGCCATGCAGGAAAAGAAGGCCCTCAGCTCGCGAGGACGGGGGCGTCTCAGGGGTTTCCTCGAGCTGCGGCGCCCGTGGGGGTTTTCTCCCGAGGCACGACGAGGATCTCAGGGAGCCTCTCGTGCGGCGCCAGGGAAGTCAGGTCTCCATGCGCGTGGTGAGGGGGAGCGCGTCCTGGCTCTCGAGTCACGGGAGGGGACTAGGGCCTCGAGACGCGTTGAAGAAGGACTCTCGAGGTCTTTCTCGGGGGGCGGCGGGAAACCCTCGTGTCCCTCGCCTTCTGCCGGGGACCTTAGGGAACTTCCCAGGGTGCCTCTTAGGGGCGAGGGATCCTGTGGAGGTGGCGGGGCCCCTCGGGACTCCGCTGGGTCTGGCGCAACGGAAGAGGGCCTCACCTCGAGGGGAGGCAGGAACCTCAGGCTTCCTCTCCGTTTCGGACTCCGCCCGCAGGGTCCCTGCAGAGTTGGGACAGGAGAGTCAGGCCTCGTCTTGTCTGAGGAAGGGAACCCCGCTGGCCTGTCGAGTTGCTCAGGGGGTCTCAGGCCCCTCGTCGAGCTGTGTGTGGAACCCGCGGGCCTTTGCGGACGATGCACGGGGGTGGCGGTGCCCCTTCGTGTTGTGCCTTCACCCACAGGGTTGCCTTCGAAGAGGGGTCCGGGCCTCGGGTCCTTCTCAAGGGCGGACCGGGGAATCGGGGGCGTTCGGCATGTGGCCCCACCCACGTGGCTCGTCTCGAATTTCCTCGTGAGACCGGCCTCATCCTGAGGTGCGCCGGGAAGGCCGGGAACCCCTTCCAGACCACGCAGGGGAATCGCCTCTCCTGTCGCGATCAGGAGGGGCGAAGGGGCTCAGAGGAAGCGGTGCCGGGACCCTCGGTGTTCCCCTCGAGGTAACCCGGCGTGTCGGGGGACTTTTGGAGGTCGCAGGAAGGCTGTCAGGGACCGTTTCGCCCTTCAGGGCGGAACAGGGGACGTCCTTGAGACGCCGTGGCGGGCAAGGGCCTCATCTTGCCAAGAGGTGGGAACCACGTGGATTTTCTCGAGTTGCGGCGGCATTCTCGAGTTACGACGGGGATCTCAGCCTTCCCCTTGGGTTGGCCCTGGGAAGCCCAATCTTCCCCTCGGGTTGCGAGGGAAAGCTGGGGGTTGCGCTCGAGTCACCGCAGGGCCGATGAGACCTCACCTAGGCGTGTGTCCGGGACCTAATATTCCTCTCCAGGGAAGGCAGGGATCTCGGGGTTGCATTCCAGGCTCCCCCGGGGAGTCAGGCCTCGTCTCGAGGGGAAGCCAAGGACTCCGCTCTCCTCTCGAGTCGCGACGCGGGTCTCTTGGAGCCCCCTGAGCGGCCTCAAGGGAGTCCAGCCTCCTCTTCCGTTTGGAGAGAGGACCCGGGATTGCTCTCCAGGCCATGCAGGAAAAGAAGGCCCTCAGCTCGCGAGGACGGGGGCGTCTCAGGGGTTTCCTCGAGCTGCGGCGCCCGTGGGGGTTTTCTCCCGAGGCACGACGAGGATCTCAGGGAGCCTCTCGTGCGGCGCCAGGGAAGTCAGGTCTCCATGCGCGTGGCGAGGGGGAGCGCGTCCTGGCTCTCGACTCACGGGAGGGGACTGGGGCCTCGAGACGCGTTGAAGAAGGACTCTCGAGGTCTTTGTCGGGGGGCGGCGGGAAACCCTCGTGTCCCTCGCCTTCTGCCGGGGACCTTAGGGAACTTGCCAGGGTGCCTCTGAGAGGCGAGGGATCCTGTGGAGGTGGCGGGGCCCCTCGGGACTCCGCTGGGTCTGGCGCAACGGAAGAGGGCCTCACCTCGAGGGGAGGCAGGTACCTCAGGTTTCCTCTCCGTTTCGGACTCCGCCCGCAGGGTCCCTGCAGAGTTGGGACAGGAGAGTCAGGCCTCGTCTTGTCTGAGGAAGGGAAGCCCGCTCGCCTCTCGAGTTGCTCAGGGGGTCTCAGGCCCCTCGTCGAGCTGTGTGTGGAACCCGCGGGTCTTTGCGGACGATGCACGGGGGTGGCAGTGCCCCTTCGTGTTGTGCCTTCACCCACAGGGTTGCCTTCGAAGAGGGGTCCGGGCCTCGGGTCCTTCTCAAGGGCGGACCGGGGAATCGGGGGCGTTCGGCATGTGGCCCCACCCACGTGGCTCGTCTCGAATTTCCTCGTGAGACCGGCCTCCTCCTGAGGTGCGCCGGGAAGGCCGGGAACCCCTTCCAGACCACGCAGGGGAATCGCCTCTCCTGTCGCGATCAGGAGGGGAGAAGGGGCTCAGAGGAAGCGGTGCCGGGACCCTCGGTGTTCCCCTCGAGGGAACCCGGCGTGTCGGGGGACTTTTGGGGGTCGCAGGAAGGCTGTCAGGGACCGTTTCGCCCTTCAGGGCGGAACAGGGGACGTCCCTTGAGACGCCGTGGCGGGCAAGGGCCTCATCTTGCCAAGAGGTGGGAACCACGTGGTTTTTCTCGAGTTGCGGCGGCATTCTCGAGTTACGATGGGGATCTCAGCCTTCCCCTTGGGTTGGCCCTGGGAAGCCCAATCTTCCCCTCGGGTTGCGAGGGAAAGCTGGGGGTTGCGCTCGAGTCACCGCAGGGCCGAAGAGACCTCACCTAGGCGTGTGTCCGGGACCTACTATATCTCTCCAGGGAAGGCAGGGATCTCGGGGTTGCATTCCAGGCTCCCCCGGGGAGTCAGGCCTCGTCTCGAGGGGAAGCCAAGGACTCCGCTCTCCTCTCGAGTCGCGACGCGGGTCTCTTGGAGCCCCCTGAGCGGCCTCAAGGGAGTCCAGCCTCCTCTTCCGTTTGGAGAGAGGACCCGGGATTGCTCTCCAGGCCATGCAGGAAAAGAAGGCCCTCAGCTCGCGAGGACGGGGGCGTCTCAGGGGTTTCCTCGAGCTGAGGCGCCCGTGGGGGTTTTCTCCCGAGGCACGACGAGGATCTCAGGGAGCCTCTCGTGCGGCGCCAGGGAAGTCAGGTCTCCATGCGCGTGGCGAGGGGGAGCGCGTCCTGGCTCTCGACTCACGGGAGGGGACTGGGGCCTCGAGACGCGTTGAAGAAGGACTCTCGAGGTCTTTGTCGGGGGGCGGCGGGAAACCCTCGTGTCCCTCGCCTTCTGCCGGGGACCTTAGGGAACTTGCCAGGGTGCCTCTGAGAGGCGAGGGATCCTGTGGAGGTGGCGGGGCCCCTCGGGACTCCGCTGGGTCTGGCGCAACGGAAGAGGGCCTCACCTCGAGGGGAGGCAGGAACCTCAGGTTTCCTCTCCGTTTCGGACTCCGCCCGCAGGGTCCCTGCAGAGTTGGGACAGGAGAGTCAGGCCTCGTCTTGTCTGAGGAAGGGAAGCCCGCTCGCCTCTCGAGTTGCTCAGGGGGTCTCAGGCCCCTCGTCGAGCTGTGTGTGGAACCCGCGGGTCTTTGCGGACGATGCACGGGGGTGGCAGTGCCCCTTCGTGTTGTGCCTTCACCCACAGGGTTGCCTTCGAAGAGGGGTCCGGGCCTCGGGTCCTTCTCAAGGGCGGACCGAGGAATCGGGGGCGTTCGGCATGTGGCCCCACCCACGTGGCTCGTCTCGAATTTCCTCGTGAGACCGGCCTCCTCCTGAGGTGCGCCGGGAAGGCCGGGAACCCCTTCCAGACCACGCAGGGGAATCGCCTCTCCTGTCGCGATCAGGAGGGGAGAAGGGGCTCAGAGGAAGCGGTGCCGGGACCCTCGGTGTTCCCCTCGAGGGAACCCGGCGTGTCGGGGGACTTTTGGGGGTCGCAGGAAGGCTGTCAGGGACCGTTTCGCCCTTCAGGGCGGAACAGGGGACGTCCCTTGAGACGCCGTGGCGGGCAAGGGCCTCATCTTGCCAAGAGGTGGGAACCACGTGGTTTTTCTCGAGTTGCGGCGGCATTCTCGAGTTACGATGGGGATCTCAGCCTTCCCCTTGGGTTGGCCCTGGGAAGCCCAATCTTCCCCTCGGGTTGCGAGGGAAAGCTGGGGGTTGCGCTCGAGTCACCGCAGGGCCGAAGAGACCTCACCTAGGCGTGTGTCCGGGACCTACTATATCTCTCCAGGGAAGGCAGGGATCTCGGGGTTGCATTCCAGGCTCCCCCGGGGAGTCAGGCCTCGTCTCGAGGGGAAGCCAAGGACTCCGCTCTGCTCTCGAGTCGCGACGCGGGTCTCTTCGAGCCCCCTGAGCGGCCTCAAGGGAGTCCAGCCTCCTCTTCCGTTTGGAGAGAGGACCCGGGATTGCTCTCCAGGCCATGCAGGAAAAGAAGGCCCTCAGCTCGCGAGGACGGGGGCGTCTCAGGGGTTTCTTCGAGCTGCGGCGCCCGTGGGGGTTTTCTCCCGAGGCACGACGAGGATCTCAGGGAGCCTCTCGTGCGGCGCCAGGGAAGTCAGGTCTCCATGCGCGTGGCGAGGGGGATCGCGTCCTGGCTCTCGAGTCACGGGAGGGGACTAGGGCCTCGAGACGCGTTGAAGAAGGACTCTAGAGGTCTTTCTCGGGGGGCGGCGGGAAACCCTCGTGTCCCTCGCCTTCTGCCGGGGACCTTAGGGAACTTGCCAGGGTGCCTCTGAGAGGCGAGGGATCCTGTGGAGGTGGCGGGGCCCCTCGGGACTCCGCTGGGTCTGGCGCAACGGAAGAGGGCCTCACCTCGAGGGGAGGCAGGAACCTCAGGCTTCCTCTCCGTTTCGGACTCCGCCCGCAGGGTCCCTGCACAGTTGGGACAGGAGAGTCAGGCCTCGTCTTGTCTGAGGAAGGGAACCCCGCTGTCCTCTCGAGTTGCTCAGGGGGTCTCAGGCCCCTCGTCGAGCTGTGTGTGGAACCCGCGGGTCTTTGCGGACGATGCACGGGTGTGGCAGTGCCCCTTCGTGTTGTGCCTTCACCCACAGGGTTGCCTTCGAAGAGGGGTCCGGGCCTCGGGTCCTTCTCAAGGGCGGACCGGGGAATCGGGGGCGTTCGGCATGTGGCCCCACCCACGTGGCTCGTCTCGAATTTCCTCGTGAGACCGGCCTCATCCTGAGGTGCGCCGGGAAGGCCGGGAACCCCTTCCAGACCATGCAGGGGAATCGCCTCTCCTGTCGCGATCAGGAGGGGAGAAGGGGCTCAGAGGAAGCGGTGCCGGGACCCTCGGTGTTCCCCTCGAGGGAACCCGGCGTGTCGGGGGACTTTTGGGGGTCGCAGGAAGGCTGTCAGGGACCGTTTCGCCCTTCAGGGCGGAACAGGGGACGTCCCTTGAGACGCCATGGCGGGCAAGGGCCTCATCTTGCCAAGAGGTGGGAACCACGTGGTTTTTCTCGAGTTGCGGCGGCATTCTCGAGTTACGACGGGGATCTCAGCCTTCCCCTTGGGTTGGCCCTGGGAAGCCCAATCTTCCCCTCGGGTTGCGAGGGAAAGCTGGGGGTTGCGCTCGAGTCACCGCAGGGCCGAAGAGACCTCACCTAGGCGTGTGTGCGGGACATAATATTCCTCTCCAGGGAAGGCAGGGATCTCGGGGTTGCATTCCAGGCTCCCCCGGGGAGTCAGGCCTCGTCTCGAGGGGAAGCCAAGGACTCCGCTCTCCTCTCGAGTCGCGACGCGGGTCTCTTGGAGCCCCCTGAGCGGCCTCAAGGGAGTCCAGCCTCCTCTTCCGTTTGGAGAGAGGACCCGGGATTGCTCTCCAGGCCATGCAGGAAAAGAAGGCCCTCAGCTCGCGAGGACGGGGGCGTCTCAGGGGTTTCCTCGAGCTGCGGCGCCCGTGGGGGTTTTCTCCCGAGGCACGACGAGGATCTCAGGGAGCCTCTCGTGCGGCGCCAGGGAAGTCAGGTCTCCATGCGCGTGGCGAGGGGGAGCGCGTCCTGGCTCTCGACTCACGGGAGGGGACTAGGGCCTCGAGACGCGTTGAAGAAGGACTCTCGAGGTCTTTGTCGGGGGGCGGCGGGAAACCCTCGTGTCCCTCGCCTTCTGCCGGGGACCTTAGGGAACTTCCCAGGGTGCCTCTGAGAGGCGAGGGATCCTGTGGAGGTGGCGGGGCCCCTCGGGACTCCGCTGGGTCTGGCGCAACGGAAGAGGGCCTCACCTCGAGGGGAGGCAGGAACCTCAGGCTTCCTCTCCGTTTCGGACTCCGCCCGCAGGGTCCCTGCACAGTTGGGACAGGAGAGTCAGGCCTCGTCTTGTCTGAGGAAGGGAAGCCCGCTCGCCTCTCGAGTTGCTCAGGGGGTCTCAGGCCCCTCGTCGAGCTGTGTGTGGAACCCGCGGGTCTTTGCGGACGATGCACGGGGTTGGCAGTGCCCCTTCGTGTTGTGCCTTCACCCACAGGGTTGCCTTCGAAGAGGGGTCCGGGCCTCGGGTCCTTCTCAAGGGCGGACCGGGGAATCGGGGGCGTTCGGCATGTGGCCCCACCCACGTGGCTCGTCTCGAATTTCCTCGTGAGACCGGCCTCCTCCTGAGGTGCGCCGGGAAGGCCGGGAACCCCTTCCAGACCACGCAGGGGAATCGCCTCTCCTGTCGCGATCAGGAGGGGAGAAGGGGCTCAGAGGAAGCGGTGCCGGGACCCTCGGTGTTCCCCTCGAGGGAACCCGGCGTGTCGGGGGACTTTTGGGGGTCGCAGGAAGGCTGTCAGGGACCGTTTCGCCCTTCAGGGCGGAACAGGGGACGTCCCTTGAGACGCCGTGGCGGGCAAGGGCCTCATCTTGCCAAGAGGTGGGAACCACGTGGTTTTTCTCGAGTTGCGGCGGCATTCTCGAGTTACGATGGGGATCTCAGCCTTCCCCTTGGGTTGGCCCTGGGAAGCCCAATCTTCCCCTCGGGTTGCGAGGGAAAGCTGGGGGTTGCGCTCGAGTCACCGCAGGGCCGAAGAGACCTCACCTAGGCGTGTGTCCGGGACCTACTATATCTCTCCAGGGAAGGCAGGGATCTCGGGGTTGCATTCCAGGCTCCCCCGGGGAGTCAGGCCTCGTCTCGAGGGGAAGCCAAGGACTCCGCTCTCCTCTCGAGTCGCGACGCGGGTCTCTTCGAGCCCCCTGAGCGGCCTCAAGGGAGTCCAGCCTCCTCTTCCGTTTGGAGAGAGGACCCGGGATTGCTCTCCAGGCCATGCAGGAAAAGAAGGCCCTCAGCTCGCGAGGACGGGGGCGTCTCAGGGGTTTCTTCGAGCTGCGGCGCCCGTGGGGGTTTTCTCCCGAGGCACGACGAGGATCTCAGGGAGCCTCTCGTGCGGCGCCAGGGAAGTCAGGTCTCCATGCGCGTGGCGAGGGGGATCGCGTCCTGGCTCTCGAGTCACGGGAGGGGACTAGGGCCTCGAGACGCGTTGAAGAAGGACTCTAGAGGTCTTTCTCGGGGGGCGGCGGGAAACCCTCGTGTCCCTCGCCTTCTGCCGGGGACCTTAGGGAACTTGCCAGGGTGCCTCTGAGAGGCGAGGGATCCTGTGGAGGTGGCGGGGCCCCTCGGGACTCCGCTGGGTCTGGCGCAACGGAAGAGGGCCTCACCTCGAGGGGAGGCAGGAACCTCAGGCTTCCTCTCCGTTTCGGACTCCGCCCGCAGGGTCCCTGCACAGTTGGGACAGGAGAGTCAGGCCTCGTCTTGTCTGAGGAAGGGAACCCCGCTGTCCTCTCGAGTTGCTCAGGGGGTCTCAGGCCCCTCGTCGAGCTGTGTGTGGAACCCGCGGGTCTTTGCGGACGATGCACGGGGGTGGCAGTGCCCCTTCGTGTTGTGCCTTCACCCACAGGGTTGCCTTCGAAGAGGGGTCCGGGCCTCGGGTCCTTCTCAAGGGCGGACCGGGGAATCGGGGGCGTTCGGCATGTGGCCCCACCCACGTGGCTCGTCTCGAATTTCCTCGTGAGACCGGCCTCATCCTGAGGTGCGCCGGGAAGGCCGGGAACCCCTTCCAGACCACGCAGGGGAATCGCCTCTCCTGTCGCGATCAGGAGGGGAGAAGGGGCTCAGAGGAAGCGGTGCCGGGACCCTCGGTGTTCCCCTCGAGGGAACCCGGCGTGTCGGGGGACTTTTGGGGGTCGCAGGAAGGCTGTCAGGGACCGTTTCGCCCTTCAGGGCGGAACAGGGGACGTCCCTTGAGACGCCGTGGCGGGCAAGGGCCTCCTCTTGCCAAGAGGTGGGAACCACGTGGTTTTTCTCGAGTTGCGGCGGCATTCTCGAGTAACGACGGGGATCTCAGCCTTCCCCTTGGGTTGGCCCTGGGAAGCCCAATCTTCCCCTCGGGTTGCGAGGGAAAGCTGGGGGTTGCGCTCGAGTCACCACAGGGCCGAAGAGACCTCACATAGGAGTGTGTCCAGGACCTACTATTCCTCTCCAGGGAAGGCAGGGATCTCGGGGTTGCATTCCAGGCTCCCCTGGGGAGTCAGGCCTCGTCACGAGGGGAAGCCAAGGACTCCGCTCTCCTCTCGAGTCGCGACGCGGGTCTCTTGATGCCCCATGAGCGGCCTCAAGGGAGTCCAGCCTCCTCTTCCGTTTGGAGAGAGGACCCGGGATTGCTCTCCAGGCCATGCAGGAAAAGAAGGCCCTCAGCTCGCGAGGACGGGGGCGTCTCAGGGGTTTCCTCGAGCTGCGGCGCCCGTGGGGGTTTTCTCCCGAGGCACGACGAGGATCTCAGGGAGCCTCTCGTGCGGCGCCAGGGAAGTCAGGTCTCCATGCGCGTGGCGAGGGGGAGCGCGTCCTGGCTCTCAAGTCACGGGAGGGGACTAGGGCCTCGAGACGCGTTGAAGAAGGACTCTCGAGGTCTTTCTCGGGGGGGCGGCGGGAAACCCCCGTGTCCCTCGCCTTCTGCCGGGGACCTTAGGGAACTTGCCAGGGTGCCTCTGAGAGGCGAGGGATCCTGTGGAGGTGGCGGGGCCCCTCGGGACTCCGCTGGGTCTGGCGCAACGGAAGAGGGCCTCACCTCGAGGGGAGGCAGGAACCTCAGGCTTCCTCTCCGTTTCAGACTCCGCCCGCAGGGTCCCTGCAGAGTTGGGACAGGAGAGTCAGGCCTCGTCTTGTCTGAGGAAGGGAAGCCCGCTGGCCTCTCGAGTTGCTCAGGGGGTCTCAGGCCCCTCGTCGAGCTGTGTGTGGAACCCGCGGGTCTTTGCGGACGATGCACGGGGGTGGCAGTGCCCCTTCGTGTTGTGCCTTCACCCACAGGGTTGCCTTCGAAGAGGGGTCCGGGCCTCGGGTCCTTCTCAAGGGCGGACCGGGGAATCGGGGGCGTTCGGCATGTGGCCCCACCCACGTGACTCGTCTCGAATTTCCTCGTGAGACCGGCCTCATCCTGAGGTGCGCCGGGAAGGCCGGGAACCCCTTCCAGACCACGCAGGGGAATCGCCTCTCCTGTCGCGATGAGGAGGGGAGAAGGGGCTCAGAGGAAGCGGTGCCGGGACCCTCGGTGTTCCCCTCGGGGGAACCCGGCGTGTCGGGGAAATTTTGGGGTCGCAGGAAGGCTGTCAGTTCCCGTTTCGCACTTCAGGGCGGAAAAGGGGACTTCCCTTGGGACGCCGTCACGGGCAAGGGCCTCATCTTGCGAAGAGGTGGGAACCACGTGGTTTTTCTCTAGTTGCGGCGGGATTCTCGTGTTACGACGGGGGATTACAGGCTTCCTCTTGTGTCGGCCCTGGGTAGCCCAATCTTCTATTCCAGTGGCGAGCGAAAGCTGGGGGTTGCGCTCGAGTCACTGCAGGGCCAAAGAGACCTCATCTAGGCGTGTGTCCAGGACCTAATGCTCCTCTCCAGGGAAGGCAGGGATCTCGGGGTTGCATTCCAGGCTCCCCCGGGGAGTCATGCCTCGTCTCGAGAGGAAGCTAAGCACTCCGCTGTCCTCTCGAGACACGACGCGGATCTCTTGGAGCACACTGAATGGCCTCAAGGGAGTCCAGCCTCCTCTTCCGTTTGGAGAGAGGACCCGGGATTGCTCTCCAGGCCATGCAGGAAAAGAAGGCCCTCAGCTCGCGAGGACAGGGGCGTCTCAGGATTTTCCTCAAGCTGCGGCGCCCGTGGGGGTTTTCGCACTAGGCACGACGAGGATCTCATGGAGCCTCTCTTGCGGCGCCAGGGAAGTCAGGTCTCCATGCGCATGGCGAGGGGGAGCGCGTCCTGGCTCTCGAGTCACGGGAGGGGACTAGGGCCTCGAGACGTGTTGAAGAAGGACTCTCGAGGTCTTTCTCGGGGGGCGGCGGGAAACCCTCGTTTCCCTCACCTTCTGCCGGGGACCTTAGGGAACTTCCCAGGGTGCCTCTGAGAGGGGAGGGATCCTGTGGAGTTTGTGGGGCCCCTCGGGACTCCGCTGGGAATGGCGCAATGGAAGAGGGCCTCACCTCGAGGTGAGGCAGGAACCTCAGGGTTCCTCTCCGTTTCGGACTCAGACCGCAGGGTCACTGCAGATTTGGGACAGGAGAGTCAGGCTACGTCTTTTCTGAGGAATGGAACTCCGCTTGCCTCTCGAGTTGTTCATGGGATTTCAGGCCCCTTGTCAAACTGTGTGTGGAATCTGCAGGTTTTTCCAGACGATGCACGGGGGTGTCAGTGACCCTTCGTTTTTGTCTTCATCCACAGGGTTGCCTTCGAAGAGCTGTCCGGGCATCGAGTTCTTATGAAGAGCGGACCGGGAAATCGGGGTCGTTCAGGATTTGGCACCACCCACGTGGCTAGTCTCGAATTTCCTTATGAAACCGGCCTCATCCTGAGTTGTGCCGCGAAGGTCATGAAACCCTTCCAGACAAAGCAGAGGAATCGACCCTCCTGTGGCGATCAGGAGGGGAGAAGTGGCTCAGATGATGTGCTGCTGGGAACCTCGGTGTTTCCCTCAAGTGAGACAGGTATGTCAGGTAACTTTTGGGGTCGCATAAACCGTTGCAAGTACCGTTTTGCTCTTCAAAATGGAACGTGGGACTTCTCTTGGGGTGCTCCAGCGGGCAAGGGCCTCATCTTGGAATGACTGGGGAACCACTTGGTTTTTCTCGAGTTGCGGTGGGATATTTGAGTTACCAACAGCGAATTCATGCTTCCTCTTGTGTTGGCCCACAAAAGTCTTATCTTCCATTCGAGATTCGAGGAAGATCTGGAGGTGCGCTCTAGTCACTGAAGGCAAAAGAGACCCCACCAAGGCTTTTGTGCAGGACCTAATGTTCATGTCAAGGGGCGACAGGAATCTCGGGGTTGCATTCCAGACTCGCCTTGGAGTCAGGCCTCGTCTCGAGGGGAAGCAAAGGACTCTGCTCTCCTCTCGAGTCGGACGGGTATGTCTTGGAGCCCACTGAGTGGCTTAAAGGGAGTCAAACCTCCTCTGGTGTTTGGAGGGAGGACACGGGATTGCTCTCCAGGCAATGCAGGAAATGAAGGCCCTCATCTCCCGATGACTGGGGAGTCTCGTAGGTTTTCTCGAGCTGTGGCGCTAGTGTGGGGTTTCTCACGAAGTAAGACTGGGAGCTCAGTGAGCCTCTCACGTGGTGCCAGGGCAGTCAGGTCTCTATGCACGTGGTGAGAGGGAGCCCGTCATTGTTCTCGAGTCATGGTAGGGGAATTGGGCCTGAAGACGTGTTAAAGAAGGACTCTCGAGGTCTTTCTTGGGTTGCAGCAGGAAACCCTGGGTTCCATCGACTTGTGCCAGTGACCTCAGGAAGCTTCTCAGCGTGCCTCTGAGAAGTCAGGGTCACTGTGGAGTTGGGAGGGGCCTCTCGGAACTCCACTGGGTTTGGTGCAATGGAAGAGGGCCTCATGACAAGTTGAGGCAGGAACCACAGGGTTCCTCTCCTGGCTTCGAATGCGCCGGATCTGACTCGGATCGCAGAGTCCCTGCAGAGTTGGGACAGGAGAGTCAGGCCTCGTCTTGTGTGGAGGAATGGAACTCTGCTTGACTCTCGCGTTGTTCATGGGGTGACAGGCCACTTGTCGATTTGTATGTGGAACTTGCAGGTTTTTCTGGATGATGCACCGGGGTGTCACTGCCCCTTCGTGTTGTGCCTTGATCCACAGGATTGCCTTCGAGTTGGGTTCTGCCATCGGGTTCTTATCAAGAGCGGACCAGGGAATTGGGGTCTTTTGGCATGCCGCACCACCCACGAGGCTATGTCTCGAATTTCCTCGTGAGACTGGCCTCATCTTGATGTGCGCCAGGAAGGTCGGGAACGCCTTCCAGACAAAGCAGGGGAATCGAACCTCCTGTCGCGATCAAGAGGGGAGAAGAGTCTCAGATGAAGTGGTGCCAGGAACCTCGGTGTTCTCCTCAAGTGAGACTGGTAAGTCGGGGAACTTTTGGGGTCGCATCAAGGGTTCCAAGTAACTTTTCGCTCTTCAATACGGAACGTGGGACTTCTCTTGAGACGCTGTAGCGGGCAAGGGCCTCATCTTTCGATGACGGGGGAACCACGTGGTTTTTCTTGAGTTGCGGCGGGATTCTCAAGTTACGACGAGGAATTCAGGCTTCCTCTTCAACTGGCCCAGGAAAGTCCAGTTTTCATTCGAATTGCGAGTTAGAACTGGGGATTGCTCTCGAGACACTGCAGGGCCAAATAGACCTCATCTAGGCTTGTGTCTAGCACTTAATGTTCGTCCCTAGGGGCGACAGGGATCTGGGGGTTGCATACCAGACTCACCCGGGGAATCAGGCCTTGTCTCGAGGGAAGCAAAGAACTCCGCTGTCCTTTTGAGTCGCGATGGGTATCTCTTGGAGCCCACTGTGTGCCCTAAAGGGAGTCAAGCCTCCTGTGGTGTTTGGGTAGAGGACTCGGGATTCATCTCCAGGCCATGCAGGAAAAGAAGGCCCTCATCTTGCAATGACGGCGGCGTCTCGTGGGTTTTCTAGACTGCCGCGCTAGTGCCGGGTTTCTGACGAGGTACGAGAGGGAGCTCAGGGAGCCTCTCGTGTGGTGCCAGGGAAGTCAGGTCCCTATGAGATGGCTAGGGGGAGCTCGTCATTGCTCTCGAGTCATGGTAGGGTAATCGGGCCTCAAGACGGGTTGAAGAAGGACTCTCGAGGTCTTTCTGCATAAAACCCAGGGTTCCCTTGACTTGTGCCTGCGACCTCAGGGAGCTTCTCAGAGTGCCTCTGAGAAGTCAGGGATACTGTGCAGTTTGGAGGGGCCTCTCGAGACTCCTCTGCATTTGGTGGAATGTAAGAGGGACTCATCTCGAGTTGAAGCAGGAACCTCAGTGTTCCTCTCCATTTCTGACTCAGATCGCAAGGTCCCTGCATGTTGGTACAGGAGAGTCAGGCCTCGTCTTTTCTGGAGGATGGGACTCCTCTTGCCTCTCGAGTTGTTCTCGAGGTGACAGGCCACTTGCCGAGCTGTGTGTGTATCCTGCCCATTTTTCCGGATGATGCACAGGTGTGTTAGTGCCCCTTCGTGTTGTACCTTCATACTCAAGCCTGCCTTCCAAGAGGTGTCCGAGCATCGGATTCTTATCAAGAGCGGACCGGGAAATTGGAGTCTTTCGGCAAGTGGCAAATTTCCCCATGAGACCGGCCTCATCCTGAGTTGTGCAGGGAAGGTCGGGCCCCCTTGCAGACAAAGCAGGGGAATCGACCCACCGGTCACGATCAGGAGGGGAGAAGGGGCTTAAATGAAAGTGGTGCCGGGAACCTCGGTGTTCCCCTTGAGTGAGACCGACGTGTTGGGGGACTTTTGGGGTCGCATCAAGGGTGCCAAGTACCATTTCGCATTTCAAGACGGAACCTGGGACATCTTTTGAAACGCTGTAGCGGGCAAGGGCCTCATCTTGCGATGACGGGAGAACCACGTGGTTTTGCTCGAGTTGCGTCGGGCTTCTCGAGTCATGACCGGGAATTTAGGCTTCCTCTTGTTGGCCTTGAAATCCAATCTTCCATTCAGGTTGCGAGGGGGAGCTGGGGATTGCGCTAGAGTCACTGCAGGGCAAAAGAGACCTAATCTAGGCTTGTGTCCAGGATCTAACGTTGCTCTTCAGGGGCGACAGGGATCTCGGGTTTGCATTCCAGACTCATCCGGGGAGTCAGTTCTCACCTCGAGGGTAAGCAAAGAATTCCGCTCTCGTCTCGAGTCGCGATGGGTATCTCTTGGAGCCCACTGTGTGTACTAAAGGGAGTCAAGCCTCCTGTGGAGTTTGGAGAGAGGACTCGGGATTGAACTCCAGGCCACGCAGGAAAAGAAGGCCCTCATCTCGAGATGACGGTGGCGTCTCGTGGGATTTCTCGAGCTGCGGCGCCAGTGTGGGGTGTCTCATGAAGTACCACGAGGATCTTAGGGAGCCTCTTGTGTGGCGCCAGGAAAATCCAGTATTCCATTCGAGTTGGAAGTTAGAACTGGGGATTGCTCTCCAGTCACTGCAGGGCAAAATAGACATCATCTACGCTTGTGTCCAGGACCTAGTGTTCCACTACTGGGCCGACAGGGATCTCAGGGTTGCATTCTCGACTCACCCGGAGAGTCAGGCCTCTTCTTGAGGGGAAAAAAAGAACTCCGCTCTCCTGTCGAGTCGCGACGGGTATCTCTTGGAGCCCACTGCGTGGCGTAAAGGGAGTGAAGCCTCCTATGGAGTTTGGAGAGATGACTCGGGATTGTTTTCCTGGCCATGCAGGAAAAAAGGCCCTCATCTCGCAATGACGGGGGCGTCTCGTGGGTTTTCTCCAGCTGTGGCGCCAGTATCAGATTTCTCACGAGGTATGACGGGGAGCTCAGAGAGCCTCTCGTGTGGTGCTAGGGACGTCAGGTCTCCGTGCGTGTGGTGAAGGGGAGTGCGTGATTGCTCTCGAGTCATAGTAGGCGAATCGGGCCTCAAGACGCATTGAAGAAGGACTCTCGAGGTCTTTCTCGGGTTGCGGCAGGGAACCCTGGGTTCCCTCGACTTGTGTCGGTGACCTCAGGCAACTTCTCAGGGTGCCTCTGAGAAGTCAGGGACACTGTGGATTTGGGAGGGGCCTTTCGTTACTCAACTGGGTTTGGTGCAATCGAAGAGGGCCTCATCTCGAATGGAGGCAGGAACCTCAGGGGTCCTCTCCATTTCTGACTCGGGTCGCAGGCTACCTGCAGAGTATGGACAAGAGAGTCACGCCTCGTCTTCTGTGGAGGAATGGATCTCCGCTTGCCTTTCGAGTTGTTCACGGAGTGACAGGCCACTTGTTGAGCTGTGTTTGGAACCTGCGGGTTTTTCCGGACGATGCACGGGGGTGTCAGTGCCCCTTCGTGTTGTGCCTTCATCCAAAGGGTTGCCTTCAAAGAGGTGTCCGGGCATCGGGTTCTTTTCAAGAGCGTACCAGAAAATTGGGGTCTTTCAGCATGTGGTACCACCCACGAGGCTACGTCTCGAATTTCCTCGTGAGACCAGCATCATCCTGAAGTGCGCCGGGAAGGCCGGGAACACCTTCCACACAAAGAAGGGGAATCGACTCTCCTGTCGTGATCAGTTGGGGAGATGGGGCTCAGATGAAGTGGGGCCGGGACTCTAGGTGTTCCACTGGAGGGAACCCGGCATTTCAGGGAACTTTAGGGATCGCAACAAGGGAGCCAAGTACCGTTTCCCACTTCAGGACGGAACATGTGACTTCCCTGGGGACGCTGTAGCGGGCAAGGGCCTCATTCTGTGAAGACGTTGGAACCACGTCGTTTTTCTCGAGTTGAGTCTGGATTCTCAAAAACGACGGGGATTTCAGGCTTCCTCTTGGGTTGGCCCTGGGAAGCCCAAACTTCCCCTGGAGTTGCGAGGGAAAGCTGGGGGTTCTGCTCGAGTCACTACAGGGCCAAAGAGACCTCATCGAGGCGTGTGTCCAGGACCTAATATTCCTCTCAAGGGAAGACAGGGATCTCGGGTTTCCATTCCAGACTCCCCCAGGGAGTCAGGCCTCGCCTCGAGGGGAAGCAGAGGACTCCGCTTTCCTCTCAAGTCGCGACACGGATCTCTTGGAGCCCAATGAGTGGACTCAAGGGTGTCGAGCCTCCTCTTCAGTTTGGAGAGAGGACTCGGGATTGCTCTCCAGGCCAGGCAGGAAAAGAAGGCCCTCATCTAGCGATGACGAGGGCGTCTCATGGGTTTCCTCAGGCTGCGGCTCCCATGGGGGTTTTCTCACGAGGCACGACGAGGACCTCAGGGAGCCTCTCGTGCGGTGTCAGGGAACTCATGTCTCCATGCGCATGGCGAGGGGGAGCTGGTCATCACTCTCGAGTCATGGGAAGTGACTAGGGCCTCAAGACGCGTTGAAGAAGGACTCTCGAGGTCTTTCTCGGGTGGCGGCGGGAAACCCTCGTTTCCCTCGACTTCTTCAGGGGACTATAGGGAACTTCCCATGGTGACTCTGAGAGGTGAGGGATGCTGTGGAGTTGGCAGGGCCTCTCGGGACTCTGCTGGGTTCGGCGCAATGGAAGAGGGCCTCATCTCGAGGGGAGGCAGGAACCTCAGGCTTCCTCTCCGATTCTGACTCCGACTGCACGGTCCCTGCAGTGTTGGGACAGGAGAGTCATGCCTCGTCTTGTCTGAGGAATGGAATTCTGGTTGCCTCTCGAGTTGTTCCGGGAGTCTCAGGCCCCTTGTCGAGCTGTGTGTAGACCCTGCGGGTTTTTCCGGATGATGCACGGGGGTGTCAGTGCCCCTTCGTGTTGTGCCTTCACTCACAGGGTTGCCTTCGAAGAGGTGTCCGGGCATCGGGTTCTTATCAAGAGCGGACCGGATAATCGGGGTCGTTCGGCACGTGGCACCTTACACATGGCTAGTCTCGAATTTCCTCCTGAGACCGGCCTCATCCTGAGGTGCACCAGGAAGGCCGGGAACGCCTTCCAGAGAAAGCAGGGGAATCGACTCTCCTGTCGCGATCAGGAGGGGAGAAGGGGTTCAGATGAAGTGGTGCCGGGACCCTTGGTGTTCCCCTCGAGGCACCCAGCGTGTCGGCGAGCTTTTGCGGTCTCATCAAGGGTGTCAAGTACCGTTTCACACTTAAGGACGGAACATGGGACTTCCCTGGAGACGCCGGGAATTTCGGTCTTCCCCTGGAGTGATACCGGTATGTTGGGGAACTTTGGGGTCGCATCAAGGGTGCCAAGTAGCATTTCGAACTTTAGGATGGAACGTGGGACTTCTCTTGAGACTCTAGCTGGCAAGGGCCTCATATTGCAATGAAGGGGGAACCACATGGTTTTTAAGACTTGAGGCTGAATTCTCGAATTACGATGGGAAATTCAGACTTCCTCTTGTGTTGACCGTGGGAAGACCAATCTTCCATTCAAATTGTGAGGGAGAGATGGAGGTTGCTCTCGAGTCACTGTAGGGCAAAATAGACCTCATCTAGGCTTGTGTCTAGGACCTAATGTTCCACTCCAGGGGCGACAGGGATCTCGGGGTTGCATTCCAAACTCACCCGGGGAGTCAGGCCTCGTCTCGAGGGAAGCAAAGGACTCCGCTCTCCTCTCGAGTCGCACCGGGTATTTCTTGGACCCAACTGAGTGGCCTAAAGGGAGTCAATCCTCCTGTGAAGTTTGGAGAGAGGACCAGGGATTGCTCTCCAGGTCAGGCAGGAAAAGAAGGCCCCCATCTCTCCTTGACGGGGGCATCTTGTTTTTTTTCTCGAACTGCGGCGCCACTGTGTGTTTTCTCACGAGGTACGATGGGGTACTCAGGGAGCCTCTTGTGTGGTACTAGGGAAGTCAGTTTTCCTGCTTGTGGCAAGGGGAGCGCGTCCTTGCTCTGGAGTCATGGTAGGGGAATCGGGCATCAAGAGACGTTGAAAAAGGACTCTCCAAGTCTTTCTCGGGTTACTTCAGGAAACTCTGGGTTCCCTCGACTTGTGCCAGTGACCTCAGGTAGCTTCTCAGGGAGCCTCTGAGAATTCAGGGATACTGTGGTGTTGGGAGGGGCCCCTCGGGACACCACTGAGTTTGGTTCAATGGAAGAGGGCCTCTTCTCTAGTTGAGGCAGGAACCTCAGGCTTCCTCTCCATTTCTGACTCCGACCGCAGGGTCCCTGCAGGGTTGGGACAGGAGAGTCAGGCCTCGTCTTGTCTGAGTAATGGAACTCTGCTTGCCTCTTGAGTCGTTCAGTGGGTTTCAGGCCCCTTGTCGAGCTGTGTGTGGAACCTGTGGGTGTTTCCAGAAGATGCACAGGGGTGTCATTGCCCCTTCATTTTGTGCCTTCCCCCACAGGGTTGCCTTCAAAGAGGTGTCCGGGCATCGGGTTCATTTCAAGAGCGGACCAGGAAATCGGGGTCGTTCGGCATGTGGCAGCACCAACGTGGCTCATCTCGAATTTCCTCGTGAGACCAGCATCATCCTGAAGTGCGCCGGGAAGGCCGGGAACACCTTCCACACAAAGAAGGGGAATCGACTCTCCTGTCGTGATCAGGTGGGGAGATGGGGCTCAGATGAAGTGGGGCCGGGACTCTAGGTGTTCCACTCGAGGGAACCCGGCATTTCAGGGAACTTTAGGGGTCGCAACAAGGGAGCCAAGTACCGTTTCCCACTTCAGGACGGAACATGTGACTTCCCTGGGGACGCTGTAGCGAGCAAGGGCCTCATTCTGTGAAGACGTTGGAACCACGTCGTTTTTCTCGAGTTGAGTCTGGATTCTCGAAAACGACGGGGATTTCAGGCTTCCTCTTGGGTTGGCCCTGGGAAGCCCAATCTTCCCCTGGAGTTGCGAGGGAAAGCTGGGGGTTCTGCTCGAGTCACTACAGGGCCAAAGAGACCTCATCGAGGCGTGTGTCCAGGACCTAATATTCCTCTCAAGGGAAGACAGGGATCTCGGGTTTCCATTCCAGACTCCCCCAGGGAGTCAGGCCTCGCCTCGAGGGGAAGCAGAGGACTCCGCTTTCCTCTCAAGTCGCGACACGGATCTCTTGGAGCCCAATGAGTGGACTCAAGGGTGTCGAGCCTCCTCTTCAGTTTGGAGAGAGGACTCGGGATTGCTCTCCAGGCCAGGCAGGAAAAGAAGGCCCTCATCTAGCGATGACGAGGGCGTCTCATGGGTTTCCTCAGGCTGCGGCTCCCATGGGGGTTTTCTCACGAGGCACGACGAGGACCTCAGGGAGCCTCTCGTGCGGTGCCAGGGAACTCATGTCTCCATGCGCATGGCGAGGGGGAGCTGGTCATCACTCTCGAGTCATGGGAAGTGACTAGGGCCTCAAGACGCGTTGAAGAAGGACTCTCGAGGTCTTTCTCGGGTGGCGGCGGGAAACCCTCGTTTCCCTCGACTTCTTCAGGGGACTATAGGGAACTTCCCATGGTGACTCTGAGAGGTGAGGGATGCTGTGGAGTTGGCAGGGCCTCTCGGGACTCTGCTGGGTTCGGCGCAATGGAAGAGGGCCTCATCTCGAGGGGAGGCAGGAACCTCAGGCTTCCTCTCCGATTCTGACTCCGACTGCACGGTCCCTGCAGTGTTGGGACAGGAGAGTCATGCCTCGTCTTGTCTGAGGAATGGAATTCTGGTTGCCTCTCGAGTTGTTCCGGGAGTCTCAGGCCCCTTGTCGAGCTGTGTGTAGACCCTGCGGGTTTTTCCGGATGATGCACGGGGGTGTCAGTGCCCCTTCGTGTTGTGCCTTCACTCACAGGGTTGCCTTCGAAGAGGTGTCCGGGCATCGGGTTCTTATCAAGAGCGGACCGGATAATCGGGGTCGTTCGGCACGTGGCACCTTACACATGGCTAGTCTCGAATTTCCTCCTGAGACCGGCCTCATCCTGAGGTGCACCAGGAAGGCCGGGAACCCCTTCCAGAGAAAGCAGGGGAATCGACTCTCCTGTCGCGATCAGGAGGGGAGAAGGGGCTCAGATGAAGTGGTGCCGGGACCCTTGGTGTTTCCCTCGAGGCACCCAGCGTGTCGGCGAGCTTTTGCGGTCTCATCAAGGGTGTCAAGTACCGTTTCACACTTAAGGACGGAACATGGGACTTCCCTGGTTTCGGTCTTCCCCTGGAGTGATACCGGTATGTTGGGGAACTTTGGGGTCACATCAAGGGTGCCAAGTAGCATTTCAAACTTTAAGATGGAACGTGGGACTTCTCTTGAGACTCTAGCTGGCAAGGGCGTCATATTGCAATGAAGGGGGAACCACATGGTTTTTAAGACTTGAGGCTGAATTCTCGAATTACGATGGGAAATTCAGACTTCCTCTTGTGTTGACCGTGGGAAGACCAATCTTCCATTCAAATTGTGAGGGAGAGATGGAGGTTGCTCTCGAGTCACTGTAGGGCAAAATAGACCTCATCTAGGCTTGTGTCTAGGACCTAATGTTCCACTCCAGGGGCGACAGGGATCTCGGTGTTGCATTCCAAACTCACCCGGGGAGTCAGGCCTCGTCTCGAGGGAAGCAAAGGACTCCGCTCTCCTCTCGAGTCGCACCGGGTATTTCTTGGACCCAACTGAGTGGCCTAAAGGGAGTCAATCCTCCTGTGAAGTTTGGAGAGAGGACCAGGGATTGCTCTCCAGGTCAGGCAGGAAAAGAAGGCCCCCATCTCTCCTTGACGGGGGCATCTTGTGGTTTTTCTCGAACTGCGGCGCCACTGTGTGTTTTCTCACGAGGTACGATGGGGTACTCAGGGAGCCTCTTGTGTGGTACTAGGGAAGTCAGTTTTCCTGCTTGTGGCGAGGGGAGCGCGTCCTTGCTCTGGAGTCATGGTAGGGGAATCGGGCATCAAGAGACGTTGAAAAAGGACTCTCCAAGTCTTTCTCGGGTTACTTCAGGAAACTCTGGGTTCCCTCGACTTGTGCCAGTGACCTCAGGTAGCTTCTCAGGGAGCCTCTGAGAATTCAGGGATACTGTGGTGTTGGGAGGGGCCCCTCGGGACACCACTGAGTTTGGTTCAATGGAAGAGGGCCTCTTCTCTAGTTGAGGCAGGAACCTCAGGCTTCCTCTCCATTTCTGACTCTGACCGCAGGGTCCCTGCAGGGTTGGGACAGGAGAGTCAGGCCTCGTCTTGTCTGAGTAATGGAACTCTGCTTGCCTCTTGAGTCGTTCAGTGGGTTTCAGGCCCCTTGTCGAGCTGTGTGTGGAACCTGCGGGTGTTTCCAGAAGATGCACAGGGGTGTCATTGCCCCTTCGTGTTGTGCCTTCCCCCACAGGGTTGCCTTCAAAGAGGTGTCCGGGCATCGGGTTCATTTCAAGAGCGGACCAGGAAATCGGGGTCGTTCGGCATGTGGCAGCACCAACGTGGCTCATCTCGAATTTCCTCGTGAGACCAGCATCATCCTGAGGTGCGCCGGGAAGGCCGGGAACACCTTCCACACAAAGAAGGGGAATCGACTCTCCTGTCGTGATCAGGTGGGGAGATGGGGCTCAGATGAAGTGGGGCCGGGACTCTAGGTGTTCCACTCGAGGGAACCCGGCATTTCAGGGAACTTTAGGGGTCGCAACAAGGGAGCCAAGTACCGTTTCCCACTTCAGGACGGAACATGTGACTTCCCTGGGGACGCTGTAGCGGGCAAGGGCCTCATTCTGTGAAGACGTTGGAACCACGTCGTTTTTCTCGAGTTGAGTCTGGATTCTCGAAAATGACGGGGATTTCAGGCTTCCTCTTGGGTTGGCCCTGGGAAGCCCAATCTTCCCCTGGAGTTGCGAGGGAAAGCTGGGGGTTCTGCTTGAGTCACTACAGGGCCAAAGAGACCTCATCGAGGCATGTGTCCAGGACCTAATATTCCTCTCAAGGGAAGACAGGGATCTCGGGTTTCCATTCCAGACTCCCCCAGGGAGTCAGGCCTCGCCTCGAGGGGAAGCAGAGGACTCTGCTTTCCTCTCAAGTCGCGACACGGATCTCTTGGAGCCCAATGAGTGGACTCAATGGTGTCGAGCCTCCTCTTCAGTTTGGAGAGAGGACTCGGGATTGCTCTCCAGGCCAGGCAGGAAAAGAAGGCCCTCATCTAGCGATGACGGGGGCGTCTCATGGGTTTCCTCAGGCTGCGGCTCCTATGGGGGTTTTCTCACGAGGCACGACGAGGACCTCAGGGAGCCTCTCGTGCGGTGCCAGGGAACTCATGTCTCCATGCGCATGGCGAGGGGGAGCTGGTCATCACTCTCGAGTCATGGGAAGTGACTAGGGCCTCAAGACGCGTTGAAGAAGGACTCTCGAGGTCTTTCTCGGGTGGCTGCGGGAAACCCTCGTTTCCCTCGACTTCTACAGGGGACTATAGGGAACTTCCCATGGTGACTCTGAGAGGTGAGGGATGCTGTGGAGTTGGCAGGGCCTCTCGGGACTCTGCTGGGTTCGGCGCAATGGAAGAGGGCCTCATCTCGAGGGGAGGCAGGAACCTCAGGCTTCCTCTCCGATTCTGACTCCGACTGCACGGTCCCTGCAGTGTTGGGACAGGAGAGTCATGCCTCGTCTTGTCTGAGGAATGGAATTCTGGTTGCCTCTCGAGTTGTTCCGGGAGTCTCAGGCCCCTTGTCGAGCTGTGTGTAGACCCTGCGGGTTTTTCCGGATGATGCACGGGGGTGTCAGCGCCCCTTCGTGTTGTGCCTTCACTCACAGGGTTGCCTTCGAAGAGGTGTCCGGGCATCGGGTTCTTATCAAGAGCGGACCGGATAATCGGGGTCGTTCGGCACGTGGCACCTCACACATGGCTAGTCTCGAATTTCCTCCTGAGACCGGCCTCATCCTGAGGTGCACCAGGAAGGCCGGGAACCCCTTCCAGAGAAAGCAGGGGAATCGACTCTCCTGTCGCGATCAGGAGGGGAGAAGGGGCTCAGATGAAGTGGTGCCGTGACGCTCGGTGTTCCCCTCGAGGCACCCAGCGTGTCGGCGAACTTTTGCGGTCTCATCAAGGGTGTCAAGTACCGTTTCACACTTAAGGACGGAACATGGGACTTCCCTGGAGACGCCGGGAATTTCAGTCTTCCGCTGGAGTGAGACCGGTATGTTGGGGAACTTTGGGGTCGCATCAAGGGTGCCAAGTAGCATTTCGAACTTTAGGATGGAACGTGGGACTTCTCTTGAGACTCTAGCTGGCAAGGGCCTCATATTGCAATGAAGGGGGAACCACATGGTTTTTAAGACTTGAGGCTGAATTCTCGAATTACGATGGGAAATTCAGACTTCCTCTTGTGTTGACCGTGGGAAGACCAATCTTCCATTCAAATTGTGAGGGAGAGATGGAGGTTGCTCTCGAGTCACTGTAGGGCAAAATAGACCTCATCTAGGCTTGTGTCTAGGACCTAATGTTCCACTCCAGGGGCGACAGGGATCTCGGGGTTGCATTCCAAACTCACCCGGGGAGTCAGGCCTCGTCTCGAGGGAAGCAAAGGACTCCGCTCTCCTCTCGAGTCGCACCGGGTATTTCTTGGACCCAACTGAGTGGCCTAAAGGGAGTCAATCCTCCTGTGAAGTTTGGAGAGAGGACCAGGGATTGCTCTCCAGGTCAGGCAGGAAAAGAAGGCCCCCATCTCTCCTTGACGGGGGCATCTTGTGGTTTTTCTCGAACTGCGGCGCCACTGTGTGTTTTCTCACGAGGTACGATGGGGTACTCAGGGAGCCTCTTGTGTGGTACTAGGGAAGTCAGTTTTCCTGCTTGTGGCAAGGGGAGCGCGTCCTTGCTCTGGAGTCATGGTAGGGGAATCGGGCATCAAGAGACGTTGAAAAAGGACTCTCCAAGTCTTTCTCGGGTTACTTCAGGAAACTCTGGGTTCCCTCGACTTGTGCCAGTGACCTCAGGTAGCTTCTCAGGGAGCCTCTGAGAATTCAGGGATACTGTGGTGTTGGGAGGGGCCTCTCGGGACACCACTGAGTTTGGTTCAATGGAAGAGGGCCTCTTCTCTAGTTGAGGCAGGAACCTCAGGTTTCCTCTCCATTTCTGACTCCGATCGCAGGGTCCCTGAAGAGTTGGGCCAGGAGGGTAAGGCCTCGTCTTGTGTGAAGGAATGCAACTTCACTTGCCTTTAGAGTTGTTCACGGGGTGACAGTCCACATTTGGAGCTGTGAGTGGAATCGGCGGGTTTTTCCAGACGATGCATGGGGATGTCAGTGTCCCTTCATGTTGTGCCTTCATCCACAGGGTTGCCTTCGAAGAGATGTCCGGGCGTCAGGTTCTTATCTAGAGTGGACCGGGAATTCGGGATCTTTCAGCATGTGGCACCAACCATGAGGCTACTTTTCGAATTTCCTCATGAGACCGGCCTCATCCAGAGGTTCGCGGGGAACGTCGGGAACCCCTTGCAGACAAAGCATGGGAGTCGACCCTCCTGTCGCGATCAGGAGGGGTGAAGGGGCTCACAGGAAGTGGTGCCGTGAACTTTGGTGTTTCCCTCGAGTGAGACCGGTATGTCAGGGAACTTTGGGGGTCGCATCAAGGGTGCCAAGTACCGTTTTGTACTTCAGGATGGAACGTGGGACTTCTCTTGATACGCTGTAGCGGCCAAGGGCCTCATCTTGCGATGACGGGGGAGCCACGTGGTTTTTCTCGAGTTGCGGCGGGATTCTCGAGTTACGACGGGGATTTCAGGCTTCCTCTTGTGTTGGGCCAGGGAAGTCCAATCATCCATTCGAGTTGCAACCGAGAGCTGGGGGTTGCGCTCGAGTCACTGCAGGGCAAAGGAGACCTCATCTAGGCTTGTGTCCAGGACCTAGTGTTCCTCTCCAAGGGCCACAGGTATCTCAGGTTTGCATTCCAGACTCACCCAGGGAGTCAGGCCTCATGTCGAAGGGAAGCAAAGGACTCCGCTCTCCTTTCGAGTCGCGACGGGCACCTCTTGGAGCCCACTTTGTGGCCTAAAGGGAGTCAAGCCTCCTGTGAAGTTTGGAGAGAGGACTTGGGACTGCTCTCCAGGCCATGCAGGAAAAGATGGCCCTCATCTCGCGATGACGGAGGGGTCTTGTGGGTTTTCTCGAGCTGCGGAGCCAGTGTGGGGTTTCACACGAGGTACGTCAGGGAGCTCAGGTAGCCTCTCATGTGGCTCCAGGGAAGTCAGGTCTCCATGTGCGTGGCGAGGGGGAGCGCGTTATTGCTCTCGAGCCATGGTAGGGGAATCTGACCTCAAGACGCATTGAAGAAGGACTCTCGAGGTCTTTCTTCGATTGTGGCAGGAAACCCTTATTTCCCTCGACGTTTGCCGGTGGCCTCAAGGAGCTTATCAGAATGCCTATGAGAAGTCAGGGATACTGTGGAGATGGGAGTGGCCTCTCGGGACTCCACTGGGTTTGTTTTAATGGAAGAGGGCCTCATCTCGGGTTGAGGCAGGAACCTCAGGTTTCCTCTCCATTTCTGACTCAGATCGAAGCGTGCCTGCAGAGTTGGGATTGGATACTCAGGCCTCGTCTTGTCTGAGGAAGGGAACTCCGCTTGCCTCTCTCGTTGTTTAAGGGGTGACAGGCCAGTTGTGCAGCTGTATGTGGATCCTGTGGGATTTTCCGGATGATGAACAGGGTTGCCAGTGCCCCCTCGTGTAGTGCCTTCATCCACAGGGTTGCCTTAGAAGAGGTGTCCGGGCATCGGGTTCTTATCAAGAGCAAGACCGAGAAATCGTGGTCTTTCGGCACGTGGCACCAACACGAGGCTACGTCTCGAATTTCTTCGTGAGACTGGCCTCATCCTGAGGTGCGCCATGAAGGTCGGGAACCCCTTCTAGACAAAGCAGGGGGATCGACCTTCCTGCCGTGATCAGGAGCGGAGAAGGGGCTCAAATGAAGTGGTGCCACGAACTTCGGTGTTCCCTTGGAGTGAGACCGGTATATTGGGGAACTTTTGGGGTCGCATCAAGGGTGCCAAGTAGCATTTCGAACTTTATGACGAAACATGGGACTTCTCTTGAGACTCTGTAGCGGGCAAAGGCCTCATATTGCGATGAATGGGGAACCACGTGGTTTTTAAGAGTTGCGGCGGGATTCTCGAGTTACAACGGGAAATTCAGACTTCCTCTTGTGTTGGCCCAGTGAAGACCAATCTTCCATTCGAATTGCGAGGGAGAGATGGGTGTTGCTCTCGAGTCACTGTAGGGCAAAATAGACCTCATCTAGGCTTTTGTCCAGGACATAATGTTCCTCTCCAGGGGCAACAGGGATCTCGGGGTTGCATTCCAGACTCACCCGAGGTAAGGCCTCATCTCGAGGGGAAACAAAGTACTCTGCTCTCCTCTCAAGTCACGACAGGTATCTCTTGGAGCCCATTGAGTGGCCTAAAGGGAGTAAAGCCTCCTGTGAAGTTTGGAGAAAGGACCAGGGATTGCTCTCCAGGTCAGGCAGGAAAAGAAGTCCCCAATCTCGCGATGACGGTGGCGTCTCGTGGGTTTTCCCGAGCTGCGGCGCCAGTGTGGGGTTTCTCACGAGGTATGACGGGGAGCTCAGGGAGCCTCTCATGTGGCGCCAGTGAAGTCAGGTGTCCATGCACATGGCGAGGGGGAGCGTGTCATTGCTCTCGAGTCATGGTAGGGGAATCCGGCCTCAAGACGCGTTGAAGACGGACTCTTGAGGTCTTTCTCGGGTTGCGGCAGGAGACCCTGTGTTCCCTCGACTTGTGCCGGTGACCTCAGGGAGTTGCTCAGGGTTCCTCTGAGAAGACACTGATACTGTGGTGTTGGGAGGGGCCTCTCGGGACTCCACTGCGTTTGGTGCAATGGAAGATTGCCGGGAGCCAGCGAGAGACATTCCACTCGTGACAAATGTCATGAGGAAAGAGTCTCGGCATACGCAAAGGCGGGATCGAGCCTCCGGGAGTTCCCCCGTATATTCTTGAGCATCTACCCCCAAAAACCAAAGTCTGCCTTTTTTATGGCTTTGTTCTCTCACCTCTGACATTACTGGGGATGTCCCCTACCACCATCTCACTCTCTCTGTCAAAGAGCTAACTTACAGCTCCAAATAATAATGTTCCTGGGCAATTAGTAGTGTTTAAATCCAAACCCCTCAGATGGTTTTCTAACTCGCCTGACAAGTTTACCCGGTCTCCTACAGCTATGCATACGATTGTGTACAGTCTCCCAGCCTCGAGACGCACGGGAAGTTTAAGATATTCAAATAGCTTAGAGCCTCTCAGAGAGTTAGAAACTGTCAGAATAAAACTAGTAAAAGATTTCATTGATGAACCAATCCTTTTTGCCAAGTTTCCACATCCCCTGAATTGTATCCTTGAATGTGTGTTAATTAATATAGTTGGTATGTAGAAAAAATAAGTACTGGCCTTGATGTTAGTAACTTTAGACCCTTAAGGTAATAAATTCTTTTCTTTGTTGTAAACCCATTACACATCCTCCCTATAGGAATGCAATTTTATCTTCGAAAGATGGCGCCAAACCTTAAACAATTACTCTTAGAGAAAATAACTCTTATGGTTGATAAGTCTTTGTCAAGAGTCATAAAATGTTAATAGGTCTTCTGGCCAGAAGATGATGTAAATCATCTAAACCATTTTAATACGATAAATCTGCAGAAAAGAAACCCTGGTTTTTGATAAGGAATAAAGACTGCTGACTTTGCATCCCCTATTATCCTCTATGTGTAACTTAGGGTATTAAAACCTGTGTTGAAAATAAAGTTACGGGCCTTGCTCGCCAACGCTTGGTCTCCCCATGTCATTATTCCCCTCAATTTTCAGATGAGTGTCCATCTGGAGCGCGGATATCCTCTGCGACCATTTATTTGCCTGGGCTTCGAAGACCTACTCGATAAGGTGTCTAAGGTGGGGCAACTTCCTCTATTCTAGAGGGCACTTGCAGCCTCCGTGGTCAGAGCTAACCTGGTGTCATGGGTTATATTGATTTTCCGCGTAAACCAAGCTACTCAGCTGCTTTTCTCCACTGAATTTTCCTACTGAGCTATCCTCATTCTATTACTCTGTATATCTTTGATGAGTAAATAAATATATAAATAGGTCGCCTACTCCATCTTCCCTTCGAATACCCTGGATCAGCTGGGGCTGGACCTCTGCAGGTGGCGCCCGAGACAGGCATTTCGAAGGTAAATCCCCAACCCCATTCCCCCAGTGTTCAGTTTTCGGGACAGATAGGATCCCACTTAGGGGGCTGCAGATCCCCCTGTAGAATAGACAGGGCGAGAGGAGTGGGAAGTGTTGAAGAGTTAGAGAGAAAAAATGGTTTCTAAAAAGGCTGACAAAAAAGGCCTAATCTTTAGATAGCTAAAAGCAAAATCTTTTACTATCCTTAAGTTTCTGACATGGGCAACACTGAATCAAATGAAAGACAGCTCTTTATAGGAGTAATTTTACAGTTATTAAGTAAAAGAAGAATCAAGGTTAAAACATCTTCCATTCAATCATTTTTTACATTTGTACAAGACCACTGCCCTTGGTTTCTACAACAAGGCACTGTTAACCTAGGTATCTTGAAAAAACTAGGAAGACAGCTAAGAGCTTATTGTGCTCAGCAAGGTTTGGAAAAAATCCCTACTTACACCTTTCCTCTGTGGAATATGACTAGAGATGTTTTAGATCCAGCTCATGAATTTGAAAAGGTACCTGTTAAAGAGGAAAGTAAAGTTGGAAAAGTACCTGTTAAACAAAAAAGCAAATCTGAAAAGGTACCTGTTATAAAGAAAAGTGAAAATGAAGAGGCTATACCTAGCTATCGACAGCTAAATGAATGGCTAGCCGCTATGACTGCCAATGAGCATGTAAAAGATAGGGATGAAAAGAAAGATCAGCTCTCCCCTCAATTTGAAAAAGGTTTAGAGGAAAGAGCAGCTCGATGCCATTCTGATGAGGATTGTTTTTTTTTTTTAGCTAAAGATGCTCCTAAAAGTTTAAGAAAACATCCCTAATCAGACCATCCGCTCCTAGGAGGTTGAGGGAAACATCCCCGATCAGACAGTTCGTAAGATTTAGTTACCAAACAGTTAAAGGATCTCCGGAACAGAAGAGGAAAACTTCGGGACGCTCCCATCCCCCTATGCCTCCTCCTCCATGTCAGGGTAAAGGGCCACCGCTAGGAGTTTCCCGGAGAAGGATTTTCTCTAGTCCCAAGGATGAACTTGATCCTCACCTTGAGGCTTCTTTTCTAGTCCCCTCTGCAGTTTAGCCAGGGTAAAGAGGTTACAAAATAAATAAAAATATTCTCTAAAATTAAAAAAAAAATTAAAAATGGATTTCTCTGCATCAAAGAATAGACAAATATTTATTGACTGTGGAATATGATTAGAAATGTCCTGGACCTCCGTCACGAGGCTGTTAAATAGCCTATGGGGGAGGCTATAGAGGTGGATGGTGGTGAGTCTCCATTTACTGCACAGATCATATTTTCTGCCATTGAAAAAAAAAAAAAAGGAGGGAGAAAGTGGTCTACCTCCCGAGGAAGGAGAGGGCTTACAGGACGCTGCGGCCGAGAGCCCTGGCGAGCTCCCTCCCCCTCTGCGCAAACGTTTAAAAAACTTATCCACCACTTTCTGATTTAAGGAGACCGCCACCGCCTTCGATTGTGCCTCCCAGGACCCAGGAGTTCCCCACTTTGCCCCAAATGCCTCCCAAAGTGTTGCCTAAGACTGAGGAAGATAAAAAGTTTTTTAAACAAAGGAGCTTTTAGTACACAATATTCAGAGCGTGCTCCTTGGAGAAAACTCCCTCAGGGGGGTCTCACCCAGGCTAGGAGAAAAGCGAAAAGGCAAGGAGATTTAATAACAATATTAACCCCTGATGTGCCACTTACTCCAATTCCAACCGGAGTGGCTGGCCCCCTATCTGAGGACATTGTAAGATTTGTCCTGGGGCGTAGCTCGCTTTCTTTTAAAAAAAAAAATTAAACAAAAAAAAAAAAAAAAGAAAGAAAAGAAATTTCGCTGGTGCATGGTGTAGTAGATTCTGATGATATTGAGAAATTAAAGTCTTGATCTCACTGCCTATCAAAACTGTACAAATTAATAAAGGTCAAAGAGTAACACAGCTTTTACTTTTACCTTACTATCAGACAAGGAAAAACTTGACTTCTCAAGCTAAGAGCCACAAAACATTTGGATCTAGTGATCTAGCCTTTTGGGTGCAGGAAATTACAGTTCCAAGGCCTTTAAAAGATCTTTTAATTCAAGAGAATAAAACGCCAGGGCTATTAGACACAGGAACAGACGTCTCTTAACATTGCTGGGAAAGATTGGCCCAGCTCCTGGCCAACACATAATACTGAAAATGAGTTCGTGGGATTAGAGAAAGTGGTATGTGGGGTGGAGATGCTGTACAGGTGGTACATTTAACAATACTTTATATATTGTTATAAATACATAATATAAATGTATTTGCCTAATTACAGTTTGCCTAATTAGGTATGGGTATAAATAAAATATAATAAAGGTATACCTAATTCTATTTATAGATCTATACTTAATTAATTTGTATATAAATTAATATGTATACTATATACACACACATATATATATACTGTATAATTAAATATATATGGCAGAATATAATGTGTGTGTGGCTGATATTAATTGGTATGGATTGATGTGCTGTGATGATAAATGTTCTATATACTGTATAATTATAAATGTGTGACATGTATTATTACAGTATATTGGTTTGTGTTGGTTGGTATTAGCTGTGTATGTGTTGTATTGTTGTAATATATATTAATTAATATATTAATTATAAAGATTAATTCAAGTATATTGATTTATATATATTATATGTCAATAACTTTATACTTGTTGCCATATATAAATACATATATAAATGCATTTTGCATTTAGGTATATCTGTATACCTGTATACCAAAATGAGATAAGGAGGTTATACATTTATTACTTAAATTTATACAGAGACCTAAACTAAACATTAGACCTAAATTAACATATCCATAGGGAAACAGCTAGACAAATAGTGAAGTTATGTTCCAATTGTAATTAATCACTTAAACGTAAACACACAGGGGCAGACTACAATGATGAGACACTAGATGCCTGAATTACAGGCTACGACTCGGCCCCTGGTCAAGTAAAAAGGCCTCCTTACGGGAGAGTGAAAAAGGCCAGATGTGTTGCTAACTTGTGGGAGAGGGTATGCTTGTATATTTCTACAGAATGCAGATTCTCCGGTTTGGATCTCAGACAAATTCGTCATGTCACATTCCCCAAAGACCAGGTTCGCGGCGCGCGCACTCACTCGCTCCCCCTCCCCCAGCCAGCTCTCGCCTCCGCGCCACCAGCAGCGCCTCGCACCCACCTCTCTGCACCCCGTGACCTAGAGCAAAGAAGTCTGTGCAGCGAGTGAGGGCCAGAGAGGAAAGCGCACCCGCGGAGTGCCATCCAGACCAGCGTGGCCCCACCGGCGAGAGGGGACCGCCCTGAGCCCAAGCGGTGGCGGCTAGCCCTAAACCACGAACCCTGCCCCTCCGCCCACCATAGGCGCCTTGGCCCACAGCCTGCCGCTCGCGTTCTGCCTCCTGATGCTGGGGACACTGCTCCCCCGGGCTGACGCCTACAGCTGCTCCCTGGTTCATCTTGTTTAAACCCTCAATATAATGTTTGCTCCTTTGTAATGCTACAACATCCACCTTATCTTATGATGTAACCACTTATTGAATTATGGTCTTGCTGTATTACAACAACTACAGGATTTAATGCAAACACGACGGTTTGTGGGCTTAATTATCTTGGGAACAGCAGCTTTGATAAGTGCAATCACTTCTGTTACTGTGGCAGCAATATCATTGACTCAACAAGTACATACTGCTCAATATGTTGATTCTATGTCCAAAAATGTTTCTTTAACATTGGCAACACAGGAAGCTATAGAGAGAAAATTAGAAATGAGGGTAGACGCCCTAGAGGAAGCAGTAATACATATTGGGACTGGATTGCAGGCTTTAAAGGTGAAAATGGCATTGTCTTGTCATGCTGACTATCGGTGGATATGTGTAACACCCCTGAAAGTAAATGAGACAGATTTTGAATGGGAAAAGATTAAAAACCATATTTCAGGTATCTGGAACAGCTCTGACATTGGTTGAGACGTAGGGAAACTTCACTATCGAATAGCAACCATGGAGCACTCCCGATTAGATTTTACTGCTGCTGGAACAGCAAATGATTTCTTCCAAACTTTCCCTAACTACATCTCAGGAAAGAATATTCTGTCTAATGTCTTTAGCTATGCTGCGGTGGCTGCTTTAATTCTGCTTCTCATAATCATTCTTCCTTGTATTGTCAGGATTCTTCGGCAGAGTATTCAGAGGCTCGCGACTGAGCTACATCTGGCTGTTTTAAGAAATAAAAAACGGGGAGATGCCGGGAGCCGGCGAGAGACATTCCACTCGTGACAAAGGTCATGAGGAAGGAGGCTGGGCATACACAAAGGCGGGATCGAGCCTCGGGAGTCCTCCCGGATATTCTTGAGCATCTACCCCCCAAAACCAGAGTCTGCCTACTTTATTGCTTTGTGCTCTCACCTCTGACTTTCCTGGGGGCTGTCCCCCACCACCATCTCACTCTCTCTGTCAAAGAGCTAACTTACAGCTCCAATTAATAAAGTTCCTGGGCAATTAGGAGTGTTTAAATCCAAACACGTCAGATGGCTCTCTAACTCGCCTGACAAGTTTACCCGGTCTCCTACAGCAATGCATACAATTGTTTACAGTCTCCGAGCCTCGAGAGGCACGGGAAGCTTAAGATATTCAAATAGCTTAGAGCCTCTCAGAGAGTTAGAAACTGTCAGAATAAAACTAGTAAAAGATTTCATTGATGAACCAATGCTTGTTGCCAAGTTTCCACATCCCCTGAATTGTATCCTTGAATGTGTATTAATTAATATAGTTGGTATGTAGAAGAAATAAGTAGTGGCCTTGGTGTTACTAACTTTAGACCCTTAAGGTAATAAATTATTTCCTTTGTTGTAAGCCCATTACACATCTGCCCTATAGGAATGCAATTTTATCTTCGAAAGATGGGGCAAACCTTAAAATAATTACTCTTAGAGAAAATAAGTCTTACGGTTGATAAGTCTTTGTCAAGAGTCATAAAATGTTAATAGGTCTTCTGGCTAGAAGATGATGTAAATCACCTAAACCATTTGTATATGATACATTTGCAGGACAGAAACTCTGGTTTTTGATAAGGATCAAAGGCTGCTGTCTTTGCATCCCCATTATCCTCTATGTGTAACTTAGGGTATAAAAACCCCTGTTGAAAATAAAGCTACGGGCCTTGATTGCCAACGCTTAGTCTCCTAATGTCATTCTTCCCCTCAATTTTCATCTGAAAATTGAGTGTCCATCTGGAGCGCGGATATCCTCTGCGACCATTTATTTGCCTGGGCTTCGAAGACCACTTGAGAAGGTGTCTAAGATGGGGCACTTTTCGCTATTCGAGAGGGAGCCTGCGGCCTCCGTGGTCAGAGCTAACCTGGTGTCACGGGTTATACTGATTTTCCGCATAAACCAAGCTACTCAGCTTCTTTTCTCCACTAAATTTTCCTACTGAGCTATCCTCATTCTATTACTCTTTATATCTTCGATAAATAAATCAATAGGCCGCCTACTCTGTCTCCCCTTTGAAAACCCTGGACCAGCCGAGGCTGGACCTTGTCAGAAGAGGGCCTCATCTCGATTTGAAGCAGGAACCTCAGGGTTGCTCTCCATTTCTGACTCTGAACACAGAGTCCCTACAGAGTTAGGACAGGAGAGTCAGGCCTCGTCTTGTGTGGAGGAATGGAACTCCACTGGACTCTCGAGTTGTTCACCGGATAACAGGCCACTTGTCGAGCTGTGTGTGGAACCTGCGGTTTTATCCGGACGATGCATGGGGGTGTCAGTTCCCCTTCGTTTTTTGCCTTCATACACAGGGTTGCCTTCGAAGAGGTATCCAGCCTTCAGATTCTTATCAAGAGCAGACCAGGAAATCAGTGTCTTTCGGCATGTGGCACCACCCACAAGCCTACGTCTCGAATTTCTTCTTGAGACGGACCTCAACCTGAGGTGCACCAGGAAGGTCGGTAACCCTTTCAGAAAAAGCAAGTGAATCGACCCTCTTGTCCCGATCAGGAGGGGAGAAGGGGCTCAGATGAAGTGGTGCCGGGAACCTCGATGTTCCCCTCGAGTAAAACTGGGATGTCGGGGAACTTTTGGAGTCACATCAAAGGTGCTAAGTACCGTTTCAAACTTCAAGACGGAACGTGAGACTTCTCTTGAGACGCTGTAGCTGGCAAGGGCCTCATCTTGTGGTGACGGGTTAACCACGTTGTTTTTCTCGAGTTGTGGCGGGATTCTCGAGTTAGGTCAGGAAATTCAGGCTTCCTCTTGTGTTGGCCCAGGGAAGTCCAGTCTTCCATTCGAGTTGCGAGGGAGAGCTAGGGATTGCGCTTGAGTTACTGCAGGGCAAAAGAGACCTTATCTAGGCTTGTGTCCAGGACATAATGTTCGTCTCCAGGGGGGACAGGGATCTCGGGGTTGCTTTCCTGATGCACCCGGGGAGTCAGTCCTTGTCTCGAGGGGAAGCGAAGGACTCCGCTCTCCTCTCGAGTTGCAACGGGTATCTCTTGGAGCCCACTGAGTGGCCTAAAGGGAGTCAAGCCTCCTGTGGAGTTTGGAGAGAGGACTCGTGATTGCTCTCCAGGCCATGCAGGAAAAGAAGGCCATCATCTCGCGATGAAGGGGGCGTCTCGTGGGTTTTCTCGAGCTGCAGCGCCAGTGTGGGGTTTCTCATGAGGTACTACGGGGAGCTCAGGGAGCCTCTCATGTGGCGCTTGGGAAGTCAGGTCTCCATGCGCATTGCGAGGGGGAGTGCGTCATTGCTCTAGAGTCATGGAAGGTGTATCGGGCCTCAAGAACCATTAAAGAAGGACTTTCAAGGTGTTTCTTGGGTCACGGCAGTAAACCCTGGGTTCCCTCGACTAGTGCCGGTGGCCTCAGGGAGCTTCTCAGTGTGCCTCTGAGAAGTCAAGGATACCCTGGAGTTGGGAGGGCCCTCTCGGGACTCCACTGGGTTTGGTGCAATAGAAGAGGGCCTCATCTCGAGTGGAGGCAGGAACCTCAGGGTTCGTCTCCATTTCTGACTCTGATCGCAGGGTCCCTGCAGAGTTGGGACAGGAGAGTCAGGCCTCGTCTTGTAAGGAGGAATGGAACTCCGCTTGCCTCTCGAGTTATTCACGGGGTGACAGGCAACTTGTTGAACTGTGTTTGGAATCTGCGGGTTTTTCCGGACGATGCACGAGGGTGTCAGTGCCCCTTCGTGTTGTGCCTTCTTCCACAGGGTTGCCTTTCAAGAGGTGTCCGGGCATCGGGTTCTTATCAAGAGTGGACCGGGGAATCGGGGTCTTTCAGCATGTGTTACCACCCATGAAGCTACGTATCAAATATTCTCGTTAGACCGGCCTCATCCTGAGGTGCGCCGGGAAGGTTGGGAACCCCTTCCAGACAAAGCACGGGAGTCGACCCTCCAGTCGCAATCAGGAGGGGAGAAGTGGCTCAGATGAAGTCGTACCGGGAACCTCGGTGTTCCCCTCGAGAGAGACCAGGGTGTCGGGGAACTTTTGGAATCGCATCAAGGGTGCCAAGTTTTCACACTTGAAGTGTGAAAACACTTCAAGAAGAAACCTGGGACTTCTCTTTAGACGCTGTAGCGGGCAAGGGCCTCATCTTGCGATGACAGGGTAACCATGTGGTTTTTCTCGAGTTTCGGCGGGATTCTCGAGTTACGATGGGGAATTCAGGCTTCCTCTTGTGTTGGCCCAGGGAAGTCCAATCTTCCATTGGAGTTGCGAGACAGAGCTAGGGATTGCTCTCGAGTCACTTCAGGGCAAAAGAGACCTCATCTAAGCTTGTGTCCAGGACCTAATGTTCCTCTCCAGGGGCGACAGAGATCTCGGGGTTGCATTTTAGATGCACCCGAGGAGTCAGACCTCATCTCGAGAGGAAGGAAAGGACTCTGCTCTGCTCTCGAGTCCCGACGGGTATTTCTTGGAGACCACTGAGTGGCCTAAAAGGAGTCAAGCCTCCTGTGGATTTTTTTTTAATTTTATTTTATTTTTAAACTTTACATAATTGTATTAGTTTTTCCAAATATCAAAATGAATCCGCCTCAGGTATACATGTGCTCCCCATCCTGAACCCTCCTCCCTCCTCCCCCCCATAGCATCCCTCTGGGTCGTCCCAGTGCACTAGCCCCAAGCATCCAGTGTCATGCATCAAACCTGGACTGGCAACTCTTTTCATACATGATATTTTACATGTTTCAATGCCATTCTCCCAAATCTTCCCACCTTCTCCCTCTCCCACAGAGTCCATAAGACTCTTCTATACCTCAGTGTCTCTTTTGCTGTCTCGTACTCAGGGTTATTGTTACCGTCTTTCAAACTTCCATATATATGCGTTAGTATACTGTATTGGTGTTTTTCTTTCTGGCTTACTTCACTCTGTATAATAGGCTCCAGTTTCATCCACCTCATTAGAACTGATTCATTCTATTCTTTTTAATGGCGGAGTAATACTCCATTGTGTATATGTACCACAGCTTTCTTATCCATTCATCTGCTGATGGACATCTAAGTTGCTTCCATGTCCTGGCTATTAGAAACAGTGCTGCGATGAACATTGGGGTACACGTGTCTCTTTCCCTTCTGGTTTCCTCAGTGTGTATGCCCAGCAGTGGGATTGCTGGATCATAAGGCAGTTCTATTTCCAGTTTTTTAAGGAATCTCCACACTGTTCTCTATAGTGGCTGTACTAGTTTACATTCCCACCAACAGTGTAAGAGGGTTCCCTTTTCTCCACACCCTCTCCAGCATTTATTATTTGTAGACTTTTGGATTGCAGCCATTCTGACTGGCGTGAAATGGTACCTCATAGTGGTTTTGATTTGCATTTCTATGATAATGAGTGATTTTGAGCATCTTTTCATGTGTTTGTTAGCCATCTGTATGTCTTCTTTGGTGAAATGTCTATTTAGTTCTTTGGCCCATTTTTTGATTGGGTCATCTATTTTTCTGGAGTTGAGCTGTAGGTGTTGCTTGTATATTTTTGAGATTAGTTGTTTGTCAGTTGCTTCATTTCCTATTATTTTCTCCCATTCCGAAGGCTGTCTTTTCACCTTGCTAATAGTTTGCTTTGATGTGCAGAAGCTTTTAAGGTTAATTAGGTCCCATTTGTTTATTTTTGTTTTTATTTCCAATATTCTGGGAGGTGGGTCATAGAGGATCCTGCTGTGATGTATTTCAGAGAGTGTTTTGCCTATGTTCTCCTCTAGGAGTTTTATAGTTTCTGGTCTTACGTTTACATCTTTAATCCATTTTGAGTTTATTTTTGTGTATTGTGTTAGAAAGTGTTCTAGTTTCATTCTTTTACAAGTGGTTGACCAGATTTCCCAGCACCACTTGTTAAAGAGATTGTCTTTAATCCATTGTATATTTTTGCCTCCTTTGTCAAAGATAAGGTGTCCATATGTGTGTGGATTTATCTCTGGGCTTTCTATTTTGTTCCACTAATCTATATTTCTGTCTTTGTGCCAGTACCATACTGTCTTGATAACTGTGGCTTTGTAGCGGAGCCTGAAATCAGGTAGGTTGATTCCTCCAGTTCCATTCTTCTTTCTCAAGATCGCTTTGGCTATTCGAGGTTTTTTGTATTTCCATACAAATTGTGAAATTATTTGTTCTAGCTCTGTGAAGAATACTGTTGGTAGCTTGATAGGGATTGCATTGAATCTATAAATTGCCTTGGGTAGTATACTCATTTTCACTATATTGATTCTTCCAATCCATGAACATGGTATATTTCTCCACCTATTAGTGTCCTCTTTGATTTCTTTCACCAGTGTTTTATAGTTTTCTATACATAGGTCTTTAGTTTCTTTAGGTAGGTATATTCCTAAGTATTTTATTCTTTCCGTTGCAATGGTGAATGAAATTGTTTCCTTAATTTCTCTTTCTGTTTTCTCATTATTAGTGTATAGGAATGCAAGGAATTTCTGTGTGTTGATTTTATATCCTGCAACTTTACTATAGTCATTGACTAGTTCTAGTAATTTTCTGGTGGAGTCTTTAGGGTTTTCTATGTAGAGGATCATGTCATCTGCAAACAGTGAGAGTTTTACTTCTTCTTTTGCAATTTGGATTCCTTTTGTTTCTTTTTCTGCTCTGATTGCTGTGGCCAAAACTTCCAAAGCTATGTTGAATAGTAATGGTGAAAGTGGGCACCCTTGTCTAGTTCCTGACTTTAGAGGAAATGCTTTCAATTTTTCACCATTGAGGATAATGTTTGCTGTGGGTTTGTCATATATAGCTTTTATTATGTTGAGGTATGTTCCTTCTATTCCTGCTTTCTGGAGAGTTTTTAATCATAAATGGATGTTGAATTTTGTCAAAGGCTTTCTCTGCATCTATTGAGAAAATCATATGGTTTTTATTTTCAATTTGTTAAGGTGGTGTATTACATTGATTGATTTGCGGATATTGAAGAATCCTTGCATCCCTGGGATAAAGCCCACTTGGTCATGGTGTATGATCTTTTTAATGTGTTGTTGGATTCTGATTGCTAGAATTTTGTTAAGGATTTTTGCATCTATGTCATCAGTGATATTGGCCTGTAGTTTTCTTTTTTTGTGGGATCTTTGTCAGGTTTTGGTATTAGGCTGATGGTGGCCTCATAGAATGAGTTTGGAAGTTTACCTTCCTCTGCAATTTTCTGGAAGAGTTTGAGCAGGATAGGTGTTAGCTCTTCTCTAAATTTTTCGTAGAATTCAGCTGTGAAGCCGTCTGGACCTGGGCTTTTGTTGGCTGGAAGATTTTTGGTTACAGTTTCCATTTCCGTGCTTGTGATGGGTCTGTTAAGATTTTCTAGTTCTTCCCTGGTCCAGTTTTGGAAAGTTGTACTTTTCTAAGAATTTGTCCATTTCTTCCACGTTGTCCATTTTATTGGCATATAATTGTTGATAGTAGTCTCTTATGATCCTTTGTATTTCTGTGTTTTCTGTTGTGATCTCTCCATTTTCATTTCTAATTTTATTGATTTGATTTTTCTCCCTTTGTTTCTTGATGAGTCTGGCTAATGGTTTGTCAATTTTATTTATCGTTTCAAAGAACCAGCTTTTGGTTTTGTTGATTTTTGCTATGGTCTCTTTTGTTTCTTTTGCATTTATTTCTGCTCTAATTTTTAAGATTTCTTTCCTTCTACTAACCCTGGGGTTCTTCATTTCTTCCTTTTCTAGTTGCTTTAGGTGTAGAGTTAGTTTATTTATTTGACTTTTTTCTTGTTTCTTGAGGTGTGCCTGTATTGCTATGAACTTTCCCCTTAGGACTGCTTTTACCGTGTCCCACAAGTTTTGGGTTGTTGTGTTTTCATTTTCATCCGTTTCTATGCAAATTTTGATTTCTTTTTTGATTTCTTCTGTGATTTGTTGGTTATTCAGCAGCGTGTTGTTCAGCCTCCATATGTTGGAATTTTTAATAGTTTTTCTCCTGTAATTGAGATCTAATCTTACTGCATTGTGGTCAGAAAAGATGCTTGGAATGATTTCTATTTTTTTGAATTTACCAATGCTAGCTTTATGGCCCAGGATGTGATCTATCCTGGAGAAGGTTCCATGTGCACTTTAGAAAACGGTGAAATTCATTGTTTTGGGATGAAATGTCCTATAGATATCAATTAGGTCTAACTGGTCTATTGTATCATTTAAAGTTTGTGTTTCCTTGTTAAATTTCTGTTTAGTTGATCTATCCATAGGTGTGAGTGGGGTATTAAAATCTCCAACTATTATTGTGTTAGTGTTAATTTCTCCTTTCATACTTGTTAGCATTTGTCTTACATACTGTGGTGCTCCCACGTTGGGTGCATATATATTTATAATTGTTATATCTTCTTCTTGGATTGATCCTTTGATCATTATGTAGTGACCTTCTTTGTCTCTTTTCACAGCCTTTGTTTTAAAGTCTATTTTATCTGATATGAGTATCGCTACTCCTGCTTTCTTTTGGTCCCTATTTGCATGGAAAATCTTTTTCCAGCCCTTCACTTTCAGTCTGTATGTATCCCCTGTTTTGAGGTGGGTCTCTTGTAGACAACATATGTAGGGGTCTTGTTTTTGTATCCATTCAGCCAGTCTTTGTCTTTTGGTTGGAGCATTCAACCCATTTACGTTTAAGGTAATTACTGATAAGTATGATCCCATTGCCATTTACTTTATTGTTTGGGGTTCGAATTTATACACCATTTTTGTGTTTCCTGTTTAGTATTTGTTGGAGAGCTGGTTTGGTGGTGCAGAATTCTCTCAGCTTTTGCTTGTCTGAAAAGCTTTTGATTTCTCATTCATACTTGAATGAGATCCTTGCTGGGTACAATAATCTGGGCTGTAGGTTATTTTCTTTCATCATTTTAAGTATGTCTTGCCATTCCCTCCTTGCTTGAAGAGTTTCTATTGAAAGATCAGCTGTTATCCTTATGGCAATTCCCTTGTGTGTTATTTGTTGTTTTTCCCTTGCTGCTTTTCATATTTGTTCTTTGTGTTTGGTTTTTGTTAATGTGATTAATATGTGTCTTGGGGGGTTTCGCCTTGGCTTTATCCTGTTTGGGACTCTCTGGGTTTCTTGGACTTGAGTATTTCCTTCCCCATTTTAGGGAAGTTTTCAACTATTATCTCCTCAAGTATTTTCTCACGGTCTTTCTTTTTGTCTTCTTCTTCTGGGACCCCTATGATTCGAATGTTGTAGCGTTTAATATTGTCCTGGAGGTCTCTGAGATTGTGCTCATTTCTTTTAATTCGTTTTTCATTTATCCTCTCTGATTCATTTATTTCTACCATTCTATCTTCGAATTCACTAATCCTATCTTCTGCCTCTGTTATTCTACTATTTGTTGCCTCCAGAGTGTTTTTAATTTCATTTATTGCATTATTCATTATATATTGACTCTTTTTTTATTTCTTCTAGGTCCTTGTTAAACCTTTCTTGCATCTTCTCAATCCTTGTCTCCAGGCTATTTATCTGTGATTCCATTTTAATTTCAAGATTTTAGATCCATTTCACTATCCTTACTCGGAATTCTTTATCAGGTAGATTCCCTATCTCTTCCTCTTTTGTTTGGTTTGGTGGGCATTTATCCTGTTCCTTTATCTGCTGGGTATTCCTCTGTCTCATCTTGTTTAAATTGCTGAGGTTGGGGTGTCCTTTCTGTATTCTGGCAGTTTGTGGAGTTCTTTACTGTGGCATTTCCTCGCTGTGTGTGGGTTTGTACAGGTGTCTTGTCAAGGTTTCCTGGTTAGGGAAGCTTGTGTCCGTGTTCTGGTGGGTGGAGCTGTATTTCTTCTCTCTGGAGTGCAATGAAGTGTCCAGTAATGAGTTATGAGATGTCTGTGGTTTTGGGGTGACTTTGGGCAGCCTGTATCTTGAAGCCCAGGGCTGCGTTCCTTTGTTGCTGGAGAATTTGCTTGGTATGTCTTGCCCTGGAACTTGTTGGCCCTTGTGTGGTGCTTGATTTCAGTGTCGGTATGGAGGCATTTGATGAGCTCCTGTCAATTAATGTTCCTCGGAGTCAGGAGTTCCCTGGAGTCAGGGTTTGGACTTAAGCCTCCTGCTTCCAGTTATCTGTCTTACTTTTACAGTAGTTTCAACACTTCTCCTTCTATACAGCACCATTGATAAAACATCTACGTTAAAGAAGAAAAGTTTCTCTACTGTGAGGGTCACTCAGAAAGGTTCACAGCGTTACATGGAGAAGAGAAGAGGGACGAGGGAGTTAGAGGTGACCCAAATGAGATCAGGTGGAATCAATAGTGGAGAGAGTGGGCTGGCCAGTAGTCACTTCCTTATGTGCACTCCACAACTGGACCGCTCAGAGATGTTCACAGAGTTATACAGAGATGAGAAGAAGGAGGAAGTAGACAGAGGTGGCCAGAAGGATAAAAGGGGGGAATGAAAAGGAGGGAGACAGATCCAGCCAGTAATCAGTTCCCTAAGTGTTCTCCACCGTCTGGAATACACAGAAATTCACAGAGTTGGGTAGAGTAGAGAGGGGTTAGGGAGGAGACACAGGCGACCTGGTGGAGAAAAAGGAGAGTCCAAAGGGAGAGAGAGCAGTCAAGCCAGTAATCTTGCTCCCTAGTGAAAAATGGGTACTGAAGATTGGGTTCTTAAAGGTACAAAATTGGTAACAAATACATAAAAGCAAAAATTAAAAATCTAGAGTAGAGTTTGGAATTTCAAAAATACGATGTTAAAGAAAAGAAGAAGGAAAAGAAAGAGAGAAAAAACGAACAAAGAAAAACAAACAAGCTCTCAAAAAATATTAAGAAAATACAGGTACAAAATTGATAACTAATACCAAAAAGCAAAAATTAAAAATCTAGAGTAGAGTTTGGAATTTCAAAAATACAATGTTAAAAAAAAGGAAGAAGAAAACTAAAGAGAAAACAAACAAACAAAAACAAGCAATGTCGCAAAAATTATAAAGAAACTACAGGTACAAAATTGATATCAAATACCAAAAAGCATAAATTAAAAATCTAGAGTACAGTTTGGAATTTCAAAAATACAATGTTAAAGAAAAGAAGAAAAAAAAAAACAAAACAAAAAAACAAGGTCAAAAAATTAATATATATATATATATATATATGAAGTTTGCTGAAGAAGAAAAAAATAGGGTCTTTTTTTTGCAAAGTAATAGGTTATAAAAGTGAAAATTAAAGGAACAATAGAGGACTTAAAATTAAAAAAATTAAAAAAAAGAACGAATGATCATAAAAATATATCTAGGACTTTCTCTGGTTTTGTTGTGAGTATCGTGGGTTCAGTTCATTTTTGGCTAGTTCCTTGGTCCGACTTATATTTCCCAAGATCTATAGGCGCCTTCCTATGTAGTCCTAGTAACCACAGGGTTTTAATCTATTGCCTGTAGCTTCCAAGGCGTTTCCCTCTGTTATAGCTTCTTTTGTTTGCTGGTCTCTTCAGTGTCTGGTTTACGCCCTGACACAAAGGGGACGGTGGAGGACACTTTTTTTTTTTAGGCTCACTTGTTCAGTTGCGCTGTGGGGAGGGAGGGAGGGATGCTGCAAACAAATAACACTGGCGTGCGCTCGCAGTGCCTCAGCCACACTGGGTCTGACCCCGCTCACGGCACGTGTAGCCTCCCTGCCCACACTGCTCGGGCTCTAGGTTGTTCCACTGGGAACAATCCGAGGCTGGCCCTGGGCTGCATGGACCTCCCAGGTCCAAGCTGCTCAGGTTCAGGCACTCGGGTAGTCCTCAGAGGCACAGACTCGGTTGGGCCTGCGTTTTGTGCTCTTCCCAGGTCCGAGCAGCTCAGGTGATGAGGTGTTTGGCGAGCGCCAATGTTGTGACTTATCGCCTCCCCGCCACTCGGTTATCTGGGTGTAAAACAGGCGCACCTTCTCAGGCAGATGTTGACCGTCCAGATCCCCAAGAAGTTTTAGTTAGCAAAGAAGCCTGCTTACAGTTTTATAGATAATGTCTCTCTGGGGCTGCGATTGCCCCCTTCCGGCTCTGGCTGCCTGTCACCGTAGGGGGAAGGTCTGCAGCCGGCCATCTCTGTTCAGTCCTTTGTTCCGTGCGCGGGCCTGGCGGTGTCTTAGGTTAGGGCTGGCTTTTTGCGTGGTAGATATCCCAGAGTCTGGTTTGCTAGCCCAAGTTATTTCGTTCAGATAGCGCTCAGGGTATTCAGGCCAGATTCTTACTCTAAGCGATGCAGCCCGCGCCACGCCTCCCTGCCCAGCCCCTGCTTGCTAATGGTGTGAGCAGGCGTCTGCACTGCTTCGCGGCTGGGGGAGTTACCGTAGGGCTTGCAATCTGCGAGTTTTAATTGCTTATTTATTTTTATCCCCCTTATGTTGCCCTTTGTGCTTCCAAAGCTTGGCAAAGATTTGGCAGTGAAAAGCTTTCCTGGTGTTTGGAAACTTTTCTCTTTTTAAGACTATCTTCCCGGGACGGAAATCCCTCCCTCCCTCTTTTGTCTCTTTTTTTGTCTTTTATACTTTTTCCTACCTACTTTCCAAGAGTTGGGTTGCTTTTCTGGGTGCCTGATGTCCTCTGGCAGCATTCATAAGTTGTATTGTGGAATTTACTCGACGTTTAAATGCTCTTTTGATGAAATTGTTTGGGGGGGAAAGAGTTCTCCCCGTCCTACTCCTCAGCAATCTTGGCTCCTCTCTTGTGGAGTTTGGAGAGAGCACGCGGGATTGCTCTCCAGGCCATGCAGGAAAAGAAGGCCCTCATCTCGCGATGTCGGGGGAGTCTCGTGGTTTTTCTGGAGCTGCGGTGCCAGTGTGGGGTTTCTCACAAGGTACGACCGGGAGCTCAGGGAGCCTCTCGTGTGGTGTCAGGGAAGTCAAGTCTCCATACGAGTGGCGAGGGGGCGCACGTCATTGCTCTCGAGTCATGGTAGTGGAATCAGGGCTCAACAAAATGAAAAAGGACGCTCGAGGTCTTTCTCGGGTTGCAGCAGGAAACCCTGGGTTCCCTCGACTTGTGCCTGTGACCTCAGGTAGCTTCTCAGGGTGCCTCTGAGAAGTCAGGGATACTATGGAGCTGGGAGAGGCCTCTCGGGACTCCACTGGGTTTGCTGCAATGGAAGAGGGCCTAATCTCGAGATCAGGAAGGAACCTCAGGGTTCCTCTCCATTTCTGACTCAGATTGCAGGGTCCCTGCAGAGTTGGGACAGGAGAGTCAGGCCTCGTCTTGTGTGGAGGAATGGAACTCCGCTTGCCTCTCGAGTTGTTCAAGGAGTGACAGGCCACTTGTCGAGCTGTGTGTGAAACCTGCGGTTTTTTCCAGACAATGCACGGGGGTGTCAGTGCCCCTTCGTGATGTGCTTTCATCCACAGGGTTGCCTTCGAAGTGGTGTGCGGGCATCGGGTTCTTTTCAAGAGCGGACCAGGAAATCGGGGTCTTTTGGAATGCGGCACCACACACGAGGCTACGTCTCGAATTTCCTCGTGAGACGGGCCTCATGCTGAGGTGCCCCTGGAAGGTCGGGAAAGCCTTCCAGACAAAGCAGGTTAATCGACCCTACTGTCGCGATCAGGAGGGGAGAAGGGGCTCAGATGAAGTGGTGCCGGGAACCTCGGTGTTCCCCTTGAGTGAGACCGGTATGTCAGGGAACTTTTGGGGTCTCACGAAGCTTGCCAAATACTGTTTCAAACTTCAAGATGAAACGTGGGACTTCTCTTGAGACGCTGTGGCGGGCAAGGGCCTCATCTTGTGATGAAGGGGAAACCACGTGGTTTTTTTCGAGTTGCGATGGGATTGTTGACTTACGACGGGGAATTCAGGCTTCCTCTTCTGTTGGCCCAGGGAAGTCCGTTCTTCCATTCTAGTTGCCAGGGAGAGCTGGGTGGGAATTGCTCTCGAGTCACGGCAGGTCAAAATAGACCTCATCTAGGCTTGTGTCCAGGACCTAATGTTCCTCTCCAGGGGCGATAGGGATCACGGGGACGCATTCCAGACTCACCCAGTGAGTCAGGCCTCGGCTCGAGGGGAAGCAAAGGATTCTGATATCCTCCTGGGTCGCGATAGGTATCTCTTGGAGCCCACTGAGTGGCCTCCAGGGAGTCAAGCCTCCTGTGGAGTTGGAGAGAGGACTCGGGATTGCTCTCCAGGCCATACAGGAAAGAAGGCCCTCAGCTCGCAATGACGGGGGCGTCTTGTGGATTTTCTCGAGTTGGAGCGCAAGTATGAGTTTTCTCACGAGGTAAGACGGGGAGCTCAGGGAGCCTCTCGTGTGGTGCCAGGAAAGTCAGGTGTCTATGCGTGTGATGAGGAGGAGCCCATAAATGCTCTCGAGTCATGGTAGGGAAATCGGGACTCAAGACGCGTTGAAGAAGGAGTCTCGAGGTCTTTCTCAGGTTGCGGCAGGAAACCCTGGGTTCCCTCGACTTGTACCGGTGACCTCAGGGAGCTTCTCAGGGTGCCTCTGAGAAGTCAGGCATACTGTGGACTTGGGAGGCGCTCTCGGAACTCCACTGGGTTTGGTGCAATGGCAAAGGTTCTCATCTCGAGTTGAGGCAGGAACCTAAGGGTTCCTCTCCATTTAAAACTCCGACCACAGGGTCCCTGAAGAGCTGGGACAGGAGAGTCAGGCCTCGTCTTGTGTGGAGGAATGGAACTCCACTTGCCTCTCGAGTTGTTCACAGGATAACAGACCATTTGTCGAGCTGTGAGTGGAACCTTCGTTTTTTTCCGTAAGATGCATGAGGGGGTCAGTGCCCCTTCGTGTTGTGCCTTCATCCACAGGGTTGCCTTCAAAGAGGTGTCCGGACATCGGGTTCTTATCAATAGCAGAGCAGGAAATCGGGGTCTTTCAGAACGTGGCACCATCCATGAGGCTACTTCTCGAATTTCTTCGTTAGAATGGTGTCATCCTGAGGTGCGCCATGAAGATCGGGAACCCCTTCCAGACAAAGCAGGGGAATCGACCATCTTGTCGCGATCAGGAGGAGTGAAAGGGCTCAGATGAAGTCGTGCCGGGAACCTCGGTGTTCCCCTCGAGTGGGACCGGTGTATCGGGAAACTTTTGGGGTCACTTCAAGGGTGCCAAGTACCGTTTTGCACTTCAATACAGACTTGGGGCTTCTCTTGACACGCTGTAGAGGGCAAGGGCCTCATCTTGGGATGACGGGGGAAACACGTGGTTTTTCTCAAGGTGCGGCGGGATTCTCGAGTTACGACGGGGAATTCAGGCTTCCTCTTGTGTTGGCCCAGGAAGTCCAATCTTCCATTCGAGTTTTGAGGGAGAGCTGGGGTTTGCTCTTGAGTCACTGCAGGGCAAAAGAGACCTCATCTAGGCTTGTGTCCAGGACCTAATATTCCTCTCCAGGGCCGACAGCGATCTCGGGGTTGCATTCCAGACGCATCCTGGGAGTCAGAGCTCGACTCGAGGGGAAGCAAAGGACCCCGCTCTCCTCTTGAGTCACCACAGCTGTCTCTTGGAGCCCACTGAGTTGCCTAAAGGGAGTCAAGCCCCCTGTGGAGTTTGGAGAGAGACTCAGGATTGCTCTCCAGGCCATGCAGGAAAAGAAGACCCTCATCTCGCGATGACAGGGGCGTCTTGTTGGTTTTCTCGAGCTGCGGTGCCAGTGTGCGGTTTCTGACGAGGTGCGACGGGAAGCTCAGGGAGCCTTTCGTGTGGCACCAGGGAATTCAGGTCTCCATGCGCATGGCAAGGCGGAGCGCGTCATTGCTCTCGAGATATGATACGGGAATCGGGCCTCAAGACACGTTAAAGCAGGACTCTCAAGGTCTTTCTCGGGTTGCGGCAGGAAACCCTGGGTTCCGTCGACTTCTGCCGGTGACCTTAGGGAGCTTCTCAGGGTGCCTCTGAGAAGTCAGGCATACTGTGGATTTGGGACGGGCCTCTCGGGACTCCACTGGTTTTGTGGCAATGGAAAAGGGCCTCATCTTGAGTGGAGGCAGGAACCTCAGGCTTCCTCTCCATTTTTGACTCGGTGCGCAAGGTCCCTAGAGTTGTGACAGGAGAGTCAGGCATCGTCTTGTGTGGAGGAATGGAACTCCGCTTGCTTCTCGAGTTGTTCACGAGGTGACAGACCACTTGTGGAGCTGTGTGAGGAACCTGCGGGTTTTTCTGGAAGATTCATGGGGTGTCAGTGCCCCTACGTGTTGTGCCTTCATCCACAGGCTTGCCTTCGAAGAGGTGTCCAGGAGTCTGGTTTTGATCAAAAGTGGACCGTGGAATCGGGGTCTTTCGGCATGTAGTATGGCCCTCGAGGCTACCTCTCGAATTTCTTCGTGAGACCGGCCTCATCCTGAGGTGTGCCGGGAAGGTTGGGAATCCCTTCGAGACAAAGCAGTGGAATCGACCCTCCTATCGCGATCAGGAGAGGAGAAAGGCCTCAGATGAAGTGGTGCTGGAAACTTCAGTGTCCCCTCTAGTGAGATCGGTATATAGGGGAACTTTTGGGGTCGCATCAAGGGTGCCAAGTACTGTTTTGCACTTCAAGACGGAATGTGAGACTTCTCTTGAGACGCTGTAGGGGGCAAGGGCCTCATCTTGCAATACGGGGAACCACGTGATTTTTCTCGAGTTGCGGCGGGTTTCTCAAATTACAACTGGAAATTCAGGCTTCCTCTTGTGTTGGCTCAGAAAGGCCAATCTTCCATTCGAGTTGCAAGCGAAAGCTAGGGGTTGCGCTTGAGTCACTGCAGGGCCAAAGAGACCTCATCTAGGCTTTTGTCCAGGACCTAAGGTTCCTCTCCAGGGGCGACAGGGATCCAGGGTTGCATTCCAGACTCACCCTCGTAGTCAGGCCTCATCTCGAGGGGAAGCAAAGGACACCGCTCTCCTCCTGAGTATCGACGGGTATCTCTTGGAGCCCACTGAGTGACCTAAAGGGAGTCAAGCCTCCTTTGGAGTTTGGAGAGAGGATTCGGGATTGCTCTTCAGGTCATGCAGGAAAGAAGGCCCTCATTTCACCATGACAGGGGCGTCTCGTGGGTTTTCTCGAGCTGCGGCGCCAGTGTGGGGTTTCTCACGAGGTACGATGGGGAGCTCAGGGAGCCTCTCATGTGGTGCCGGGGAAGTCAGATCTTCATGCGCGTGGTGAGGGGGAGCGCGTCATTTTTCTCCAGTCATGGTAGGGGAATCGGGCCTCAAGACGCGTGAAGAAGGACTCTCGAGGTTTTTCTCAGGTTACGGCAGGAAACCCTGGGTTCCGTCGACTTATGCCCGTGACCTCAGGGAGCTTTTCAGGGTGCCTCTGAGAAGTCAGGGATACTGTGCAGTTGGGAGGGGCCGCTCCGAACTCCACTGGGTTTGGTGCAGTAGAAGAGGGCCTTATCTCGAGTTGAGGCAGGAACCTCATGGTTCCTCTCCATTTCTGAATCGGATCTCAGTGTCCATGCAGAGTTGGGACAGGAGAGTCAGGCCTCGTCTTGTGTGGAGGAATTTAACTCCTCTTGCCTCTCGAGTTGTTCACGGGGTGACAGGCCACTTGTCGATCTGTATGTGGAACTTGCGGGCTTTTCCAACGATGCAGGAGGGTGTCAGACCCCTTCGTTTTGTGCCTTCGTCCACAGGATTGCCTTCGAAGAGGTGTCCTAGCATTGGGTTCTTATCAAGAACAGACAGGGAAATCGGGGTCTTTCGGCGTGTGGCACCAACCACAAGGCTACGTCTCGAATTTCCTCGTGAGACTGGCCTCATTCTGAGGTGCGCCGGGAAGGTCCGGAACCCCTTCCAGACAAAGCAGGGTAATCGACCCTCCCGTCGCGATCAGGAGGGGATAAGGGGCTCAGAACAAGCGGTGCACCGAACCTTGGTGTTCCCCTCGAGTGAGACCAGGGTGTCGGGGAACTTTTGTGATAACATCAAGGTTGCCAATTATCGTTTTAAACTTCAAGATGGAACGTAGGGCTTCTACTGAGAGGCTGTAGCTGGCAAGGGCCTCATCTTGCGATGACGGGGGAACCACGTGGTTTTCCTCGAGTTGCAGCGGGATTTTCGAATTACGACGGGGAATTCAGGTTTCCTCTTGTGTTGTCCCAGGGAAGTCCATTCTTCCATTCGAGGTGCGAGGGAGAGCAGGGGATTGCTCTCGAGTCACTTCAGGGCAAATGAGACCTCATCTATGCTTGTGTCTAGGACCTAATGTTCCTCTCCAGGGGCGACAGGGATCTCGGGGTTTCATTCCAGACTCACCTGAGGAGTCAGGCCTGGTATATAGGGGAAGCAAAGAATTCCGCTCTCCTCTCGAGTCCCAACGGGTATCTCTTGGAGCCCACAGAGTGGCCTAAGGGAGTCAGGCCTCCTGTGGAGTTTGAAGAGAGGCCTCGAGATTGCTCTCCAGGCCATGCAGGAAAAGAAGGCCTTCATCTCGCGATGACGGAGGCGTCTCGTGGGTTTTCTGGAACCGGGGAACCAGTGTGGGATTTCTCACGAGGTATGACGGGGAGCTCAGGGAGCCTCTCGTGTGGCACCAGGGAAGTCAAGTCTCCATGCGAGTGGCGAGGGGGAACGCGTCATTGCTCTCGAGTCATGGTAGGGGAATCGGGATTCAAGATGCGTTGAAGGAGGATTTTCGAGGTCTTTCTCGGGTTGCGTCAGGAAACCCTGTGTTCCCTCGACTTGTGCCAGTGACCTCAGGGAGCTTCTAAGGGTGCCTCTGAGAAGTCGGGATACTGTGGATTTGGGAGGGGCCTCTCGGGCCTCCACTGTTTTTGGTGTAATGGAAGAGGGCCTCATCTCGAGTGGAGTCAGGAACCTCAGGGTTCCTCTCCATTTCGGACTCCGATCGCAGGGTCCCTTCAGAGTTGGGACCGGAGAGTCAGGCCTCGTCTTGAGTGGAGGAATGGAACTCTGCTTGCCTCTCGAGTTGTTCATGGGATGACAGGCCTCTTGTCGAGCTGTGTGTGGAACCTGCGGCTTTTACCGAATGATGCACGGGAGTGTCAGTGACCCTTCGTTTTGTGCCTTCGTCCACACGGTTGCCTTAGAAGAGGTGTCCGGGCATCGGGTTCTTCTCAAGAGTGGGCCGGGAAATCGGGGTATTTCGGCATGTGACACCACCCACGACGCTATGTCTCGAATTTACTCGTGAGACCGGCCTCATCCTGAGGTGCGCCGGGAATGTGGGGAACCCCTTCCAAACAAAGCAGGGGAATAGACCCTCCTGTCGCAAACAGGAGGGGAGAAGGTGCTCAGATGAAGTGGTGCGGGAACCTCGGTGTTCCTGTCGAGTGAGACCGGCGTGTCCGGGAACATTTGGTGTCGCATCAAGGGTGCAAAGTACCGTTTCGCACTTCAAGACGGAACGTGGTTCTTTTCTTGAGACGCCATAGCAGCAAGGGCCTCATCTTGGGATGACATTGGAAACACGTGGTTTTTCTCGAGTTGCGGCGGGATTCTCGAGTTACGAAGGGGATTTCTGGCTTCCTCTTGTGTTGGCCCAGGGAAGCCCAATCTTCCATTCGAGTTGCGAGGGAGAGCTGGGGGTTGCGCTCGAGTCACTGCAGGGCAAAAGAAACCTCATCCAGGCTTGTGTCTAGGACCTAATGTTCCTCTCAAAGGATGACTGGGATCTTGGGGTTGCATTCTAGACTCACCCAGGAGTCAGGCGTCCTCTCGAGGGGAAACAAAGGACTTCTCTCTCTTCTCGAGTCGCGACGGGTATTTCTTGGAGCCCACTGAGTGGACTAAAGGGAGTCAAGCCTCCTCTGGAGTTTGGAGAGAGGACTCGGGATTGCACTCCAGGACATGCAGGAAAAGAAGGCCCTCATCTCACGATGACGGGGGGTGTCTCGGTGGTTTTACCGAGCTGCAGCGCCTGTGTTGGTTTCTCAGGAGGTACGACGGGGAGCTCAGGGAGCCTCTTGTGTGGCGCCAGGGAAGTTAGGTCTCGATGCGTGTGGCGAGGGGGAGCGCGTCATTGCTCTCGAGTCATGGTAGGGGAATCAGGCCTCTAGACGCGTTGAAGGACTCTCAAGATCTCTCTCGGGTCTTGGCAAGAATACCTGGGTTCCCTCGACTTGTGCCAGTGACCTCAGGGAGATTCTCCGGGTGCCTCTGAGAAGTCAGGGATACTGTGGAGTTGGGAAAGACCTCTCGGGACTCCACTGGGTTTGGTGAAATGGAAGGGGGCCTCATCTCGAGGGGAGGCAGGAACCTCAGGGTTCCTCTCCATTTCTGATTCCGATCGCAGCCCCCTGCATAGTTGGGAGAGGTGAGTCAGGCCTTGTCTTGTGTGCAGGAATGGACCTCCGCTTGCCTCTCGAGTTGTTCACTGGGTGACAGGCACTTGTTGAGCTGTATGAGTAACCTGCGGTCTTTTCCGGACGATGCACGGGGGTGTCAGTGCCCCTTCGTGTTCTGCCTTCATCCACACTATCTTCGAATAGGTGTCTGGGCATCGCGTTCTTATCAAGAGCGGATCGGGAAATCGCGGTCTTTCGGCATGTGGCACCACCATCGAGGCTACGTCTCGAATTTCCTCGTGAGACAGCCTCATCTGAGGTGCGTGGAGAAGGTCGGGAACCCCTTGCAGACAAAGCAGGGGAATTGACCCTCCTTTCGCGATCAGGAGGGGAGAAGGGGCTCAGATGAAGTGGTGCCAGGAACCTCGGTGTTCCCCTCTAGTGCGACCCGTATGTCGGGGAACTTTTGGGGTAGCATTAAGGGTGCCAAATATCATTTCGCACTTGAAGACAGAACGTGGGACTACTCTTGAGATGCTGGAGCAGGCAAGGGCCTCATCTTGCAATGACGGGGGAACCACGTGGTTTTTCTCAAGTTGAGGCGGAATTCTCGAATTACTACTGGGAATTCAGGCTTCCTCTTGTGTTGGCCCAGGGAGGTCCAATCTTCCATTCGGGTTGCGAGGGAAAGCTGGGGAGTGCTCTCGAGTTACTGCAGGGCAAAAGCGACCTCATCTAGCCTTGTGTTCAGGACCCAGTGATCCTCTCCAAGGGCGACAGGGATCTCGGGTTTGCATTACAGACTCACCCGGGGAGTTAGGCCTCGTCTCGAGGGGAAGTAAAGGACTCGGCTATCCTCTCGAGTTGTGACGCATATCTCTTGGAGCCCACTGAGTGGTCTAAAGGGAGTCAACCCTCCTCTTCAGTTTGGAGAGAGGACTCGGGATTGCTCTCCAGGCCATGCAGGAAAAGAAGGCCCACATCTCGAGATGACGGAGGCGTCTCGTGGGTTTTCTCGAGCTGCGGCGCCAGTGTGGGGTTTCTCACGAGGTACGATGGGGAGTTCAGGTAGCCTCTCGTGTGGCAACAGGGAAGGCAGGTCTCCATGGGCGGGGCAAGGGGGAGCGCGTCATTGCTCTCAAGTCAGGGTAGGGGAATCGGGCCTCATGACGGGTTGAAAAAGAACTCTCGATGTCTTTCTAGGGTTGCGGCAGGAAACCCTGGGTTCCCTTGACTTGTGCCGGTGACCTCAGGGAGCGTCTCAGGGTGCCTCTGAGAAGTCAGGGATACTGTGGATATGGGAGAGGCCTCTCGGGACTCCTCTGGGTTTGGTGCAATGGAAGTGGGCCTCATCTCGAGTTGAGGCAGGAACCTCAAGGTTCTGCTCCTGACTTCCTGGAGGCCGGATCTGACTCAGATCGCAGGGTCCCTGTTGAGTTTGCTCAGGAGTGTCAGGTCTCGTGTTCTGCGGAGGAATGGAACTCCGCTTACATCTCAAGTTGTTCAAGGATAACACCACTTTTCGTGATGTGTGTGGAACCTGCGGGTTTTTCGGAGATGCACGGGGGCGTCAGTGCTCCTTCCTGTTGTGCCTTCATCCACAGGGTTGCCTTCGAAGAGGTGTCCGGGCATCGTGTTCTCCTCAAGTGCGGACCGGGAAATTGGGGTCTTTCAGCATGTTCCACCACCCACTAGGCTACGTCTCGAATTTTCTCGTGAGACCGGCCTCATCCTGAGGCGCGCAGGAAAGTCCGGGAACCCTTTCCAAACAAAGCAGGGGAATCGACCCTACTTTCGGGATCAGGAGGAGAGAAAGGGCTCAGATGAAGTAGTGCCGGGAACCTCGGTGCTCTCCTTGAGTGAAAGTCGGGTAACTTTTCTGGTTGTATCAAGGGTGCCAAGTACCGTTTCGCACTTCAAGACGGAACCTGGGACTTCTCTTGAGATGCTGTAGTGGGCAAGGGCCTCATCTAGCGCTGACGGGGGACCCACGTGTTTTTTCTCGAGTTGCGGCAGGATTCTTGAGTTACGATGGGGAATACAGGTTTCCTCTTGTGTTGGCACAGGGAAGTCCAATCTTCCATTCGAGTTGCAAGTGAGAGCTGGAGATTGCTCTCGAGTCACTGCAGGGCAAAATAGAGCTCATCTAGGTTTGTGTCCAGGACCGAGTTTTTCTCTCCAGGGGCGACAGGGATCTCGGGGTTGCATTCCAGACTCACCCGGGGAGTCAGGCCTCGTCTCGAAGGGAATGAATGGACTCCGCTCTCCTCTCGAGTCGCGATGGTTATCCCTTGGAGCCCAAGAGTGGCCTAAATGGAGTTAAGCCTCCTGTGGAGTTTGGAGAGAGGACTCGGGATTGCTCTCTAGGCCATGCAGGAAAAGAAGGCCCTCATCTCGCGATGACGAGGGCGTCTCGTGGGTTTTCTCAAGGTGCAGTGCCTGGTTGGGGTTTATCACGAGATAGGACGGGGAGCTCAGGGAGACTCCTGTGGTGCCACGGAAGTCAGGTCTCCATGGACGTGGCGTGGGGGAGCGCCTCATTGCTCTCGAGTCATGGTAGGGGAATCAAGCCTCAAGACGCTTCGAAGAAGAACTCTCGAGGTCTTTCTCAGGGTGTGGCAGGAAACCCTGGGTTCCCTCGACTTGTGCCCATGACCTCAGGGAGCTTAGCGGGGTTCCTCTGAGAAGTCAGGGATACTGTGGAGTTGAGAGGGGCTTCTCGGGACATCACAGGGACTGGTGCAATTGAAGAGGACCTAATCTCGGATTGAGGCAGTAACGTCAGGGTTCCTCTCCATTTCTGACTCGGATAGCAGGGTCCCTGCAGAGTTGGGACAGGAGAGTCAGACCTCGTCTTGTGTGGAGTAATGGAACTCCGCTTGCCTCTCGAGTTGTTCACGGGATGACAGGCCACCTGTCGAGTTGTATGTGGAACCTGCGGTTTTGGGGGACGATGCACAGGGGTGTCAGTGCCCCTTCATGTTGTGCCTTCATCCACAGGGTTACCTTCGAAGAGGTGACCGGGCATCGGGATCTTATCAATAGCAGACCAGGAAATCGGGGTCTTTCGGCATGTGGCACAACCCACGAGGCTACGTCTCGACTTCCCTCGTGAGACTGGCCTCATCCTGAGGTTCGCCGGGAAGTCTGGGAACCCCTTCCAGACAAAGCAGGGGAATCGACCCTCCTGTCGCCATCAGGAGGGGAGAAGAGGCTCAGCTGAAGCGGTGCTGGGAACCTCCATGTTCTCCTCGAGTGAGACCGGGGTGTCAGGGAAATTTGGGGGTCGCATCAAGGGTGCCAAGTACCGTTTCACACTTCAAGACGGAACATGGGACTTCCCTGGAGACGCTATAGCTGACAGGGGCCTCATATTTCGATGACGGAGGAGCCACGTTGTTTTTCTCCAGTTTCCGCGGGATTCTCGAATTACAATGGGGAATACAGGCTTCCTCTTGTGTTGGCCCAGGGAAGTCCAATCATCCATTCGAGTTGCGAGGGAGAGCTGGGGATTGCACTTGAGTCAATGCAGGACAAAAAAGACCTCATTTAGGCTTGTGTCCAGGACCGAGTTTTCCTCTACAGGGGCAACACGGATCTCGGGATCCCATTCCAGACTCACCCAAGTAGTCAGGCCTTGGCTCGAGGGCAAGCAACGGACTCTGCTCTTCTCTAGAGTAGCGACGTGTATCTCTTGGAGGCTACTGAGTGGCCTAAAGGGAGTCAGGCCTCCAGTGGAGTTTGGAGAGTGGACTCGGGATTGCTCTCTAGGTCATGTAGGAAAAGAAGGCCCTCATCTTACGATGATGGGGGCGTCTCGTGAGTTTTCTCAAGCGGCGGTGCCAGTGTGGGGTTTTCATGAGGTAGGACGGGGAGCGCAGGGAGCCTCTCGTGTGGCGCCAGGGAAGTTAGGTTTCAATGGGCGTGGCGAGGGGAATGCGTCATTGCTCTCCAGTCATGGTAGGGTATCGGGCCTCAAGACGCGGTAAAGAAGGACTCTCAAGGTCTTTCTCAGAATGCAGCAGGAAACCCTGGGTTCACTCGACTTGTGCCAGTGACCGCAGAGAGCTTCTGAGGGTGCCTGTGAGAATCAGGGATACTGTGGAGTTTTAGGGGCCTCTCGGGACTCCACTGGGTATGGCGCAATGGAAGAGGGCCTCATTTCGAGTTGATGCAGGAACGTCAGGTTTCATCTACATTTCTGACTCCGATCGCACGGTCCCTGCAGAGTTGGGAAAGGAGAGTCAGGCCTTCTCTTGTGTGGAGGAATGGAACTCCGCATGCCTCTCTAGTTCTTCAAGGGATGACAGGACACTTGTCGATCTGTGTTTGGAATCTGCGTGTTTTTCCGTACTATGCATGGGGATGTCAGTACCCCTTCGTGTTGTGCATTCATCCACAGGTTTGCTTTCGAAGAGGTGTCCTGGCATCGGGTTCTTATTAAGAGCGGACCGGGAAATCGGGGTCTTTCCGCATGTGGCACCACCCACCAGGCTACGTCTCGAATTTCCTAGTGAGACCGGCCTCATCCTGAGGTGCGCCGGGAAGGTCGGAACCCCTTGCAGACAAAGCAGGGGAATCGACCCTCCTGTCTCGATCAGGAGGGGAGAAGGGGCACAGATGAGGTGATGCCGGGAACCTCGGTGTTCCCTTCCAGTGAGACCAGTGTGTTGGGGAACTTTTGGGGTCACATCAAAGGTGCCAAGTATTGTATCGCACTTCAAGATGGAACGTAAGACTTCTTTTGAGACGCTGTAGCGGCAATGGCCGCATCTTGCGATGAAGAGGGAACGACGTGGTTTTTCTCGAGTTGTGGCGGGATTCTTGAGTTACAACGGGAAATTCAGGCTTCCTCTTCTGTTGGCCCAGGGAAGTCCAGTCTTCCATTCGAGTTGCGAGGGAGAGTTGGGGATTGCTCTCGAGTCACTGCAGGAAAACAGAGACCTCATCTAGGCTTGTGTCCAGGACCTAATGTTTCTCTCCAGGGGCGACAGGGATCTCCGGTTCACATATCAGACACACCCGAGGAGTCAGGCCTCGCCTCGAGGGGAAGGAAAAGACTCCGCTCTCCTCTCGAGTCGCGACGGGTATGTCTTGGAGTCCACTGAGTGACCAAAAGGGAGTCAAGCCTACTGTGGAGTTTGGAGAGAGGACTCGGGATTGCTCTCCAGGCCATGCTAGAAAAGAAGGCCGTCATGTCGCGAAAATGGGGGCGTCTCGTGGGTTTTCTCTATCTGTGGCGCCAGTGTTTGGTTTCTCACGAGGTATGACGGGGAGCTCAGGGAGCCTCTCGTGTGGCGCCAGGGAAGTCAGGGCTTCATGAGTGTAGCAGAGGGAGCGCGTCATTGCCCTCGAGTCATGGTAGGGGAATCAGGCCTCAAAATGCGTTGAAGAAGGACTCTTGAGTTCTTTCTATGGTGGCGGCAGTAAATCCTGGGCTCACTCGAATTGTGCTGGTGACCTCAGGGAGCTTCTCAGGGTGCCTCTGAGAAGTCAGGGATACTGTGGAGCTGGGACGCGTCTCTCGGGACTCCACTGGGTTTTGTGCAATGGAAGAGGTCCTAATCTCGAGTGGAGGCAGGAACCTCAGCGTTCCTCTCGTGACTTCACTGGCGCTGGTCTGATTCGGATCGCAAAGTCCCTGCAGAGTTGGGACAGGAGAGTCAGGCATCATCTTGTGTAGAGGAATGAAACCCCACTTGCCTCTCGAGTTCTTCAGGGGTGACAAGCCACTTGTTGAGCTGTATGTGGAACCTGCAGGTTTTTCCGGACGATGCACGAGGGTGTCAGTGCCCCTTTGTGTTGTGCCTTCATCCACAGGGTTGCCTTCGAAGAGGTGTCCAGGCATCGGGTTCTTATCAAGAGCATACCGGGAAATCATAGTCTTTTGGCATGTGGTACCACCCGCGAGCTACGTCTCGAATTTCCTCGTGAGACTGGCCTCATCCTGAAGTGCCCCGTGAAGGTCGGGAACCCCTTACAAACAAAGCAGGGGAAGTGACCCTCCTATCACGAACATGAGGGGAGAAGGGGCTCAGATAAACTGGTGCCGGGAACCTCGGTGTTCACCTCGAGTGAGACCGATATTTCGGGGAACTTTTGGGGTCACATCAAGGGTGTCAAGTATCATTTTGCACTTCAAGACGGAACGTGGGACTTTTCTTGAGAAGCTGTAGCGGGCAAGGGCCTCATCTTGTGATGACGAGGGAACCAAGTGCTTTTTCTCGAGTTGCGGCGGGATTCTCGAGTTACGAAGGGGAATTCAGGCTTCCTCTTGTGTTGGCCCAGGGAAGTCCAATCTTCCATTCGAGTTGTCAGGGAGAGCGGGGGATTGCTCTCGAGTTACAGAAGGGCAAAAGAGACCTCATCTAGGCTTGTTTCCAGGACCTAATGTTCCTCTCCAGGGGAGACAGGGATCTCGGGGTTGCATTCCAGACCCACCTGGTGAGTCAGGCCTTGTCTCGAGGGGAAGCAAAGGACTCAATTCTCCTCTCGAGTCGCGACGGGTATCTCTTGGAGCCCACTAAGTGGCCTAAAGTGAGTCAAGCCTCCTGTGGAGTTTGGAAAGAGGATTCGGGATTCCTCTCCAGGCCATGCAGGAAAAGAAGGCCCTCATCTCGCGATGACAGGGGCGTATGGTGAGTTTTCTCAAGCTGCGGCGTCAGTGTGGGCTTTCTCACGAGGTACGACAGGGAGCTCAGGGAGCCTCTCTTATGGCGCCAGGGAAGTCAGGTCTCCATGTGCATGGCGAGGGGGTGCGTGTCATTTCTATAGAGCCATGGAAGCAGATTCGGGCTTCAAGACACCTTGAAGTAGGACTCTCGAGGTCTTTTTCCCATTGTGGCAGGAAACCCTGGGTTCCCTCGACATGTGCCAGTGACCTCATGGAGCTTCTCCGGGTGCCTCTGAGAAGTCAGGGGTACTGTGGAGTTGGGAGGGGCCTCTCTGGACTCCACTGGGTTTGGTGCAATGGATGAGAGCCTCATCTCGAGTGGAGGCAGGAACCTCATGTTTCCTCTCCTGGGTTTCCTGTCGCTGGTACTGACTCGGATCGCAGTTTCCCTGCAGAGTTGGTACAGAAAATCAGGTCTCGTCTTGTGTGGAGGAATGGAACTCCACTTGCCTGCCGAGTTGTTCACGGGCTGACAGACCACTTGTTGAACTGTGTTTGTAACCTGCGGGTTTTTCTGGACGATGCACGGGGGTGTCAGTGCCCCTTCGTGTTGTGCTTTCATCCACAGGTTTTCCTTCATAAAGGTGTCAGGGCATCACGTTCTTATCAAGAGCAGACCGGGAAATCGGGGTCTTTCGGCTTGTGGCACCACCCACGAGGCTATGTCTCGAATTTCCTCGTGAGACCTGCCTCATCCTTAGGCGCGCTGGAAAGGTCGGGAACCCCTTCCAGACATAGCAGGGGAATCGACACTCCTGTCGCGATCACGAGGGGAGAAGGAGCTCAAATGAAGTGGTTCCGGGAACCTCGGTGTTCCTTTCGAGTGAGACCGGTATGTCGGGGAATTTTGAGATTGCATCAAGGGTGCCAAGTACCGTTTCGCACTTCAAGACAGAAAGTGGGACTTCTCTTGAGTCGCTGTAGCGGGCAAGGGCCTCATCTAGCGCTGATGGGGGAACCACGTGGATTTTCTCGAGTTTCGGCGGGATTCTCGAGTTACGATGTCGAATTCAGGCTTCCAATTGTATTGGCCCAGGGAAGTCCAATCTTCAATTCGATTTGCGAGGGAGAGCTGGCGATTGCTTTCTAGTAACTGCAGTGCAAAATAGACCTCATCTAGGCTTGTGTCCAGGACCGAGTTTTCCTCTCCAGGTGTGACAGGAACTCGGGGTTGCATTCCAGACTCACACGGGGAGTCAGGCCTCGTCTCGAGGGGAAGCAAAGGACTCTGCTCTCCCTTCAGGTCCTGACAGGTATCTCTTGGAGCCAAGTGAGAGGCCTAAAGAGAGTCAAGCCTCCTGTGGAGTCTGGAGAGAGGACTCGGTTTTGCTCTCCATGCCAGGCAGGAAACAAGTCACTCATCTTGTGATGACGGGGACATAGCGTGGGTTTTCTCGAGCTGCGGTGCCTGAATGGGGTTTTCGAAGAGGTACGATGGGGAGCTCAGGGAGACTCACTTCAGGAGTCAGGGAAGTCAGGTCTCCATGCGCATGGCGATGGGGAGCGGGTTTTGCTCTCGAGTCATGGTAGGGGAATCGGGCCTTAAGACGGGCCGAAGGACTCTCAAGGTCTTTCTCGGGTCGCAGCAGGAAACCCTGGGTTCCCTGGACTTGAGCCGGTGACCACAGGTAGATTATCAGGGTGCCTCTGAGAATTCAGGGATACTGTGGAGTTGGGAGGGGCCTCTCGCGACTCATCTGGGTTTGGTGCAATGGATGAGGGCCTCACCTCGAGGGGAGACAGGAACCTCAGGCTTCCTCTCCGTTTCGGACTCCGACCGCAGGGTCCCTGCAGAGTTGGGACAGGAGAGTCAGGCCTCGTCTTGTCTGAGGAAGGGAACCCCGCTGGCCTCTCGAGTTGCTCAGGGGGTCTCAGGCCCCTCGTCGAGCTGTGTGTGGAACCTGCGGGTCTTTGCGGACGATGCACGGGGGTGGCAGTGCCCCTTCGTGTTGTGCCTTCACCCACAGGGTTGTCTTCGAAGAGGGGTCCAGGCCTCGGGTCCTTCTCAAGAGCGGACCGGGGAATCGGGGGCGTTCGGCATGTGGCCCCACCCACGTGGCTCGTCTCGAATTTCCTCGTGAGACCGGCCTCATCCTGAGGTGCGCCGGGAAGGCCGGGAACCCCTTCCAGGCCACGCAGGGGAATCGCCTCTCCTGTCACGATCAGGAGGGAAGAAGGGGCTCAGAGGAAGCTGTGCCGGGACCCTCGGTGTTCCCATCAGGGGAACCCGGCGTGTCGGGGGAATCTTGGGGGTCGCAGGAAGGCTGTCAGGGACCGTTTCGCCCTTCAGGGCGGAACAGGGGACTTCCCTTGAGACGCCGTCGCGGGCAAGGGCCTCATCTTGCCAAGAGGTGGGAACCACGTGGTTTTTCTCGAGTTGCGGCGGCATTCTCGAGTTACGACGGGGATCTCAGCCTTCCCCTTGGGTTGGCCCTGGGAAGCCCAATCTTCCCCTCGGGTTGCGAGGGAAAGCTGGGGGTTGCGCTCGAGTCACTGCAGGGCCGAAGAGACCTCACCTAGGCGTGTGTCCGGGACCTAATATTCCTCTCCAGGGAAGGCAGGGATCTCGGGGTTGCATTCCAGGCTCACCTGAGGAGTCAGGCCTCGTCTCGAGGGGAAGCCAAGGACTCCGTTCTCCTCTCAAGTCGCGACGCGGGTCTCTTGGAGCCCCCTGAGCGGCCTCAAGGGAGTCCAGCCTCCTCTTCCGTTTGGAGAGAGGACCCGGGATTGCTCTCCAGGCCATGCAGGAAAAGAAGGCCCTCAGCTCGCGAGGACGGGGGCGTCTCAGGGGTTTCCTCGAGCTGCGGCGCCCGTGGGGGTTTTCTCCCGAGGCACGACGAGGATCTCAGGGAGCCTCTCGTGCGGCGCCAGGGAAGTCAGGTATGCATGCGTGTGGCGAGGGGGAGCGCGTCGTGGCTCTCGAGTCACGGGAGGGGACTAGGGCCTCGAGACGCGTTGAAGAAGGACTCTCGAGGTCTTTGTCGGGGGGCGGCGGGAAACCCTCGTTTCCCTCGCCTTCTGCCGGGGACCTTAGGGAACTTCCCAAGGTGCCTCTGAGAGGCGAGGGATCCTGTGGAGGTGGCGGGGCCCCTCGGGACTCCGCTGGGTCTGGCGCAACGGAAGAGGGCCTCACCTCGAGGGGAGGCAGGAACCTCCGGCTTCCTCTCCGTTTCGGACTCCGACCGCAGGGTCCCTGCAGAGTTGGGACAGGAGAGTCAGGCCTCGTCTTGTCTGAGGAAGGGAACCCCGCTGGCCTCTCGAGTTGCTCAGCGGGTCTCAGGCCCCTGGTCGAGCTGTGTGTGGAACCCGCGGGTCTTTGCGGACGATGCACGGGGGTGGCAGTGCCCCTTCGTGTTGTGCCTTCAGCCACAGGGTTGCCTTCAAAGAGGGGTCCGGGCCTCGGGTCCTTCTCAAGAGCGGACCGGGGAATCGGGGGCGTTCGGCATGTGGCCCCACCCACGTGGCTCGTCTCGAATTTCCTCGTGAGACCGGCCTCATCCTGAGGTGCGCAAGGAAGGCCGGGAACCCCTTCCAGACCACGCAGGGGAATCGCCTCTCCTGTCGCGATCAGGAGGGGAGAAGGGGCTCAGAGGAAGCGGTGCCGGGACACTCGGTGTTCCCCTCGGGGGACCCCGGCGTGTCGGGGGACTTTTGGGGGTCACAGGAAGGCTGTCAGGGACCGTTTCGCCCTTCAGGGCGGAACAGGGGACTTCCCTTGAGACGCCATCGCGGGCAAGGGCCTCATCTTGCCAAGAGGTGGGAACCACGTGGTTTTTCTCGAGTTGCGGCGGGATTCTCGAGTTACGTCGGGGATCTCAGCCTTCCCCTTGGGTTGGCCCTGTGAAGTCCCATCTTCCCCTCGGGTTGCGAGGGACAGCTGTGGTTTGCGCTCGTGTCACTGCAGGGCCGAAGAGACCTCACCTAGGCGTGTGTCCAGGACCTAATATTCCTCTCCTGGGAAGTCAGGGATCTCGGGGTTGCATTCCAGGCTCCCCCGGGGAGTCAGGCCTCGTCTCAAGGGGAAGCCAAGGACTCCGCTCTCCTCTCGAGTCGCGACGCGGGTCTTTGGAGCCCCCTGAGCGGCCTCAAGGGAGTCCAGCCTCCTCTTCCGTTTGGAGAGAGGACCCGGGATTGCTCTCCAGGCCATGCAGGAAAAGAAGGCCCTCAGCTCGCGAGGACGGGGGCGTCTCAGGGGTTTCCTCGAGCTGCGGCGCCCGTGGGGGTTTTCTCCCGAGGCACGACGAGGATCTCAGGGAGCCTCTCGTGCGGCGCCAGGGAAGTCAGGTTTGCATGCGTGTGGCGAGGGGGAGCGCGTCGTGGCTCTCGAGTCACGGGAGGGGACTAGGGCCTCGAGACGCGTTGAAGAAGGACTCTCGAGGTCTTTGTCGGGGGGCGGCGGGAAACCCTCGTTTCCCTCGCCTTCTGCTGGGGACCTTAGGGAACTTCCCAAGGTGCCTCTGAGAGGCGAGGGATCCTGTGGAGGTGGCGGGGCCCCTCGGGACTCCGCTGGGTCTGGCGCAACGGAAGAGGGCCTCACCTCGAGGGGAGGCAGGAACCTCAGGCTTCCTCTCCGTTTCGGACTCCGACCGCAGGGTCCCTGCAGAGTTGGGACAGGAAAGTCAGGCCTCGTCTTGTCTGAGGAAGGGAACCCCGCTGGCCTCTCGAGTTGCTCAGGGGGTCTCAGGCCCCTCGTCGAGCTGTGTGTGGAACCTGCGGGTCTTTGCGGACGATGCACGGGGGTGGCAGTGCCCCTTCGTGTTGTGCCTTCACCCACAGGGTTATCTTCGAAGAGGGGTCCAGGCCTCGGGTCCTTCTCAAGAGCGGACCGGGGAATCGGGGGCGTTCGGCATGTGGCCCCACCCACGTGGCTCGTCTCGAATTTCCTCGTGAGACCGGCCTCATCCTGAGGTGCGCCGGGAAGGCCGGGAACCCCTTCCAGACCACGCAGGGGAATCGCCTCTCCTGTCGCGATCAGGAGGGAAGAAGGGGCTCAGAGGAAGCTGTGCCGGGACCCTCGGTGTTCCCATTGGGGGAACCCGGCTTGTCGGGGGAATCTTGGGGGTCGCAGGAAGGCTGTCAGGGACCGTTTCGCCCTTCAGGGCGGAACAGGGGACTTCCCTTGAGACGCCGTCGCGGGCAAGGGCCTCATCTTGCCAAGAGGTGGGAACCACGTGGTTTTTCTCGAGTTGCGGCGGCATTCTCGAGTTACGACGGGGATCTCAGCCTTCCCCTTGGGTTGGCCCTGGGAAGCCCAATCTTCCCCTCGGGTTGCGAGGGAAAGCTGGGGGTTGCGCTCGAGTCACTGCAGGGCCGAAGAGACCTCACCTAGGCGTGTGTCCGGGACCTAATATTCCTCTCCAGGGAAGGCAGGGATCTCGGGGTTGCATTCCAGGCTCACCTGAGGAGTCAGGCCTCGTCTCGAGGGGAAGCCAAGGACTCCGCTCTCCTCTCGAGTCGCGACGCGGGTCTCTTGGAGCCCCCTGAGCGGCCTCAAGGGAGTCCAGCCTCCTCTTCCGTTTGGAGAGAGGACCCGGGATTGCTCTCCAGGCCATGCAGGAAAAGAAGGCCCTCAGCTCACGAGGACGGGGTCGTCTCAGGGGTTTCCTCGAGCTGCGGCGCCCGTGGGGGTTTTCTCCCGAGGCACGACGAGGATCTCAGGGAGCCTCTCGTGCGGCGCCAGGGAAGTCAGGTATGCATGAGTGTGGCGAGGGGGAGCGCGTCGTGGCTCTCGAGTCACGGGAGGGGACTAGGGCCTCGAGACGCGTTGAAGAAGGACTCTCGAGGTCTTTGTCGGGGGGCGGCGGGAAACCCTCGTTTCCCTCGCCTTCTGCCGGGGACCTTAGGGAACTTCCCAAGGTGCCTCTGAGAGGCGAGGGATCCTGTGGAGGTGGCGGGGCCCCTCGGGACTCCGCTGGGTCTGGCGCAACGGAAGAGGGCCTCACCTCGAGGGGAGGCAGGAACCTCAGGCTTCCTCTGGGTTTCGGACTCCGACCGCAGGGTCCCTGCAGAGTTGGGACAGGAGAGTCAGGCCTCGTCTTGTCTGAGGAAGGGAACCCCGCTGGCCTCTCGAGTTGCTCAGGGGGTCTCAGGCCCCTCGTCGAGCTGTGTGTGGAACCTGCGGGTCTTTGCGGACGATGCACGGGGGTGGCAGTGCCCCTTCGTGTTGTGCCTTCACCCACAGGGTTGTCTTCGAAGAGGGGTCCAGGCCTCGGGTCCTTCTCAAGAGCGGACCGGGGAATCGGGGGCGTTCGGCATGTGGCACCACCCACGTGGCTCGTCTCGAATTTCCTCGTGAGACCGGCCTCATCCTGAGGTGCGCCGGGAAGGCAGGGAACACCTTCCAGACCACGCAGGGGAATCGCCTCTCCTGTCGCGATCAGGAGGGAAGAAGGGGCTCAGAGGAAGCTGTGCCGGGACCCTCGGTGTTCCCATTGGGGGAACCCGGCTTGTCAGGGGAATCTTGGGGGTCGCAGGAAGGCTGTCAGGGACCGTTTCGCCCTTCAGGGCGGAACAGGGGACTTCCCTTGAGACGCCGTCGCGGGCAAGGGCCTCATCTTGCCAAGAGGTGGGAACCACGTGGTTTTTCTCGAGTTGCAGCGGCATTCTCGAGTTACGACGGGGATCTCAGCCTTCCCCTTGGGTTGGCCCTGGGAAGCCCAATCTTCCCCTCGCGTTGCGAGGGAAAGCTGGGGGTTGCGCTCGAGTCACTGCAGGGCCGAAGAGACCTCACCTAGGCGTTTGTCCGGGACCTAATATTCCTCTCCAGGGAAGGCAGGGATCTGGGGGTTGCATTCCAGGCTCACCTGAGGAGTCAGGCCTCGTCTCGAGGGGAAGCCAAGGACTCCGTTCTCCTCTCGAGTCGCGACGCGGTTCTCTTGGAGCCCCCTGAGCGGCCTCAAGGGAGTCCAGCCTCCTCTTCCGTTTGGAGAGAGGACCCGGGATTGCTCTCCAGGCCATGCAGGAAAAGAAGGCCCTCAGCTCGCGAGGACGGGGGCGTCTCAGGGGTTTTCTCGAGCTGCGGCGCCCGTGGGGGTTTTCTCCCGAGGCACGACGAGGATCTCAGGGAGCCTCTCGTGCGGCGCCAGGGAAGTCAGGTATGTATGCGTGTGGCGAGGGGGAGCGCGTCGTGGCTCTCGAGTCACGGGAGGGGACTAGGGCCTCGAGATGCGTTGAAGAAGGACTCTCGAGTTCTTTGTGGGGGGGTCAGGAAACCGTCGTTTCCCTCGCCTTCTGCCGGGGACCTTAGGGAACTTCCCAGGGTGCCTCTGAGAGGCGAGGGATCCTGTGGAGGTGGCGGGGCCCCTCGAGACTCCGCTGGGTCTGGCGCAACGGAAGAGGGCCTCACCTCGAGGGGAGGCAGGAACCTCCGGCTTCCTCTCCGTTTCGGACTCCGACCGCAGGGTCCCTGCAGAGTTGGGACAGGAGAGTCAGGCCTCGTCTTGTCTGAGGAAGGGAACCCCGCTGGCCTCTCGAGTTGCTCAGGGGGTCTCAGGCCCCTGGTCGAGCTGTGTGTGGAACCCGCGGGTCTTTGCGGACGATGCACGGGGGTGGCAGTGCCCCTTTGTGTTGTGCCCTCAGCCACAGGGTTGCCTTCGAAGAGGGGTCCGGGCCTCGGGTCCTTCTCAAGAGCGGACCGGGGAATCGGGGGCGTTCGGCATGTGGCCCCACCCACGTGGCTCGTCTCGAATTTCCTCGTGAGACCGGCCTCATCCTGAGGTGCGCAAGGAAGGCCGGGAACCCCTTCCAGACCACGCAGGGGAATCGCCTCTCCTGTCGCGATCAGGAGGGGAGAAGGGGCTCAGAGGAAGCGGTGCCGGGACACTCGGTGTTCCCCTCGGGGGACCCCGGCGTGTCGGGGGACTTTTGGGGGTCACAGGAAGGCTGTCAGGGACCGTTTCGCCCTTCAGGGCGGAACAGGGGACTTCCCTTGAGACGCCATCGCGGGCAAGGGCCTCATCTTGCCAAGAGGTGGGAACCACGTGGTTTTTCTCGAGTTGCGGCGGGATTCTCGAGTTACGTCGGGGATCTCAGCCTTCCCCTTGGGTTGGCCCTGTGAAGTCCAATCTTCCCCTCGGGTTGCGAGGGACAGCTGTGGTTTGCGCTCGAGTCACTGCAGGGCCGAAGAGACCTCACCTAGGCGTGTGTCCAGGACCTAATATTCCTCTCCAGGGAAGTCAGGGATCTCGGGGTTGCATTCCAGGCTCCCCCGGGGAGTCAGGCCTCGTCTCAAGGGGAAGCCAAGGACTCCGCTCTCCTCTCGAGTCGCGACGCGGGTCTCTTGGAGCCCCCTGAGCGGCCTCAAGGGAGTCCAGCCTCCTCTTCCGTTTGGAGAGAGGACCCGGGATTGCTCTCCAGGCCATGCAGGAAAAGAAGGCCCTCAGCTCGCGAGGACGGGGGCGTCTCAGGGGTTTTCTCGAGCTGCGGCGCCCGTGGGGGTTTTCTCCCGAGGCACGACGAGGATCTCAGGGAGCCTCTCGTGCGGCGCCAGGGAAGTCAGGTCTCCATGCGCGTGGCGAGGGGGAGCGCGTCCTGGCTCTCGAGTCACGGGAGGGGACTAGGGCCTCGAGACGCGTTGAAGAAGGACTCTCGAGGTCTTTCTCGGGGGGCGGCGGGAAACCCTCGTTTCCCTCGCCTTCTGCCGGGGACCTTAGGGAACTTGCCAGGGTGCCTCTGAGAGGCGAGGGATCCTGTGGAGGTGGCGGGGCCCCTCGGGACTCCGCTGGGTCTGGCGCAACGGAAGAGGGCCTCACCTCGAGGGGAGGCAGGAACCTCAGGCTTCCTCTGGGTTTCGGACTGCGACCGCAGGGTCCCTGCAGAGTTGGGACAGGAGAGTCAGGCCTCGTCTTGTCTGAGGAAGGGAACCCCGCTGGCCTCTCGAATTGCTCAGGGGGTCTCAGGCCCCTGGTCGAGCTGTGTGTGGAACCCGCGGGTCTTTGCGGACGATGCACGGGGGTGGCAGTGCCCCTTCGTGTTGAGCCTTCTCCCACAGGGTTGACTTCGAAGAATGGTCCGGGCCTCGGGTCCTTCTCAAGGGCGGACTGGGGAATCGGGGGCATTCGGCATGTGGCCCCACCCACGTGGCTCGTCTCGAATTTCCTCGTGAGACCGACCTCATCCTGAGGTGCGCCGGGAAGGCCGGGAACCCCTTCCAGACCACGCAGGGGAATCGCCTCTCCTGTCGCGATCAGGAGGGGAGAAGGGGCTCAGAGGAAGCGGTGCAGGTACCCTCGGTGTTCCCCTCGGGGGAACCCGGCGTGTCAGGGGACTTTTTGGGGTCGCATGAAGGCTGTCAGGGACCGTTTCGCCCTTCAGGGCGGAACAGGGGACTTCCCTTGAGACGCCATCGCGGTCAAGGGCCTCATCTTGCCAAGAGGTGGGAACCACGTGGTTTTTCTCGAGTTGCGGCGGCATTCTCGAGTTACGACGGGGATCTCAGCCTTCCCCTTGGGTTGGCCCTGGGAAGCCCAATCTTCCCCTCGGGTTGCGAGGGACAGCTGGGGGTTGCGCTCGAGTCACTGCAGCGCCGAAGAGACCTCCCCTAGGCCTGTGTCCGGGACCTAATATTCCTCTCCAGGGAAGGCAGGGATCTCGGGGTTGCATTCCAGGCTCCCCCGGGGAGTCAGGCCTCGTCTCGAGGGGAAGCCAAGGACTCTGCTCTCCTCCCGAGTCGCGACGTGGATATCTTGGTGCCCCCTGAGTGGCCTCAAGGGAGTCCATCCTCCTCTTCACTTTTGAGAGAGGACTCGTGATTACTCTCCAGGCCAGGCAGGAAAAGAAGGCCCTCACCTCGCGTGGATGGGGGCATCTCAGGGGTTTCCTCGAGCTGCGGCACCCGTGGGGGTTTTCTCCCGAGGCACGACGAGGATCTCAGGGAGCCTCTCGTGCGGTTCCAGGGAATTCATGTCTCTATGCACGTGGCGAGAAGGAGCGCGTCATTGTTTTCGAGTCATGGGAGGGGACTAGGGCCTCAAGACGCGTTGAAGAAGGACTCTCGATATCTTTCTCGGGTTGCAGCGGGAAACCCTCGTTTCCCCCGACTTCTGCCAGGGACCTGAGGAAACTTCCCAGGGTGCCTCTGAGAGGTGAGGGACGCTGTGGATTTGGTGGGGCCTCTCGGGACTCCACTGGGTTTGTGGCAATGGAAGAGGGCCTCATCTCGAGTGGAGGCAGGAACCTCAGGCTTCCTCTACAATTCTGACTCTGATCATAGTGTCCCTGCAGAGTTGGGACAGGAGAGTCAGGCTATTTCTTTTCTGAGGAATGGAACTCCGCTTCCCTCTCGAGTTGTTCATGGGGTTTCAGGCCCCTTGTCAAACTGTGTGTGGAATCTGCAGGTTTTTCCAGACGATGCATGGGGGTGTCAGTGACCCTTCGTTTTGTGTCTTCATCCACAGGGTTGCCTTCGAAGAGGTGTCCGGGCATCGGGTTCTTATGAAGAGGTGACTGGGAAATCGGGGTCGTTCAGCATTTGGCACCACCCACGTGGCTAGTCTCGAATTTCCTCATGAAACCGGCCTCATCCTGAGGTGTGACGCGAAGGTCATGAAACCCTTCCAGACAAAGCAGAGGAATCGACCCTCCTGTGGCGATCAGGAGGGGAGAAGTGGCTCAGATGAAGTGCTGCTGGGAACCTCGGTGTTTCCCTCAAGTGAGACTGGTATGTCGGGTAACTTTTGGGGTCGCATAACGCGTTCCAAGTACCGTTTCGCTCTTCCAATTGGAACGTGGGACTTCTCTTGGGGTGCTCCAGCGGGCAAGGGCCTCATCTTGGAATGACTGGGGAACCACTTGGTTTTTCTCTAGTTGCGGTGGGATATTTGAGTTACCACAGGGAATTCATGCTTCCTCTTGTGTTGGCCCACAAAAGTCTTATCTTCCATTCGAGATTCGAGGAAGAGCTGGAGGTGCGCTCTAGTCACTGAAGGCAAAAGAGACCCCACCAAGGCTTGTGTGCAGGACCTAATGTTCATGTCAAGGGGCGCCAGGAATCTCGGGGTTGCATTCCAGACTCACCCTGGAGTCAGGCCTCGTCTCGAGGGGAAGCAAAGGACTCTGCTCTCCTCTCGAGTCGGACGGGTATGTCTTGGAGCCCACTGAGTGGCTTAAAGGGAGTCAAACCTCCTCTGGTGTTTGGAGGGAGGACACGGGATTGCTCTCCAGGCAATGCAGGAAATGAAGGCCCTCATCTCCCGATGACTGGGGCGTCTCGTAGGTTTTCTCGAGCTGTGGCGCTAGTGTGGGGTTTCTCACGAAGTAAGACTGGGAGCTCAGTGAGCCTCTCATGTGGTGCCAGGGCAGTCAGGTCTCTATGCACGTGGTGAGAGGGAGCCCGTCATTGTTCTCGAGTCATGGTAGGGGAATTGGGCCTGAAAACGTGTTAAAGAAGGACTCTCGAGGTCTTTCTTGGGTTGCAGCAGGAAACCCTGGGTTCCATCGACTTGTGCCAGTGACCTCAGGAAGCTTCTCAGCGTGCCTCTGAGAAGTCAGGGTCACTGTGGAGTTGGGAGGGGCCTCTCGGAACTCCACTGGGTTTGGTGCAATGGAAGAGGGCCTCATGACAAGTTGAGGCAGGAACCACAGGGTTCCTCTCCTGGCTTCGAATGCGCCGGATCTGACTCGGATCGCAGAGTCCCTGCAGAGTTGGGACAGGAGAGTCAGGCCTCGTCTTGTGTGGAGGAATGGAACTCCGCTTGACTCTCGCGTTGTTCATGGGGTGACAGGCCACTTGTCGATTTGTATGTGGAACTTGCGGGTTTTTCTGGACGATGCACTGGGGTGTCACTGCCCCTTCGTGTTGTGCCTTGTTCCACAGGATTGCCTTCGAGTTGGGTTCTGCCATCGGGTTCTTATCAAGAGCGGACCAGGGAATTGGGGTCTTTTGGCATGCCGCACCACCCACGAGGCTATGTCTCGAATTTCCTCGTGAGACTGGCCTCATCTTGATGTGCGCCAGGAAGGTCAGGAATGCCTTCCAGACAAAGCAGGGGAATCGAACCTCCTGTCGCGATCAAGAGGGGAGAAGAGTCTCAGTTGAAGTGGTGCCGGGAACCTCGGTGTTCTCCTCAAGTGAGACTGGTATGTCGGGGAACTTTTGGGGTCGCATCAAGGGTTCCAAGTAACTTTTCGCTCTTCAATACGGAACATGGGACTTCTCTTGAGACGCTGTAGCGGGCAAGGGCCTCATGTTTCGATGACGGGGGAACCACGTGGTTTTTCTTGAGTTGGGGCGGGATTCTCGAGTTACAACCGGGAATTCAGGCTTCCTCTTCAACTGGCCCAGGGAAGTCCAGTTTTCATTCGAATTGTGAGTTAGAACTGGGGATTGCTCTCGAGACACTGGAGGGCCAAATAGACCTCATCTAGGCTTGTGTCCAGGACCTAATGTTCCTCTGCTGGGGCGAAAGCGATCTCAGCATTGCATTCTCGACTCACCCGGGGAGTCAGGCCTTGTCTCGAGGGGAAGCCAAGGACACCGCTCTCCTGTCAAGTCGCGACGGGTATATCTTGGAGCTCACTGTGTGGCCTAAAATGAGTCAAGCCTCCTGTGGAGTTTGGAGAGAGGACACAGGATTGCTCTCCAGGCCATACAGGAAAAGAAGGCCCTCATCTTGTGAGGACTGGGGCGTCTCGTGGGTATTCTCGAGCTGCGGCTCCAGTGTGGTGTTGCTCACGAGGTATAATGGGGAGCTCAGGGAGCCTCTCCTGTGGCGCCAGGGAAGTCAGGTTTCTATGCGTGTGGCTAGGGGGAGCGCGTCATTGCTCTCGAGTCATGGTAGGGGAATCGCACCTCAAGACGCGTTGAAGAAGGACTCTCGAGGTCTTTTACGGTTGGGGCAGGAAACCTTTGGTTCCCTCGACTTGTGCCGGTGATCTCAGGAAGGTCTAAGGGTGCCTCTGAGAAGTCAGGGATACTGTGCAGTTGGGAGGGGTCTCTCGGGACTCCACTGGGTTCGGTGCAATGGAAGAGGGCCTCATCTCGAGTGGAGGCAGGAAACTCATGTTTCCTCTCCTGACTTCCCCTGGGCCAGATCTGACTCGGATCGCAGTTTCGCTGCAGAGTTCGAACAGGAGAGTCAGGCCTCGTCTTGTGTGGAGGAATGGAACTCTGCTTGCCTCTCCAGTTGTTCACGGGGTGACAGGTCACTTCTCGAGCTGTGTGTGGTACCTGCGGGTTTCTCCGGACGATACCCAGGGGTGTCAGTGCCCCTAAGTGTTGTGCCTTCATCAAAAGGGTTATCTTCAAAGAGGTGTCCGGGCATCAGGATCTTATCAAGAGCGGACCGGGAAATCGGGGTCTTTCGGCATGTGTCACCATCCACGTGGCTATGTCTCGAATATCCTCGTGAGACCGGCCTCATCCTGAGATGCACCGGGAAAGGTGGGTACCCCTTCAAGACAAAACAGGGGAATCGACCCTCCTGTCGCGATCAGGAGGGGAGAAGGGGCCCAGATGTAGTGGTGCCGGGAACCTCGGTGTTCTCCTCGAGTCAGACTGGTGTGTCGAGGAACTTTTGAGGGCGCATCAAGGGTGCCAATACCGTTTCGCACTTCAAGACGGAACGTGGGACTTCTCTTGAGACGCTGTAGGGGGCAAGGGCCTCATCTGGGGATGACGGGGGAACCACGTGGCGTTTCTCGAGTTGTGGCGGGATTCTCGAGTTTCGACGGGGAATACAGTCTTCCTCATGTGTGGGGCCAGGGAAGTCCTATCTTCCTTTCGAGTTTAAAGGGAGAGCTGGGGATTGCTCTCGAGTCACTGCAGGGCAAAATAGACCTCATCTAGGCTTGTGTCCAGGACTTAATGCTCGTCCCTAGGGGTGACAGGGATCTTGGGGTTGCATACCAGACTCACCCGGGGAATCAGGCCTCGTCTCGAGGGGAAGCAAAGAACTCCGCTGTCCTTTTGAGTCGCGATGGGTATCTCTTGGAGCCCACTGTGTGCCCTAAAGGGAGTCAAGCCTCCTGTGGTGTTTGGATAGAGGACTCGGGATTCCTCTCCACGCCATGCAGGAAAAGAAGGCCCTCATCTCGCGATGATGGCGGTGTCTCGTGGGTTTTCTAGACTGCTGCGCTAGTGCCGGGTTTCTGACGAGGTACGAGAGGGAGCTCAGGGAGCCTCTCGTGTGGCGCCAGGGAAGTCAGGTCCCCATGAGATGGCTAGGGGGAGCTCGTCATTGCTCTCGAGTCATGGTAGGGTAATCGGGCCTCAAGACGGGTTGAAGAAGGACTCTCGAGGTCTTTCTCGGGTCACTGCATAAAACCCAGGGTTCCCTTAACTTGTGCCTGCGACCTCAGGGAGCTTCTCAGAGTGCCTCTGAGAAGTCAGGGATACTGTGCAGTTTGGAGGGGCCTCTCGAGACTCCTCTGCATTTGGTGGAATGTAAGAGGGACTCATCTCGAGTTGAAGCAGGAACCTCAGTGTTCCTCTCCATTTCTGACTCAGATCGCAAGGTCCCTGCATGTTGGTACAGGAGAGTCAGGCCTCGTCTTTTCTGGAGGATGGGACTCCTCTTGCCTCTCGAGTTGTTCTCGAGGTGACAGGCCACTTGTCGAGCTGTGTGTGTAACCTGCCCGTTTTTCCGGATGATGCACAGGTGTGTTAGTGCCCCTTCGTGTTGTACCTTCATACTCAAGGCTGCCTTCCAAGTGGTGTCCGAGCATCGGATTCTTATCAAGAGCGGACCGGGAAATTGGAGTCTTTCAGCAAGTGGCACCACCCACAAAGCTACGTATCGAATTTCCCCATGAGACCGGCCTCATCCTGAGTTGTGCAGGGAAGGTCGGGCCCCCTTGCAGACAAAGCAGGGGAATCGACCCACCGGTCACCATCAGGAGGGGAGAAGGGGCTTAAATGAAGTGGTGCCGGGAACCTCGGTGTTCCCCTTGAGTGAGACCGGCGTGTTGGGGGACTTTTGGGGTCGCATCAAGGGTGCCAAGTACCGTTTCGCATTTCAAGACGGAACCTGGGACATCTTTTGAAACGCTGTAGCGGGCAAGGGCCTCATCTTGCGATGACGGGAGAACCACGTGGTTTTGCTCGAGTTGCGGCGGGATTCTCGAGTTATGACCGGGAATTTAAGCTTCCTCTTGTTGGCCTTGAAATCCAATCTTCCATTCGGGTTGCGAGGGGGAGCTGGGGATTGCGCTAGAGTCACTTCAGGGCAAAAGAGACCTAATCTAGGCTTGTGTCCAGGATCTAACGTTGCTCTCCAGGGGCGACAGGGATCTCGGGTTTGTATTCCAGACTCATCCGGGGAGTCAGTTCTCACCTCGAGGGTAAGCAAAGAATTCCGCTCTCGTCTCGAGTCGCGATGGGTATCTCTTGGAGCCCACTGTGTGTACTAAAGGGAGTCAAGCCTCCTGTGGAGTTTGGAGAGAGGACTCGGGATTGGACTCCAGGCCATGCAGGAAAAGAAGGCCCTCATCTCGAGATGACGGTGGCGTCTCGTGGGTGTTCTCGAGCTGCGGCGCCAGTGTGGGGTGTCTCATGAAGTACACGGGGATCTCAGGGAGCCTCTTGTATGGCGCCAGAAAATCCAGTATTCCATTCGAGTTGCAAGTTAGAACTGGGGATTGCTCTCCAGTCACTGCAGGGCAAAATAGACCTCATCTACGCTTGTGTCCAGGACCTAGTGTTCCACTTCTGGGCCAACAGGGATCTCAGGGTTGCATTCTCGACTCACCCGGAGAGTCAGGCCTCGTCTTGAGGGGAAAAAAAGGACTCCGCTCTCCTGTCGAGTCGCGACGGGTATGTCTTGGAGCCCACTGCGTGGCGTAAAGGGAGTGAAGCCTCCTATGGAGTTTGGAGATGACTCGGGATTGTTTTCCTGGCCATGCAGGAAAAAAGGCCCTCATCTCGCGATGACGGGGGCATCTCGTGGGTTTTCTCCAGCTGCGGCGCCAGTATCAGATTTCTCACGAGGTACGACGGGGAGCTCAGAGAGCCTCTCGTGTGGTGCTAGGGACGTCAGGTCTCCGTGCGTGTGGTGAAGGGGAGTGCGTGATTGCTCTCGAGTCATAGTAGGCGAATCGGGCCTCAAGACGCATTGAAGAAGGACTCTTGAGGTCTTTCTTGGGTTGCGGCAGGGAACCCTGGGTTCCCTCGACTTCTGCAGGGGACCTTAAGGAACTTCCCACGGTGCCTCTGAGAGGTGAGGGATGCTGTGTAGTTGGCAGGGCCTCTCGGGACTCTGCTGGGTTCGGCGCAATGGAAGAGGGCCTCATCTCGAGGGGAGGCAGGAACGTCAGCCTTCCTCTCGGTTTCGGACTCCGACTGCACGGTCCCTGCAGTGTTGGGACAGGAGAGTCATGCCTCGTCTTGTCTGAGGAATGGAATTCTGGTTGCCTCTCGAGTTGTTCCGGGAGTCTCAGGCCCCTTGTCGAGCTGTGTGTAGACCCTGCGGGTTTCTCCGGATGATGCACGGGGGTGTCAGTGTCCCTTCGTGTTGTGCCTTCACCCACAGGGTTGCCTTCGAAGAGGTGTCAGGGCATCGGGTTCTTATCAAGAGCGGGCCGGAAAATCGGAGTCGTTCGGCACGTGGCACCTCACACATGGCTAGTCTCGAATTTCCTCCTGAGACCGGCCTCATCCTGAGGTGCGCCAGGAAGGCCGGGAACCCCTTCCAGACAAAGCAGGGGAATCGACTCTCCTGTCGCGATCAGGAGGGGAGAAGGGGCTCAGATGAAGTGGTGCCGGGACCCTCTGTGTTCCCCTCGAGGGAACCCAGCGTGTCGGGGAACTTTTGCGGTCGCATCAAGGGTGTCAAGTACCGTTTCGCCCTTCAGGGCGGAACATGGGACTTCCCTGGAGACACCGGGAACTTCGGTGTTCCCCTGGAGTGAGATCGGTATGTTGGGGAACTTTGGGGTCGCATCAAGGGTGCCAAGTAGCATTTCGAACTTTAAGATGGAACGTGGGACTTCTCTTGAGACTCTAGCTGGCAAGGGCCTCATATTGCGATGAAGGGGGAACCACATGGTTTTTAAGACTTGAGGCTGAATTCTCGAATTACGATGGGAAATTCAGACTTCCTCTTGTGTTGACCGTGGGAAGACCAATCTTCCATTCAAATTGTGAGGGAGAGATGGAGGTTGCTCGAGTCACTGTAGGGCAAAATAGACCTCATCTAGGCTTGTGTCTAGGACATAATGTTCCACTCCAGGGGTGACATGGATCTCGGGGTTGCATTCCAAACTCACCCGGGGAGTCAGGCCTCGTCTCGAGGGAAGCAAAGGACTCCGCTCTCCTCTCGAGTCGCACCGGGTATTTCTTGGACCCAACTGAGTGGCCTAAAGGGAGTCAATACTCCTGTGAAGTTTGGAGAGAGGACCAGGAATTGCTCTCCAGGTCAGGCAGGAAAAGAAGGCCCCCATCTCTCCTTGACGGGGGCATCTTGTGGTTTTTCTCGAACTGCGGCGCCAGTATGGGTTTTCTCACGAGGTACGATGGGGTACTCAGGGAGCCTCTTGTGTGGTACTAGGGAAGTTAGTTTTCCTGCTTGTGGCGAGGGGAGCGCGTCCTTGCTCTGGAGTCATGGTAGGGGAATCGGGCATCAAGAGACGTTGAAAAAGGACTCTCCAAGTCTTTCTCGTGTTACTTCAGGAAACTCTGGGTTCCCCCGACTTGTGCCAGTGACCTCAGGTAGCTTCTCAGGGAGCCTCTGAGAATTCAGGGATACTGTGGTGTTGGGAGGGGCCTCTCGGGACACCACTGAGTTTGGTTCAATGGAAGAGGGCCTCTTCTCTAGTTGAGGCAGGAACCTCAGCGTTCCTCTCCATTTCTGATTCCAATTGCAGGGTCCCTGAAGAGTTGGGACAGGAGAGTAAGGCCTCGTCTTGTGTGAAGGAATGCAACTTCACTTGCCTCTCGAGTTGTTCACGAGGTGACAGTCCACATTTGGAGCTGTGAGTGGAATCTGCGGGTTTTTCCAGACGATGCATGGGGATGTCAGTGTCCCTTCGTGTTGTGCCTTCATCCACATGGTTGCCTTCGAAGATATGTCCGGGCGTCAGGTTCTTATCTAGAGTGGACCGGGAATTCGGGATCTTTCAGCATATGGCACCAACCATGAGGCTACTTATCGAATTTCCTCATGAGACCGGCCTCATCCGGAGGTTCGCGGGGAACGTCGGGAACCCCTTGCAGACAAAACATGGGAATCGACCCTTCTGTCGCGATCAGGAGGGGTGAAGGGGCTCACAGGAAGTGGTGCCGTGAACTTTGGTGTTTCCCTCGAGTGAGACCGTATGTCAGGGAACTTTGGGGGTCGCATCAAGGGTGCCAAGTACCGTTTTGTACTTCAGGATGGAACGTGGGACTTCTCTTGATACGCTGTAGCGGCCAAGGGCCTCATCTTGCGATGACGGGGGAGCCACGTGGTTTTTCTCGAGTTGCGGCGGGATTCTCGAGTTACGACGGGGATTTCAGGCTTCCTCTTGTGTTGGGCCAGGGAAGTCCAATCATCCATTCGAGTTGCGAGGGAGAGCTGGGGGTTGCGCTCGAGTCCCTGCAGGGCAAAGGAGACCTCATCTAGGCTTGTGTCCAGGACCTAAGGTTCCTCTCTAAGGGCCACAGGGATCTCAGTTTTGCATTCCAGACTCACCCAGGGAGTCAGGCCTCATGTCGAAGGGAAGCAAAGGACTCCACTCTCCTTTCGTGTCGCGACGGGCACCTCTTGGAGCCCACTTTGTGGCCTAAAGGGAGTCAAGCCTCCTGTGAAGTTTGGAGAAAAGACCAGGGATTGCTCTCCAGGTCAGGCAGGAAAAGAAGTCCCCAATCTCGCGATGACGGTGGGATTTCTCGAGCTGCGGCGCCAGTGTGGGGTTTCTCACGAGGTATGACGGGGAGCTCAGGGAGCCTCTCATGTGGCGCCAGGGAAGTCAGGTGTCCATGCGCATGGCGAGGGGGAGCGTGTCATTGCTCTCGAGTCATGGTAGGGGAATCCGTCCTCAAGACGCGTTGAAGACGGACTCTTGAGGTCTTTCTCGGGTTGCGGCAGGATACCCTGTGTTCCCTCGACTTGTGCCAGTGACCTCAGGGAGTTGCTCAGGGTGCCTCTGAGAAGACACTGATACTGTGGAGTTGGGAGGGGCCTCTCGGGACTCCACTGGCTGTGGTATAATACAAGAGGGCCTCATCTCGTGTTGAGGAAGGAACCTCAGGGTTCCTCTCCATTTCAGACTCCGATCTCAGGATTCCTGCAGAGTTGGGACAGGAGAGTCAGGCCTCGTATTCTGTGGAGAAATGAAACTTAGCTTGCCTCTCGAGTTGTTCACGAGGTAACAGGTCACTTGTCGAGCTGTATGTGGAACCTGCAGAATTTTCCAAAAGATGCACGGGTGTTCAGGGTCCCTCCTTCTTGTGCCTTCATCCTACGGGATGCATTCCAAGAAGTGTATGGGCATCGGGTTCTTATTAATAGCTGACCGGGAAATGGGGTCTTTCCGCATGTGGCACCACCCACGAGGCTACATCTCCAATTTCCTCATGAGACCGGCCTCATCCTGATGTGCGCTGGGAAGATCGGTAACCCCTTCCACACAAAGCAGGAGAATCGACACTCCTGTTGCAATCAGGAGGGGAGAAGGGGCTCAAATGATGTGGTGCGGGGAACATGTGTGTTACCCTCGAGTGAGGCCTGTATGTTGGGGAACTTTGGGGGTGCCATCATGGGTGCCAAGTACCGTTTTGCACTTCAGTAGGAACGTGGGACTTCTTCTGAGACGCTGTGGCGGGCAAGGGCCTCATGCTGCGAAGACGATGGAACCACGTGGTTTTTCTCGAGTTGCAGCGGGATTCTCGAGTTACGACGTGGATTTCAGGCTTCCTCTTGTGTTGGCCCTGGGAAGCCCAAACTTCCCTTCGAGTTGCGAGGGAAAGCTGGATGTTGTGCTCGAATCACTGCAAGGCCAAAGAGACCTCATCTAGGCGTGTGTCCAGGACCTAATAGTCCTCTCAAGGGAAGACAAGGATCTCGGGATTGCACTCCAGACTCCCCCGGGGAGTCAGGCCTCGCCTCGAGGGGAAGCAAAGGACTGCGCTCTCCTCTCGAGCCGCGACGCGGATCTCTTGGAGCCCAATGAGTCGCCTCAAGGGAGTCCATCCTACTCTTCAGTTTGGAGAGAGGACTCGGGATTGCTCTCCAGGCCAGGCAGGAAAAGAAGGCCCTCAGCTCGCGAGGACGGGGGCGTCTCAGGGGTTTCCTCGAGCTGCGGCGCCCGTGGGGGTTTTCTCCCGAGGCACGACGAGGATCTCAGGGAGCCTCTCGTGCGGCACCAGGGAAGCCAGGTCTGCATGCGCGAGGCGAGGGGGAGCGCATCATTGCTCTCTAGTCCAGAGAGGGGACAAGGGCCTCAAGACACTTTGAAGAAGGACTATCGAGGTCTTTCTCGAGTGGCGGCGGGAAACCCTCATTTCCCTCGACTTCTTCCGAGGACCTGAGGGAACTTCCCAGGGTGCCTCTGAAAGGTGAGCGATGCTGTGGAGTTAGCGGGGCCTCTCGGGACTCCGCTGGGGTTGGCGCAATGGAAGAGGGCCTCATCTCGAGGGGAGGCAGGAACCTCAGGCTTCCTCTCTGTTTCTGACTCCGACCCTCCGACCTCAGGGTCCCTGCAGAGTTGGGAGCGGAGAGTTAGGCCTCGTCTTGTCTTAGGAAGGGATCTCCGCTTGCCTCTCGAGTTGCTCAGGGGGTCTCAGGCCCCTCTTCGAGCTGTGTGTGGAACCCACGGGTCTTTGCGGACGATGCAAGGGAGTGTCCTTGCCCCTTCGTGTTGTGCATTCAGCCACAGGGTTGCCTTCGAAGAGGGGTCCGGGCCTCGGGCCCTTCTCAAGAGCGGACCGGGGAATCGGGGGCGTTCGGCATGTGGCACCACCCACGTGGCTCGTCTCGAATTTCCTCGTGAGACCGGCCTCACCCTGAGGGGCGCCGGGAAGGCCGGGAACCCCTTCCAGACCACGCAGGGGAATCGCCTCTCCTGTCGCGATCAGGAGGGGAGAAGGGGCTCAGAGGAAGCGGTGCCGGAACACTCGGTGTTCCCCTCGGGGGACCCCGGCCTGTTGGGGGCCTTTTGGGGGTCGCAGGAAGGCTGTCAGGGACCGTTTCGCCCTTCAGGGAGGAACAGGGGACTTCCCTTGAGACGCCGTCGCGGGCAAGGGCCTCATCTTGCCAAGAGGTGGGAACCACGTGGTTTTTCTCGAGTTGCGGCGGCATTCTCGAGTTACGACGGGGATCTCAGCCTTCCCCTGGGGTTGGCCCTGGGAAGCCCAATCTTCCCCACGGGTTGCGAGGGAAAGCTGGGGGTTGCGCTCGAGTCACTGCAGGGCCGAAGAGACCTCACCTAGGCGTGTGTCCGGGACCTAATATTCCTCTCCAGGGAAGGCAGGGATCTCGGGGTTGCATTCCAGGCTCCCCCGGGGAATCAGGCCTCGTCTCGAGGGGAAGCCAAGGACTCCGCTCTCCTCTCGAGTCGCGACGCGGGTCTCTTGGAGCCCCCTGAGCGGCCTCAAGGGAGTCCAGCCTCCTCTTCCGTTTGGAGAGAGGACCCGGGATTGCTCTCCAGGCCATGCAGGAAAAGAAGGCCCTCAGCTGGCGAGGACGGGGGCGTCTCAGGGGTTTTCTCGAGCTGCGGCGCCCGTGGGGGTTTTCTCCCGAGGCACGACGAGGATCTCAGTGAGCCTCTCGTGCGGCGCCAGGGAAGTCAGGTCTCCATGCGCGTGGCGAGGGGGAGCGCGTCCTGGCTCTCGAGTCACGGGAGGGGACTAGGGCCTCGAGACGCGTTGAAGAAGGACTCTCGAGTTCTTTCTCGGGGGGTGGCGGGAAACCCTCGTTTCCCTCGCCTTCTGCCGGGGACCTTAGGGAACTTCCCAGGGTGCCTCTGAGAGGCGAGGGATCCTGTGGAGGTGGCGGGGCCCCTCGGGACTCCGCTGGGTCTGGCGCAACGGAAGAGGGCCTCACCTCGAGGGGAGGCAGGAACCTCAGGCTTCCTCTCCGTTTCGGACTGCGACCGCAGGGTCCCTGCAGAGTTGGGACAGGAGAGTCAGGCCTCGTCTTGTCTGAGGAAGGGAACCCCGCTGGACTCTCGAGTTGCTCAGGGGGTCTCAGGCCCCTCGTCGAGCTGTGTGTGGGACCCGCGGGTCTTTGCGGACGATGCCCGGGGGTGGCAGTGCCCCTTCGTGTTGTGCCTTCAGCCACAGGGTTGCCTTCGAAGAGGGGTCCGGGCCTCGGGTCCTTCTCAAGAGCGGACCGGGGAATCGGGGGCGTTCGGCATGTGGCGCCACCCACGTGGCTCGTCTCGAATTTTCTCGTGAGACCGGCCTCACCCTGAGGGGCGCCGGGAAGGCCGGGAACCCCTTCCAGACCACGCAGGGGAATCGTCTCTCCTGTCGCGATCAGGAGGGGAGAAGGGGCTCAGAGGAAGAGGTTCCGGGACCCTCGGTGTTCCCCTCGGGGGACCCCGGCGTGTCGGGGGACTTTTGGGGGTCGCAGGAAGGCTGTCAGGGACCGTTTCGCCCTTCAGGGCGGAACAGGGGACTTCCCTTGAGACGCCGTCACGGGCAAGGGACTCATCTTGCCAAGCGGTGGGAACCACGTGGTTTTTCTCGATTTGCGGCGGCATTCTCGGGTTACGACGGGGATCTCAGCCTTCCCCTGGGGTTGGCCCTGGGAAGCCCAATCTTGCCCTCGGGTTGCGAGGGAAAGCTGGGGGTTGCGCTCGAGTCACTGCAGGGCGGAGGAGACCTCACCTAGGCGTGTGTCCAGGACTTAATATTCCTCTCCAGGGAAGGCAGGGATCTCGGGGTTGCATTCCAGGCTCCCCCGGGGAGTCAGGCCTCGTCTCGAGGGGAAGACAAGGACTCCGCTCTCCTCTCGAGTCGCGACGCGGGTCTTTTGGAGCCCCCTGAGCGGCCTCAAGGGAGTCCAGCCTCCTCTTCCGTTTGGATAGAGGACCCGGGATTGCTCTCCAGGCCATGCAGGAAAAGAAGGCCCTCAGCTGGCGAGGACGGGGGCGTCTCAGGGGTTTCCTCGAGCTGCGGCGCCCGTGGGGGTTTTCTCCCGAGGCACGACGAGGATCTCAGGGAGCCTCTCGTGCGGCGCCAGGGAAGTCAGGTCTCCATGCGCGTGGCGAGGGGGAGCGCGTCCTGGCTCTCGAGTCACGGGAGGGGACTAGGGCCTCGAGACGCGTTGAAGAAGGACTCTCGAGGTTTTTCTCGGGGGGCGGCGGGAAACCCTCGTGTCCCTCGCCTTCTGCCGGGGACCTTAGGGAACTTCCCAGGGTGCCTCTGAGAGGCGAGGGATCCTGTGGAGGTGGCGGGGCCCCTCGGGACTCCGCTGGGTCTGGCGCAACGGAAGAGGGCCTCACCTCGAGGGGAGGCAGGAACCTCAGGCTTCCTCTCCGTTTCGGACTCCGCCCGCAGGGTCCCTGCAGAGTTGGGACAGGAGAGTCAGGCCTCGTCTTGTCTGAGGAAGGGAACCCCGCTGGCCTCTCGAATTGCTCAGGGGGTCTGAGGCCCCCCGTCGAGCTGTGTGTGGAACCCGCGGGTCTTTGCGGACGATGCACGGGGGTGGCAGAGCCCCTTCGTGTTGTGCCTTCACCCACAGGGTTGCCTTCGAAGAGGGGTCCGGGCCTCGGGTCCTTCTCAAGAGCGGACCGGGGAATCGGGGGCATTCGGCATGTGGCCCCACCCACGTGGCTCGTCTCGAATTTCCTCGTGAGACCGGCCTCACCCTGAGGGGCACCGGGAAGGCCGGGAACCCCTTCCAGACCACGCAGGGGAATCGCCTCTCCTGTCGCGATCAGGAGGGGAGAAGGGGCTCAGAGGAAGCGGTGCCGGGACCCTCGGTGTTCCCCTCGGGGGACCCTGGCGTGTCGGGGGACTTTTGGGGGTCGCAGGAAGGCTGTCAGGGACCGTTTCGCCCTTCAGGGCGGAACAGGGGACTTCCCTTGAGACGCCGTCGCGGGCAAGGGCCTCATCCTGCCAAGAGGTGGGAACCACGTGGTTTTTCTCGAGTTGCGGCGGCATTCTCGAGTTACGACGGGGATCTCAGCCTTCCCCTGGGGTTGGCCCTGGGAAGCCCAATCTTCCCCTCGGGTTGCGAGGGAGAGCTGGGGGTTTCGCTCGAGTCACTGCAGGGCCGAAGAGACCTCACCTAGGCGTGTGTCCGGGACCTAATATTCCTCTCCAGGGAAGGCAGGGACCTCGGGGTTGCATTCCAGGCTCCCCCGGGGAGTCAGGCCTCGTCTCGAGGGGAAGCCAAGGACTCCGCTCTCCTCTCGAGTCGCGACGCGGGTCTCTTGGAGCCCCCTGAGCGGCCTCAAGGGAGTCCAGCTTCCTCTTCCGTTTGGAGAGAGGACCCGGGATTGCTCTCCAGGCCATGCAGGAAAAGAAGGCCCTCAGCTGGCGAGGACGGGGGCGTCTCAGGGATTTCCTGGAACTGCGGTGCCCGTGGGGGTTTTCTCCCGAGGCACGACGAGGATCTCAGGGAGCCTCTCGTGCGGCGCCAGGGAAGTCAGGTCTCCATGCTCGTGGCGAGGGGGACCGCGTCATGGCTCTCGAGTCACGGGAGGGGACTAGGGCCTCGAGACGCTTTGATGAAGGACTCTCGAGGTCTTTCTTGGGGGGCTGCGGGAAAACCTCTTTTCCCTCGCCTTCTGTCGGGGACCTTAGGGAACTTCCCAGGCTGCCTCTGAGTGGCGAGGGATCCTGTGGAGTTGGCGGGGCCTCTCAGGACTCCGCAGGGTTTGGTGCAATGGAAGAGGGCCTAATCTCGGGGGGAGGCAGAAACCCCAGACTTCCTCTCTGTTCGGACTCCGCACGCAGGGTCCCTGCAGAGTTGGGACAGGAGAGTCAGGCCTCGTCTTGTCTGAGGAAGGGAACCCCGCTGGCCTCTCGAATTGCTCAGGGGGTCTGAGGCCCCCCGTCGAGCTGTGTGTGGAACCCGCGGGTCTTTGCGGACGATGCACGGGGGTGGCAGAGCCCCTTCGTGTTGTGCCTTCACCCACAGGGTTGCCTTCGAAGAGGGGTCCGGGCCTCGGGTCCTTCTCAAGAGCGGACCGGGGAATCGGGGGCATTCGGCATGTGGCCCCACCCACGTGGCTCGTCTCGAATTTCCTCGTGAGACCGGCCTCACCCTGAGGGGCACCGGGAAGGCCGGGAACCCCTTCCAGACCACGCAGGGGAATCGCCTCTCCTGTCGCGATCAGGAGGGGAGAAGGGGCTCAGAGGAAGCGGTGCCGGGACCCTCGGTGTTCCCCTCGGGGGACCCTGGCGTGTCGGGGGACTTTTGGGGGTCGCAGGAAGGCTGTCAGGGACCGTTTCGCCCTTCAGGGCGGAACAGGGGACTTCCCTTGAGACGCCGTCGCGGGCAAGGGCCTCATCCTGCCAGGAGGTGGGAACCACGTGGTTTTTCTCGAGTTGCGGCGGCATTCTCGAGTTACGACGGGGATCTCAGCCTTCCCCTGGGGTTGGCCCTGGGAAGCCCAATCTTCCCCTCGGGTTGCGAGGGAGAGCTGGGGGTTTCGCTCGAGTCACTGCAGGGCCGAAGAGACCTCACCTAGGCGTGTGTCCGGGACCTAATATTCCTCTCCAGGGAAGGCAGGGACCTCGGGGTTGCATTCCAGGCTCCCCCGGGGAGTCAGGCCTCGTCTCGAGGGGAAGCCAAGGACTCCGCTCTCCTCTCGAGTCGCGACGCGGGTCTCTTGGAGCCCCCTGAGCGGCCTCAAGGGAGTCCAGCTTCCTCTTCCGTTTGGAGAGAGGACCCGGGATTGCTCTCCAGGCCATGCAGGAAAAGAAGGCCCTCAGCTGGCGAGGACGGGGGCGTCTCAGGGATTTCCTGGAACTGCGGTGCCCGTGGGGGTTTTCTCCCGAGGCACGACGAGGATCTCAGGGAGCCTCTCGTGCGGCGCCAGGGAAGTCAGGTCTCCATGCTCGTGGCGAGGGGGACCGCGTCATGGCTCTCGAGTCACGGGAGGGGACTAGGGCCTCGAGACGCTTTGATGAAGGACTCTCGAGGTCTTTCTTGGGGGGCTGCGGGAAAACCTCTTTTCCCTCGCCTTCTGTCGGGGACCTTAGGGAACTTCCCAGGCTGCCTCTGAGTGGCGAGGGATCCTGTGGAGTTGGCGGGGCCTCTCAGGACTCCGCAGGGTTTGGTGCAATGGAAGAGGGCCTAATCTCGGGGGGAGGCAGAAACCCCAGACTTCCTCTCTGTTCGGACTCCGCACGCAGGGTCCCTGCAGAGTTGGGACAGGAGAGTCAGGCTACGTCTTTTCTGAGGAATGGAACTCCGCTTGCCTCTCGAGTTGTTCATGGGGTTTCAGGCCCCTTGTCAAACTGTGTGTGGAATCTGCAGGTTTTTCCAGACGATGCACGGGGGTGTCAGTGACCCTTCGTTTTTTGTCTTCATCCACAGGGTTGCCTTCGAAGAGGTGTCCGGGCATCGGGTTCTTATGAAGAGCGGACCTGGAAATCAGGGTCGTTCAGCATTTGGCACCACCCACGTGGGTAGTCTCGAATTTCCTCATGAAACCGGCCTCATCCTGAGGTGTGCCGCGAAGGTCATGAAACTCTTCCAGACAAAACAGAGGAATCGACCCTCCTGTGGCGATCAGGAGGGGAGAAGTGGCTCAGATGAAGTGCTGCTGGGAACCTCGGTGTTTCCCTCAAGTGAGACAGGTATGTCGGGTAGCTTTTGGGGTCGCATAAAGCGTTCCAAGTACCGTTTCACTCTTGAAAATGGAACGTTGGACTTCTCTTGGGGTGCTCCAGCGAGCAAGGGCCTCATTTTGGAATGACTGCGGAACCACTTGGTTTTTCTCGAGTTGCGGTGGGATATTTGAGTCACCCCAGGGAATTCATGCTTCCTCTTGTGTTGGCCCACAAAAGTCTTATCTTCCATTCGAGATTCGAGGGATAGCTGGATGTGCGCTCTAGTCACTGAAGGCAAAAGAGACCCCTCCAAGGCTTGTGTGCAGGACCTGATGTTCATGTCAAGGCTCGACAGAAATCTCGGGGTTGCATTCCAGACTCACCTTGGAGTCAGGCCTCGTCTCGAGGGGAAGCGAAGGACTCCGCTCTCCTCTCGAGTCGCGACACGGGTCTCTTGGAGCCCACTGAGTGGCTTAAAGGGAGTCAAACCTCCTCTGGTGTTTGGAAGGAGGACACGGGATTGCTCTCCAGGCAATGCATGAAATGAAGGCCCTCATCTCCCAATGACTGGGGCATCTCGAAGGTTTTCTCGAGCTGTGGCGCTAGTGTGGGGTTTCTCACGAAGTAAGACTGGGAGCTCAGTGAGCCTCTCATGTGGTGCCAGGGCAGTCAGGTCTCTATGCACGTGGTGAGAGGGAGCCCGTCATTGTTCTCGAGTCATGGTAGGGGATTGGGCCTGAAGACGTGTTAAAGAAGGACTCTCGAGGTCTTTCTTGGGTTGCAGCAGGAAACCCTGGGTTCCATCGACTTGTGCCAGTGACCTCAGGAAGCTTCTCAGCGTGCCTCTGAGAAGTCAGGGTCACTGTGGAGTTGGGAGGGGCCTCTCGGAACTCCACTGGGTTTGGTGCAATGGAAGAGGACCTCATGACAAGTTGAGGCAGGAACCTCAGGGTTCCTCTCCTGGCTTCGAATCCGCCAGATCTGACTCGGATCGCAGAGTCCCTGCAGAGTTGGGACAGGAGAGTCAGGCCTCGTCTTGTGTGGAGGAATGGAACTCCGCTTGACTCTCGCGTTGTTCATGGGGTGACAGGCCACTTGTCGATTTGTATGTGGAAATTGCGGGTTTTTCTGGACGATGCACCGGGGTGTCACTGCCCCTTCGTGTTGTGCCTTGATCCACAGGATTGCCTTCGAGTTGGGTTCTGCCATCGGGTTCTTATCAAGAGTGGACCAGGGAATCGGGGTCTTTTGGCATGCCGCACCAGCCACGAGGCTATGTCTCGAATTTCCTCGTGAGACTGGCCTCATCTTGAGGTGCGCCAGGAAGGTCGGGAACGCCTTCCAGACAAATCAGGGGAATCGAACCTCCTGTCGCGGTCAAGAGGGGAGAAGAGTCTCAGATGAAGTGGTGCCGGGAACCTCGGTGTTCTCCTCAAGTGAGAATGGTATGTCGGGAAACTTTTGGGGTCGCATCAAGGGTTCCAAGTAACTTTTCGCTCTTCAATAAGGAACGTGGGACTTCTCTTGAGACGCTGTAGCGGGCAAGGGCCTCATCTTTCGATGACGGGGGAACCACGTGGTTTTTCTTGAGTTGTGGCGGGATTCTCGAGCTACGACGGGGATTTCAGGCTTCCTCTTCAACTGGCCCAGGGAAGTCCAGTTTTCATTCGAATTGCGAGTTAGAACTGGGGATTGCTCTCGAGACACTGCAGGGCCAAATAGACCTCATCTAGGCTTGTGTCCAGGACCTAATGTTCCTCTGCTGGGGCGACAGCAATCTCGGCATTGCATTCTCGACTCACCCGGGGAATCAGGCCTCGTCTCGAGGGGAAGCCAAGGACACCGCTCTCCTGTCAAGTCGCGACGGGTATACCTTGGAGCTCACTGTGTGGCCTAAAATGAGTCAAGCCTCCTGTGGAGTTTGGAGAGAGGACTCAGGATTGCTCTCCAGGCCATACAGGAAAAGAAGGCCCTCATCTCGTGAGGACTGGGGCGTCTCGTGGGTATTCTCGAGCTGCGGCTCCAGTGTGGTGTTGCTCACGAGGTATAATGGGGAGCTCAGGGAGCCTCTCCTGTGGCGCCAGGGAAGTCAGGTTTCTATGCGCGTGGCTAGGGGGAGCGCGTCATTGCTCTCGAGTCATGGTAGGGGAATCGCACCTCAAGACACGTTGAAGAAGGACTCTCGAGGTCTTTTACGGGTTGGGGCAGGAAACCCTTGGTTCCCTCGACTTGTGCCGGTGATCTCAGGAAGGTCTAAGGGTGCCTCTGAGAAGTCAGGGATACTGTGCAGTTGGGACTGGTCTCTCGGGACTCCACTGGGTTCGGTGCAATGGAAGAGGGCCTCATCTCGAGTGGAGGCAGGAAACTCATGTTTCCTCTCCTGACTTCCCCTGGGCCAGATCTGACTCAGATCGCAGTTTCGCTGCAGAGTTCGAACAGGAGAGTCAGGCCTCGTCTTGTGTGGAGGAATGGAAATCTGCTTGCCTCTCCAGTTGTTCACGGGGTGACAGGTCACTTCTCGAGCTGTGTGTGGTACCTGCGGGTTTCTCCGGACGATACCCGGGGGTGTCAGTGCCCCTTCGTGTTGTGCCTTCATCAAAAGGGTTATCTTCAAAGAGGTGTCCGGGCATTGGGATCTTATCAAGAGCGAACCGGGAAATCGGGGTCTTTCGGCATGTGTCACCATCCACGAGGCTATGTCTCGAATATCCTCGTGAGACCGGCCTCATCCTGAGATGCACCGGGAAAGGCGGGAACCCCTTCAAGACAAAACAGGGGAATCGACTCTCCTGTCGCGATCAGGAGGGGAGAAGGGGCCCAGATGTAGTGGTGCTGGGAACCTCGGTGTTCTCCTCGAGTCAGACCGGTGTGTCGAGGAACTTTTGTGGTCGCATCAAGGGTGCCAATACCATTTCGCACTTCAAGACGGAACGTGGGACTTCTCTTGAGATGCTGTAGGGGGCAAGGGCCTCATCTTGCGATGACGGGGTAACCACGTGGCGTTTCTCGAGTTGTGGCGGGATTCTCGAGTTTCGAAGGGGAATACAGTCTTCCTCATGTGTTGGCCCAGGGAAGTCTTATCTTCCATTCGAGTTTCAAGGGAGAGCTGGGGATTGCCCTCGAGTCACTGCAGGGCAAAATAGACCTCATCTAGGCTTGTGTCCAGGACTTAATGTTCATCCCTAGGGGCGACAGGGATCTCGGGCTTGCATACCAGACTCACCCGGGGAATCAGGCCTCGTCTCGAGGGGAAGCAAAGAACTCCGCTGTCCTTTTGAGTCGCGATGGGTATCTCTTGGAGCCCACTGTGTGCCCTAAAGGGAGTCAAGCCTCCTGTGGTGTTTGGATAGAGGACTCGGGATTCCTCTCCACGCCATGCAGGAAAAGAAGGCCCTCATCTCGCGATGATGGCGGCGTCTCGTGGGTTTTCTAGACTGCCGCGCTAGTGCCAGGTTTCTGACGAGGTACGAGAGGGAGCTCAGGGAGCCTCTCGTGTGGCGCCAGGGAAGTCAGGTCCCCATGAGATGGCTAGGGGGAGCTCGTCATTGCTCTCGAGTCATGGTAGGGTAATCGGGCCTCAAGACGGGATGAAGAAGGACTCTCGAGGTCTTTCTCGGGTCACTGCATAAAACCCAGGGTTCCCTTAACTTGTGCCTGCGACCTCAGGGAGCTTCTCAGAGTGCCTCTGAGAAGTCAGGGATACTGTGAAGTTTGGAGGGGCCTCTCGAGACTCCTCCGCATTTGGTGGAATGTAAGAGGGACTCATCTCGAGTTGAAGCAGGAACCTCAGTGTTCCTCTCCATTTCTGACTCAGATCGCAAGGTCCCTGCATGTTAGTACAGGAGAGTCAGGCCTCGTCTTTTCTGGAGGATGGGACTCCTCTTGCCTCTCGAGTTGTTCTCGAGGTGACAGGCCACTTGTCGAGCTGTGTATGTAACCTGCCCGTTTTTCCGGATGATGCACAGGTGTGTTAGTGCCCCTTCGTGTTGTACCTTCATACCCAAGCCTGCCTTCCAAGAGGTGTCCGAGCATCGGATTCTTATCAAGAGCGGACCGGGAAATTGGAGTCTTTCGGCAAGTGGCACCACCCACAAAGCTACGTATCAAATTTCCCCATGAGACTGGCCTCATCCTGAGTTGTGCAGGGAAGGTCGGGCCCCCTTGCAGACAAAGCAGGGGAATCGACCCACCGGTCACGGTCCGGAGGGGAGAAGGGGCTTAAATGAAAGTGGTGCCGGGAACCTCGGTGTTCCCCTTGAGTGAGACCGACGTGTTGGGGGACTTTTGGGGTCGCATCAAGGGTGCCAAGTACCGTTTCGCATTTCAAGACGGAACCTGGGACATCTTTTGAAACGCTATAGCGGGCAAGGGACTCATCTTGCGATGACGGGAGAACCACGTGGTTTTGCTCAAGGTGCGGCAGGATTCTCGAGTCATAACCGGGAATTTAGGCTTCCTCATGTTGGCCTTGAAATCCAATCTTCCATTCAGGTTGTGAGGGGGAGCTGGGGATTGCGCTAGAGTCACTGCAGTGCAAAAGAGACCTAATCTAGGCTTGTGTCCAGGATCTAATGTTGCTCTCCAGGGGCGACAGGGATCTCGGGTTTGCATTCCAGACTCATCCGGGGAGTCAGTTCTCACCTCGAGGGTAAGCAAAGAATTCCGCTCTCGTCTCGAGTCTCGATGGGTATCTCTTGGAGCCCACTGTGTGTACTAAAGGGAGTCAAGCCTCCTGTGGAGTTTGGAGAGAGGACTCGGGATTGGATTCCAGGCCATGCAGGAAAAGAAGGCCCTCATCTCGAGATGACGGTGGCGTCTCGTGGGTTTTCTCGAGCTGCGGCGCCAGTGTGGGGTGTCTCATGAAGTACCACGGGGATCTCAGGGAGCCTCTTGTGTGGCGCCAGGAAAATCCAGTATTCCATTCGAGTTGCAAGTTAGAACTGGGGATTGCTCTCCAGTCACTGCAGGGCAAAATAGACATCATCTACGCTTGTGTCCAGGACCTAGTGTTCCACTACTGGGCCGACAGGGATCTCAGGGTTGCATTCTCGACTCACCCGGAGAGTCAAGCCTCGTCTTGAGGGGAAGAAAAGGACTCCGCTCTCCTGTCGAGTCGCGACGGGTATCTCTTGGAGCCCACTGCGTGGTGTAAAGGGAGTGAAGCCTCCTATGGAGTTTGGAGAGATGACTCGGGATTGTTTTCCTGGCCATGCAGGAAAAAAGGCCCTCATCTCGCGATGACGGGGGCGTCTCGTGGGTTTTCTCCAGCTGCGGCGCCAGTATCAGATTTCTCACGAGGTATGACGGGGAGCTCAGAGAGCATCTCGTGTGGTGCTACGGACGTCAGGTCTCCGTGCGTGTGGTGAAGGGGAGTGCGTGATTGCTCTCGAGTCATAGTAGGCGAATCTGGCCTCAAGACGCATTGAAGAAGGACTCTCGAGGTCTTTCTCGGGTTGCGGCAGGGAACCCTGGGTTCCCTCGACTTGTGTCGGTGACCTCAGGCAACTTCTCAGGGTGCCTCTGAGAAGTCAGGGACACTGTGGATTTGGAAGGGGCCTTTCGTTACTCAACTGGGTTTGGTGCAATCGAAGAGGGCCTCATCTCGAATGGAGGCAGGAACCTCAGGGGTCCTCTCCATTTCTGACTCGGGTCGCAGGCTACCTGCCGAGTATGGACAAGAGAGTCACGCCTGGTCTTCTGTGGAGGAATGGATCTCCACTTGCCTTTCGAGTTGTTCACAGAGTAACAGGCCACTTGTTGAGCTGTGCGTGGAACCTGCGGGTTTTTCCGGACGATGCACAGGGGTGTCACTGCCCCTTCGTGTTGTGCCTTCATCCACAGGTTGCCTTCAAAGAGGTGTCCGGGCATCGGGTTCTTTTCAAGAGCGTACCAGAAAATTGGGGTCTTTCAGCATGTGGTACCACCCACGAGGCTACGTCTCGAATTTCCTCGGGAGACTGGCCTCATCCTGAGGTGCGCCGGGAAGGTAGGGAACCCCTTGCAGACAAAGCAGGGGAATCGACCCACCAGTCGCGATCAGAAGGGGAGAAGGGGCTCAGATGAAGTGGTGCCGGGAACCTCGGTGGTCCCCTCGTGTGAGACCGGTATGTCACGGCACTTTTGAGGTAGCATCAAGGGTGCCAAGTATAGTTTCGCACTTCAAGACGGAACGTGGGAATTCTCTGGAGATGCTCTAGCGGGCAAGGGCCTCATATTGCGATGACGAGGGAAACACGTGGTTTTTCTCGAGTTGCGGCGGGATTCTCGAGTTACGACGGGGAATTCAGGCTTCCTCTTGTGTTGGCCCAGGAAGTCCAATCTTCCATTCAACTTGTCAGAGAGAGCTGTGGGTTGCTCTCGAGTCACTTCAGGGCAAAGAGTCCTCATCTAGGCTTGGGTCCAGGACGTAGTGTTCCTCTCCAGGGGCAACAGGGATATCGGGGTCGCATTCCAGTCTCACCCGGTGGGTCAGTCCTCGTCTCGAGTGGAAGCAAAGGACTCCACTATCCTCTCGAGTGCGACGTGTAACTCTTTGAGCCCAATGAGTGGCCTAAAGGGAGTCAAGCGTCCTGTGTAGCTTGGACAGAAGGTTCACGCTTGATCTGCATACCATGCAGTTAAAGATGGCCCTCCTCTCGTGATGACGGGAGCGTCTCATGGGTTTTTCTCGAGCTGCGGCGCCAGTGTGTGGTTTCTCACGAGATATGATGGGGAGATCAGGGAGCCTCTCGTGCAGCGCCAGAGAAGTCAGGCCTCCATGCGTGTGGCCAGGCAGATCGCGTCATTGCTCTGGAGTCATGGGAGGGACTAGGGCCTCAAGACGCATTTACGAAGGACTCTCGAGGTCTTTCTTGGGTTGGGGTGGGAAACACTCGTTTCCCTCGACCTCTACCGGGGACCTTAGGGAACTTCCCAGGTGCCTCTGAGAGGTGAGGGATACTGAGGAGTTAGAGGGGCCTCTCGGGACTCCACTAGGTTTGACGAAATGAAAGAGGGCCTCATCTCGATTGGAGGCAGGAACCTCAGGCTTCCTCTCCATTTCTGACTCCGACCGCAGGGTCCCTGCAGGGTTGGGACAGGAGAGTCAGGCCTCGTCTTGTCTGAGTAATGGAACTCTGCTTGCCTCTCGAGGTGTTCAGTGGGTCTCAGGCCCCTTGTCGAGCTGTGTGTGGAACCTGGGGGTGTTTCCAGAAGATGCACGGGGGTGTCATTGCCCCTTCATTTTGTGCCTTCCCCCACAGGGTTGCCTTCAAAGAGGTGTCCGAGCATCGGGTTCATTTCAAGAGCGGACCGGGAAATCGGGGTCGTTCGGCATGTGGCACCACCCACGTGGCTCATCTCGAATTTCCTCGTGAGACCAGCATCATCCTGAGGTGCGCCGGGAAGGCCGGGAACACCTTCCACACAAAGCAGGGGAATCGACTCTCCTGTCGCGATCAGGAGGGGAGATGGGGCTGAGATGAAGTGGGGCCGGGACTCTAGGTGTTCCACTCGAGGGAACCCGGCGTTTCAGGGAACTTTAGGGGTCGCAACAAGGGAGCCAAGTACCGTTTCCCACTTCAGGACGGAACATGGGACTTCCCTGGAGACGCTGTAGCGGGCAAGGGCCTCATCCTGTGAAGACGTTGGAACCACGTCGTTTTTCTCGAGTTGCGTCTGGATTCTCGAAAACGACGGGGATTTCAGGCTTCCTCTTGGGTTGGCCCTGGGAAGCCCAATCTTCCCCTGGAGTTGCGAGGGAAAGCTGGGGGTTCTGCTCGAGTCACTACAGGGCCAAAGAGACCTCATCGAGGCGTGTGTCCAGGACCTAACATTCCTCTCCCGGGAAGGCAGGGATCTCGGGGTTGCATTCCAGGCTCCCCCGGGGAGTCAGGCCTCGTCTCGAGGGGAAGCCAAGGACTCCGCTCTCCTCTCGAGTCGCACCGGGTATTTCTTGGACCCAACTGAGTGGCCTAAAGGGAGTCAATCCTCCTGTAAAGTTTGGAGAGAGGACCAGGGATTGCTCTCCAGGTCAGGCCGGAAAAGAAGGCCCCCATCTCTCCTTGACGGGGGCATCTTGTGGTTTTTCTCGAACTGCTGCGCCACTGTGGGTTTTCTCACGAGGTGTGATGGGGTACTCAGGGAGTCTCTTGTGTGTTACTAGGGAAGTCAGTTTTCCTGCTTGTGGCGAGGGGAGCGCGTCCTTGCTCTGGAGTCATGGTAGGGGAATCGGGCATCAAGAGACGTTGAAAAAGGACTCTCCAAGTCTTTCTTGGGTTACTTCAGGAAACTCTGGGTTCCCTCGACTTGTGCCTGTGACCTCAGGTAGCTTCTCAGGGACCTCTGAGAATTCAGGGATACTGTGGTGTTGGGAGGGGCCTCTCGGGACACCACTGAGTTTGGTTCAATGGAAGAGGGCCTCTTCTCTAGTTGAGGCAGGAACCTCAGGGTTCCTCTCCATTTCTGACTCCGATCGCAGGGTCCCTGAAGAGTTGGGCCAGGAGAGTAAGGCCTCGTCTTGTGTGAAGGAATGCAACTTCACTTGCCTCTCGAGTTGTTCACGGGGTGACAGTCCACATTTGGAGCTGTGAGTGGAATCTGCGGGTTTTTCCAGACGATGCATGGGGATGTCAGTGTCCCTTTGTGTTGTGCCTTCATCCACAGGGTTGCCTTCGAAGAGATGTCCGGGCGTCAGGTTCTTATCTAGAGTGGACCGGGAATTCGGGATCTTTCAGCATGTGGCACCAACCATGAGGCTACTTTTCAAATTTCCTCATGAGACCGGCCTCATCCGGAGGTTCACGGGGAACGTCGGGAACCCTTGCAGAAAAAGCATGGGAATCGACCCTCCTGTCGCGATCAGGAGGGGTGAAGGGGCTCACAGGAAGTGGTGCCGTGAACTTTGGTGTTTCCCTCGAGTGAGACCGGTATGTCAGGGAACTTTGGGGGTCGCATCAAGGGTGCCAAGTACCGTTTTGTACTTCAGGATGGAACGTGGGACTTCTCTTGATACGCTGTAGCGGCCAAGGGCCTCATCTTGCGATGAAGGGGGAGCCATGTGGTTTTTCTCGAGCTGCGGCGGGATTCTCGAGTTACGACGGGGATTTCAGGCTTCCTCTTGTGTTGGGCCAGGGAAGTCCAATCATCCATTCGAGTTGCGAGGGAGAGCTGGGGGTTGCACTCGAGTCACTGCAGGACAAAGGAGACCTCATCTAGGCTTGTGTCCAGGACCTAGTGTTCCTCTCCAAGGGCCACAGGGATCTCAGGTTTGCATTCCAGACTCACCCAGGGAGTCAGGCCTCGTGTCGAAGGGAAGCAAAGGACTCCGCTCTCCTTTCGAGTCGCGACGGGCACCTCTTGGAGCCCACTTTGTGGCCTAAAGGGAGTCAAGCCTCCTGTGAAGTTTGGAGAGAGGACTTGGGACTGCTCTCCAGGCCATGCAGGAAAAGATGGCCCTCATCTCGCGATGACGAAGGGGTCTTGTGGGTTTTCTCGAGCTGCGGCGCCAGTGTGGGGTTTCCTACGAGGCACGACAGGGAGCTCAGGGAGCCTCTCAGGTGGCGCCAGGGAAGTCAGGTCTCCATGTGCGTGGCGAGGGGGAGCGCGTTATTGCTCTCGAGCCATGGTAGGGGAATCTGACCTCAAGACGCGTTGAAGAAGGACTCTCGAGGTCTTTCTTCGGTTGTGGCAGGAAACCCTTATTTCCCTCGAGGTTTGCCGGTGGCCTCAAGGAGCTTCTCAGAATGCCTATGAGAAGTCAGGGATACTGTGGAGATGGGAGTGGCCTCTCGGGACTCCACTGGGTTTGTTTTAATGGAAGAGGGCCTCATCTCGGGTTGAGGCAGGAACCTCAGGTTTCCTCTCCATTTCTGACTCAGATCGAAGCGTGCCTGCAGAGTTGGGATTGGATACTCAGGCCTCGTCTTGTCTGAGGAAGGGAACTCCGCTTGCCTCTCTCGTTGTTTAAGGGGTGACAGGCCAGTTGTGGAGCTATATGTGGATCCTGTGGGATTTTCCGGACGATGAACAGGGTTGCCAGTGCCCCCTCGTGTAGTGCCTTCATCCACAGGGTTGCCTTAGAAGAGGTGTCCGGGCATCGGGTTCTTATCAAGAGCAAGACCGAGAAATCGTGGTCTTTCGGCATGTGGCACCAACACGAGGCTACGTCTCGAATTTCTTCGTGAGACTGGCCTCATCCTGAGGTGCACCATGAAGGTCGGGAACCCCTTCTAGACAAAGCAGGGGAATAGACCTTCCTGCCGTGATCAGGAGGGGAGAAGGGGCTCAAATGAAGTGGTGCCAGGACCTTCGGTGAGACCGGTATATTGGGGAACTTTTGGGGTCGCATCAAGGGTGCCAAGTAGCATTTCGAACTTTATGACGAAACATGGGACTTCTCTTGAGACTCTGTAGCGGGCAAAGGCCTCATATTGCGATTAATGGGGAACCTCGTGGTTTTTAAGAGTTGCGGCGGGATTCTCGAGTTACGACGGGAAATTCAGGCTTCCTCTTGTGTTGGCCCAGGGAAGTCCAGTCTTCCATTCGAGTTGCGAGGGAGAGCTAGGGATTGCGCTTGAGTTACTGCAGGGCAAAAGAGACCTTATCTAGGCTTGTGTCCAGGACATCATGTTCGTCTCCAGGGGGGACAGGGATCTCGGGGTTGATTTCCTGATGCACGCGGGGAGTCAGTCCTTGTCTCGAGGGGAAGCGAAGGACTCCGCTCTCCTCTCGAGTTGCGACGGGTATCTCTTGGAGCCCACTGAGTGGCCTAAAGGGAGTCAAGCCTCCTGTGGAGTTTGGAGAGAGGACTCGGGATTGCTCTCCAGGCCATGCAGGAAAAGAAGGCCATCATCTCGCGATGAAGGGGGCGTCTCGTGGGTTTTCTCGAGTTGCAGCGCCAGTGTGGGGTTTCTCATGAGGTAGTACGGGGAGCTCAGGGAGCCTCTCATGTGGCGCTTGGGAAGTCAGGTCTCCATGCGCATTGCGAGGGGGAGCGCGTCATTGCTCTAGAGTCATGGTAGGTGTATCCGGCATCAAGAACCGTTAAAGAAGGACTTTCAAGGTGTTTCTTGGGTCACGGCAGTAAACCCTGGGTTCCCTCAACTAGTGCCGGTGGCCTCAGGGAGCTTCTCAGTGTGCCTCTGAGAAGTCAAGGATACCCTGGAGTTGGGAGGGCCCTCTCGGGACTCCACTGGGTTTGGTGCAATAGAAGAGGGCCTCATCTCGAGTGGAGGCAGGAAACTCAGGGTTCATCTCCATTTCTGACTCTGATCGCAGGGTCCCTGCAGAGTTGGGACAGGAGAGTCAGGCCTCGTCTTGTAAGGAAGAATGGACCTCCGCTTGCCTCTCGAGTTATTCACGGGGTGACAGGCAACTTGTCGAACTGTGTTTGGAATCTGCGGGTTTTTCCGGACGATGCACGAGGGTGTCAGTGCCCATTCGTGTTGTGCCTTCTTCCTCAGGATTGTCTTTGAAGAGGTGTCCGGGCATCGGGTTCTTATCAAGAGCGGACCGGGGAATCGGGGTCTTTCGGCATGTGTTACCACCCATGAAGCTACGTCTCAAATATTCTCGTTAGACCGGCCTCATCCTGAGGTGCGCCGGGAAGGTTGGGAACCCCTTCCAGACAAAGCACGGGAGTCGACCCTCCAGTCGCAATCAGGAGGGGAGAAGTGGCTCAGATGAAGTCGTACCGGGAACCTCGGTGTTCCCCTCGAGAGAGACCAGGGTGTCGGGGAACTTTTGGAATCGCATCAAGGGTGCCAAGTTTTCACACTTGAAGTTTGAAAACACTTCAAGAAGAAACCTGGGACTTCTCTTTAGACGCTGTAGCGGGCAAGGGCCTCATCTTGCGATGACGGGGTAACCATGTGGTTTTTCTCGAGTTTCGGCGGGATTCTCGAGTTATGATGGGGAATTCAGGCTTCCTCTTGTGTTGGCCCAGGGAAGTCCAATCTTCCATTGGAGTTGTGAGAGAGAGCTAGGGATTGCTCTCGAGTCACTTCAGGGCAAAAGAGACCTCATCTAAGCTTGTGTCCAGGACCTAATGTTCCTCTCCAGGGGCGACAGAGATCTCGGGGTTGCATTTTAGACGCACCCGAGGAGTCAGGCCTCATCTCGAGAGGAAGGAAAGGACTCTGCTCTGCTCTCGAGTCCCGACGGGTATTTCTTGGAGACCACTGAGTGGCCTAAAGGGAGTCAAGCCTCCTGTGGATTTTTTTTTAAATTTTATTTTATTTTTAAACTTTACATAATTGTATTAGTTTTTCCAAATATCAAAATGAATCCGCCTCAGGTATACATGTGCTCCCCATCCTGAACCCTCCTCCCTCCTCCCCCCCATAGCATCCCTCTGGGTTGTCCCAGTGCACTAGCCCCAAGCATCCAGTGTCATGCATCAAACCTGGACTGGCAACTCTTTTCATACATGATATTTTACATGTTTCAATGCCATTCTCCCACATCTTCCCACCTTCTCCCTCTCCCACAGAGTCCATAAGACTCTTATATACATCAGTGTCTCTTTTGCTGTCTCGTACTCAGGGTTATTGTTACCGTCTTTTAAAGTTCCATATATATGTGTTAGTATACTGTATTGGTGTTTTTCTTTCTGGCTTACTTCACTCTGTATAATAGGCTCCAGTTTCATCCACCTCATTAGAACTGATTCATTCTATTCTTTTTAATGGCGGAGTAATACTCCATTGTGTATATGTACCACAGCTTTCTTATCCATTCATCTGCTGATGGACATCTAGGTTGTTTCCATGTCCTGGCTATTAGAAACAGTGCTGCGATGAACATTGGGGTACACGTGTCTCTTTCCCTTCTGGTTTCCTCAGTGTGTATGCCCAGCAGTGGGATTGCTGGATCATAAGGCAGTTCTATTTCCAGTTGTTTAAGGAATCTCCACACTGTTCTCCATAGTGGCTGTACTAGTTTGCATTCCCACCAACAGTGTAAGAGGGTTCCCTTTTCTCCACACCCTCTCCAGCATTTATTATTTGTAGACTTTTGGATTGCAGCCATTCTGACTGGCGTGAAATGGTACCTCATAGTGGTTTTGATTTGCATTTCTATGATAATGAGTGATTTTGAGCATCTTTTCATGTGTTTGTTAGCCATCTGTATGTCTTCTTTGGAGAAACGTCTATTTAGTTCTTTGGCCCATTTTTTGATTGGGTCATTTATTTTTCTGGAGTTGAGCTGTAGGTGTTGCTTGTATATTTTTGAGATTAGTTGTTTGTCAGTTGCTTCATTTCCTATTATTTTCTCCCATTCTGAAGGCTGTCTTTTCACCTTGCTAATAGTTTGCTTTGATGTGCAGAAGCTTTTAAGGTTAATTAGGTCCCATTTGTTTATTTTTGTTTTTATTTCCAATATTCTGGGAGGTGGGTCATAGAGGATCCTGCTGTGATGTATTTCAGAGAGTGTTTTGCCTATGTTCTCCTCTAGGAGTTTTATAGTTTCTGGTCTTACGTTTAGATCTTTAATCCATTTTGAGTTTATTTTTGTGTATTGTGTTAGAAAGTGTTCTAGTTTCATTCTTTTACAAGTGGTTGACCAGATTTCCCAGCACCGCTTGTTAAAGAGATTGTCTTTAATCCATTGTATATTTTTGCCTCCTTTGTCAAAGATAAGGTGTCCATATGTGTGTGGATTTATCTCTGGGCTTTCTATTTTGTTCCACTAATCTATATTTCTGTCTTTGTGCCAGTACCATACTGTCTTGATAACTGTGGCTTTGTAGCGGAGCCTGAAATCAGGTAGGTTGATTCCTCCAGTTCCATTCTTCTTTCTCAAGATCGCTTTGGCTATTCGAGGTTTTTTGTATTTCCATACAAATTGTGAAATTATTTGTTCTAGCTCTGTGAAGAATACTGTTGGTAGCTTGATAGGGATTGCATTGAATCTATAAATTGCCTTGAGTCGTATACTCATTTTCACTATATTGATTCTTCCAATCCATGAACATGGTATATTTCTCCACCTATTAGTGTCCTCTTTGATTTCTTTCACCAGTGTTTTATAGTTTTCTATATATAGGTCTTCAGTTTCTTTAGGTAGGTATATTCCTAAGTATTTTATTCTTTCCGTTGCAATGGTGAATGAAATTGTTTCCTTAATTTCTCTTTCTGTTTTCTCATTATTAGTGTATAGGAATTCAAGGGATTTCTGTGTGTTGATTTTATATCCTGCAACTTTACTATAGTCATTGGCTACTTCTAGTAATTTTCTGGTGGAGTCTTTAGGGTTTTCTATGTAGAGGATCATGTCATCTGCAAACAGTGAGAGTTTTACTTCTTCTTTTCCAATTTGGATTCCTTTTGTTTCTTTTTCTGCTCTGATTGCTGTGGCCAAAACTTCCAAAGCTATGTTGAATAGTAATGGTGAAAGTGGGCACCCTTGTCTTGTTCCTGACTTTAGAGGAAATGCTTCCAATTTTTCACCATTGAGGATAATGTTTGCTGTGGGTTTGTCATATATAGCTTTTATTATGTTGAGGTATGTTCCTTCTATTCCTGCTTTCTGGAGAGTTTTTATCATAAATGGATGTTGAATTTTGTCAAAGGCTTTCTCTGCATCTATTGAGAAAATCATATGGTTTTTATTTTTCAATTTGTTAAGATGGTGTATTACATTGATTGATTTGTGGATATTGAAGAATCCTTGCATCCCTGGGATAAAGCCCACTTGGTCATGGTGTATGATCTTTTTAATGTGTTGTTGGATTCTGATTGCTAGAATTTTGTTAAGGATTTTTGCATCTATGTCATCAGTGATATTGGCCTGTAGTTTTCTTTTTTTGTGGGATCTTTGTCAGGTTTTGGTATTAGGCTGATGGTGGCCTCATAGAATGAGTTTGGAAGTTTACCTTCCTCTGCAATTTTCTGGAAGAGTTTGAGCAGGATAGGTGTTAGCTCTTCTCTAAATTTTTCGTAGAATTCAGCTGTGAAGCCGTCTGGACCTGGGCTTTTGTTGGCTGGAAGATTTTTGGTTACAGTTTCCATTTCCGTGCTTGTGATGGGTCTGTTAAGATTTTCTAGTTCTTCCCTGGTCCAGTTTTGGAAAGTTGTACTTTTCTAAGAATTTGTCCATTTCTTCCACGTTGTCCATTTTATTGGCATATAATTGTTGATAGTAGTCTCTTATGATCCTTTGTATTTCTGTGTTTTCTGTTGTGATCTCTCCATTTTCATTTCTAATTTTATTGATTTGATTTTTCTCCCTTTGTTTCTTGATGAGTCTGGCTAATGGTTTGTCAATTTTATTTATCGTTTCAAAGAACCAGCTTTTGGTTTTGTTGATTTTTGCTATGGTCTCTTTTGTTTCTTTTGCATTTATTTCTGCTCTAATTTTTAAGATTTCTTTCCTTCTACTAACCCTGGGGTTCTTCATTTCTTCCTTTTCTAGTTGCTTTAGGTGTAGAGTTAGTTTATTTATTTGACTTTTTTCTTGTTTCTTGAGGTGTGCCTGTATTGCTATGAACTTTCCCCTTAGGACTGCTTTTACCGTGTCCCACAAGTTTTGGGTTGTTGTGTTTTCATTTTCATCCGTTTCTATGCAAATTTTGATTTCTTTTTTGATTTCTTCTGTGATTTGTTGGTTATTCAGCAGCGTGTTGTTCAGCCTCCATATGTTGGAATTTTTAATAGTTTTTCTCCTGTAATTGAGATCTAATCTTACTGCATTGTGGTCAGAAAAGATGCTTGGAATGATTTCTATTTTTTTGAATTTACCAAGGCTAGCTTTATGGCCCAGGATGTGATCTATCCTGGAGAAGGTTCCATGTGCACTTTAGAAAACGGTGAAATTCATTGTTTTGGGATGAAATGTCCTATAGATATCAATTAGGTCTAACTGGTCTATTGTATCATTTAAAGTTTGTGTTTCCTTGTTAAATTTCTGTTTAGTTGATCTATCCATAGGTGTGAGTGGGGTATTAAAATCTCCAACTATTATTGTGTTAGTGTTAATTTCTGCTTTCATACTTGTTAGCATTTGTCTTACATACTGTGGTGCTCCCACGTTGGGTGCATATATGTTTATAATTGTTATATCTTCTTCTTGGATTGATCCTTTGATCATTATGTAGTGACCTTCTTTGTCTCTTTTCACAGCCTTTGTTTTAAAGTCTATTTTATCTGATATGAGTATCGCTACTCCTGCTTTCTTTTGGTCCCTATTTGCATGGAAAATCTTTTTCCAGCCCTTCACTTTCAGTCTGTATGTATCCCCTGTTTTGAGGTGGGTCTCTTGTAGACAACATATGTAGGGGTCTTGTTTTTGTATCCATTCAGCCAGTCTTTGTCTTTTGGTTGGAGCATTCAACCCATTTACGTTTAAGGTAATTACTGATAAGTATGATCCCATTGCCATTTACTTTATTGTTTGGGGTTCGAATTTATACACCGTTTTTGTGTTTCCTGTTTAGTATTTGTTGGAGAGCTGGTTTGGTGGTGAAGAATTCTCTCAGCTTTTGCTTGTCTGAAAAGCTTTTGATTTCTCATTCATACTTGAATGAGATCCTTGCTGGGTACAATAATCTGGGCTGTAGGTTATTTTCTTTCATCATTTTAAGTATGTCTTGCCATTCCCTCCTTGCTTGAAGAGTTTCTATTGAAAGATCAGCTGTTATCCTTATGGCAATTCCCTTGTGTGTTATTTGTTGTTTTTCCCTTGCTGCTTTTCATATTTGTTCTTTGTGTTTGATTTTTGTTAATGTGATTAATATGTGTCTTGGGGGGTTTCGCCTTGGCTTTATCCTGTTTGGGACTCTCTGGGTTTCTTGGACTTGAGTGAGTATTTCCTTCCCCATTTTAGGGAAGTTTTCAACTATTATCTCCTCAAGTATTTTCTCACGGTCTTTTTTTTTTGTCTTCTTCTTCTGGGACCCCTATGATTCGAATGTTGTAGCGTTTAATATTGTCCTGGAGGTCTCTGAGATTGTGCTCATTTCTTTTAATTCGTTTTTCATTTATCCTCTCTGATTCATTTATTTCTACCATTCTATCTTCGAATTCACTAATCCTATCTTCTGCCTCTGTTATTCTACTATTTGTTGCCTCCAGAGTGTTTTTAATTTCATTTATTGCATTATTCATTATATATTGACTCTTTTTTTATTTCTTCTAGGTCCTTGTTAAACCTTTCTTGCATCTTCTCAATCCTTGTCTCCAGGCTATTTATCTGTGATTCCATTTTAATTTCAAGATTTTAGATCCATTTCACTCTCCTTATTCGGAATTCTTTATCAGGTAGATTCCCTATCTCTTCCTCTTTTGTTTGGTTTGGTGGGCATTTATCCTGTTCCTTTATCTGCTGGGTATTCCTCTGTCTCATCTTGTTTAAATTGCTGAGTTTGGGGTGTCCTTTCTGTAGTCTGGCAGTTTGTGGAGTTCTTTAATGTGGCATTTCCTCGCTGTGTGTGGGTTTGTACAGGTGTCTTGTCAAGGTTTCCTGGTTAGGAAAGCTTGTGTCCGTGTTCTGGTGGGTGGAGCTGTATTTCTTCTCTCTGGAGTGCAATGAAGTGTCCAGTAATGAGTTATGAGATGTCTGTGGTTTTGGGATGACTTTGGGCAGCCTGTATCTTGAAGCTCAGGGCTGCGTTCCTTTGTTGCTGGAGAATTTGCTTGGTATGTCTTGCCCTGGAACTTGTTGGCCCTTGTGTGGTGCTTGATTTCAGTGTCGGTATGGAGGCATTTTATGAGCTCCTGTCAATTAATGTTCCTTGGAGTCAGGAGTTCCCTGGAGGCAGGGTTTGGACTTAAGCCTCCTGCTTCCAGTTATCTGTCTTACTTTTACAGTAGTTTCAACACTTCTCCTTCTATACAGCACCATTGATAAAACATCTACGTTAAAGAAGAAAAGTTTCTCTACTGTGAGGGTCACTCAGAAAGGTTCACAGCGTTACATGGAGAAGAGAAGAGGGAGGAGGGAGTTAGAGGTGACCCAAAGGAGATCAGGTGGAATCAATAGTGGAGAGAGTGGGCTGGCCAGTAGTCACTTCCTTATGTGCACTCCACAACTGGACCGCTCAGAGATGTTCACAGAGTTATACAGAGACGAGAAGAAGGAGGAAGGAGGCAGAGGTGGCCAGAAGGATAAAAGGGGGGAATGAAAAGGAGGGAGACAGATCCAGCCAGTAATCAGTTCCCTAAGTGTTCTCCACCGTCTGGAATGCACAGAAATTCACAGAGTTGGGTAGAATAGAGAGGGGTTAGGGAGGAGACACAGGCGACCTGGTGGAGAAAAAGGAGCGTCCAAAGGGAGATAGAGCAGTCAAGCCAGTAATCTCGCTCCCTAGTGAAAAATGGGTACTGAAGATTGGGTTCTTAAAGGTACAAAATTGGTAACAAATACATAAAAGCAAAAATTAAAAATCTGGAGTAGAGTTTGGACTTTCAAAAATACGATGTTAAAGAAAAGAAGAAGGAAAAGAAAGAGAGAAAAAACGAACAAAGAAAAACAAACAAGGTCGCAAAAATTATCAAGAAAATACAGGTACAAAATTGATAACTAATACCAAAAAGCAAAAATTAAAAATCTAGAGTAGAGTTTGGAATTTCAAAAATACAATGTTAAAAAAACGGAAGAAGAAAACTAAAGAGAAAACAAACAAACAAAAACAAGCAGTGTCGCAAAAATTATAAAGAAACTACAGGTACAAAATTGATATCAAATACCAAAAAGCATAAATTAAAAATCTAGAGTAGGTTTTGGAATTTCAAAAATACAATGATAAAGAAAAGAAGGAAAAAAAAACAAAACAAAAAAACACGGTCAAAAAATTATTATATATATATATATATATATATATATATATATATATATGAAGTTTGCTGAAGAAGAAAAAAATAGGGTCTTTTTTTTGCAAAGTAATAGGTTATAAAAGTGAAAATTAAAGGAACAATAGAGGACTTAAAATTAAAAAAAATTAAAAAAAAGAATGAATGATCATAAAAATATATCTAGGACTTTCTCTGGTTTTGTTGTGAGTATCGTGGGTTCAGTTCATTTTTGGCTAGTTCCTTGGTCCGACTTATATTTCTCAAGATCTATAGGCGCTTTCCTATGTAGTCCTAGTAACCACAGGGTTTTAATCTATTGCCTGTAGCTTCCAAGGCGATTCCCTCTGTTATAGCTTCTTTTGTTTGCTGGTCTCTTCAGTGTCTGGTTTACGCCCTGACACAAAGGGGACGGTGGAGGACACTTTTTTTTTTTAGGCTCACTTGTTCAATTGCGCTGTGGGGATGGAGGGAGGGATGCTGCAAACAAATAACACTGGCGTGCGCTCGCAGTGCCTCAGCCACACTGGGTCTGACCCCGCTCACGGCGCGTGTAGCCTCCCTGCCCACACTGCTCGGGCTCTAGGTTGTTCCACCAGGAACAATCCGAGGCTGGCCCTGGGCTGCATGCACCTCCCAGGTCCAAGCCGCTCAGGTTCAGGCACTCGGGTAGTCCTCAGAGGCACAGACTCGGTTGGGCCTGCGTTTTGTGCTCTTCCCAGGTCCGAGCAGCTCAGGTGATGAGGTGTTTGGCGAGCGCCAATGTTGTGACTTATCGCCTCCCCGCCACTCGGTTATCTGGGTGTAAAACAGGCGCACCTTCTCAGGCAGATGTTGACCGTCCAGATCCCCAAGAAGTTTTAGTTAGCAAAGAAGCCTGCTTACAGTTTTATAGATAATGTCTCTCTGGGGCTGCGATTGCCCCCTTCCGGCTCTGGCTGCCTGTCACCGGAGGGGGAAGGTCTGCAGCCGGCTATCTCTGTTCAGTCCTTTGTTCCGTGCGCGGGCCTGGCGGTGTCTTAGGTTAGGGCTGGCTTTTTGCGTGGTAGATATCCCAGAGTCTGGTTTGCTAGCCCAAGTTATTTCGTTCAGATAGCGCTCAGGGTATTCAGGCCAGATTCTTACTCTAAGCGATGCAGCCCGCGCCGCACCTCCCTGCCCAGCCCCTGCTTGCTAATGGTGTGAGCAGGCGTCTGCACTGCTTCGCGGCTGGGGGAGTTACCGTAGGGCTTGCAATCTGCGAGTTTTAATTGTTTATTTATTTTTATCCCCCTTATGTTGCCCTTTGTGCTTCCAAAGCTTGGCAAAGATTTGGCAGTGAAAAGCTTTCCTGGTGTTTGGAAACTTTTCTCTTTTTAAGACTATCTTCCCGGGACAGAAATCCCTCCCTCCCTCTTTTGTCTCTTTTTTTGTCTTTTATACTTTTTCCTACCTACTTTCCAAGAGTTGGGTTGCTTTTCTGGGTGCCTGATGTCCTCTGGCAGCATTCATAAGTTGTATTGTTGAATTTACTCGACGTTTAAATGCTCTTTTGATGAAATTGTTTGGGGGGGAAAGAGTTCTCCCCGTCCTACTCCTCAGCAATCTTGGCTCCTCTCTTGTGGAGTTTGGAGAGAGCACGCGGGATTGCTCTCCAGGCCATGCAGGAAAAGAAGGCCCTCATCTCGCGATGTCGGGGGAGTCTCGTGGTTTTTCTGGAGCTGCGGTGCCAGTGTGGGGTTTCTCACAAGGTACGACCGGGAGCTCAGGGAGCCTCTCGTGTGGTGTCAGGGAAGTCAAGTCTCCATACGAGTGGCGAGGGGGCGCACGTCATTGCTCTCGAGTCATGGTAGTGGAATCAGGGCTCAACAAAATGAAAAAGGACGCTCGAGGTCTTTCTCGGGTTGCAGCAGGAAACCCTGGGTTCCCTCGACTTGTGCCTGTGACCTCAGGTAGCTTCTCAGGGTGCCTCTGAGAAGTCAGGGATACTATGGAGCTGGGAGAGGCCTCTCGGGACTCCACTGGGTTTGCTGCAATGGAAGAGGGCCTAATCTCGAGATCAGGAAGGAACCTCAGGGTTCCTCTCCATTTCTGACTCAGATCGCAGGGTCCCTGCAGAGTTGGGACAGGAGAGTCAGGCCTCGTCTTGTGTGGAGGAATGGAACTCCGCTTGCCTCTCGAGTTGTTCAAGGAGTGACAGGCCACTTGGCGAGCTGTGTGTGGAACCTGCGGTTTTTTCCAGACAATGCATGGGGGTGTCAGTGCCCCTACGTGATGTGCTTTCATCCACAGGGTTGCCTTCGAAGTGGTGTGCGGGCATCGGGTTCTTATCAAGAGCGGACCGGGAAATCGGGGTCTTTTGGAATGCGGCACCACACACGAGGCTACGTCTCGAATTTCCTCGTGAGACGGGCCTCATGCTGAGGTGCCCCTGGAAGGTGGGGAAAGCCTTCCAGACAAAGCAGGTTAATCGACCCTACTGTCGCGATCAGGAGGGGAGAAGGGGCTCAGATGAAGTGGTGCTGGGAACCTCGGTGTTCCCCTCGAGTGAGACCAGTATGTCAGGGAACTTTTGGGGTCACATGAAGCTTGCCAAATACTGTTTCAAACTTCAAGACGAAACGTGGGACTTCTCTTGAGACGCTGTGGCGGGCAAGGGCCTCATCTTGTGATGAAGGGGAAACCACGTGGTTTTTTTCGAGTTGCGATGGGATTGTTGACTTACGACGGGGAATTCAGGCTTCCTCTTCTGTTGGCCCAGGGAAGTCCGTTCTTCCATTCTAGTTGCCAGGGAGAGCTGGGTGGGAATTGCTCTCGAGTCACGGCAGGTCAAAATAGACCTCATCTAGGCTTGTGTCCAGGACCTAATGTTCCTCTCCAGGGGCGATAGGGATCACGGGGACGCATTCCAGACTCACCCAGTGAGTCAGGCCTCGGCTCGAGGGGAAGCAAAGGATTCTGATATCCTCCTGGGTCGCGATAGGTATCTCTTGGAGCCCACTGAGTGGCCTCCAGGGAGTCAAGCCTCCTGTGGAGTTGGAGAGAGGACTCGGGATTGCTCTCCAGGCCATACAGGAAAGAAGGCCCTCAGCTCGCAATGACGGGGGCGTCTTGTGGATTTTCTCGAGTTGGAGCGCAAGTATGAGTTTTCTCACGAGGTAAGACGGGGAGCTCAGGGAGCCTCTCGTGTGGTGCCAGGAAAGTCAGGTGTCTATGCGTGTGATGAGGAGGAGCCCATAAATGCTCTCGAGTCATGGTAGGGAAATCGGGACTCAAGACGCGTTGAAGAAGGAGTCTCGAGGTCTTTCTCAGGTTGCGGCAGGAAACCCTGGGTTCCCTCGACTTGAACCGGTGACCTCAGGGAGCTTCTCAGGGTGCCTCTGAGAAGTCAGGCATACTGTGGACTTGGGAGGGGCTCTCGGAACTCCACTGGATTTGGTGCAATGGCAAAGGTTCTCATCTCGAGTTGAGGCAGGAACCTAAGGGTTCCTCTCCATTTCAAACTCCGACCACAGGGTCCCTGAAGAGTTGGGACAGGAGAGTCAGGCCTCGTCTTGTGTGGAGGAATTGAACTCTGCTTGCCTCTCGAGTTGTTCACAGGATAACAGACCATTTGTCGAGCTGTGAGTGGAACCTTCGGTTTTTTCCGTAAGATGCATGAGGGGGTCAGTGCCCCTTCGTGTTGTGCCTTCATCCACAGGGTTGCCTTCAATGAGGTGTCCGGATATCGGGTTCTTATCAAAAGCGGAGCAGGAAATCGGGGTCTTTCAGAACGTGGCACCATCCATGAGGCTACGTCTCGAATTTCTTCGTTAGACTGCTGTCATCCTGAGGTGCGCCATGAAGATCGGGAACCCCTTCCAGACAAAGCAGGGGAATCGACCATCTTGTCGCGATCAGGAGGAGTGAAAGGGCTCAGTTGAAGTCGTGCCGGGAACCTCGGTGTTCCCCTCGAGTGGGACCGGTGTGTCGGGAAACTTTTGGGGTCGCTTCAAGGGTGCCAAGTACCGTTTTGCACTTCAAGACGGACTTGGGGCTTCACTTGACATGCTGTAGAGGGCAAGGGCCTCATCTTGGGATGACGGGGGAATCACGTGGTTTTTCTCAAGGTGCGGCGGGATTCTCGAGTTACGATGGGGAATTCAGGCTTCCTCTTGTGTTGGCCCAGGGAAGTCCAATCTTCCATTCGAGTTTCGAGGGAGAGCTGGGGTTTGCTCTTGAGTCACTGCAGGGCAAAAGAGACCTCATCTAGGCTTGTGTCCAGGACCTAATATTCCTCTCCAGGTCCGACAGCGATCTCGGGGTTGCATTCCAGACGCATCCTGGGAGTCAGAGCTCGACTCGAGGGGAAGCAAAGGACCCCGCTCTCCTCTTGAGTCGCCACAGGTGTCTCTTGGAGCCCACTGAGTGGCCTAAAGGGAGTCAAGCCCCCTGTGGAGTTTGGAGAGAGGACTCAGGATTGCTCTCCAGGCCATGCAGGAAAAGAAGGCCTTCATCTCGCGATGACGGAGGCGTATCGTGGGTTTTCTCGAGCTGGGGAGCCAGTGTGGGATTTCTCACGAGGTATGACAGGGAGTTCAGGTAGCCTCTCGCGTGGCGCCAGGGAAGTCAGGTCTCCATGGGCGGGGCAAGGGGGAGCGCGTCATTGCTCTCCAGTCAGGGTAGGGGAATCGGGCCTCATGACGGGTTGAAAAAGGACTCTCGATGTCTTTCTAGGGTTGCGGCAGGAAACCCTGGGTTCCCTTGACTTGTGCCGGTGACCTCAGGGAGCTTCTCAGGTGCCTCTGAGAAGTCAGGGACACTGTGGATTTGGGAGAGGCCTCTCGGGACTCCTCTGGGTTTGGTGCAATGGAAGAGGGCCTCATCTCGAGTTGAGGCAGGAACCTCAGGGTTCTGCTCCTGACTTCCTGGAGCCGGATCTGACTCAGATAGCAGGGTCCCTGCTGAGTTTGCTCAGGAGTCAGGTCTCGTGTTCTGCGGAGGAATGGAACTCCGCTTACATCTCAAGTTGTTCAAGGGTGACACCACTTTTCGTGATGTGTGTGGAACCTGCGGGTTTTTCGGAGATGCACGGGGGCGTCAGTGCTCCTTCCTGTTGTGCCTTCATCCACAGGGTTGCCTTCGAAGAGGTGTCCGGGCATCGGGTTCTACTCAAGTGCGGACCGGGAAATCGGGGTCTTTCAGCATGTTGCACCACCCACTAGGCTACGTCTCGAATTTCCTCGTGAGATCGGCCTCATCCTGAGGTGCGCAGGAAAGTCTGGGAACCCTTTCCAGACAAAGCAGGGGAATCGACCCTCCTTTCGGGATCAGGAGAAGAGAAAGGGCTCAGATTAAGTAGTGCCGGGAACCTCGGTGCTCCCCTTGAGTGAAACTGGTAAGTCGGGTAACTTTTCGGGTTGCATCAAGGGTGCCAAGTACCGTTTCGCACTTCAAGACGGAACCTGGGACTTCTCTTGAGACGCTGTAGTGGGCAAGGGCCTCATCTAGCGCTGACGGGGGACCCACGTGTTTTTTCTCGAGTTGCGGCAGGATTCTTGAGTTACGAGGGGGAATACAGGTTTCCTCTTGTGTTGGCCCAGGGAAGTCCAATCTTCCATTCGAGTTGCAAGTGAGAGCTGGAGATTTCTCTTGAGTCACTGCAGGGCAAAATAGAGCTCATCTAGGCTTGTGTCCAGGACCGAATTTTTCTCTCCAGGGGCGACAGGGATCTTGGGGTTGCATTCCAGACTCACCCGGGGAGTCAGGCCTCGTCTCGAAGGGAATGAATGGACTCCGCTCTCCTCTCGAGTCGCGACGGGTATCCCTTGGAGCCCAAGAGTGGCCTAAATGGAGTTAAGCCTCCTGTGGAGTTTGGAGAGAGAACTCGGGATTGCTCTCTAGGCCATGCAGGAAAAGAAGGCCCTCATCTCGCGATGACGAGGGCGTCTCGTGGGTTTTCTCAAGGTGCAGTGCCTGGTTGGGGTTTCTCATGAGATAGGACGGGGAGCTCAGGGAGACTCCTGTGGTGCCAGGGAAGTCAGGTCTCCATGGACGTGGCGAGGGGGAGCGCCTCATTGCTCTCAAGTCATGGTAGGGGAATCGAGCCTCAAGACGCTTCGAAGAAAAACTCTCGAGGTCTTTCTCGGGGTGTGGCAGGAAACCCTGGGTTCCCTCGACTTGTGCCCATAACCTCAGGGAGCTTAGCGGGGTTCCTCTGAGAAGTCAGGGATACTGTGGAATTGAGAGGGGCTTCTCGGGACTTCACAGGGACTGGTGCAATTGAAGAGGACCTAATCTCGGATTGAGGCAGTAATGTCAGGGTTCCTCTCCATTTCTGACTCGGATAGCAGGGTCCCTGCAGAGTTGGGACAGGAGAGTCAGACCTCGTCTTGTGTGGAGTAATGGAACTCCGCTTGCCTCTCGAGTTGTTCACGGGATGACAGGCCACCTATCGAGTTGTATGTGGAACCTGGGGTTTTGGGGGACGATGCACAGGGGTGTCAGTGCCCCTTCGTTTTGTGCCTTCATCCACAGGGTTACCTTCGAAGAGGTGACCGGGCATCGGGATCTTATCAATAGCGGACCAGGAAATCGGGGTCTTTCGGCATGTGGCACAACACACGAGGCTACGTCTCGAATTCCCTCGTGAGACTGGCCTCATCCTGAGGTTCGCCGGGAAGTCTGGGAACCCCTTCCAGACAAAGCAGGGGAATCGACCCTCCTGTCGCCATCAGGAGGGGAGAAGAGTCTCAGCTGAAGCGATGCTGGGAACCTTCGTGTTCTCCTCGAGTGAGACCAGGGTGTCAGGGAAATTTGGGGGTCGCATCAAGGGTGCCAAGTACCGTTTCACACTTCAAGACGGAACATGGGACTTCCCTGGAGACGCTATAGCTGACAGGAGCCTCATATTTCGATGACGGAGGAACCACGTTGTTTTTCTCCAGTTGCCGCGGGATTCTCGAATTACAATGGGAATACAGGCTTCCTCTTGTGTTGGCCCAGGGAAGTCCAATCATCCATTCGAGTTACGAGGGAGAGCTGGGGATTGCACTTGAGTCAATGCAGGACAAAAAAGGCCTCATTTAGGCTTGTGTCCAGGACCGAGTTTTCCTCTACAGGGGCGACACGGATCTCGGGATCCCATTCCAGACTCACCCAAGTAGACAGGCCTCGGCTCGAGGGGAAGCAACGGACTCCGCTCTCCTCTAGAGTAGCGAGGTGTATCTCTTGGAGGCTACTGAGTGGCCTAAAGGGAGACAGGCCTCCAGTGGAGTTTGGAGAGTGGACTCGGGATTGCTCTCTAGGTCATGTAGGAAAAGAAGGCCCTCATCTTATGATGACGGGGGCGTCTCGTGAGTTTTCTCGAGCGGCGGTGCCAGTGTGGGGTTTTCATGAGGTAGGACGGGGAGCGCAGGGAGCCTCTCGTGTGGCGCCAGGGAAGTTAGGTTTCAATGGGCGTGGCGAGGGGAATGCGTCATTGCTCTCCAGTCATGGTAGGGTATCGGGCCTCAAGACGCGGTAAAGAAGGACTCTCAAGGTCTTTCTCAGAATGCAGCAGGAAACCCTGGGTTCACTCGACTTGTGCCAGTGACCGCAGAGAGCTTCTGAGGGTGCCTCTGAGAAGTCAGGGATACTGTGGAGTTGGGAGGGGCCTCTCGGGACTCCACTGGGTATGGCGCAATGGAAGAGGGCCTCATTTCGAGTTGATGCAGGAACGTCAGGTTTCATCTACATTTCTGACTCCGATCGCACGGTCCCTGCAGAGTTGGGAAAGGAGAGTCAGGCCTTCTCTTGTGTGCAGGGACGGAACTCCGCATGCCTCTCTAGTTCTTCAAGGGATGACAGGACACTTGTCGATCTGTGTTTGGAATCTGCGTGTTTTTCCGTACTATGCATGGGGATGTCAGTACCCCTTCGTGTTGTGCATTCATCCACAGGTTTGCTTTCGAAGAGGTGCCCGGGCATCGGGTTCTTATTAAGAGCGCACCGGGAAATCGGGGTCTTTCCGCATGTGGCACCACCCACCAGGCTACGTCTCGAATTTCCTAGTGAGACCGGCCTCATCCTGAGGTGCGCCGGGAAGGTTGGAACCCCTTGCAGACAAAGCAGGGGAATCGACCCTCCTGTCTCGATCAGGAGGGGAGAAGGGGCACAGATGAGGTGATGCCGGGAACCTCGGTGTTCCCCTCCAGTGAGACCAGTGTGTTGGGGAACTTTTGGGGTCGCATCAAAGGTGCCAAGTACCGTATCGCACTTCAAGATGGAACGTAAGACTTCTTTTGAGACGCTGTAGCGGCAATGGCCGCATCTTGCGATGAAGAGGGAACGACGTGGTTTTTCTCGAGTTGTGGCGGGATTCTTGAGTTACAACGGGAAATTCAGGCTTCCTCTTCTGTTGGCCCAGGGAAGTCCAGTCTTCCATTCGAGTTTCGAGGGAGAGTTGGGGATTGCTCTCGAGTCACTGCAGGAAAAAAGAGACCTCATCTAGGCTTGTGTCCAGGACCTAATGTTTCTCTCCAGGGGCGACAGGGATCTCCGGTTCGTATATCAGACTCACCCGAGGAGTCAGGCCTCTCCTCGAGGGGAAGGAAAAGACTCCGCTCTCCTCTAGAGTTGCGACGGGTATGTCTTGGAGTCCACTGAGTGACCAAAATGGAGTCAAGCCTACTGTGGAGTTTGGAGAGACGACTCGGGATTGCTCTCCAGGCCGTGCTAGAAAAGAAGGCCGTCATGTCGCGAAAACGGGGGCGTCTCGTGGGTTTTCTCTATCTGCGGCGCCAGTGTGGGGTTTCTCACGAGGTATGATGGGGAGCTCAGGGAGCCTCTCGTGTGGCGCCAGGGAAGTCAGGGCTTCATGAGTGTAGCAGAGGGAGTGCGTCATTGCCCTCGAGTCATGGTAGGGGAATCAGGCCTCAAAGCGTGTTGAAGAAGGACTCTTGAGTTCTTTCTATGGTGGCGGCAGTAAACCCTGGGTTCACTCGAATTGCGCTGGTGACCTCAGGGAGCTTCTCAGGGCGCCTCTGAGAAGTCAGGGATACTGTGGAGCTGGGACGCGTCTCTCGGGACTCCACTGGGTTTCGTGCAATGGAAGAGGTCCTAATCTCGAGTGGAGGCAGGAACCTCAGCGTTCCTCTCGTGACTTCACTGGCGCTGGTCTGATTCGGATGGCAAAGTCCCTGCAGAGTTGGGACAGGAGAGTCAGGCCTCGTCTTGTGTAGAGGAATGAAACCCCACTTGCCTCTCGAGTTCTTCAGGGGTGACAAGCCACTTGTTGAGCTGTATGTAGAACCTGCGGGTTTTTCCAGACGATGCACGAGGGTGTCAGTGCCCCTTTGTGTTGTGCCTTCATCCACAGGCTTGCCTTCGAAGAGGTGTCCAGGCATCGGGTTCTTATCAAGAGCATACCGGGAAATCATAGTCTTTTGGCATGTGGCACCACCCGCGAGCTACGTCTCGAATTTCCTCGTGAGACCGGCCTCATCCTGAAGTGCCCCGTGATGGTCGGGAACCCCTTACAAACAAAGCAGGGGAAGTGACCCTCCTATCTCGAACAGGAGGGGAGAAGGGGCTCAGATAAACTGGTGCCGGGAACCTCGGTGTTCACCTCGAGTGAGACTGATATTTCGGGGAACTTTTGGGGTCACATCAAGGGTGTCAAGTATCGTTTCGCACTTCAAGACGGAACGTGGGACTTTTCTTGAGAAGCTGTAGCGGGCAAGGGCCTCATCTTGTGATGACAAGGGAACCAAGTGCTTTTTCTCGAGTTGCGGCGGGATTCTCGAGTTACGAAGGGGAATTCAGGCTTCCTCTTGTGTTGGCCCAGGGAAGTCCAATCTTCCATTCGAGTTGTCAGGGAGAGCGGGGGATTGCTCTCGAGTTACAGAAGGGCAAAAGAGACCTCATCTAGGCTTGTTTCCAGGACCTAATGTTCCTCTCCAGGGGAGATAGGGATCTCGGGGTTGCATCCCAGACCCACCTGGTGAGTCAGGCCTTGTCTCGAGGGGAAGCAAAGGACTCCATTCTCCTCTCGAGTCTCGACGGGTATCTCTTGGAGCCCACTAAGTGGCCTAAAGGGAGTCAAGCCTCCTGTGGAGTTTGGAAAGAGGATTCGGGATTCCTCTCCAGGCCATGCAGGAAAAGAAGGCCCTCATCTCGCGATGACAGGGGCGTATGGTGGGTTTTCTCGAGCTGCGGCGTCAGTGTGGGGTTTCTCACGAGGTACGACAGGGAGCTCAGGGAGCCTCTCTTATGGCGCCAGGGAAGTCAGGTCTCCATGTGTGTGGCGAGAGGGTGCGTGTCATTTCTATAGAGCCATGGAAGCAGATTCGGGCTTCAAGACACCTTGAAGTAGGACTCTCGAGGTCTTTTTCGCATTGTGGCAGGAAACCCTGGGTTCCCTCGACATGTGCCGGTGACCTCCTGGAGCTTCTCCGGGTGCCTCTGAGAAGTCAGGGGTACTGTGGAGTTGGGAGGGGCCTCTCTGGACTCCACTGGGTTTGGTGCAATGGATGAGAGCCTCATCTCGAGTGGAGGCAGGAACCTCATGTTTCCTCTCCTGGGTTTCCTGTCGCTGGTACTGACTCGGATCGCAGTTTCCCTGCAGAGTTGGTACAGAAAATCAGGTCTCGTCTTGTGTGGAGGAATGGAACTCCACTTGCCTCTCGAGTTGTTCACGGGCTGACAGACCACTTGTCGAACTGTGTTTGTAACCTGCGGGTTTTTCTGGACGATGCACGGGGGTGTCAGTGCCCCTTCGTGTTGTGCTTTCATCCACAGGTTTTCCTTCGTAAAGGTGTCAGGGCATCACGTTCTTATCAAGAGCAGACCGGGAAATCGGGGTCTTTCGGCTTGTGGCACCACCCACGAGGCTATGTCTCGAATTTCCTCGTGAGACCTGCCTCATCCTTAGGCGCGCCGGAAAGGTCGAGAACCCCTTCCAGACATAGCAGGGGAATCGACACTCCTGTCGCGATCACGAGGGGAGAAGGAGCTCAAATGAAGTGGTTCCGGGAACCTCGGTGTTCCTTTCGAGTGAGACCGGTATGTCGGGGAATTTTGAGATTGCATCAAGGGTGCCAAATACCGTTTCGCACTTCAAGACAGAACGTGGGACTTCTCTTGAGTCGCTGTAGCGGGCAAGGGCCTCATCTAGCGCTGATGGGGGAACCACGTGGATTTTCTCGAGTTTCAGTGGGATTCTCGAGTTACGGTGTCGAATTCAGGCTTCCAATTGTATTGGCCCAGGGAAGTCCAATCTTCCATTCGATTTGCGAGGGAGAGCTGGCGATTGCTCCCTAGTAACTGCAGTGCAAAATAGACCTCATCTAGGCTTGTGTCCAGGACCGAGTTTTCCTCTCCAGGTGCGACAGGAACTCGGGGTTGCATTCCAGACTCACACGGGGAGTCAGGCCTCGTCTCGAGGGGAAGCAAAGGACTCCGCTCTCCCTTCAAATCCTGACAGGTATCTCTTGGAGCCAACTGAGAGGCCTAAAGAGAGTCAAGCCTCCTGTGGAGTCTGGAGAGAGGACTCGGTTTTGCTCTCCATGCCAGGCAGGAAAGAAGTCTCTCATCTCGTGATGACGGGGGCGTATTGTAGGTTTTCTCGAGCTGCAGTGCCTGAATGGGGTTTCCGAAGAGGTACGACGGGGAGCTCAGGGAGACTCTCTTCAGGCGTCAGGGAAGTCAGGTCTCCATGCGCATGGCGATGGGGAGCGGGTCTTTGCTCTCGAGTCATGGTAGGGGAATCGGGCCTCAAGACGCGCCGAAGGACTCTCAAGGTCTTTCTCGGGTCACAGCAGGAAACCCTGTGTTCCCTCGACTTTTGCCGGTGACCTCAGGTAGATTCTCAAGGTCCCTCTGAGAATTCAGGGATACTGTGGAGTTGGGAGGGGCCTCTCGCGACTCATCTGGGTTTGGTGCAATGGAAGAGGGCCTCATCTCGAGTTGAGGCAGGAACCTCAGGTTTCCTCTCCATTTCTGACTCGGATGGCAGGGTCCCTGAAGAGTTGGGACAGGAGAGTCAGGCCTCGTCTTGTGTGGAGGAAACGAACTCTGCTTGCCTATTGAGTTGTTCATGGGGTGACATTCCACTTGTCGAGCTGTGTGTAGAACCTGCGTGTTTTTCTGTACGATGCACGGGAGTTTTAGTAACCCTTCTGTTGTGCCTTCATCCACAGGGTTGCCTTCGAAGTGGTGTCCGGGCATCGGGTTCTTATCCAGAGTGGACCGAACAATCGGGGTCTTTTGGCATGTGGCACCACCCACGAGGCTACGTCTCGAATTTCCTCCTGAGAAAGGCCTCATCCTTAGGTGCGCCAGGATGGGCGGGAACTCCTTCCAGGCAAAGCAGGGGAATTTACCCTCCTGTCGTGATCAGGAGGGGAGAAAGTGATCAGATGAAGTGGTGCCGGGAACTTCGGTGTTCCCCTTGGTTAGAACGGTGTGTCGGGGAACTTTTGGGGTGACATCAAGGGTGAAAAGTAGCATTTCGCACTTCAAGACGGAACGTGGGACTTCACTTGAGACGCTGTAGCGGGCCAGGGCCTCATCTTGGGATGACGAGTGAACCACGTGGTTTTTCTCGCATTGCAGCGGGAGTCTCGAGTTTCGACGGGGGATTCAGATTTCCTCCTGTGTTGGCCCATGGAAGTCCAATCTTTCATTCGAGTTTCGAGGGTGAGCTGGGATCCCACTCGAGTCACTGCGGGGCAAAATAGACCATATCTAGGCTTGTGTCCAGGACCGAATATTCCTCTCCAGGGGTGACAGGGATCTCGGGGTGGCATTTCAGACTCACCCGGGAAGTCCGGCCTTGTTTCTAGGGGAAGCAAAGTACTCCTGTTTCCTCTCGAGTCGCGACGGGTACCTATTGAGCGCACTGATTAGCCTTAGTGAGTCAAGCCTCCCGTGGAGTTTGGAGAGACGACTCGGGATTGCCCTCCAGGCCATGCAGTTAATGATGGCCCTCATCTCACTATAACGGGGGCGTCTCGTGGGTTTTCTCGAGCTGCGGCGCCAGTGTGGGGTTTCTCACGAGGTACGACGGGGACCTCAGGGAGCCTCTCGTGAGGTGCCAGGGAAGTTAAGTCTCCATGCGCATGGGTACTGGGAGCGCTTCATTGCTCTTGAGACATGGTAGGGGAATCGGGCCTCAAGATGCATCAAAGAAGGACTATCCAATCTTTCTCGGGTTGCGGCAGGAAACCCTGGGTTCCATCAACTTGTGCCGGAGATCTCAGGGAGCTTGTCAGAGTGCCTCTGAGAAGTCAGGGACACTGTGGGTTGGAGGGACCTCTCGGGACTCCAGTGGTTTTGGTGCTATGGAAGAGGGCCTCATCTTGAGTTGAGGCAGGAACCTCAGGGTTCCTCTCCATTTCTGATTCGGATTGAAGGGTCCCAGCAGATTTGGGACAGGAGAGTCAGGCCTCGTCCTGTGTGGAGAATGGAACTCAGCTTGCCTCTCGAGTTGTGCACGGGGTGACAGACCACGTGTCGAGCTGTGTGTGGAACCTGTAGGTTTTTCCGGACGGTGCACGGGTGTGTCTGTGCCCCTTCGTGTTGTGCCTTCATCCACAGGGTTGCCTTCTAAGGGGTGTCCAGGCATCGGGTTCTTATCAACAGCGGGCCGGGCAATCGGAGCCTTTCGGCATGTGGCACCACCCACGAGGCTACGTCTCGAACTTCCTCATGAGACCGGCATCATCCTGAGGTGTGCCGTTAAGGTCGGGAAACCCTTGCAGACAAAGCAGGGGAATCGACCCTCCTGTCGTGATCAGGAGGGGAGAAGGCGTTCAAAAGAAATGGTGCCGGGAACTTCGGTGTTCCCCTCAAGTGAGACCGGTATGTTGGGGAACTTTTGGGGTCGCATCAAGGGTGCCAAGTACTGTTTCGCACTTCAAGATGGAACGTGGGACTACTCTTGAGACGCTGTAGCGGGAAAGTGCCTCATATTGCGATGGTGGGGCAACCACTTGGTTTTTCTCGAGTTACGGCGGGATTCTCGAGTTACGACGGGGATTTCAGGCTTCCTCTTGTGTTGTCCCAGGGAAGTCCAATCTTCAATTCGAGTTGCGAGGGAGAGCTGGGGATTGCGCACGAGTCACTGTAGGGAAAAAGAGACCTCATCTTGGCTTGTGTCCAGGATCTAATGTTCCTCTCCAGGGGCGACAGGGATCTCGGGGTTGCATTCCAGACTCACCCGGGGAGTCAGGCCTCATCTCGAGGGGAAGCAAATGACTCCACTCTCCTCTCGAGTCGCGACGGATATCTCTTGGAGCCCACTGAGTGGCCTACAGGGAGCCAAGCTTCCTGTGGATTTTGGAGAGAGGACTCGGTATTGCTCTCCAGGCCATGCAGAAAAAGAAGGCCCTCATCTCGCGATGACAGGGGCATCTCGTGGGTTTTCTCGAGCTGAGGCACAAGTGTGGTGTTTCCCACGTGGTAAGGCTGGGAGCTCAGGGATCATCTTGTGCGGCGCCAGGGAAGTCAGGTCTCCATGCGCGTGGCGAGGGGGAGTGCGTCATTACTCTCTTGTCATGATAGGGGATTTGGACCTCAAGACGCATTGAAGAAGGACTCTCAAGGTCTTTCTCAGGTTGTGGCAGGAAACCATGGGTTCCCTCGACTCATGCATGTTACGTCAGGGAGCTTCTCAGGTGCCTCTGAGAAATCAGGGATACTGTGGAGTTGGGAGTGACCTCTCGGAACTCCACTGGGTTTGGTGAAATGGAAAAAGGCATCATCTTTAGATAAAGCAGGAACATCAGGTTTCCTCTTCATTTCTGCCTCGGATCGCATGTTCCTGCAGAGTTGGGAGAGGAGAGTCAGGACTCATCTTGTGTGGAGGAATGGAAATCCGCTTGCATCTCGAGTTGTTCACGGGGTGACAGGCCTCTTGTAGAGCTGTATGTGGAACCTGTGGGTTTTTCTGGACGATGTACAGGGGTGTCAGTGCCCCTTTTGTTGTACCTTCATCCACAGGGTTGTCTTCAAAGAGGTGTCTGGTCATCGGGTTCTTCTCAAGAGTGTACTGGGAAATCGGGGTCTTTCGGCATGTGGCACCCCCCACGAGGCCACGTCTCGAAATTTCCCATGAGTCCGGCTTCATCCTGAGGTGCGCTGTGAATGTCGGGAACCCCTTTAAGTCAAAGCAGGGGAATCGACCCTCTTGTCGCTATCAGGAGGGGAGAAGGGGCTCAAAAGAAGTGGTGCCGGGAACCTCGGTGTTCCCCTCAAATGAAACCGGTGTGTCGGGGAACATTTGGGGTCGCATTAAGGGTGCCAAGTAACGTTTCGCACTTCAACACGGAACGTGGGACTTCTCTTGAGACGCTGTAGTGAGCACGGGCCCCATCTTGTGATGACGGGGGAACCACGTGGTTTTTCTCGAGTTGCGGCAGGGAATTCAGGCTTCCTCTTGTGTTGGCCCAGGGAAGTCCAAATTTCCATACGAGTTGAGAGCTAGAGCTGGGGGTTGGCTCGAGTTATTGCAGGGCAAAAGAGACCTCATCTAGGCTTGTGTCTAGGACCTAATGTTCCTTTCAAGGGGCAACAGGGATCTCGGAGTTGCATTCCAGATCCTCCCGAGGAGTCAGGCCTCTTCAAGAGGGTAATGAATGGACTCCCCTCTCCTCTTGAGTCGCGACGGGTATCTCTTAGAGCCCATTGTGTGGCCTAAAGGGAGTCAAGCCTCCTGTGGAGATTGGAGAGAGGACTCGGGATTGCTCTCCAGGCCATGCAGGAAAAGAAGGCCCTCATATCGTGATGACAGGGGCGTCTTGTGCATTTTCTCGAGGTGCGGTGCCAGGATGGGGTTTCTCACAAGATACGATGGGGAGCTCAGGGAGTCTCTTGTGTGGTGACAGGAAAGTCAGGTCTCCATGCACGGGTGGAGGGGGAGCGCGTCATTGCTCTCGAGTCATGGTAGGGGCATCGGGCCTCAAGAGGCGTTGAAGAACGACTCTGAAGGTCTTTCTCCGGTTGCGGCAGGAAACCCTGGTTTTTCTCGACTTGTGCTGGTGACCTCAGGGAGCTTAACATGGTGCCTCTGAGAAGTCAGGGATTCTGTGGAGTTGGGAGGGGCCACTCGGGACACCACTGGGTGTGGTATAATGCAAGAGGGCCTCATCTCGTGTTGAGGAAGGAACCTCAGGGTTCCTCTCCATTTCAGACTCCGATCTCAGGATTCCTGCAGAGTTGGGACAGGAGAGTCAGGCCTCGTATTCTGTGGAGAAATGAAACTTAGCTTGCCTCTCGAGTTGTTCACGAGGTAACAGATCACTTGTCGAGCTGTATGTGGAACCTGCAGAATTTTCCAAAAGATGCATGGGTGTGCAGGGCCCCTCCTTATTGTGCCTTCATCCAACGGGATGCATTCGAAGAAGTGTACGAGCATCGGGTTCTTATTAACAGCGGACCAGGAAATGGGGTCTTTCCGCATGTGGCACCACCCACGAGGATACATCTCCAATTTCCTCGTGAGACCGGCCTCATTCTGAGGTGCGCTGGGAAGATCGGTAACACCTTCCAGACAAAGCAGGAGAATCGACACTCCTGTTGCAATCAGGAGGGGAGAAGGGGCTCAAATGATGTGGTGTGGGGAACATGGGTGTTCCCCTCGAGTGAGGCATGTATGTTGGGGAACTTTGCGGGTGCCATCATGGGTGCAGAGTACCATTTTGCACTTCAGTAGGTACGTGGGACTTCTTTTGAGATGCTGTGGCGGGCAAGGGGCTCATGCTGCGAAGACGATGGAACCACGTGGTTTTTCTCGAGTTGCGGCGGGATTCTCGAGTTACGACGGGGATTTCAGGCTTCCTCTTGTGTTGGCCCTGGGAAGCCAAAACTTCCCTTTGAGTTGCAAGCGAAAGCTGGGGGTTGTGCTCGAGTCACTGCAGGGCCAAAGAGACCTCATCTAGGCGTGTGTCCAGGACCTAATAGTCCTCTCATGGGAAGACAAGGATCTCGGGGTCGCACTCCAGACTCCACCGGGGAGTCAGGCTTCGCCTCGAGGGGAAGCAAAGGAGTGCGCTCTCCTCTCGAGCCACGACGCGGATCTCTTGGAGCCCACTGAGTGGCCTCAAGGGAGTCAAGCCTCCTCTTCAGTTTGGAGAGAGGACTCGGGATTGCTCTCCAGGCCATGCAGGAAAAGAAGGACCTCAGCTCGTGAGGAAGGGGGCGTCTCAGGTGTTCCTCGAGCTGCGGCGCCCATGGGGGTTTTCTCCGGAGGCAGGACGAGGATCTAAGGGAGCCTCTCGTTCGGCACCAGGGAAGTCAGGTCTCCATGCGCGTGGCGAGGGGGAGCGCGTCATGGCTCTCGAGTCACGGGAGGGCACTAGGGCCTCGAGACGCGTTGAAGAAGGACTCTCGAGGTCTTTGTCGGGGGGCGGCGGGAAACCCTCGTTTCCCTCGTGTTCTGCCGGGGACCTTAGGGAACTTCCCAGGGTGCCTCTGACAGGCGAGGGATCCTGTGGAGGTGGCGGGGCCCCTCGGGACTCCGCTGGGTCTGGCGCAACGGAAGAGGGCCTCACCTCGAGGAGAGGCAGGAACCTCAGGCTTCCTCTCCGTTTCGGACTGCGACCGCAGGGTCCCTGCAGAGTTGGGACAGGAGAGTCAGGCATCGTCTTGTCTGAGGAAGGGAACCCCGCTGGCCTCTCGAGTTGCTCAGGGGGTCTCAGGCCCCTCGTCGAGCTGTGTGTGGAACCCGCGGGTCTTTGCGGACGACGCACGGGGGTGGCAGTGCCCCTTCGTGTTGTGCCTTCAGCCACAGGGTTGCCTTCGAAGAGGGGTCCGGGCCTCGGGTCCTTCTCAAGAGTGGACCGGGGAATCGGGGGCGTTCGGCATGTGGCCCCACCCAAGTGGCTCGTCTCGAATTTCCTCGTGAGACCGGCCTCATCCTGAGGTGCACCGGGAAGGCCGGGAACCCCTTCCAGACCACGCAGGGGAATCGCCTCTCCTGTCGTGATCAGGAGGGGAGAAGGGGCTCAGAGGAAGCGGTGCCGGGACCCTCGGTGTTCCCCTCGGGGGAACTGGCTTGTCGGGGGACTCTTGGGGGCCGCATGAAGGCTGTCAGGGACCGTTTCGCCCTTCAGGGCGGAACAGGGGACTTCCCTTGAGACGCCGTCGCGGGCAAGGGCCTCATCTTGCCAAGAGGTGGGAACCACGTGGTTTTTCTCGAGTTGCGGCGGCATTCTCGAGTTACGACGGGGATCTCAGCCTTCCCTTGGGGTTGGCCCTGGGAAGCCCAATCTTCCCCTCGGGTTGCGAGGGAAAGCTGGGGGTTGCGCTCGAGTCACTGCAGGGCCGAAGAGACCTCACCTAGGCGTGTGTCCGGGACCTAATATTCCTCTCCAGGGAAGGCAGGGATCTCGGGGTTGCATTCCAGGCTCCCCCGGGGAGTCAGGCCTCGTCTCGAGGGGAAGCCAAGGACTCCGCTCTCCTCTCGAGTCGCGACGCGGGTCTCTTGGAGCCCCCTGAGCGGCCTCAAGGGAGTCCAGCCTCCTCTTCCGTTTGGAGAGAGGACCCGGGATTGCTCTCCAGGCCATGCAGGAAAAGAAGGCCCTCAGCTGGCAAGGACGGGGGCGTCTCAGGGGTTTCCTCGAGCTGCGGCGCCCGTGGGGGTTTTCTCCCGAGGCACGACGAGGATCTCAGGGAGCCTCTCGTGCGGCGCCAGGGAAGTCAGGTCTCCATGCGCGTGGCGAGGGGGAGCGCGTCCTGGCTCTCGAGTCACGGGAGGGGACTAGCGCCTCGAGACGCGTTGAAGAAGGACTCTCGAGGTCTTAGTCGGGGGGCGGCGGGAAACCCTCGTTTCCCTCGCCTTCTGCCGGGGACCTTAGGGAACTTCCCAGGGTGCCTCTGAGAGGCGAGGGATCCTGTGGAGGTGGCGGGGCCCCTCGGGACTCCGCTGGGTCTGGAGCAACGGAAGAGGGCCTCACCTCGAGGGGAGGCAGGAACCTCAGGCTTCCTCTCCGTTTCGGACTGCGACCGCAGGGTCCCTGCAGAGTTGGGACAGGAGAGTCAGGCCTCGTCTTGTCTGAGGAAGGGAACCCCGCTGGCCTCTCGAGTTGCTCAGGGGGTCTCAGGCCCCTCGTCGAGCTGTGTGTGGAACCCGCGGGTCTTTGCGGACGATGCACGGGGGTGGCAGTGCCCCTTCGTTTTGTGCCTTCACCCACAGGGTTGCCTTTGAAGAGCGGTCCTGGCCTCGGGTCCTTCTCAAGAGCGGACCGGGGAATCGGGGGCGTTCGGCATGTGGCCCCACCAACGTGGCTCGTCTCGAATTTCCTGGTGAGACCGGCCTCATACTGAGGTGCGCCGGGAAGGCCGGGAACCCCTTCCAGACCATGCAGGGGAACCGCCTCTCCTGTCGCCATCAGGAGGGGAGAAGGGGCTCAGAGGAAGCTGTGCCGGGAACCTCGGTGTTCCCCTCGGGGGAACCGACTTGTCGGGGGACTCTTGGGGGCCGCATGAAGGCTGTCAGGGACCGTTTCGCCCTTCAGGGCGGAACAGGGGACTTCCCTTGAGACGCCGTCGCGGGCAAGGGCCTCATCTTGCCAAGAGGTGGGAACCACGTGGTTTTTCTCGAGTTGCGGCGGCATTCTCGAGTTACGACTGGGATCTCAGCCTTCCCCTTGGGTTGGCCCTGGGAAGCCCAATCTTCCCCTCGGGTTGCGAGGGAAAGCTGGGGGTTGCGCTCGAGTCACTGCAGGGCCGAAGAGACCTCACCTAGGCGTGTGTCCGGGACCTAATATTCCTCTCCAGGGAAGGCAGGGATCTCGGGGTTGCATTCCAGGCTCCCCCGGGGAGTCAGGCCTCGTCTCGAGGGGAAGCCAAGGACTCCGCTCTCCTCTCGAGTCGCGACGCGGGTCTCTTGGAGCCCCATGCGCGGCCTCAAGGGAGTTCAGCCTCCTCTTCCGTTTGGAGAGAGGACCCGGGTTTGCTCTCCAGGCCAGGCAGGAAAAGAAGGCCCTCAGCTCGCGAGGACGGGGGCGTCTCAGGGGTTTCCACGAGCTGCGGCGCCCGTGGGGGTTTTCTCCCGAGGCACGACGAGGATCTCAGGGAGCCTCTCGTGCGGCCCCAGGGAAGTCAGGTCTCCATGCGCGTGGCGAGGGGGAGCGCGTTCTGGCTCTCGAGTCACGGGAGGGGACTAGGGCCTCGAGACGCGTTGAAGAAGGACTCTCGAGGTCTTTCTCGGGGGGCGGCGGGAAACCCTCGTTTCCCTCGCCTTCTGCCGGGGACCTTAGGGAACTTCCCAGGGTGCCTCTGACAGGCGAGGGATCCTGTGGAGGTGGCGGGGCCCCTCGGGACTCCGCTGGGTCTGGCGCAACGGAAGAGGGCCTCACCTCGAGGGGAGGCAGGAACCTCAGGCTTCCTCTCTGTTTCGGACTCCGACCGCAGGGTCCCTGCAGAGTTGGGACAGGAGACTCAGGCCTCGTCTTGTCTGAGGAAAGGAACCTCGCTGGCGTCTCGAGTTGCTCAGGGGGGTCTCAGGCCCCTCGTCGAGCTGTGTGTGGAACCCGCGGGTCTTTGCGGACGATGCACGGGGGTGGCAGTGCCCCTTCGTGTTGTGCCTTCACCCACAGGGTTGCCTTCGAAGAGGGGTCCGGGCCTCGGGTCCTTCTCAAGAGCGGACCGTGCAATCGGGGGCGTTCGGCATGTGGCACCACCCACGTGGCTCGTCTCGAATTTCCTCGTGAGACCGGCCTCATCTGAGGTGCGCCGGGAAGGCCGGGAACCCCTTCCAGACCACGCAGGGGAATCGCCTCTCCTGTCGCCATCAGGAGGGGAGAAGGGGCTCAGAGGAAGCGGTGCCGGGAACCACGGTGTTCCCCTCGGGGGACCCCGGCGTGTCGGGGGACTTTTGGGGGTCGTAGGAAGGCTGTCAGGGACCGTTTCGCCCTTCAGGGCGGAACAGGGGACTTCCCTTGAGACGCCGTCGCGGGCAAGGCCCTCATCTTGCCAAGAGGTGGGAACCACGTGGTTTTTCTCGAGTTGCGGCGGCATTCTCGAGTTACGACGGGGATCTCAGCCTTCCCCTGGGGTTGGCCCTGGGAAGCCCAATCTTCCCCTCGGGTTGGGGGGGAAAGCTGGGGGTTGCGCTCGAGTCACTGCAGGGCCGAAGAGACCTCACCTAGGCGTGTGTCCGGGACCTAATATTCCTCTCCAGGGAAAGCAGGGATCTCGGGGTTGCATTCCAGGCTCCCCCGGGGAGTCAGGCCTCGTCTCGAGGGGAAGCCAAGGACTCCGCTCTCCTCTCGAGTCACGACGCGGATCTGTTGTAGCCCCCTAAGCCGCCTCAACGGAGTCCAGCCTGCTCTTCAATTTGGAGAGAGGACTCGTGATTGGTCTCCAGGCCATGCAGGAAAATAAGGCCCTCATCTTGTGATGACCGGGGTTTCTCATGTGTTTCCTCGAGCTGCCGCGGCAGTGTGGGTTTCCTCACGAGGTACGATGAGGATCTCAGGGAGCCTCTCGTGCAGTGCCAGGTTAGTCAGGTCTCCATGCGTGTGAAGAGGGGGCGCGTGTCATGGCTCTCGAGTCATGGTAGGGAAATCGCGACTCAACACATTTTGAAGCACTTTCGAGGTCTTTCTCGAGTCATGGCAGAAAACCCAGGGTTCCCTCGACTTGTGCCTGTGACCTCAGGGAGCTTCTCATTGTGTCTCTGAGAACTCAGGGATACTGTGGAATTGGTAGGGGCCTCTCGGGACTCCACTGGGTGTGGTGCAATGGAAGAGGGCCTCATCTCGAGTGGACGCAGGAACCTCAGGCTTCCTCTCCGTTTCTGACTCGGATCCCATGGTCCCTGCAGAGTAGGGACAAGAGAGTCACACCTAGTCTTCTGTTGAGGAATGGACCTTCGTTTGCCTTTCGAGTTGTTTACAGGGTGACAGGCCCCTTGTCGAAATGTCTGTGGGACCTGCGGGTTTTTCTGGACGATGCACGCGGGTGTCAGTGCCCCTTCGTGTTGTGCCTTCATCCACAGGTTTTCCTTCAAAGAGGTGTGCTGGCATCGGGTTCTTTTCAAGAGTGGACCGTGAAATTGGGGTCTTTCGACATGTGGCACCACCCACGAGGCTACGTCTCGAACTTCCTCATGAGACCGGCCTCATACTGAGGTGCGCCCGGAAGGTCGGGAAACCCTTGCAGACAGAGAAGGGGAGTCGACCCTCCTGTCGCAATCAGGAGAGGAGAAGGGGTCAGATGAAGTGGTGCCAGGAACCTCGGTTTTCCCCTTGAGTGAGTCTGGTATGTCGCGGAACTTTTGGGGTCGCATCAAGGGTGCCAAGTACCGTTTCGCACTTCAGGATGGAACGTGGGACTTCTCTTGAGATGCTGTAGCGGACAAAGGGCCTCATCTTGCAATGACGAGGGAAGCACGTGGTTTTTCTCGAGTTTCGGTGGGATTCTCGAGTTACGATGGGGAATTCAGGCTTCCTCTTGTGTTGGCCCAGGAAGTCTAATCTTCCATTCGAGTTGCCAGGGAGAGCTGTGGATTGGGCTCCATTCACTGAAGGGCAAACTAGACCTCATCTAGGCTTGTATCCAGGACTTAATGTTCCTCTCCATAGGCGACAGGGATTTGGGGTTGCATTCCATACTCACCCGGGGAGTCAGGCCTCATCTCGAGGGGAAGCAAAGGACTCCACTCTTTTCTCGAGCCGCGACGGGTATCTCTTTGAGCCCACTGAGTGGTCTTTGCTCTGTAGGAGAGCTCTAGTGTACATAAGCCTGTACATAAGTGAACACAGTCATTCTGTGTGCATGTTGCTGCATACCCAAAATAGGGCCACAAGGAGCCTCATGCTCTCCATGTGGCGCGGAAGCTGTGCAGCCACGCAGCAGCTGAAGAATCCAACCAATTGCTCTTTTCTTACCTCTGACAGAGCTCGCATTGCCGTAGCCCTTGGCAGTTTGGAAACACTGGACCCTAACCCCTCTCAAAGTAGGCCTGGGTTCTACTTCGAATAGAAAGTCAATAGCGGAGCTGAGGACAGGAACGCGGCAGTCATTTATCACACGCTCCTGCAGCCTGCTACTACAGGGACACTAACGCTAGAAGCTAGGACTGTCTTTGCAAGGTGCGCAAAGGACAAGGGAGAACCTCGACCCTGACTCTAGTATTTCAGTCCCCTGAGCAGATCTGAGGTTCTCCCGCTGTAGAAGCTAAGCCATTCCTTTCAAATACAGGCTTCCTAACACAGGGCCAGTTGGCTGCTTGCTCTTCCACGAAGCAGGCTTCCTTAACTTGCAAACTGCGAATTCCGCTTAACAGCCTGGAGGAAAAATCGCTTCTTGGAAGATTTTTTTCAGAGGCTGTATCCCCGGAGCTGGGGCCAAGCTAGGGGACCCATACTGACAAGGGAAGGCAAAACCACATCCAATGTCTTTGCTCTGGAGGACAGCTTTGGTGAGCCTAAGTCTTTCAGGAATATTTCTGGCTCCAACAGAGTCAAATTCTGTGTGTGAAGCTGCACAGCCAAAATAGGGGAACAGAGAGCCTGATTCTCTCTGTGTAGCTTTGAAGCTGTCATTCAAACAACAGCTTGAGAATCCATACAATGCTCTCCCTTACTGCTAAGAGAATTCTCATTGCTGTAGTCCTTGACAGTTTGTAGAAATCCGCACCCTAACCCTTCTCCAAGTAGGCCTGGGTCCTAGCTCGGAACAACAGGCAACGGCGGAGCTGAGGCCAGTAAGGCACAAGTGAGGTCTCACACACTCTTGCAGCCTGATCGTCCAGGAGCAGTAAGGCCTCTTTTTCCCTGCAGGAGGCTCGCTTGCCTTGCCTCCTGTGAACTGCATTTCCCAGCCTGGGCGCAAAGCTGTTCCTGGAGATTTTTTCTCAGGGGCTGTTTCCCTGGAGCTGGGTCGGACCTCGGGGGCCCAACTCACAGGGGAAGACAAAACCACATGGACAGGTCTATGCTCTGTAGGAGAGCTCTAGTGAACCTCATCTCTCAGGAACATTCTTGGCTTCTACAGAGACACCTCTGTGCATGAAGCTACACACCCAACATAGTGGCAAAGGGAGTCTGATTCTCTCCGTGGGTGCTGATGCTTTGTGGCAAAGCACCTGCTAAGAATCCATCCGCATAGGCTTCCCTCACCTTGACAGAGGTCTCATTGCTGTAGTCCTTGGCAGTTTGGAAAGAAGCAGACCCTTACCCTTCACCAAGTAGGCCCTTGTCCTTGTTTGAATGGAAAGGCAGTAGCTGAGCTGAGGCCAGTAAGGCGCCAGTCAAGTCTGACATATTCCCGATGCCTGCGCCTTCATGGAAAATAACGTTAGAATCTGGGAATGTCTATGCAAGGCTGGCAAAGGGCAGTCAGGAACCTCGACCCTGCCTCTGGAATTTCTATCTTCTCAGCACATCTGGCGGTCTCGGTCAGGAGAAACTAACCCATTCCTTGCAAATATAGGCTTCCAAACACAGGCCGGTTGGCTGTCTCTTCTTGCCGAAGGAAGCTTGCTTATCCCACCTCCTGCGAACTCCGCTTCCCAGCCTGGGGGATAAGAGGTTCTTGGAGATCTTTTCTCAGAGGCTGTTTCCACGGAGCAGGGGCCGATCCCGGAGACCCACACGCACAGGGGAAGGGAAAACCGCATGGATAAGTCTTTGCTCTCTAGGAGTGCTCTAGTGAACCTCAGTCTATGCGGAATGTTCTTGGCTCCAACGGGGACATCTCTGTGTGGGAAGCTGCTTACCCAACATAGAGACACAGAGACCTGATTCTCTCTGTGCAGCTTTGACGCTGTCGTTCAAACAACAAATTGAGAATCCACACAATGCTCTCCCTTACCACTGAGAGAGTTATCATTGCTGTAGCCCTTCGCAGTTTCTGGAAATCGGCACACAAACACTTCTCCAAGTAGGCCTGGGTTCAAGTTCAGATGAACATGCAATAGCGGAGCTGAGGCCAGTAAGGCACCAGTCAGGTGTCACACACTCTGGCAGCCTGCTCCTCCAGGGACAGTAAGGCCTCTATTTCCCTTCAGGAGGCTCGCTTGCCTTACTTCCTGTGAACAGCGTTTCCCAGCCTGGGCGGAAAGCAGTTCCTGGAGATCTTTTCTCAGGGGCTGCTTCCCCGGAGTTGGGGCGGACCTCGGGGACCCAACTCACAGGGGAAGGCAAAACCAAATGGACAGGTCTATGCTCTGTAGGAGATCTCTAGTGAACTGCCGGGGTCCAGCCCCAGCTGATCCAGGGTATTCGAAGCAGAGACGGCGTAGGCGAGGGTCAGGGAACAACTGCTTAATTAAACGTTAATTAAGGATATAAAGAGTAGTAAAATGAGGATAGCTCAGTAGGAAAATTCAGTGGAGAAAAGAGGCTGAGTAGCTTGGTTTACGCGGGGGACCAATAAAACTTCAAGACAAGAAGCTTGCACCACTTACGTAGGCCGCAGGCGTCCTTCCGTTCTCCCGAAGGAGAGGAGACACTGAGGCCTCCCCGGTCGGATCTTAGAAGCCCAGGCAAAATTAGTAAGCTTGGTGGGTTCCGCGCTCCAGATGGAGACTCAACCAGAGTGAGAGAGAGAGAGAGACATGGGGAGACCAGTATTTCGAGAAACTGATCCCAATTATTTATTTTCCATGGTCTACTTTTATACACTGAGATGTTATGCAAAAGTCACGTGGGGTCAGCAGTCCTGACTTTTATCAAAGTCAGGTGCTTCATACCAAAGTATACAGAGGTCTTAGGGGTGTTACATCATCTTCTGGCCGGGGGGCCTGCTGACAATTTACGACCCTCTCCTTGTGACAGCGGTCAGTCAACCAGGACACTTATTTCTCCAGGGGTGATTATTCTTAAAACAGACGCCACCCAAATAAAGTTACATTCCTATAGGGTGAGGGTGTAGTGGGTTTTAGTTAAGGAAAGAATTTACTTAGCCTAAGGTCTAACGTGATTTATATCAAAGGTTAATACTTATTTCTTCTATATATTCATTAATGTGTATAAGGGCAGGGGATGTGGAGACTTAGCAGTAAACATCAGCTCAACAAATGAAAAACCCTTCACCAATATGATTTCTAATCAGCCCATTATACTTATACTAATAATTTTCTAACTTTTCTAAGGAACCTGTTTTTAGAAGGTTTAAAGCATCTCGTGCCTCTCATGGTTGAGAGGCTGTGAGCAATCACATGTGGCCGGACAAGCCTGTCAGGCAGGCTAGGGAACCTTCAGAGGAGTTTGTAGGTTAAAACACTCTTGTCACACCCAGGGGTTTTTATCAACTGGAGCTCTAGGTTAACTCCTTCTCCGAAAGAGGTGGTGGGGGACAGCCCCCCGTAAAGTCAGAGGTGTAGGTGAGAGCACAAAGTAGTAAGGTAGGCAGGCTCTGGTTATGGGGGTAGATGCTCGAGGATTTCCAGGGGGACTCCTGAGGCTCGATCCCACCTTTGCGTATGTAGAGCCTCCTTCCTCATGACCTTTGCCATGGGCGGAGTGCCTCACTCTGGCCCCCAACAGTGAACCTCCTCTCTCAGGAACATTCTTGGCTCCTATCGAGACACCTCTGTGTGTGTAGCTACACACGCAACGTAGGGGCAAAGGGAGCCAGATTCTTTCCGTGGGGTGCTGATGCTTTGTGGCAAAGCACCTGCTTGAGAATCCATCAGCTTACGCTTCCCTCGCCTTGACAGAGGTCTCATTGCTGTAGCCCTTGGCAGTTTGGAAAGAAGAGGACCCTTACCTTTCATAAAGTGGGCCCTTGTCCTAGTTTGAAAGGAAAGGCAAGAGCTGAGCTGAGGCCAATAAGGCGCCAGTCAAGTCTGACATATTCCCGAAGCCTGCTCCTTCATGGAAAATAACGCTGGAATCTAGGAATGTCTCTGCAAGGCTGGCAAAGGGCAGTCAGGAGCCTGCACCCTGCCTCTGGAATTACCGATTTCTGAGCAGATCTGGAGGTCTCCTTTAGGAGAATCGAACTCATTCCTTCCATATTGAGACTTCCAAAAACAGGCCGGTCGGCTGCCTCTTCGTGCCCGAAGGAGGCTTGCTTTTCCTGCCTCCTATGAACCCAGCTTCCCAGGCTCTGGGAAAAGAGGATCTTGAAGATCTTTTCTCGGGGGTTGTTTCCACGGAGCTGGGGCTAAGCCTGGAGACCCAAACTAACAGGGGAAGAAAAACCACATGGACAAGTCTTTGCTCTCTAGGAGAGCTCTAGTGAACTTCACTCTGTCACGAACGTTCTTGATTCATATGGAGACACCCCTGTGTGCGAAGGTGCGTACCCAACATGGGGGCACAGAGAGCCTGATTCTCTCTGTGTAGCTTTAAAGATGTCGTTCAAAAAACACCTTGAAAATCCATACAATGCTCTTCCTTACCCGTGACAGAGTTCTCATTGCTGTAGCCCTTGGCAGTTTTTAGAAATCCGCACCCAAACCCTTCTCCAAGTAGTCCTGGGTCCTAGTTCGGAGGAACATGCAATGGCGGAGCTGAGGCCAGTAAGGCACCAGTCAGGTCTCACACACTCTGGCAGCCTGATCGTCCAGGGACAGTAAGCCCTCTTTTTCCCTGCAGGAGGCTCACTTGACTTCCCTCCTGTGAGCTGCATTTCCCAGCCTGGGGGAAAAGAGGTCCCTGGAGATCTTTTCTCAGGGGCTCCTTCCCCGGAGCTGGGGAGGACCTCGAGGACCCAACTCACAGGGGAAGGCAAAAGCACATGGACAGGTCTATGCTCTGTAGGAGAGCTCTAGTGAACCTCATCTCTCAGGAACATTCTGGCCTCCTATAGAGACACCTCTGTATGTGAAGCTACACACCCAACATAGGGACAAATGGAGCCTGATTCTCCCCGTGGGGTGCTGATGCTTTGTGGCAAAGCACCTGCTTGATAATCCATCCACTTAGGCTTCCCTCGCCTTGACAGAGGTCCCATTGCTGTAGCCCTTGGCAGTTTGGAAAGAAGAAGACCCTTACCCTTCATAAAGTAGGCCTTTGTCCTAGTTTGAATGGAAAGGTAATAGCTGAGCTGAGGCCAATAAGGTGCCTGACAAGTCTGACATACTCCCGTAGCCTTCACCTTCATGGAAAATAACTCTAGAATCTGGGAATGTCTTTGCAAGGCTGGCAAAGGACAGTCAGGAACCAGCACCCTGCCTCTGGAATTACCGACTTCTGAGCAGATCTGGAGGTCTCCTTTAGGAGAAGCTAACCCATTCTTTCCAAATAGAGGCTTCCAAACAGGCCGGTTGGCTGCCTCTTCGCGCCCGAAGGAGGCCTGTTTTTCTCGCATCCTATGAAGCCCTGTTCCCAGCCTCTGGGAAAAGCGGATCTTGAAGATATTTTCTCAGGGTTTGTTTCCATGGAGCTGGGGCCGAGACCAGAGACCCAATCGCACAGGGGAAGGAAAACCACATGGACAAGTCTTTGCTCTCCAGGAGACCTCTAAGTGAAACTTACTGTGTCAGGAACATTCTTGACTCCTATGGAGACACCCCTGTGTGTGAAGCTGCGTACCCAACAAGGGGGCACACAGGGCCTGATTCTCTCTTTGCAGCTTTGAAGCTGTCGTTCAAACAACAGCTTGAGAATCCATAGAATGCTCTCCCTTACCTCTGAGAGACTTCTCATTGCTGTAGCCTTTGGCAGTTTTTACAAATCCGCACCCAAACCCTTCTCCAAGTAGGCCTGGGTCCTGGTTTGGATGGCCATGCAATGGCGGAGCTGAGGTCAGTAAGGCACCAGTCAGGTGTCACACACTCTGGCAGCCTGCTCCTCCAGGGACAGTAAGGCCTATTTTTCCCTGCAGGAGGCTCGCTTGCCTTGCCTCCTGTGAACTGCGTTTCCCAGCCTGGGCAAAAAGCGGTTCCTGGAGATCTTTTCTCAGGGGCTCTATCCCCAGAGCTGGGGTGGACCTCGGGGACCCATCTCACAGGGGAAGGAAAAACCACATGGACAGGTCTATGCTCTGTAGGAGACCTTAGTGAATCTCAAGTCTTAGGAACATTCTTGGCTCGTACAGAGACACCTCTGTGTGTAAAGCTACACACCGAACATAGGGGCACAGGGAGCCTGATTCTCTCCGTGGGGTGCTGATGCTTTGTGGCAAAGCACCTGTTTGAGAATCCATCCGCTTACGCTTCCCTCGCCTTGACAGAGGTCTCATTGCTGTGTCTCTTGGCAGTTGGGAAAGAAGTAGACCCTTACCCTTCACCAAGTAGGCCCTGATCCTAGTTTGAAAGGAAAGGCAATAGCTGAGCTGAGGCCAGTAAGGCACCCGTCAACTCTGACATATTCCCGATGCCTGCTGCTTCATGGAAAATATTGCTAGAATCTAGGAATGTCTTTGCAAGGCTGGCAAAGGGCAGTCAGGAACCTCGACCCTGCCTCTGGAATTTCTATCTTCTGAGCAGATCTGGAGGTCTCCTTCTGGAGAAGCTAACCCATTCCTTGCAAATATAGGCTTCCAAACACAGGCCGGTTGGCTGCCTCTTCTTGCCTGAAGGAGGCTTGCTTTTCCTGCCTCCTATGATCCCTGGTTCCCAGCATGGGGGAAAAACAGATCTTGGAGATCTTTGCTCAGGGGATGTTTCCACGGAGCTGGGGTTGTGCCCAGAGACCCACACATACAGGGGAAGGCAAAACCACATGAACAAGTCTTTGCTCTCTAAGAGAGCTCTAGTGAACCTCAGTCTTTGACGAACGTCCTTGGCTCCTATGCGGACACCTCTGTGTGTGAAACTGCGTACCCAACATGGCGGCAGAGAGCCTGATTCTCTCTGTGCAGGTTTAATGCTGTCGTTCAGAAAACAGCTTGAGAATCCATACAATTCTCGCCCTTACCTCTGAGAGAGTTCTCATTGCAGTAGCCCTTGGCAGTTTGTAGAAATCTGCACCTAAACCCTTCTCCAAGTAGGCCTGAGTCCCAGTTCGGAGGAACAAGCAATGGCGGAGCTAAGACCAGTATGGCACCAGTCAGTTTTCACACACTCTGGCAGCCTGCTCCTCCAGGGACAGTAAGGCTTCTTTTTCTCTGCAGGAGGCTCACTTGCCTTACTTCCTGTGAACGGCTTTTCCCAGCCTGGGCGAAAAGCGGTTCCTGGAGATCTTTTCTCAGAGGCTGTTTTCTCGGAGCGGGGGCGGACCTCGGGGACCCAACTCACAGGGGAAGGCGAAACCACATGTACAGGTGAGCACTCTGTAGGAGAGCTCTTGTGAGCCTCATCTCTCAGGAACATTCTTGGCTCCTGTAGAGACACCACTGTTTGTGAATCTACACACCCCACATAGGGGCAAAGGGAGCCTGATTCTCTCCGTGGGGTGCTGATGCTTGGTGGCAAAGAACCTTCCTGATAATCCATCCACTTATGCTTCCCTCGCATTTACGGAGGTCTCATTGCTGTAGCCCTCGGCAGTTTGGAAAGAAGAAGACCCTTACCCTTCATAAAGTAGGGCCTTGTCCTACTTTGAATGGAAAGGCAATAGCTGAGCTGAGGCCAATAAGGCGCCAGTCAAGTCTGACATATTCCCAAAGCCTGCTTCTTCAGGAAGATAACTGTAGAATCTAGGAATGTCTTTGCAAGGCTGGCAAAGGGCAGTCAGGACCCTGCACACTGCCTCTGGAATTACCGACTTCTGAACAGATCTGGAGGTCTCCCTTAGGGGAAGCTAACCCATTCTTCCAAATAGAGGCTTCCAAACGCAGGCCGCTTGGCTGCCTCTTGCTCTCTGAAGGAGGCCTGCTTTTCCCGCCTCCTATGAACCCCACATCCCAGCCTCTGGGAAAAGCGGATCTTGAAGATCTTTTCTCAGGGGTTGTTTCCACGGAGCTGGGGCCGAGCCTGGAGCCCCAAACGCACAGGGGAAGAAAAACCACATGGACAAGTCTTTGCTCTCTAGGAGAGCTCTAGTGAACCTCACTCTGTCAGGAACGTTCTTGTTTCCTATGGAGACACCCCTGTCTGTGAAGCTGTGTACCGAACATGGAGACACAGAGTCTGATTCTCTCTGTGCAGCTTTGAAGCTGTCGTTCAAACAACAGCTTGAAAATCCATACAATGCTCTTCCTTACCCGTGACACAGTTCTCATTGCTATACCCCTTGGCAGTATTTAGAAATCCATACCCAAACCCTTCTCCTAGTAGTCCTGGGTCCTAGTTCGGAGGAACATGCAATGGCGGAGCTGAGGCCAGTAAGGCACCAGTCAGGTCTCACACACTCTTGCAGCCTGATCGTCCAGGGACACTAAGGCCTGTTGTGCCTTGCAGGAGGCTCGCTTGTGTTACCTCCTGTGAACTGCATTTGCCAGCCTGGGGGAATAGCGGTCCCTGGAGATCTTTTCTCAGGGGCTCCTTCCCCTGAGCTGGGGCGGACCTCAGGGACCCAACTCACAGGGCAAGGCAAAACCATATGGACAGGTCTATGCTCTGTAGCAGACTTCTAGTGAACCTCATCTCTCAGGAACATTCTTGGCTCCTATAGAGACACTTCTGTGTGTGAAGCTGCGTACCTAACATAGGGGCACAGAGAGCCTGATTCTCTCAGTTCATTTTGACCCTGTCGTTCAGAAAACAGCTTGAGAATCCACAAAATGCTCTCCCTTACTGCTGAGAGAATTCTCACTGCTGTAGCCCTTGGCACTTTGTAGAAATCCGCACCCAAACGCTTCTCCAAATAGGCCTGGGTCCTAGTTCGGAGGAACAGGCAATGGTGGAACTGAGGCCAGCAAGGCAACAGTCAGGTTTCACACACTCTCGCAGCCTGCTCCTCCAGGGACAGTAAGGCCTCTTTTTCTCTGCAGGAGATTCGCTTGCCTTACTTCCTGTGAACAGCGTTTCCCAGCCTCAGCGAAGCGGTTCCTGGAGATCTTTTCTCAGGGACAGTTTCCCCGGAGGTGTGGCGGACCTCAGGGACCCAACTCACAGGGGAAGGAAAAACCACATGGACAGGTCTATGCTCTGTAGGAGAGGTTTAGTGAACCTAATCTCTCAGGAACATTCTTGGCTCCTATAGAGACAACTCTGTGTGTGAAGCTACACTCCCAACATTGGGGAACAGGGATCTTGGTTCTCTCCGTGGGGTGCTGATCCTTTGTAGTAAAGCACCTGCTTGAGAATCCGTCCTCTTAGGCTTCCCTCGCCTTGACAGAGGTCTCATTGCTGTAGCCCTTTGCAGTTTCAAAGAAGAAGACCCTTACCCTTCATAAAGTAGGCCCTTGTCCTAGTTTGAATGGAAAGGCAATAGCTGAGCTGAGGCCAATAAGGAGCCAGTCCCCTCTGACACATTCCCGAAGCCTGCTCCTTCATGGAATATAACTCTAGAATCTTGGAATGTCTTTGCAAGGCTGGCAAAGGGCAGTCAGGAACCAGCACCCTGCCTCTGGAATTACCGACTTCTGAGCAGATCTGGAGGTCTCCTTTAGGAGAAGCTAACCCATTCCTTCCAAATAGAGGCTTCAAAACACAGGCAGGTTGGCGGCCTTTCGTGCCCGAAGGAGGCTTGCTTTTCTCTCCTCCTATGAACTCCAGTTCCCAGCCTCTGGGAAAAGCGTATCTTGAAGATATTTTCTCAGGGGTTGTTTCCACGGACCTGGGGCCGAGCCCGGGGCCCAAAGGCACAGGGGAAGGCAAGACCACATGGACAGGTCTATGCTCTGTAGCAGACCTCTAGTGAACCTCATCTCTCAGGAGCATTCTTGGCTCCTATAGAGACACCTCTGTGTGTGAAGCTGCGTACCTAACATAGGGGCACAGAGAGCCTGATTCTCTCTGTTCATTTTGACGCTGTCATTCAGAAAACAGCTTGAGAATCCATAAAATGCTCTCCCTTACCACCGAGAGAATTCTCACTGCTGTAGCCCTTGGCACTTTGTAGAAATCTGCACCCAAACGCTTTTCCAAGGAGGCCTGGGTGCTAGCTCGGATGAACAGGCAATGGCGGAGCTGAGGCCAGTAAGGCAACAGTCAGGTTTCACACACTCTGGCAGCCTGCTCCTCCAGGGACAGTAAGGCCTCTTTTTCTCTGCAGGAGATTCGCTTGCCTTACTTCCTGTGAACAGCGTTTCCCAGCCTCAGCGAAGCGGTTCCTGGAGATCTTTTCTCAGGGACAGTTTCCCCGGAGGTGTGGCGGACCTCGGGGACCCAACTCACAGGGGAAGGCAAAACCACATGGACAGGTCTATGCTCTGTAGGAGAGGTTTAGTGAACCTAATCTCTCAGGAACATTCTTGGCTCCTATAGAGACAACTCTGTGTGTGAAGCTACACTCCCAACATTGGTGCACAGGGAGCTTGATTCTCTCCGTGGGGTGCTGATGCTTTGTGGCAAAGCACCTGCTTGAGAATCCATTCTCTTAGGCTTCCCTCACCTTGACAGAGGTCTCATTGCTGTAGCCCTTGGCAGTTTGCAAAGAAGAAGACCCTTACCCTTCATAAAGTAGGGCCTTGTCCTAGTTTGAATGGAAAGGCAATAGCTGAGCTGAGGTCAATAAGGAGCCAGTCCCGTCTGACACATTCCCGAAGCCTGCTCCTTCATGGAAAATAACTCTAGAATCTAGGAATATCTTTGCAAGGCTGGCAAAGGGCAGTCAGGAACCAGTACCCTGCCTCTGGAATTACCGACTTCTGAGCAGATCTGGAGGTCTCCTTTAGGAGAAGCTAACCCATTCCTTCCAAATAGAGGCTTCAAAACACAGGCAGGTGGGCTGCCTTTTCGTTCCTGATGGAGGCGTGCTTTTCTCTCCTCCTACGAACCCCGGTTCCCAGACACTGTGAAAAGTGGATCTTGAAGATATTTTCTCAGGGGTTGTTTCCACGGAGCTGGGGCCGAGCCTGGAGACCCAAAGGCACAGGGGAAGGCAAGACCACATGGACAAGCCTTTGCTCTTTAGTATAGCTCTAATGAACCTCACTCTGTCAGGATCTTTCTTGATTCCTACGGAGACACACCTGTGTGTGAAGCTGCGGCTACAGAGAGCCTGATTCCCTCCGTTTACCGCTGAGTCTGCATTGCCAAGCAACAGCTTGGGAACGCAGCCTGGGGCGCTTCCCTTCCCTCAGACAGAGCTCTCCTTGCGGTAGTCCTTGGTAGTTTGCATACAATGGGGCCCTAAGCCCTCTGCAAGTTGGCCTGGCTCCTAGGTCCAAAGGGCAGGCCAGAGCGGAGCTGAGGCTGTCAGGCTCCAGACACATCTCCCATACTCCTACATCCTGCTCCTACCCGGCCGTGAACGCTAGAAGCTGGGAAGGTACCTGGACCGTGCAGGGGCGGGGCGAACGCGGGCGGCGTGGGGCGGGAGTCGGCTTCTGGCCGGGTTGGGGGCGGGCTTCCCAGTTGTGCTCTCCGAGGTGGACACTGAGGCTGAAAACGCGCCGGTAGCGCACCAGGGACTGGGTAAACCCGGGCTGCGGGGGTCGAGATTCAGATGGCTTTGGGTGGGGGTCGGTCCCAGTTGTGTTCCCGGGGGTCGCCACTGCGGCTGGGAACGCACCGGGAGCGCGGCAGGGGCGGGGCTAACCCTGGCGGCGCGGGGCGGGGGTCGGCTCATGGGGGGGATGGGGAGGGGTTCCCAGTTGCGCTCTCGGGGGTTGCAACTGCGGCTGGGAACGCCCATTTCGTCCGCTCCTGGGTCCCCAAGGATCGCCATCCCGTGGGTGCAGCGGAGGGCTGCGGACCACAGGTAAGGGAACTGGGACTGCGTGGAGCAGGGAACCAAGTATTCCACCGTCTGTTGGCACATTCTCGGAGCTCCCCAACCTGGCGGTCGCAGAAAGGCTTTGCCTTTGGGGTCAAGGCCTTAACCGCTCCACCCCTCTGCTGAAAAATCTCAGAGTCTGCGCGGTTTTTCCAAGCAGCCTAGTGTCCTCTGGAAGTCCAAGGGACAGAACACTGAACTCTGGCCGGCTGGCCCAGCCCTGCTTCTGGCACTTTGTAAGCCAGCGGGCCCTTGAGCACCTGCTGGGATGGGAAAGGGAAGGGTCCATGGATTGCACCCTAGAAACTTAGTAGGGTGCATGGATTTCAAACCCTGATGGCCGCCCAGGCAGCAAAGAAGGGGGGAGGGCACCTTGCTGCCCTTTCATGGCAGAATCTGTGGTTGTCCAGCTGCGTGGGCCTTTTCATGAGGACCCTGTGCAATAAAAGTTTGGTGTTTTGGAACTGAATAATTAGAACGTGTAAAAGCTTTAAATTATGTGGTGGTGTAATTAAAAAACAAAACCAAGCTCCAAGTGTTTTGCAAATGGAGGTTTAAATATTGAAGGACTGTATTCCTTGCACTGTGGCATTCTATCAAGAAGTGTGCAGGATTTTTTTTTTTTTTTTAAGAAAAGTGTTTGAAGTGAGGGAAACAGGAAACCCAGAGGTGCCCCTGTATTTTGGGGAAGGCCTTGGGAGGTCACTTGGAAATGCTGCTGGCTGTGCGGGAGGGCGGCAGATGGGCTGTGCAGGCTTGTCCTTTGCATGGATGTTCTTGTGTGTGGAAACCCAGCTCGGAGCCATCTCCTGATGTGTAAGAATTTCGCAGACAAACCTTGAGCTAAGCAATGCATTTTTTCCTAAGAAAATGTTTGTCTTAAGCGATGTAAATATCCTATGTATTTCCGCTAGACTCTGGCTTCAGGTCGGTTCCCCCAAAAGGCTCAGAAGCGATTTGAACAAAACAGCATGTTTTCCTCCTAGCTTGTTCTCCTTATCTATGTTAAGGAAATGATATATTTGCCTGCAATACTGCCTTTCTTCAAGATTCATGTCAATCAAGTTTTGGCCCGGGATGACTCACCTGCTGCCAATATTATCTCAATGCATGTCGTGGGGGAGGGGCCTGGTGCCATTCCCTGAAACAGTTCCTTTCTTTCCTTAGCTGACTGCTAGTGCCTGTAGAATATCTGGCTAAAGACCAGCAGGGGGTACTCTTACTACCCACCCCCCACCCCGCCTCGAGTCTAAGTCAGCAGCTTTCTCTATCTCTTTAATACTTTAATAACACTTGATTACACAAAAGCTCTGAGCGATCAAATCATATCAAATCTTCATTTCAGATTGAAGATACATTCCATGGTATTGCCATCTTAAGTCTTTCCATCGTTATGGAATATCTGTCCATGTATTCAGGATAGTTTTCAGCCAGGGTGTATAATTTCCAGTGTGCCAGTCTTGTCATCCTCGTTACATCCATGGCAAAGTGTTTTATTCATGTTGATATTATTGAAAGGGAATTTTTTAAAATTCCTTTTCAGATTATTATCTGCTAATGTATACAGATAAAACTGTGTAATCATTCATTTTTATCAGTTTGGACAGCTTGATAGTTGTCTTTAATTTCTTTACTTTCTGACACTTTAAGATTATCCTGGGACACATATGTAATGCCTCACCCCTAAATTCAGACATGTGTTCAAAGAACTTCTGTCCTTTTATTTATTTATTTATTTATTCTTTAACATTGAAATCGTTTTGACTATGCTGGGTGTTTGTTGCTAGATGGAAGTAGCTAGGACCTCTGGACTGCAGTCTCTCATCTCTTGCTGACCTCTTGTTGATCTCTGCAGAATCCTGGTAGGTGGGAGCTTGTTAGTTCCTTGTTCCTTATCAGAACCTCCTGTGGTAAGTGTTTTTCTCTTCTCTGTTGCCTGGTAAGGGTGGGTGGTCATGGGCATCCCAAAGTTGGCTAGAAGTCAATTATTTAAACAGGCTTGTGCATAGATATGGGAGAAGGCAATGGCACCCCACTCCTGGAAAATCCCAAGGACGGAGGAGCCTGCTAGGCTGCAGTCCATGGGGTGGCTAAGAGTCGGACACCACTGAGCGACTTCATTTTCACTTTTCACTTTCATGCATAGGAGGAGGAAATGGCAACCCACTCCAGTGTTCTTGCCTAGAGAACCCCAGGGACTGCAGGGCCTGGTGGGCTGCCATCTATGGCGTTTCACAGGGTCGGCCTCAACTGAACCACTTAGCAGCTGCAGCAGCAGCAGCAGCAGTGCATAGATATCAAAGGGGATGAGAACAGTCAGGTAGGATCACATATGTCATCGTGAAACAATACTTCTCCCCTTAGCCAAAGCTAACGAAAGATTTCTGTTCTAGGTCAACCTAGAAGAGATCACTTAAGAGGTAAAGAAACTTAAACTCCATTAGCAAAGGCAGTTCAACATCTCAAGAAAACTTGTGCTAGGCACAAAACTCTTTTCTGGGGGCCTACTTTCCCTACAACCTCCTTATCCCATTCTGTACCCATTCCTTTGCTTCTCCCGTCCTGAAAATGCCACCTGTAAGACAGAACTACTTCGTTTTCCTTCTTAAAGTGTGATTGCATTCCATACATTCTTGTAATTACAAGTCATACATTTCCCTTCAGCAACCAAGAACTCACTCTTATATTGGCATTTGATAGATTGGTGAGCATACCTATCAGTGATAATAGCGCCCACCCCGCTTCCTGCAAGAACAGAACAAAACAAAACAAAACAAAAAAATTGCTTTCTTACATTTAATATGTTCGGATGGTGCCAGTCACTATTCATGCAGAGTCAAAAATCTCTTTTGTTTCTGTGTAAAAGGGAGGTCCTTTCAAGTCGTGAATGTTTAAGAAGTTTCATTTATTTGGAAGTGACCTAGCTTTTCAATACACTGTCGTCACTTAGTTTAGCACCAGGATAGAAACTCAGGTAACCAAAACACCTGGAGGAACGATTGTACGTTCAGTTCAGTTCAGTTGCTCAGTCGAGTCTGACTCTTTGGGACCCCGTGGCCTGCAGGACGCCAGGCTTCCGTGTCCATCACCAACTCCAGAGGCTTGCTCAAACTCATGTCCATCGAGTCAGTGATGCCATCCAACCATCTTATCCTCTGTCGTCCCCTTCTCCTCTGCCTTCAATCAAGACTATGAGAGGCAGATATTTTAGAGTATAATTATTGTTAAGAGTTTATCTAAAAGCTCATATCACATTTACATTTTTTACATTGGTTGTTGCTGTTTCCAGGTACTTTCTTGCTGACAAGCTTGTGACACATATAACAATAGAGCAATTTTTACCTCAAAAGAAACCTAGGCACTATGAACATGTTGTGCTTAATGTTGTTGACTCTTAGACATGTCTATAGTGGAGGAACAAAACCAAAAATACTAGATATTTAATATTGACTAGTTCCCAGTTCACGGGACTCTGACATTCATTTAGGTCAATGTTTTCTTGTATTTCCAGCAGTTTGATTTGGAAGGGCTGCCTTGTCTTGAGACCATTGAAATCAGAACTCAGAACTTGAGCAATATTATCAAAAAACACAAGGCTCACACTGACATATACCTTAATCCAGACAGTCAGACAAGACATCTTCCAGTTTTCCGCCTGAGATTTAAAATATTTCTTTGAGCCGTTTTCCTGGGAAGTGGGGGGGGGGGAGTGGGGGTGGCAGCGAGGCAGGCTTGGGTAACAAGCTAATTGTTGGTCATTGCATATGCAAAGAACCAGCTTTCCGGGTTCCAAGGAAAAAAGTTTCCTTGGTACCCAATTTTGTTTGGATCTATAGACTCTCATGGCCCTCCTAGGTCAGGACATCTTTCCTTTCTGTAGTCCTCGTTTGAACCCTAAATCATACACAGCTTGGACTGTCTCTGTGGGGTGGATGTATTGTCCTCGTGTTTGACCTGGCGGCAGTAGCGAGGTCCGAGAGCCTCTCCTGGAACCGGGCGTGGGGACGGGGCTCACCGGGAGCCCCTGGTGGAAGTGGGCAACGCGCCGGGAGCGCGCCAGGGGCGGGGCGATCCCGGGCGGCGCGGGTCGGGGTTCTGGTCGGGAGGGGTTGGGGGGCGGTAACAGTTGTGCTCTCGGGGGTCCCCACTGCAGCTGGAAACGCGCTGGGAGTGCGGCAGGGGCGGGGTGAACCCGGGTGGCGCGGGGCGGGGATCGGCTCCTGGCGGGGGTGGGGGAGGGCTTCCCAGTTGTGCTCTCGGTGGTGGCCACTGAGGCTGGAAACGCGCCGGGAGCGCACCCGGGGCGGGGTAAACCTGGGCTGCGCGGGTCGAGATTTAGATGGCTGTGGGTGGGGGTTCGGTCCCAGTTGTGCTCTCGGGGGTCGCCACTGCGGCTAGGAACGCCCATTTCCTACGCTCCTGTGTCCCCAAGGATCCACATCTAGTGGGTGCAGCGGAGGGCTGCGGGCCACAGGTCAGGGAACTGGGACTGCTTGGAGCAGGGAACCACGTATTCCGCCCTCTGTTGGCACATTCTCGGAGCTCCCCAACCTGGCGGTTGCAGAAAGGCCTCGCCCTTGGTGTCAAGGCCTTTACTGCTCCACCCCTTTGCTGAAAAATCTCAGTCTGCACGGTTTTCCCAAGCAGCCTAGTGTCCCCTGGAAGTCCAAGGGACAGAACCCTGAACTCTGGCCGGCTGGCCCAGCCCTGCTTCTGGCACTTTGTAGTCCAGCGGGCCCTGGAGCACCTGCTAGGATGAGAAAGGGAAGGGTCCGCGAATTGCACCCTAGAAAGTTAGTAGGGTGCATGGATTTCAAACCCTGGTGGCCGCCCAGGCAGCAAAGAAGTGGGGAGGGCACCTTGCTGCCCTTTCATGGCAGAATCTGTGGCTGTCCTGATGCGTGGGCCTTTTCATGGGGACCTTGTGCAATAAAAGTTTGGTGTTTTGGTACTGAATAATTAGAAATTGTAAAAAGTTTAAATTATGTGCTGGTGTAATTAAAAAACAAAACAAAACAAAACGAAGCCCCAAGTGTTTGGCACAGGGAGGTTTAAGTATTGAAGGCCTGTTTTCCTTGCACTGTGGCATTCTATCAAGAAGTGTGCAGGATTTTTTTTTTTTTTAAGAAAAGTGTTCAAAGTGAGGGAAACAGGAAACCCAGAGGTGCCCCTGTATTTTGGGGAAGGCCTTAGGAGGTCACTTGGAAATGCTGCTGGCTGTGGGGGAGGGGGGCAGATGGGCTGTGCAGGCTTGTCCTTTGCATTCATGTTCTTGTGTGTAGAAACCCAGCTCGGAGCCATCTCCTGATGTGTAAGAATTTCGCAGACAAACCTTGAGCTAAGCAGTGCATTTGTTCCTGAGGAAATGTTTGTCTTAAGCGATGTAAATATCCTATGTATATCTGCTGGACTCTGGCTTCAGGTCGGTTCCCCCAATAGGCTCAGAAGCGACTTGAACAAAACAGTATGTTTTCCTCGTACCTTATTCTCCTAATCTATGTTAAGGAAATGATATATTTGCCTGGAATACTGCCTTTCTTCAAGATTCATGTCAATCAGTTTTTGGCCCAGGATGACTCACCTGCTGCCAATGTGACCTCAAGGCATGTCGTGTGGGAGGGGCCTGGTGCCATTCCCTGAGACAGTGCCTTTCTTTCCTGAGCTGACTGCTAGTGCCTGTAGAATATCTGGCTAGAGACCAGCAGGGCGTACACCCCGCCTCAAGTCTAAGTCAGCAGCTTTCTCTATCTCATTTATACTTTAATAACAATTGATGACACAAAAGCTCTGAGCGATCAAATCATATCAAATCTTCATTTCAGATTGAAGATGCATTCCATGGTATTGCCATCTTAAGTCTTTCCATTGTTATGGAATATCTGTCCATGTATTCAGGATAGTTTTCAGCCAGGGTGTATAATTTCCAGTGTGCCAGTCTTGTCATCCTCGTTACATCCATGGCAAAGTGTTGTATTCATGTTGACATTATTGAAAGGGAATTTTTTTTAATTCCTTTTCAGATTATTATCTGCTAATATATACAGAAAAAACTGTGTAATCTTTCGTTTTTATCAGTTTGGACAGCTTGATAGTTGTCTTTAATTTCTTTCCTTTCTCATACTTTAAGATTTTCCGGGCACCGTACATGTACTGCCTCAGCCCTAATCTCAGTCATGTGTTCAAAGAACTTCTGTCCTTTATTTGTTTACTTATTTTTTGCAACATTGAATTCGTTTTGACTATGCTGGGTCTCTGCTGCAAGATGGAAGTTGCTAGGACCTCTGGACTGCAGTCTTCCATCTCTTATTGACCTCTTGTTGACCTCTGCAGAATCCTGGTTGGCGGGAGCCTGTTAGTTCCTTGTTCCTTACCAGGACCTCCTGTGGTAAGTGTTTTTCTCTTCTCTGTTGCCTGGTAAGGGTGGATGGTCATTGGCATCCCAAAGCTAGCTAGAAGTCAATTATTTAGGCAGGCTTGTGCATAGATATGGGAGAAGGCAATGGCACCCCACTCCAGTACTCTTGCGTGGAAAATCCCATGGATGGAGGAGCCTGGTAGGCTGCAGTCCATGGGGTGGTTAAGAGTCGGACACCACTGAGCGACTTCACGTTCACTTTTCACTTTCATGCATGGGAGGAGGAAATGGCAACCCACTCCAGTGTTCTTGCCTAGAGAACCCCAGGGACTGTGGGGCCTGGTGGGCTGCCGTCTATGGGGTCGCACAGAGTCGGACACGACTGAAACGACTTAGCAGCAGCGGCGGCGGCAGCAGCAGCAGAAGCAGTGCATCGATATCAAAAGGGCTGCAAACAGTCAGGAAGGATCACATATGTCACCGTGAAACACTACTTCTCCACTTAGCCAAAGCTAACAAAAGATTTCTGTTCTAGGTCAACCTAGAAGAGATCACTTAAGAGGTAAAGAAACTTAAACTCCATTAGCAAAGGCAGTTCAACATCTCAAGAAAACTTGTGCTAGGCACAGAACTCTTTTCTGGGGGTCCACTTTCCCTACAACCTCCTTATCCCATTCTGTACCCATTCCTTTGCTTCTCCCATCCTGAAACTGCCACCTGTAAGACAGAACTACTTCGTTTTCCTTCCTCAAGTGCCATTGCATTCCACATACTTTCTTGTAATAACAAGTCATACATTTCCCTTCAGCAACCAAGAACTGACTTTTATATTGGCATTGGCTATAGCCCGCCCCCCTCCCCCCACCCCCAAGAACAGAACAAAACAAAACAAAACAATTGCTTTCTTACATTTAACATGTCAGGATGGTGCCAGACACTATTCATGGAGAGTCAAAAATCTCTTTTGTTTCTGTGTAAAAGGGAGGTCCTTTCAAGTCGTGAATGTTTCAGAACTTTCATTTATTTGGAAATGACCTAGCTATTCAATACACTGTCCTCACAAGGATAGAAACGCGGGTAACCAAAACACCTGGAGAAACGTTTGTTAGTTCAGTTCAGTTCAGTTGCTCAGTCGTGTCTGAGTCTTTGGGACCCCGTGGCCTGAAGGACGCTAGGCTTCCGTGTCCGTCACCAGCTCCAGGGGCTTGCTCAAACTCATGTCCATCGAGTCAGTGATGCCATCCAACCATCTTATCCTCTGTCGTCCCCTTCTCCTCTGCCTTCAATCAAGACTATGAGAGGCAGATATTTTAGAGTATAATTCTTCTTAAGGGTTTGTCTAAAAGCTCATATCACATTTACATTTTTTACTTTTGTTGTTGTCGTTTCCAGGTAGTTTCTTGCTGACAAGCTTGTGACAGATATAACAATAGAGCAATTTTTACCTCAAAAGAAACCTAGGCACTATGAACATGTTGTGCTTAATGTTGTTGACTCTTAGACATGTCTATAATGGAGGAGCAAAACCAAAAATACTAGATATTTAATATTGACTAGTTCCCAGTTCACGGGACTCTGACATTCATTTAGGTCAATGTTTTCTTGTATTTCCAGCAGTTTGATTTGGAAGGGCTACCTTGTCTTGAGACCATTGAAATCAGAACACAGAACTTGAGCAATATTATCAAAAAACACAAGGCTCACACTGACACATACCTTAATCCAAACAGACAGACAAGACATCTTCCAGGTTTCCGCCTGAGATTTAAAATATTTCTTTGAGCCAGTCTTCTGGGGAGTGGGGGGATGGGGGTGGCAGTAAAGCAGGCTTGGGTAACAAGCTAATTCTTGGTCATTGCATATGCAAAGAACCAGCTTTCCGGGTTCCAAGGAAAAAAGTTTCCTTGGTAACCAACTTTGTCTGGTTCTATAGAATATCATGGCCCTCCTAGGTCAGGTCATCTTGCCTTTATGTAGTCCTCGTTTTATCCCTAAATCATAGACAGCTTGGATTGTCTCTGTGGGGTGTATGTATTGTCCTCATGTTTGACCTGGCGGCAGCAGCGAGGTCCGAGAGCCTCTCCTGGAACCGGGCGTGGGGAAGGGGCTCACCGGGAGCCACTGGTGAAGGTGGGCAGCGCCCCTGGAGCGCGGCAGGGGCGGGGCGAACCCGGGCGGCGCAGGGCGGGTGTCGGCTCCTGGCGGGGGTAGGGGAGGGCTTCCCAGTTGTGCTCTCGGAGATGGCCACTGCGGCTGGAAACGCGCCGGGAGCACACCCAGGGCGGGTAAACCTGGGCTGCACAGGTCGAGATTCCGCTTGCTGTGGGTGGGGGGTCGGTCCCTGTTGTGCTCCCGGGGGTCGCCAATGTGGCTGGGAACCCGCCGGGAGCCCGGCAGGGCTGGGGCGAAACCTGGCGGCGCGGGGCGGGGCGGGGGTCCCTTCACAGCGGGGGTCGGCTCCTGGCGGGGGTGGGGGAGGGCTTTCCAGATGTGCTGTTGGGGGTCGCCATTGCGGCTGGGAATGCCCATTTCGTGAACTCCTGGATCCCCAAGGATCGGCATCCATTGGCCACAGTGGAGGGGTGCGGAACACAGGTAAGGGAACGGGGACTGTGTGGAGCAGGGAACCATGTATTCCGCCCTGTGTTGGCACAGTCTCAGAGCTCCCCAACCTGGCGGTCGCAGAAAGGCCTCGTCTTTGGGGTCAAGGCCTTTACCGCTCCACCCCTCTGCAGAAAAACCTCAGAGTCTGGGCGGTTTCCCCAAGCAGCCTAGTGTCCGCTGGAAGTCCAAGGGACAGAACCCTGAATTCTGGCCGGCTGGCCCAGCCCTGCTTCTGGCACTTTGTAGGCCAGCGGGCCCTGGAGCACCTGCTAGGATGGGAAAGGGAAGGGTACGCGAATTGCACCCTGGTGGCCGCCGAGGCAGCAAAGAAGTGGGGAGGGCACCTTACTGCCCTTTAATGGCAGACAGAATCTGTGGCTGTCCTGCTGCGTGGGCCTTTTCATGGGGACCTTGTGCAATAAAAGTTTACCGGTGACCTTAGGGAACTTCCCAGTGTGCTTCTGACAGATGAGGGATGCTGTGGAGTTGGCGGGGCCTCTCAGGACTACGCTGTGTTTGGCGCAATGGAAGAGGGCCTCATCTCCAGGGAAGGCAGGAACCTCAGGCTTCCTCTCCGTTTCGGACTCCGCCCACAGGGTCCCTGCAGAGTTGGGACAGGAGAGTCAGGAATCATCTTGTCTGAGGAAGGGAACTCGTTGCCTCTCGAGGTGCTCAGGGGGTCTCAGGCCCCTTGTTCAGCTGTGTGTGGAACCTGCGGGTGTTTCCGGACGATGCACGACTGTGACAGTGCCCCTTCGTGTTGTGCCTTCACCCACTGGGTTGCCTTCGAAGAGGTGTACGGGCCTCGGGTTCTTTTCAAGAGCGGACAGGGAAATCGGGGTCTTTCGGCATGTGGGACCACCCACGGGGCTAGTCTCAAATTTCCTAGTGAGGCCGGCTACATCCTGAGGTATGCCGGGAAGGCCGGGGACCCTTCCAGACAACGCAGGGGGATCGACTCTCCTGTCGCCATCAGGAGGGGAGAAGGGGCTCAGATGAAGTGGGGCCGGAACCCTCGGTGTTACCCTCGAGGGAACCCGGCGTGTCGAGGAACTTTTGGGGGTCGCATGAAGGCTGTCAGGGACCGTTTCGCCCTTCAGGGCGGAACAGGGGACTTCCCTTGAGAGGCCGTCGCGGGCAAGGGCCTCATCTTGCGAAGACGTGGGAACCACGTGGTTTTTCTCGAGTTGCGGCGGATTCTCGAGTTACGACGGGGATCTCAGGCTTCCTCTTGGGTTGGCCCTGGGAAGCCTAATCTTCCCCTCGAGTTGCGAGGGAAAGCTGGGGGTTGTGCTCGAGTCACTGCAGGGCCCAAGACACCTCATCTAGGCGTGTGTCCGGGACCTAATATTCCTCTCCAGGGAAGGCAGGGATCTCGGGTTTGCATTCCAGGTTACCCTGGGGAGTCAGGGCTCGTCTCGAGGGGAAGCCAAGGACTCCGCTCTCCCCTTGAGTCGCGACCCGGATCTCTTGGAGCCCCCTGAGTGGCCTCAAGGGAGTCCAGCCTCCTCTTCAGTTTGGAGAGAGGACCCGGGATTGCTCTCCAGGCCATGCAGGAAAAGAAGGCCCTCAGTTCGCGAGGACGGGGGCGTCTCAGGGGTTTCCTCGAGCTGCGGCGCCCGTGGGGGTTTTCTCCCGAGGCACGACGAGGATCTCAGGGAGCCTCTCGTGTGGCGCCAGGGAAGTCAGGTCTCCATGCGCGTGGCGAGGGGGAGCGCGTCATGGCTCTCGAGTCACGGGAGGGGACTAGGGCCTCGAGACGCGTTGAAGAAGGACTCTCGAGGTCTTTCTCGGGTGGCAGCAGGAAACCCTCGTTTCCCTCGACTTCTGCCGGGGTCTTTAGGGAACTTCCCAGGGTGCCTCTGAGAGGTGAGGGATCCTGTGGAGTTGGCGGGGCCTCTCGGGACTCCGCTAGGTCTGGCGCAACGGAAGAAGGCCTCACCTCGAGGGGAGGCAGGCACCTCAGGCTTCCTCTCCATTTTGGACTCCGACCGCAGGGTCCCTGCAGAGTTGGGACAGGAGAGTCAGGCCTCGTCTTGTCTGAGGAAGGAAACCCCGCTTGCCTCTCGAGTTGTTCAGGGGGACTCAGGCCCCTCGCCGAGCTGTGTGTGGAACACGCGGGTCTTTCCGGATGATGCACGGGGGTGTCAGTGCCCCTTCGTGTTGTGCCTTCACCCACAGGGTTGCCTTCGAAGAGGTGTCCGGGCCTCGGGTCCTTCTCAAAAGCGGACCGGGGAATCGGGGGCGTTCGGCATGTGGCACCACCCACGTGGCTCGTCTCGAATTTCCTCGTGAGACCGGCCTCATCCTGAGGTGCGCCGGGAGGGCCGGGAACCCCTTCCGGACCACGCAGGGGAATCGACTCTCCTGTCGCGATCAGGAGGGGAGAAGGGGCTCAGATGAAGCGGTGCCGGGACTCTCGGTGTTCCCATCGAGGGAACCCGGGGTGTCGGGGAAACTTTGGGGTTCTCACGAAGGGTGTCAGGTACCGTTTCTCACTTCAGGGCGGAACATGGAACTTCCCTTGAGACGCTGTAGTGGGCAAGGGCCTCATCTTGCGAAGACGTTGGAACCACGTGTTTTTTCTCGAGTTGCGGCGGGATTGTCGAGTGACGACGGGGAATTCAGGCTTCCTCTTCAACTGGCCCAGGGAAGTCCAGTTTTCTTTCGAATTGTGAGTTAGAACTGGGGATTGCTCTCGAGACACTGCAGGGCCAAATAGAGCTCATCTAGTCTTGTGTCCAGGACCTAATGTTCCTCTGCTGGGGCGACAGCTATCTCGGCATTGCATTCTCGACTCACCCGGGGAATCAGGCCTCGTCTCGAGGGGAAGCCAAGGACACCGCTCTCCTGTCAAGTTGCGACGGGTATATCTTGGAGCTCACTGTGTGGCCTAAAATGAGTCAAGCCTCCTGTGGAGTTTGGAGAGAGGACTCAGGATTGCTCTCCAGGCCATACAGCAAAAGAAGGCCCTCATCTCGTGAGGACTGGGGTGTCTCGTGGGTATTCTCGAGCTGCGGCTCCAGTGTGGTGTTGCTCACGAGGTATAATGGGGAGCTCAGGGAGCCTCTCCTGTGGTGCCAGGGAAGTCAGGTTTCTATGCTCGTGGCTAGGGGGAGCGCGTCATTGCTCTCGAGTCATGGTAGGGGAATCGCACCTCAAGACGCGTTGAAGAAGGACTCTCGAGGTCTTTTACGGGTTGGGGCAGGAAACCCTTGGTTCCCTCGACTTGTGCCGGTGATCTCAGGAAGGTCTAAGGGTGCCTCTGAGAAGTCAGGGATACTGTGCAGTTGGGAGGGGTCTCTCGGGACTCCACTGGGTTCGGTGCAATGGAAGAGGGCCTCATCTCGAGTGGAGGCAGGAAACTCATGTTTCCTCTCCTGACTTCCCCTGGGCCAGATCTGACTCGGATCGCAGTTTCGCTGCAGAGTTCGAACAGGAGAGTCAGGCCTCGTCTTGTGTGGAGGAATGGAAGTCTGCTTGCCTCTCCAGTTGTTCACGGGGTGACAGGTCACTTCTCGAGCTGTGTGTGGTACCTGCGGTTTTCTCCGGACGATACCCGGGGGTGTCAGTGCCCCTTCCTGTTGTGCCTTCATCAAAAGGGTTATCTTCAAAGAGGTGTCCGGGCATTGGGATCTTATCAAGAGCGGACCGGGAAATTGGGGTCTTTCGGCATGTGTCACCATCCACGAGGCTATGTCTCGAATATCATCGTGAGACTGGCCTCATCCTGAGATGCACCGGGAAAGGCGGGAACCCCTTCAAGACAAAACAGGGGAATCGACCCTCCTGTCGCGATCAGGAGGGGAGAAGGGGCCCAGATGTAGTGGTGCCGGGAACCTCGGTGTTCTCCTCGAGTCAGACTGGTGTGTCGAGGAACGTTTGAGGTTGCATCAAGGGTGCCAATACCGATTTGCACTTCAAGACGGAACGTGGGACTTCTCTTGAGATGCTGTAGGGGGCAAGGGCCTCATCTTGCGATGACGGGGGAGCCACGTGGCGTTTCTGGAGTTGTGGCGGGATTCTCGAGTTTCGACAGGGAATACAGTCTTCCTCATGTGTTGGCCCAGGGAAGTCCTATCTTCCATTCGAGTTTCAAGGGAGAGCTGGGGATTGCCCTCGAGTCACTGCAGGGCAAAATAGACCTCATCTAGGCTTGTGTCCAGGACTTAATGTTCGTCCCTAGGGGCGACAGGGATCTCGGGCTTGCATACCAGACTCACCCGGGGAATCAGGCCTCGTCTCCAGGGGAAGCAAAGAACTCTGCTGTCCTTTTGGGTCGCGATGGGTATCTCTTGGAGCCCACTGTGTGCCCTAAAGGGAGTCAAGCCTCCTGTGGTGTTTGGATAGAGGACTCGGGATTCCTCTCCACGCCATGCAGGAAAAGAAGGCCCTCATCTCGCGATGACGGCGGCGTCTCGTGGGTTTTCTAGACTGGCGCGCTAGTGCCAGGTTTCTGACGAGGTACGAGAGGGAGCTCAGGGAGCCTCTCGTGTGGCGCCAGGGAAGTCAGGTCCCCATGAGATGGCTAGGGGGAGTTCGTCATTGCTCTTGAGTCATGGTAGGGTAATCGGGCCTCAAGACGGGTTGAAGAAGGACTCTCGAGGTCTTTCTCGGGTCACTGCATAAAACCCAGGGTTCCCTTGACTTGTGCCTGCGACCTCAGGGAGCTTCTCAGAGTGCCTCTGAGAAGTCAGGGATACTGTGCAGTTTGGAGGGGCCTCTCGAGACTCCTCTGCATTTGGTGGAATGTAAGAGGGACTCATCTTGAGTTGAAGCAGGAACCTCAGTGTTCCTCTCCATTTCTGACTCAGATCGCAAGGTCCCTGCATGTTGGTACAGGAGAGTCAGGCCTCGTCTTTTCTGGAGGATGGGACTCCTCTTGCCTCTCGAGTTGTTCTCGAGGTGACAGGCCCCTTGTCGAGCTGTGTATGTAACCTGCCCGTTTTTCCGGTTGATGCACAGGTGTGTTTGTGCCCCTTAGTGTTGTACCTTCATACTCAAGGCTGCCTTCCAAGAGGTGTCCGAGCATCGGATTCTTATCAAGAGCGGACCGGGAAATTGCAGTCTTTCGGCAAGTGGCACCACCCACAAAGCTACGTATCGAATTTCCCCATGAGACCGGCCTCATCCTGAGTTGTGCAGGGAAGGTCGGGCCCCCTTGCAGACAAAGCAGGGGAATCGACCCACCGGTCACGATCAGGAGGGGAGAAGGGGCTTAAATGAAGTGGTGCCGGGAACCTCGGTGTTCCCCTTGAGTGAGACCGGCGTGTTGGGGGACTTTTGGGGTCGCATCAAGGGTGCCAAGTACCGTTTCGCACTTCAAGACGGAACCTGGGACATCTTTTGAAACGCTGTAGCGGGCAAGGGCCTCATCTTGCGATGACGGGAGAACCACGTGGTTTTGCTCGAGTTGCGGCGGGATTCTCGAGTCATGACCGGGAATTTAGGCTTCCTCTTGTTGGCCTTGAAATCCAATCTTCCATTCGGGTTGCGAGGGGGAGCTGGGGATTGCGCTAGAGTCACTGCAGGGCAAAAGAGACCTAATCTAGGCTTGTGTCCAGGATCTAATGTTGCTCTCCAGGGGCGACAGGGATCTCGGGTTTGCATTCCAGACTCATCCGGGGAGTCAGTTCTCAGCTCGAGGGTAAGCAAAGAATTCCGCTCTCGTCTCGAGTCGCGATGGGTATCTCTTGGAGCCCAATGTGTGTAATAAAGGGAGTCAAGCCTCCTGTGGAGTTTGGACAGAGGACTCGGGATTGGACTCCAGGCCATGCAGGAAAAGAAGGCCCTCATCTCGAGATGACGGTGGAATCTCGTGGGTTTTCTCGAGCTGCGGCGCCAGTGTGGGGTGTCTCATGAAGTACCACGGGGATCTCAGGGAGCCTCTTGTGTGGCGCCAGGAAAATCCAGTATTCCATTCGAGTTGCGAGTTAGAACTGGGGATTGCTCTCCAGTCACTGCAGGGCAAAATAGACCTCATCTACGCTTGTGTCCAGGACCTAGTGTTCCACTACTGGGCCGACAGGGATCTCAGGGTTGCATTCTCGACTCACCTGGAGAGTCAGGCCTCGTCTTGAGGGGAAAAAAAGGACTCCGTTCTCCTGGCGAGTCGCGACGGGTATCTCTTGGAGCCCACTGTGTGGCGTAAAGGGAGTGAAGCCTCCTATGGAGTTTGGAGAGATGACTCGGGATTGTTTTCCTGGCCATGCAGGAAAAAAGGCCCTCATCTCGCGATGACGGGGGCGTCTCGTGGGTTTTCTCCAGCTGTGGCGCCAGTATCAGATTTCTCACGAGGTACGACGGGGAGCTCAGAGAGCCTCTCGTGTGGTGCTAGGGACGTCAGGTCTCCGTGCGTGTGGTGAAGGGGAGTGCGTGATTGCTCTCGAGTCATAGTAGGCAAATCGGGCCTCAAGACGCATTGAAGAAGGACTCTCGAGGTCTTTCTCGGCTTGCGGCAGGGAACCCTGGGTTCCCTCGACTTGTGTCGGTGACCTCAGGCAACTTCTCAGGGTGCCTCTGAGAAGTCAGGAACACTGTGGATTTGGGAGGGGCCTTTCGTTACTCAACTGTGTTTGGTGCAATTGAAGAGGGCCTCATCTCGTATGGAGGCAGGAACCTCAGGTGTCCTCTCCATTTCTGACTCGGGTCACAGAGTACCTGCAGAGTATGGACAAGAGAGTCACGCCTCATCTTCTGTGGAGGCATGGATCTCCGCTTGCCTTGCGAGTTGTTCATGGAGTGACAGGCCACTTGTTGAGCTGTGTGTGGAACCTGTGGGTTTTTCCGGATGATGCACAGGGGTGTCAGTGCCCCTTCGTGTTGTGCCTTCATCCACAGGGTTGCCTTCAAAGAGGTGTCCGGGCATCGGGTTCTTTTCAAGAGCGTACCAGAAAATTGGGGTCTTTCAGCATGTGGTACCACCCACGAGGCTACGTCTCGAATTTCCTCGGGAGACCGGCCTCATCCTGAGGTTCGCCGTGAAGGTAGGGAACCCCATGCAGACAAAGCAGGGGAATCGACCCACCGGTCGCGATCAGAAGGGGAGAAGGGGCTCAGATGAAGTGGTGCCGGGAACTTCGGTGGTCCCCTCGAGTGAGACCGGTATGTCACGGCACTTTTGAGGTCGCATCAAGGGTGCCAAGTACAGTTTCGCACTTCAAGACGGAACGTGGGAATTCTCTGGAGATGCTCTAGCGGGCAAGGGCCTCATATTGCGATGACGAGGGAAACACGTGGTTTTTCTCGAGTTGCGGCGGGATTCTCGAGTTACGACGGGGAATTCAGGCTTCCTCTTGTGTTGGCCCAGGAAGTCCAATCTTCCATTCAACTTGTCAGAGAGAGCTGTGGGTTGCTCTCCAGTCACTTCAGGGCAAAGAGTCCTCATCTAGGCTTGGGTCCAGGACGTAGTATTGCTCTCCAGGGGCAACAGGGATATCGGGGTCGCATTCCAGTCTCACCCGGTGGGTCACGCCTCATCTCGAGTGGAAGCAAAGGACTCCACTATCCTCTCGAGTCACGACATGTAACTCTTGGAGCCCAATGAGTGGCCTAAAGGGAGTCAAGCGTCGTGTGTAGCTTGGACAGAAGGTTCACGCTTGATCTGCATACCATGCAGTTAAAGATGGCCCTCCTCCCGTGATGACGGGAGCGTCTCATGGGTTTTCTCGAGCTGCGGCGCCAGTGTGGGGTTTCTCACGAGATATGATGGGGAGCTCAGGGAGCCTCTCGTGCGGCGCCAGAGAAGTCAGGCCTCCATGAGTGTGGCCAGGCAGATCGCGTCATTGCTCTGGAGTCATGGGAGGGACTAGGGCCTCAAGACGCATTTAAGAAGGACTGTCGAGGTCTTTCTTGGGTTGGGGTGGGAAACACTCGTTTCCCTCGACCTCTACCGGGGACCTTAGGGAACTACCCAGGTGCCTCTAAGAGGTGAGGGATACTGAGGAATTAGAGGGGCCTCTCGGGACTCCACTAGGTTTGACGAAATGAAAGAGGGCCTCATCTCGATTGGAGGCAGGAACCTCAGCTTCCTCTCCATTTCTGACTCCGACCGCAGGGTCCCTGCAGGGTTGGGACAGGAGAGTCAGGCCTCATCTTGTCTGAGTAATGGAACTCTGCTTGCCTCTCGAGTCGTTCAGTGGGTCTCAGGCCCCTTGTCGAGCTGTGTGTGGAACCTGCGGGTGTTTCCAGAAGATGCACGGGGGTGTCATTGCCCCTTCATTTTGTGCCTTCCCCCACAGGGTTGCCTTCAAAGAGGTGTCCGGGTATCGGGTTCATTTCAAGAGCGGACGGGGAAATCGGGGTCGTTCGGCATGTGGCACAACACATGTGGCTCATCTCGAATTTCCTCGTGAGACCGGCCTCATCCTGAGGTGCACCAGGAAGGCCGGGAACCCCTTCCAGACCACGCAGGGGAATCGACTCTCCTGTCGCGATCAGGAGGGGAGAAGGGGCTCAGATGAAGTGGTGCTGGGACCCTCGGTGTTCCCCTCGAGGGAACCCAGCGTGTCAGCGAACTCTTGCGGTCGCATCAAGGGTGTCAATTACCATTTCGCACTTAAGGACGGAACATGGGACTTCCCTGGAGACGCCGGGAACTTCGGTGTTCCCCTGGAGTGAGACCGGTATGTTGGGGAACTTTGGGGTCGCATCAAGGGTGCCAAGTAGCATTTCGAACTTTAAGATGGAACGTGGGACTTCTCTTGAGACTCTAGCTGGCAAGGGCCTCATATTGCGATGAAGGGGGAACCACATGGTTTTTAAGACTTGAGGCTGAATTCTCGAATTACGATGGGAAATTCAGACTTCCTCTTGTGTTGACCTTGGGAAGACCAATCTTCCATTCAAATTGTGAGGGAGAGATGGAGGTTGCTCTCGAGTCACTGTAGGGCAAAATAGACCTCATCTAGGCTTGTGTCTAGGACATAATGTTCCACTCCAGGGGCGACAGGGATCTCGGGGTTGCATTCCAAACTCACCCGGGGAGTCAGGCCTCGTCTCGAGGGAAGCAAAGGACTCCGCTCTCCTCTCGAGTCGCACCGGGTATTTCTTGGACCCAACTGAGTGGCCTAAAGGGAGTCAATCCTCCTGTGAAGTTTGGAGAGAGGACCAGGGATTGCTCTCCAGGTCAGGCAGGAAAAGAAGGCCCCCATCTCTCCTTGACGGGGGCATCTTGTGGTTTTTCTTGAACTGCGGCGCCACTGTGGGTTTTCTAACGAGGTACGATGGGGTACTCAGGGAGCCTCTTGTGTGGTACTAGGGAAGTCAGTTTTCCTGCTTGTGGCGAGGGGAGCGCGTCCTTGCTCTGGAGACATGGTAGGGGAATCGGGCATCAAGAGACGTTGAAAAAGGACTCTCCAAGTCTTTCTCGGGTTACTTCAGGAAACTCTGGGCTCCCTCGACTTGTGCCAGTGACCTCAGGTAGCTTCTCAGGGAGCCTCTGAGAATTCAGGGATACTGTGGTGTTGGAAGGGGCCTCTCGGGACACCACTGAGTTTGGTTCAATGGAAGAGGGCCTCTTCTCTAGTTGAGGCAGGAACCTCAGGGTTCCTCTCCATTTCTGACTCCGATCGCAGGGTCCCTGAAGAGTTGGGCCAGGAGAGTAAGGCCTCGTCTTGTGTGAAGGAATGCAACTTCACTTGCCTCTAGAGTTGTTCACGGGGTGACAGTCCACATTTGGAGCTGTGAGTGGAATCGGCGGGTTTTTCCAGACGATGCATGGGGATGTCAGTGTCCCTTCGTGTTGTGCCTTCATCCACAGGGTTGCCTTCGAAGAGATGTCCGGGCGTCAGGTTCTTATCTAGAGTGGACCGGGAATTCGGGATCTTTCAGCATGTGGCACCAACCATGAGGCTACTTTTCGAATTTCCTCATGAGGCCGGCCTCATCCGGAGGTTCGCAGGGAACGTCGGGAACCCCTTGCAGACAAAGCATGGGAATCGACCCTCCTGTCGCGATCAGGAGAGGAGAAAGGCCTCAGTTGAAGTGGTGCCGGGAACTTCAGTGTCCCCTCTAGTGAGATCGGTATATAGGGGAACTTTTGGGGTCGCATCAAGGGTGCCAAGTACTGTTTTGCACTTCAAGACGGAATGTGAGACTTCTCTTGAGACGCTGTAGGGGGCAAGGGCCTCATCTTGCAATACAGGGAACCACGTGATTTTTCTCGAGTTGCGGCGGGTTTCTCAAATTACAACTGGAAATTCAGGCTTCCTCTTGTGTTGGCTCAGAAAGGCCAATCTTCCATTCGAGTTGCAAGGGAAAGCTAGGGGTTGCGCTTGAGTCACTGCAGGGCCAAAGAGACCTCATCTAGGCTTTTGTCCAGGACCTAAGGTTCCTCTCCAGGGGCGACAGGGATCCAGGGTTGCATTCCAGACTCACCCTCGTAGTCAGGCCTCATCTCGAGGGGAAGCAAAGGACACCGCTCTCCTCCTGAGTATCGACGGGTATCTCTTGGAGCCCACTGAGTGACCTAAAGGGAGTCAAGCCTCCTTTGGAGTTTGGAGAGAGGATTCGGGATTGCTCTTCAGGTCATGCAGGAAAGAAGGCCCTCATTTCACCATGACAGGGGCGTCTCGTGGGTTTTCTCGAGCTGCGGCGCCAGTGTGGGGTTTCTCACGAGGTACGATGGGGAGCTCAGGGAGCCTCTCATGTGGTGCCGGGGAAGTCAGATCTTCATGCGCGTGGTGAGGGGGAGCGCGTCATTTTTCTCCAGGCATGGTAGAGGAATCGGGCATCAAGACGCGTGAAGAAGGACTCTCAAGGTTTTTCTCAGGTTATGGCAGGAAACCCTGGGTTCCCTCGACTTATGCCCGTGACCTCAGGGAGCTTCTCAGGGTGCCTCTGAGAAGTCAGGGATACTGTGCAGTTGGGAGGGGCCGCTCCGAACTCCACTGGGTTTGGTGCAGTAGAAGAGGGCCTTATCTCGAGTTGAGGCAGGAACCTCAGGGTTCCTCTCCATTTCTGAATCGGATCTCAGTGTCCATGCAGAGTTGGGACAGGAGAGTCAGGCCTCGTCTTGTGTGGAGGAATTGAACTCCTCTTGCCTCTCGAGTTGTTCACGGGGTGACAAGCCACTTGTCGATCTGTATGTGGAACTTGCGGGCTTTTCCAACGATACACGAGGGTGTCAGACCCCTTCGTTTTGTGCCTTCATCCACAGGATTGCCTTCGAAGAGGTGTCCTAGCATTGGGTTCTTATCAAGAGCAGACACGGAAATCGGGGTCTTTCGGCGTGTGGCACCAACCACAAGGCTACGTCTCGAATTTCCTCGTGAGACCGGCCTCATCCTGAGGTGCGCCGGGAAGGTCCGGAACCCCTTCCAGACAAAGCAGGGTAATCGACCCTCCCGTCGCGATCAGGAGGGGATAAGGGGCTCAGAACAAGCGGTGCACCGAACCTTGGTGTTCCCCTCGAGTGAGACCAGGGTGTCGGGGAACTTTTGTGATAACATCAAGGTTGCCAATTATCATTTTAAACTTCAAGATGGAACGTGGGGCTTCTCCTGAGACGCTGTAGCTGGCAAGGGCCTCATCTAGCGATGACGGGGGAACCACGTGGTTTTTCTCAGGTTGCGGCGGGATTTTCGAATTACGACGGGGAATTCAGGCTTCCCCTTGTGTTGTCCCAGGGAAGTCCATTCTTCCATTCGAGGTGTGAGGGAGAGCAGGGGATTGCTCTCGAGTCACTTCAGGGCAAATGAGACCTCATCTATGCTTGTGTCTAGGACCTAATGTTCCTCTCCAGGGGCGGCAGGGATCTCGGGGTTGCATTCCAGACTCACCTGAGGAGTCAGGCCTGGTATATAGGGGAAGCAAAGAATTCCGCTCTCCTCTCGAGTCCCAACGGGTATCTCTTGAGCCCACAGAGTGGCCTAAAGGGAGTCAGGCCTCCTGTGGAGTTTGAAGAGAGGCCTCGAGATGCTCTCCAGGCCATGCAGGAAAAGAAGGCCTTCATCTCGCGACGACGGAGGCGTCTCATGGGTTTTCTCGAGCTGGGGAGCCAGTGTGGGATTTCTCACGAGGTATGACGGGGAGCTCAGGGAGCCTCTCGTGTGGCGCCAGGGAAGTCAAGTCTCCATGCGAGTGGCGAGGGGGAACGCGTCATTGCTCTTGAGTCATGGTAGGGGAATCGGGATTCAAGACGCATTGAAGGAGGATTTTCGAGGTCTTTCTCGGGTTGCGTCAGGAAACCCTGTGTTCCCTCGACTTGTGCCGGTGACCTCAGGGAGCTTCTAAGGGTGCCTCTGAGAAGTCGGGATACTGTGGATTTGGGAGGGGCCTCTCGGGCCTCCACTGTTTTTGGTGTAATGGAAGAGGGCCTCATCTCGAGTGGAGTCAGGAACCTCAGGGTTCCTCTCCATTTCGGACTCCGATCGCAGGGTCCCTTCAGAGTTGGGACCGGAGAGTCAGGCCTCGTCTTGAGTGGAGGAATGGAACTCTGCTTGCCTCTCGTGTTGTTCATGGGATGACAGGCCTCTTGTTGAGCTGTGTGTGGAACCTGCGGCTTTTACCGAATGATGCACGGGAGTGTCAGTGACCCTTCGTTTTGTGCCTTCGTCCACAGGGTTGCCTTCGAAGAGGTGTCCGGGCATTGGGTTCTTCTCAAGAGTGGGCCGGGAAATCGGGGTATTTCGGCATGTGACACCACCCACGACGCTATGTCTCGAATTTCCTCGTGAGACCGGCCTCATCCTGAGGTGCGCCGGGAATGTGGGGAACCCCTTCCAAACAAAGCAGGGGAATAGACCCTCCTGTCGCAAACAGGAGGGGAGAAGGTGCTCAGATGAAGTGGTGCGGGAACCTCGGTGTTCCTGTCGAGTGAGACCGGCGTGTCCGGGAACATTTGGTGTCGCATCAAGGGTGCAAAGTACCGTTTCACACTTCAAGACGGAACGTGGTTCTTTTCTTGAGACGCCATAGCAGGCAAGGGCCTCATCTTGGGATGACGTTGGAAACACGTGGTTTTTCTCGAGTTGCGGCGGGATTCTCGAGTTACGAAGGGGATTTCTGGCTTCCTATTGTGTTGGCCCAGGAAGTCCAATCTTCCATTTAACTTGTCAGAGAGAGCTGTGGGTTGCTCTCCAGTCACTTCAGGGCAAAGAGTCCTCATCTAGGCTTGGGTCCAGGACGTAGTATTGCTCTCCAGGGGCAACAGGGATATCGGGGTCGCATTCCAGTCTCACCCGGTGGGTCACGCCTCATCTCGAGTGGAAGCAAAGGACTCCACTATCCTCTCGAGTCACGACATGTAACTCTTGGAGCCCAATGAGTGGCCTAAAGGGAGTCAAGCGTCGTGTGTAGCTTGGACAGAAGGTTCACGCTTGATCTGCATACCATGCAGTTAAAGATGGCCCTCCTCTCGTGATGACGGGAGCGTCTCATGGGTTTTCTCGAGCTGCGGCGCCAGTGTGGGGTTTCTCACGAGATATGATGGGGAGCTCAGGGAGCCTCTCGTGCGGCGCCAGAGAAGTCAGGCCTCCATGAGTGTGGCCAGGCAGATCGCGTCATTGCTCTGGAGTCATGGGAGGGACTAGGGCCTCAAGACGCATTTAAGAAGGACTCTCGAGGTCTTTCTTGGGTTGGGGTGGGAAACACTCGTTTCCCTCGACCTCTACCGGGGACCTTAGTGAACTTCCCAGGTGCCTCTGAGAGGTGAGGGATACTGAGGAATTAGAGGGGCCTCTCGGGACTCCACTAGGTTTGACGAAATGAAAGAGGGCCTCATCTCGATTGGAGGCAGGAACCTCAGCTTCCTCTCCATTTCTGACTCCGACTGCAGGGTCCCTGCAGGGTTGGGACAGGAGAGTCAGGCCTCATCTTGTCTGAGTAATGGAACTCTGCTTGCCTCTCGAGTCGTTCAGTGGGTCTCAGGCCCCTTGTCGAGCTGTGTGTGGAACCTGCGGGTGTTTCCAGAAGATGCACGGGGGTGTCATTGCCCCTTCATTTTGTGCCTTCCCCCACAGGGTTGCCTTCAAAGAGGTGTCCGGGTATCGGGTTCATTTCAAGAGCGGACGGGGAAATCGGGGTCGTTCGGCATGTGGCACAACACACGTGGCTCATCTCGAATTTCCTCGTGAGACCAGCATCATCCTGAGGTGCGCTGGGAAGGCCGGGAACACCTTCCACACAAAGCACGGGAATCGAATCTCCTGTCGCGATCAGGAGGGGCGATGGGGCTCAGATGAAGTGGGGCCGGGAATCTAGGTGTTCCACTCGAGGGAACCCGGCATTTCAGGGAACTTTAGGGGTCGCATCAAGGGAGCCAAGTACCGTTTCCCACTTCAGGACGGAACATGGGACTTCCCTGGAGACGCTGTAGCGGGCAAGGGCCTCATCCTGTGAAGACTTTGGAACCACGTCATTTTTCTCGAGTTGCGTCTGGATTCTCGAAAACGACGGGGATTACAGGCTTCCTCTTGGGTTGGCCCTGGGAAGCCCAATCTTCCCCTGGAGTTGCGAGGGAAAGCTGGGGGTTCTGCTCGAGCCACTACAGGGCCAAAGAGACCTCATCGAGGCGTGTGTCCAGGACCTAATATTCCTCTCAAGGGAAGACAGGGATCTCGGGTTTGCATTCCAGACTCCCCCGGGGAGTCAGGCCTCGCCTCGAGGGGAAGCAGAGGACTCCGCTTTCCTCTCAATTCGCGACACCTATCTCTTGGAGCCCAATGAGTGGACTCAAGGGTGTCGAGCCTCCTCTTCAGTTTGGAGAGAGGACTCGGGATTGCTCTCCAGGCCAGGCAGGAAAAGAAGGCCCTCAGCTCGCGATGACGGGGGCATCTCATGGGTTTCCTCAGGCTGCAGCGCCCGTGGGGGTTTTCTCACGAGGCATGACGAGGACCTCAGGGAGCCTCTCGTGCGGTGCCAGGGAATTCATGTCTCCATGCGCATGGTGAGGGGGAGCTGGTCATCACTCTCGAGTCATGGGAAGCGACTAGGGCCTCAAGACGCGTTGAAGAAGGACTCTCGAGGTCTTTCTCGGGTGGCGGCGGGAAACCCTCGTTTCCCTCGACTTCTGCAGGAGACTATAGGGAACTTCCCAGGGTGCCTCTGAGAGGTGAGGGATGCTGTGGAGTTGGCGGGGCCTCTCGGGACTCTGCTGGGTTCGGCGCAATGGAAGAGGGCCTCATCTCGAGGGGAGGCAGGAACCTCAGGCTTCCTCTCCGATTCTGACTCCGACTGCACGGTCCCTGCAGTGTTGGGACAGGAGAGTCATGCCTCGTCTTGTCTGAGGAATAGAATTCTGGTTGCCTCTCGAGTTGTTCCGGGAGTCTCAGGCCCCTTGTCGAGCTGTGTGTAGACCCTGCGGGGTTTTCCGGATGATGCACGGGGGTGTCAGTGCCCCTTCGTGTTGTGCCTTCACTCACAGGGTTGCCTTTGAAGAGGTGTCTGGGCATCAGGTTCTTATCAAGAGCGGACCGGAAAATCGGGGTTGTTCGGCACGTGGCACCTCACACATGGCTAGTCTCGAATTTCCTCCTGAAACCGGCCTCATCCTGAGGTGCACCAGGAAGGCCGGGAACCCCTTCCAGACCACGCAGGGGAATCGACTCTCCTGTCGCGATCAGGAGGGGAGAAGGGGCTCAGATGAAGTGGTGCTGGGACCCTCGGTGTTCCCCTCGAGGGAACCCAGCGTGTCGGCGAACTTTTGCGGTCGCATCAAGGGTGTCAATTACCATTTCGCACTTAAGGACGGAACATGGGACTTCCCTGGAGACGCCGGGAACTTCGGTGTTCCCCTGGAGTGAGACCGGTATGTTGGGGAACTTTGGGGTCGCATCAAGGATGCATAGTAGCATTTCGAACTTTAAGATGGAACGTGGGACTTCTCTTGAGACTCTAGCTGGCAAGGGCCTCATATTGCGATGAAGGGGGAACCACATGGTTTTTAAGACTTGAGGCTGAATTCTCGAATTACGATGGGAAATTCAGACTTCCTCTTGTGTTGACCTTGGGAAGACCAATCTTCCATTCAAATTGTGAGGGAGAGATGGAGGTTGCTCTCGAGTCACTGTAGGGCAAAATAGACCTCATCTAGGCTTGTGTCTAGGACATAATGTTCCACTCCAGGGGCGACAGGGATCTCGGGGTTGCATTCCAAACTCACCCGGGGAGTCAGGCCTCGTCTCGAGGGAAGCAAAGGACTCCGCTCTCCTCTCGAGTCGCACCGGGTATTTCTTGGACCCAACTGAGTGGCCTAAAGGGAGTCAATCCTCCTGTGAAGTTTGGAGAGAGGACCAGGGATTGCTCTCCAGGTCAGGCAGGAAAAGAAGGCCCCCATCTCTCCTTGACGGGGGCATCTTGTGGTTTTTCTCGAACTGCGGCGCCACTGTGGGTTTTCTCACGAGATACGATGGGGTACTCAGGGAGCCTCTTGTGTGGTACTAGGGAAGTCAGTTTTCCTGCTTGTGGCGAGGGGAGCGCGTCCTTGCTCTGGAGACATGGTAGGGGAATCGGGCATCAAGAGACGTTGAAAAAGGACTCTCCAAGTCTTTCTCGGGTTACTTCAGGAAACTCTGGGCTCCCTCGACTTGTGCCAGTGACCTCAGGTAGCTTCTCAGGGAGCCTCTGAGAATTCAGGGATACTGTGGTGTTGGAAGGGGCCTCTCGGGACACCACTGAGTTTGGTTCAATGGAAGAGGGCCTCTTCTCTAGTTGAGGCAGGAACCTCAGGGTTCCTCTCCATTTCTGACTCCGATCGCAGGGTCCCTGAAGAGTTGGGCCAGGAGAGTAGGGCCTCGTCTTGTGTGAAGGAATGCAACTTCACTTGCCTCTAGAGTTGTTCACGGGGTGACAGTCCACATTTGGAGCTGTGAGTGGAATCGGCGGGTTTTTCCAGACGATGCATGGGGATGTCAGTGTCCCTTCGTGTTGTGCCTTCATCCACAGGGTTGCCTTCGAAGAGATGTCCGGGCGTCAGGTTCTTATCTAGAGTGGACCGGGAATTCGGGATCTTTCAGCATGTGGCACCAACCATGAGGCTACTTTTCGAATTTCCTCATGAGGCCGGCCTCATCCGGAGGTTCGCGGGGAACGTCGGGAACCCCTTGCAGACAAAGCATGGGAATCGACCCTCCTGTCGCGATCAGGAGAGGAGAAAGGCCTCAGTTGAAGTGGTGCCGGGAACTTCAGTGTCCCCTCTAGTGAGATCGGTATATAGGGGAACTTTTGGGGTCGCATCAAGGGTGCCAAGTACTGTTTTGCACTTCAAGACGGAATGTGAGACTTCTCTTGAGACGCTGTAGGGGGCAAGGGCCTCATCTTGCAATACAGGGAACCACGTGATTTTTCTCGAGTTGCGGCGGGTTTCTCAAATTACAACTGGAAATTCAGGCTTCCTCTTGTGTTGGCTCAGAAAGGCCAATCTTCCATTCGAGTTGCAAGGGAAAGCTAGGGATTGCGCTTGAGTCACTGCAGGGCCAAAGAGACCTCATCTAGGCTTTTGTCCAGGACCTAAGGTTCCTCTCCAGGGGCGACAGGGATCCAGGGTTGCATTCCAGACTCACCCTCGTAGTCAGGCCTCATCTCGAGGGGAAGCAAAGGACACCGCTCTCCTCCTGAGTATCGACGGGTATCTCTTGGAGCCCACTGAGTGACCTAAAGGGAGTCAAGCCTCCTTTGGAGTTTGGAGAGAGGATTCGGGATTGCTCTTCAGGTCATGCAGGAAAGAAGGCCCTCATTTCACCATGACAGGGGCGTCTCGTGGGTTTTCTCGAGCTGCGGCGCCAGTGTGGGGTTTCTCACGAGGTACGATGGGGAGCTCAGGGAGCCTCTCATGTGGTGCCAGGGAAGTCAGATCTTCATGCGCGTGGTGAGGCGGAGCGCGTCATTTTTCTCCAGGCATGGTAGAGGAATCGGGCATCAAGACGCGTGAAGAAGGACTCTCAAGTTTTTTCTCAGGTTATGGCAGGAAACCCTGGGTTCCCTCGACTTATGCCCGTGACCTCAGGGAGCTTCTCAGGGTGCCTCTGAGAAGTCAGGGATACTGTGCAGTTGGGAGGGGCCGCTCCGAACTCCACTGGGTTTGGTGCAGTAGAAGAGGGCCTTATCTCGAGTTGAGGCAGGAACCTCAGGGTTCCTCTCCATTTCTGAATCGGATCTCAGTGTCCATGCAGAGTTGGGACAGGAGAGTCAGGCCTCGTCTTGTGTGGAGGAATTGAACTCCTCTTGCCTCTCGAGTTGTTCATGGGGTGACAAGCCACTTGTCGATCTGTATGTGGAACTTGCGGGCTTTTCCAACGATACACGAGGGTGTCAGACCCCTTCGTTTTGTGCCTTCATCCACAGGATTGCCTTCGAAGAGGTGTCCTAGCATTGGGTTCTTATCAAGAGCAGACACGGAAATCGGGGTCTTTCGGCGTGTGGCACCAACCACAAGGCTACGTCTCGAATTTCCTCGTGAGACCGGCCTCATCCTGAGGTGCGCCGGGAAGGTCCGGAACCCCTTCCAGACAAAGCAGGGTAATCGACCCTCCCGTCGCGATCAGGAGGGGATAAGGGGCTCAGAACAAGCGGTGCACCGAACCTTGGTGTTCCCCTCGAGTGAGACCAGGGTGTCGGGGAACTTTTGTGATAACATCAAGGTTGCCAATTATCATTTTAAACTTCAAGATGGAACGTGGGGCTTCTCCTGAGACGCTGTAGCTGGCAAGGGCCTCATCTAGCGATGACGGGGGAACCACGTGGTTTTTCTCGAGTTGCGGCGGGATTTTCGAATTACGACGGGGAATTCAGGCTTCCCCTTGTGTTGTCCCAGGGAAGTCCATTCTTCCATTCGAGGTGTGAGGGAGAGCAGGGGATTGCTCTCGAGTCACTTCAGGGCAAATGAGACCTCATCTATGCTTGTGTCTAGGACCTAATGTTCCTCTCCAGGGGCGGCAGGGATCTCGGGGTTGCATTCCAGACTCACCTGAGGAGTCAGGCCTGGTATATAGGGGAAGCAAAGAATTCCGCTCTCCTCTCGAGTCCCAACGGGTATCTCTTGAGCCCACAGAGTGGCCTAAAGGGAGTCAGGCCTCCTGTGGAGTTTGAAGAGAGGCCTCGAGATGCTCTCCAGGCCATGCAGGAAAAGAAGGCCTTCATCTCGCGACGACGGAGGCGTCTCGTGGGTTTTCTCGAGCTGGGGAGCCAGTGTGGGATTTCTCACGAGGTATGACGGGGAGCTCAGGGAGCCTCTCGTGTGGCGCCAGGGAAGTCAAGTCTCCATGCGAGTGGCGAGGGGGAACGCGTCATTGCTCTTGAGTCATGGTAGGGGAATCGGGATTCAAGACGCATTGAAGGAGGATTTTCGAGGTCTTTCTCGGGTTGCGTCAGGAAACCCTGTGTTCCCTCGACTTGTGCCGGTGACCTCAGGGAGCTTCTAAGGGTGCCTCTGAGAAGTCGGGATACTGTGGATTTGGGAGGGGCCTCTCGGGCCTCCACTGTTTTTGGTGTAATGGAAGAGGGCCTCATCTCGAGTGGAGTCAGGAACCTCAGGGTTCCTCTCCATTTCGGACTCCGATCTCAGGGTCCCTTCAGAGTTGGGACCGGAGAGTCAGGCCTCGTCTTGAGTGGAGGAATGGAACTCTGCTTGCCTCTCGTGTTGTTCATGGGATGACAGGCCTCTTGTTGAGCTGTGTGTGGAACCTGCGGCTTTTACCGAATGATGCACGGGAGTGTCAGTGACCCTTCGTTTTGTGCCTTCGTCCACAGGGTTGCCTTCGAAGAGGTGTCCGGGCATCGGGTTCTTCTCAAGAGTGGGCCGGGAAATCGGGGTATTTCGGCATGTGACACCACCCACGACGCTATGTCTCGAATTTCCTCGTGAGACCGGCCTCATCCTGAGGTGCGCCGGGAATGTGGGGAACCCCTTCCAAACAAAGCAGGGGAATAGACCCTCCTGTCGCAAACAGGAGGGGAGAAGGTGCTCAGATGAAGTGGTGCGGGAACCTCGGTGTTCCTGTCGAGTGAGACCGGCGTGTCCGGGAACATTTGGTGTCACATCAAGGGTGCAAAGTACCATTTCACACTTCAAGACGGAACGTGGTTCTTTTCTTGAGACGCCATAGCAGGCAAGGGCCTCATCTTGGGATGACGTTGGAAACACGTGGTTTTTCTCGAGTTGCGGCGGGATTCTCGAGTTACGAAGGGGATTTCTGGCTTCCTCTTGTGTTGGCCCAGGGAAGCCCAATCTTCCATTCGAGTTGCGAGGGAGAGCTGGGGGTTGCGCTCGAGTCACTGCAGGGCAAAAGAGACCTCATCCAGGCTTGTGTCTAGGACCTAATGTTCCTCTCAAGGGATGACTGGGATCTTGGGGTTGCATTCCAGACTCACCCGGGAGTCAGGCGTCATCTCGAAGGGAAACAAAGGACTTCTCTCTCTTCTCGAGTCGCGACGGGTATTTCTTGGAGGCCACTGAGTGGACTAAAGGGAGTCAAGCCTCCTCTGGAGTTTGGAGAGAGGACTCGGGATTGCACTCCAGGACATGCAGGAAAAGAAGGCCCTCATCTCACGATGACGGGGGGTCTCGGTGGTTTTACCGAGCTGCAGCGCCTGTGTTGGTTTCTCAGGAGGTACGACGGGGAGCTCAGGGAGCCTCTTATGTGGCGCCAGGGAAGTTAGGTCTCGATGCGTGTGGCGAGGGGGAGTGCGTCATTGCTCTCGAGTCATGGTAGGGGAATCAGGCCTCTAGACGCGTTGAAGAAGGACTCTCAAGATCTCTCTCGGGTCTTGGCAAGAATACCTGGGTTCCCTCGACTTGTGCAGGTGACCTCAGGGAGATTCTCCGGGTGCCTCTGAGAAGTCAGGGATACTGTGGAGTTGGGAAAGACCTCTCGGGACTCCACTGGGTTTGGTGAAATGGAAGGGGGCCTCATCTCGAGGGGAGGCAGGAACCTCAGGGTTCCTCTCCATTTCTGATTCCGATCGCAGCCCCCTGCATAGTTGGGAGAGGTGAGTCAGGCCTCGTCTTGTGTGCAGGAATGGATCTCCGCTTGCCTCTCGAGTTTTTCACTGGGTGACAGGCACTTGTTGAGCTGTAAGAGTAACCTGTGGTCTTTTCCGGATGATGCACGGGGTTGTCAGTGCCCCTTCGTGTTGTGCCTTCATCCACACTATCTTCGAATAGGTGTCTGGGCATCGCGTTCTTATCAAGAGCGGATCGGGAAATCGCGGTCTTTCGGCATGTGGCACCACCATCGAGGCTACGTCTCGAATTTCCTCGTGAGACAGCCTCATCTGAGGTGCGTGGAGAAGGTCGGGAACCCCTTGCAGACAAAGCAGGGGAATTGACCCTCCTTTCGCGATCAGGAGGGGAGAAGGGGCTCAGATGAAGTGGTGCCAGGAACCTTGGTGTTCCCCTCGAATGCGACCCTTATGTCGGGGTACTTTTGGGGTAGCATTAAGGGTGCCAAATATCATTTCGCACTTCAAGACAGAACGTGGGACTACTCTTGAGACGCTGGAGCAGGCAAGGGCCTCATCTTGCAATGACGGGGGAATCACGTGGTTTTTCTCGAGTTGAGGCGGAATTCTCGAATTACTACTGGGAATTCAGGCTTCCTCTTGTGTTGGCCCAGGGAGGTCCATCTTCCATTCGGGTTGCGAGGGAAAGCTGGAGAGTGCTCTCGAGTTACTGCAGGGCAAAAGCGACCTCATCTAGCCTTGTGTTCAGGACCCAATGATCCTCTCCAAGGGCGACAGGGATCTCAGGTTTGCATTACAGACTCACCCGGGGAGTTAGGCCTTGTCTCGAGGGGAAGCAAAGGACTCGGCTCTCCTCTCGAGTTGCGACGCATATCTCTTGGAGCCCACTGAGTGGTCTAAAGGGAGTCAACCCTCCTCTTCAGTTTGGAGAGAGGACTCGGGATTGCTCTCCAGGCCATGCAGGAAGAGAAGGCCCACATCTCGAGATGACGGGGTCGTCTCGTGGGCTTTCTCGAGCTGTGGCGCCAGTGTGGGGTTTCTCACGAGGTACGACGGGGAGTTCAGGTAGCCTCTCGTGTGGCAACAGGGAAGTCAGGTCTCCATGGGCGGGGCAAGGGGGAGCACGTCATTGCTCTCCAGTCAGGGTAGGGGAATCTGGCCTCATGACGGGTTGAAAAAGGACTCTCGATGTCTTTCTAGGGTTGCAGCAGGAAACCCTGGGTTCCCTTGACTTGTGCCGGTGGCCTCAGGGAGCTTCTCAGGGTGCCTCTGAGAAATCAGGGATACTGTGGATTTGGGAGAGGCCTCTCGGGACTCCTCTGGGTTTGGTGCAATGGAAGAGGGCCTCATCTCGAGTTGAGGCAGGAACCTCAGGGTTCTGCTCCTGACTTCCTGGAGCCGGATCTGACTCAGATCGCAGGGTCCCTGCTGAGTTTGCTCAGGAGTGGCAGGTCTCGTGTTCTGCGGAGGAATGGAACTCCGCTTACATCTCAAGTTGTTCAATGATGACACCACTTTTCGTGATGTGTGTGGAACCTGCAGGTTTTTCGGAGATGCACGGGGGTGTCAGTGCTCCTTCCTGTTGTGCCTTCATCCACAGGGTTGCCTTCGAAGAGGTGTCCGGGCATCGGGTTCTCCTCAAGTGCGGACCGGAAAATCAGGGTCTTTCAGCATGTTGCACCACCCACGAGGCTACGTCTCGAATTTCCTCGTGAGATCGGCCTCATCCTGAGGCGCGCAGGAAAATCCGGGAACCCTTTCCAGACAAAGCAGGGGAATCGACCCTCCTTTCGGGATCAGGAGGAGAGAAAGGGCTCAGATGAAGTAGTGCCGGGAACCTCGGTGCTCCCCTTGAGTGAAACTGGTAAGTCGGGTAACTTTTCGGGTTGCATCAAGGGTGCCAAGTACCGTTTCGCACTTCAAGACGGAACCTGGGACTTCTCTTGAGACGCTGTAGTGGGCAAGGGCCTCATCTAGCGCTGACGGGGGACCCACGTGTTTTTTCTCGAGTTGCGGCAGGATTCTTGAGTTACGACGGGGAATACAGGTTTCCTCTTGTGTTGGCCCAGGGAAGTCCAATCTTCCATTCGAGTTGCAAGTGAGAGCTTGAGATTGCTCTTGAGTCACTGCAGGGCAAAATAGAGCTCATCTAGGTTTGTGTCCAGGACCGAGTTTTTCTCTCCAGGGGCGACAGGGATCTCGGGGTTGCATTCCAGACTCACCCGGGGAGTCAGGCCTCGTCTGGAAGGGAATGAATAGACTCCGCTCTCCTCTCGAGTCATGACGGGTATCCCTTGGAGCCCAAGAATGGCCTAAATGGAGTTAAGCCTCCTGTGGAGTTTGGAGAGAGGACTCGGGATTGCTCTCTAGGCCATGCAGGAAAAGAAGGCCCTCATCTCATGATGACGAGGGCGTCTCGTGGGTTTTCTCAAGGTGCAGTGCCTGGTTGGGGTTTCTCACAAGATAGGACGGGGAGCTCAGGGAGACTCCTGTGGTGCCACGGAAGTCAGGTCTCCATGGACGTGACGAGGGGGAGCGCCTCATTGCTCTCGAGTCATGGTAGGGGAATCGAGCCTCAAGACGCTTCGAAGAAGAACTCTCGAGGTCTTTCTTGGGGTGTGGCAGGAAACCCTGGGTTCCCTCGACTTGTGCCCATAACCTCAGGGAGCTTAGCGGGGTTCCTCTGAGAAGTCAGGGATACTGTGGAGTTGAGAGGGGCTTCTCGGAACTTCACTGGGACTGGTGCAATTGAAGAGGACCTAATCTCGGATTGAGGCAGTAACGTCAGGGTTCCACTCCATTTCTGACTCGGATAGCAGGGTCCCTGCAGAGTTGGGACAGGAGAGTCAGACCTCGTCTTGTGTGGAGTAATGGAACTCCGCTTGCCTCTCGAGTTGTTCACGGGATGACAGGCCACCTGTCGAGTTGTATGTGGAACCTGCGGTTTTGGGGGACGATGCACAGGGGTGTCAGTGCCCATTCGTGTTGTGCCTTCATCCACAGGGTTACCTTCGAAGAGGTGACCGGGCATCGGGATCTTATCAATAGCGGGCCAGGAAATCGGGGTCTTTCGGCATGTGGCACAACACACGAGGCTACGTCTCGAATTCCCTCGTGAGACTGGCGTCATCCTGAGGTTCGCCGGGAAGTCTGGGAACCCCTTCCAGACAAAGCAGGGGAATCGACCCTCCTGTCGCCATCAGGAGGGGAGAAGAGGCTCAGCTGAAGCAGTGCTGGGAACCTCCATGTTCTCCTCGAGTGAGACCGGGGTGTCAGGGAAATTTGGGGGTCGCATCAAGGGTGCCAAGTACCGTTTCACACTTCAAGACGGAACATGGGACTTCGCTGGAGACGCTATAGCTGACAGGGGCCTCATATTTCGATGACGGAGGAGCCACGTTGTTTTTCTCCAGTTGCCGCGGGATTCTCGAATTACAACAGGAAATACAGTCTTCCTCTTGTGTTGGCCCAGGGAAGTCCAATCATCCATTCGAGTTGCGAGGGAGAGCGGGGGATTGCACTTGAGTCAATGCAGGACAAAAAAGACCTCATTTAGGCTTGTGTCCAGGACCGAGTTTTCCTCTACAGGGGCGACACGGATCTCGGGATCCCATTCCAGACTCACCCAAGTAGTCAGGCCTCGGCTCGAGGGGAAGCAACGGACTCCGCTCTCCTCTAGAGTAGCGACGTGTATCTCTTGGAGGCTACTGAGTGGCCTAAAGGGAGACAGGCCTCCAGTGGAGTTTGGAGAGTGGACTCGGGATTGCTCTCTAGGTCATGTAGGAAAAGAAGGCCCTCATCTTACGATGACGGGGGCGTCTCATGTGTTTTCTCGAGCGGAGGTGCCAGTGTGGGGTTTTCATGAGGTAGGACGGGGAGCGCAGGGAGCCTCTCGTGTGGCGCCAGGGAAGTTAGGTTTCAATGGGCGTGGCGAGGGGAATGCGTCATTGCTCTCCAGTCATGGTAGGGTATCGGGCCTCAAGACGCAGTAAAGAAGGACTCTCGAGGTCTTTCTCAGAATGCAGCAGGAAACCCTGGGTTCACTCGACTTGTGCCAGTGACCGCAGAGAGCTTCTGAGGGTGCCTCTGAGAAGTCAGGGATACTGTGGAGTTGGGAGGGGCCTCTCGGGACTCCACTGGGTATGGCGCAATGGAAGAGGGCCTCATTTTGAGTTGATGCAGGAACGTCAGGTTTCATCTACATTTCTGACTCCGATCGCACGGTCCCTGCAGAGTTGGGAAAGGAGAGTCAGGCCTTCTCTTGTGTGGAGGAACGGAACTCTGCATGCCTCTCTAGTTCTTCCAGGGATGACAGGACACTTGTCGATCTGTGTTTGGAATCTGCGTGTTTTTCCGTACTATGCATGGGGATGTCAGTACCCCTTCGTGTTGTGCATTCATCCACAGGTTTGCTTTCGAAGAGGTGCCCGGGCATCGGGTTCTTATTAAGAGCGGACCGGGAAATCGGGGTCTTTCCGCATGTGGCACCACTCACCAGGCTACATCTCGAATTTCCTAGTGAGACCGGCCTCATCCTTAGGTGCGCCGGGAAGGTCGGAAGCCCTTGCAGACAAAGCAGGGGAATCGACCCTCCTGTCTCGATCAGGAGGGGAGAAGGGGCACAGATGAGGTGATGCCGGGAACCTCGGTGTTCCCCTCCAGTGAGACCAGTGTGTTGGGGAACTTTTGGGGTCGCATCAAAGGTGCCAAGTACCGTATCGCACTTCAAGATGGAACGTAAGACTTCTTTTGAGACGCTGTAGCGGCAATGGCCGCATCTTGCGATGAAGAGGGAACAACGTGGTTTTTCTCGAGTTGTGGCGGGATTCTTGAGTTACAACAGGAAATTCAGGCTTCCTCTTCTGTTGGCCCAGGGAAGTCCAGTCTTCCATTCGAGTTGTGAGGGAGAGTTGGGGATTGCTCTCGAGTCACTGCAGGAAAAAAGAGACCTCATCTAGGCTTGTGTCCAGGACCTAATGTTTCTCTCCAGGGGCGACAGGGATCTCCGGTTCGCATATCAGACTCACCCGAGGAGTCAGGCCTCTCCTCGAGGGGAAGGAAAAGACTCCGCTCTCCTCTCGAGTCGCGACGGGTATGTCTTGGAGTCCACTGAGTGACCAAAAGGGAGTCAAGCCTACTGTGGAGTTTGGAGAGAGGACTCGGGATTGCTCTCCAGGCCATGCTAGAAAAGAAGGCCGTCATGTCGCGAAAACGGGGGCGTCTCGTGGGTTTTCTCTATCTGCGGCGCCAGTGTGGGGTTTCTCACGAGGTATGACGGGGAGCTCAAGGAGCCTCTCGTGTGGCGCCAGGGAAGTCAGGGCTTCATGAGTGTAGCAGAGGGAGTGCGTCATTGCCCTCGAGTCATGGTAGGGGAATCAGGCCTCAAAGCGCGTTGAAGAAGGACTCTTGAGTTCTTTCTATGGTGGCGGCAGTAAACCCTGGGTTCACTCGAATTGCGCTGGTGACCTCAGGGAGCTTCTCAGGGTGCCTCTGAGAAGTCAGGGATACTGTGGAGCTGGGACGCGTCTCTCGGGACTCCACTGGGTTTCGTGCAATGGAAGAGGTCCTAATCTCGAGTGGAGGCAGGAACCTCAGCGTTCCTCTCGTGACTTCACTGGCGCTGGTCTGATTCGGATCGCAAAGTCCCTGCAGAGTTGGGACAGGAGAGTCAGGCCTCGTCTTGTGTAGAGGAATGAAACCCCACTTGCCTCTCGAGTTCTTCAGTGGTGACAAGCCACTTGTTGAGCTGTATGTGGAACCTGCGGGTTTTTCCAGACGATGCACGAGGGTGTCAGTGCCCCTTTGTGTCGTGCCTTCATCCACAGGGTTGCCTTCGAAGAGGTGTCCAGGCATCGGGTTCTTATCAAGAGCGTACCGAGAAATCATAGTCTTTTGGCATGTGGCACCACCCGCGAGCTACGTCTCGAATTTCCTCGTGAGACCGGCCTCATCCTGAAGTGCCCCGTGAAGGTCGGGAACCCCTTACAAACAAAGCAGGGAAAGTGACCCTCCTATCACGAACAGGAAGGGAGAAGGGGCTCAGATAAACTGGTGCCGGGAACCTCGGTGTTCACCTCGAGTGAGACCGATATTTCAGGGAACTTTTGGGGCCACATCAAGGGTGTCAAGTATCGTTTCGCACTTCAAGACGGAACGTGGGACTTTTCTTGAGAAGCTGTAGCGGGCAAGGGCCTCATCTTGCGATGACGAGGGAACCAAGTGCTTTTTCTCGAGTTGTGGCGGGATTCTCGAGTTACGAAGGGGAATTCAGGCTTCCTCTTGTGTTGGCCCAGGGAAGGCCAATCTTCCATTCGAGTTGTTAGGGAGAGCGGGGGATTGCTCTCGAGTTACAGAAGGGCAAAAGAGACCTCATCTAGGCTTGTTTCCAGGACCTAATGTTCCTCTCCAGGGGAGACAGGGATCTCGGGGTTGCATTCCAGACCCACCTGGTGAGTCAGGCCTTGTCTCGAGGGGAAGCAAAGGACTCCATTCTCCTCTCGAGTCGCGACGGGTATCTCTTGGAGCCCACTAAGTGGCCTAAAGGGAGTCAAGCCTCCTGTGGAGTTTGGAAAGAGGATTCGGGATTCCTCTCCAGGCCATGCAGGAAAAGAAGGCCCTCATCTCGCGATGACAGGGGCATATGGTGGGTTTTCTCGAGCTGCGGCGTCATTGTGGGGTTTCTCACGAGGTACGACGGGGAGCTCAGGGAGCCTCTCTTATGGCGCCAGGGAAGTCAGGTCTCCATGTGCGTGGCGAGGGGGTGCGTGTCATTTCTATAGAGCCATGGAAGCAGATTCGGGCTTCAAGACACCTTGAAGTAGGACTCTCGAGGTCTTTTTCGCATTGTGGCAGGAAACCCTGGGTTCCCTCGACATGTGCCGGTGACCTCATGGAGCTTCTCCAGGTGCCTCTGAGAAGTCAGGAGTACTGTGGAGTTGGGAGGGGCCTCTCGGGACTCCACTGGGTTTGGTGCAATGGATGAGAGCCTCATCTCGAGTGGAGGCAGGAACCTCATGTTTCTTCTCCTGGGTTTCCTGGCGCCGGTACTGACTCGGATCGCAGTTTCCCTGCAGAGTTGGTACAGAAAATCAGGTCTCGTCTTGTGTGGAGGAATGGAACTCCACTTGCCTCTCGAGTTGTTCACGGGGTGACAGACCACTTGTTGAACTGTGTTTGTAACCTGCGGGTTTTTCTGGACGATAAACGGGGGTGTCAGTGCCCCTTCGTGTTGTGCTTTCATCCACAGGCTTTCCTTCGTAAAGGTGTCAGGGCATCGCGTTCTTATCAAGAGTAGACCGGGAAATCGGGGTCTTTCGGTTTGTGGCACCACCCACGAGGCTACGTCTCGAATTTCCTCGTGAGACCTGCCTCATCCTTAGGCGTGCTGGAAAGGTCGGGAACCCTTTCCAGACATAGCAGGGGAATCGACACTCCTGTCGCGATCACGAGGGGAGAAGGAGCTCAAATGAAGTGGTTCCGGGAACCTCGGTGTTCCTTTCGAGTGAGACCGGTATGTCGGGGAATTTTGAGATTGCATCAAGGGTGCCAAGTACTGTTTCGCACTTCAAGACAGAACGTGGGACTTCTCTTGAGTCGCTGTAGAGGGCAAGGGCCTCATCTAGCGCTGATGAGGGAACCACGTGGATTTTCTCGAGTTTCGGTGGGATTCTCGAGTTACGATGTCGAATTCAGGCTTCCAATTGTATTGGCCCAGGGAAGTCCAATCTTCCATTCGATTTGCGAGGGAGAGCTGGCGATTGCTCTCTAGTAACTGCAGTGCAAAATAGACCTCATCTAGACTTGTGTCCAGGACCGAGTTTTCCTCTCCAGGTGCGACAGGAACTCGGGGTTGCATTCCAGACTCACACGGGGAGTCAGGCCTCGTCTCGAGGGGAAGCAAAGGACTCCACTCTCCCTTCAAGTCCTGACAGGTATCTCTTGGAGCCAACTGAGAGGCCTAAAGAGAGTCAAGCCTCCTGTGGAGTCTGGAGAGAGGACTTGGTTTTGCTCTCCATGCCAGGCAGGAAAGAAGTCCCTCATCTCGTGATGACGGGGGCGTATCGTGGGTTTTCTCGAGCTGCGGTGCCTGAATGGGGTTTCCGAAGAGGTACGACGGGGAGCTCAGGGAGACTCTCTTCAGGCGTCAGGGAAGTCAGGTCTCCATGCGCATGGCGATGGGGAGCGGGTCTTTGCTCTTGAGTCATGGTAGGGGAATTGGGCCTCAAGACGCGCCGAAGGACTCTCAAGGTCTTTCTCGGGTCGCAGCAGGAAACCCTGGGTTCCCTTGACTTGTGCCGGTGACCTCAGGTAGATTCTCAAGGTGCCTCTGAGAATTCAAGGATACTGTGGAGTTGGGAAGGGCCTCTCGCGACTCATCTGGGTTTGGTGCAATGGAAGAGGGCCTCATCTCGAGTTGAGGCAGGAACCTCAGGTTTCCTCTCCATTTCTAACTCGGATGGCAGGGTCCCTGAAGAGTTGGGACAGGAGAGTCAGGCCTCATCTTGTGTGGAGGAATTGAACTCCGCTTGCCTATCGAGTTGTTCACGGGGTGACATTCCACTTGTCGAGCTGTGTGTAGAACCTGTGGGTTTTTCTGGACGATGCACGGGAGTTTTAGTAACCCTTCTGTTGTGCCTTCATCCACAGGGTTGCCTTCGAAGTGGTGTCCGGGCATCGGGTTCTTATCCAGAGCGGACCGCACAATCGGGGTCTTTCGGCATGTGGCACCACCCACGAGGCTACGTCTCGAATTTCCTCCTGAGAAAGGCCTCATCCTTAGGTGCGCCGGGATGGGCGGGAACTCCTTCTAGACAAAGCAGGGGAATTTACCCTCCTGTCGTGATCAGGAGGGGAGAAAGTCATCAGATGAAGTGGTGCCGGGAACTTCGGTGTTCCCCTCGGTGAGAACGGTGTGTCGGGGAACTTTTGGGGTTACATCAAGGGTGAAAAGTAGCATTTCGCACTTCAAGACGGAACGTGGGACTTCACTTGAGACGCTGTAGCGGGCCAGGGCCTCATCTTGGGATGACGAGTGAACCACGTGCTTTTGCTCGCATTGCGGCGGGAGTCCCGAGTTTCGACGGGGAATTCAGATTTCCTCCTGTGTTGGCCCATGGAAGTCCAATCTTCCATTCGAGTTGCGAGGGTGAGCTGGGATCCCACTCGAGTCACTGCGGGGCAAAATAGACCATATCTAGGCTTGTGTCCAGGACCGAATATTCCTCTCCAGGGGTGACAGGGATCTCGGGGTGGCATTCCAGACTCACCCGGGAAGTCCGGCCTTGTTTCTAGAGGAAGCAAAGTACTCCGCTTTCCTCTCGAGTCGCGACGGGAACCTATTGAGTGCACTGAGTAGCCTTTGTGAGTCAAGCCTCCCGTGGAGTTTGGAGAGACGACTCGGGATTGCCCTCCAGGCCATGCAGTGAATGATGGCCCTCATCTCACGATAACGGGGGCGTCTCGTGGGTTTTCTCGAGCTGCGGCACCAGTGTGGGTTTTCTCACGAGGTACGACGGGGACCTCAGGGAGCCTCTCATGAGGTGCCAGGGAAGTTAAGTCTCCATGCGCGTGGGTACTGGGAGCGCTTCATTGCTCTTGAGACATGGTAGGGGAATCGGGCCTCAAGACACATCAAAGAAGGACTATCCAGTCTTTCTCGGGTTGCGGCAGGAAACCCTGGGTTCCATCGACTTGTGCTGGAGATCTCAGGGAGCTTGTCAGGGTGCCTCTGAGAAGTCAGGGACACTGTGGGTTGGAGGGACCTCTCGGGACTCCAGTGGTTTTGGTGCTATGGAAGAGGGCCTCATCTCGAGTTGAGGCAGGAACCTCAGGGTTCCTCTCCATTTCTGATTCGGATTTCAGGGTCCCAGCAGATTTGGGACAGGAGAGTCAGGCCTCGTCCTGTGTGGAGGATGGAACTCAGCTTGCCTCTCGAGTTGTGCATGGGGTGACAGGACACGTGTCGAGCTGTGTGTGGAACCTGTAGGTTTTTCCGGACGATGCATGGGTGTGTCTGTGCCCCTTCGTGTTGTGCCTTCATCCACAGGGTTGCCTTCTAAGGGGTGTCCAGGCATCAGGTTCTTATCAAGAGCGGACCGGGCAATCGGAGTCTTTCGGCATGTGGCACCACCCACGAGGCTACGTCTCGAAATTCCTCGTGAGACCGGCATCATCCTGAGGTGCGCCGTTAAGGTCGGGAAACCCTTGCAGACAAAGCAGGGGAATCGACCCTCCTGTCGTGATCAGGAGGGGAGAAGGCGCTCAAAAGAAATGGTGCCGGGAACTTCGGTGTTCCCCTCAAGTGAGACCGGTATGTTGGGGAACTTTTGGGGTCGCATCAAGGGTGCCAAGTACTGTTTCGCACTTCAAGATGGAACGTGGGACTACTCTTGAGACGCTGTAGCGGGAAAGTGCCTCATATTGCGATGATGGGGGAACCACTTGGTTTTTCTCGAGTTACGGCGGGATTCTAGAGTTACGACGGGGATTTCAGGCTTCCTCTTGTGTTGGCCCAGGGAAGTCCAATCTTCAATTCGAGCTGCAAGGGAGAGCTGGGGATTGCGCACGAGTCACTGTACGGAAAAAGAGACCTCATCTTGGCTTGTGTCCAGGATCTAATGTTCCTCTCCAGGGGCGACAGGGATCTCGGGGTTGCATTCCAGACTCACCCGGGGAGTCAGGCCTCATCTCGAGGGGAAGCAAATGACTCCACTCTCCTCTCAAGTCGAGACGGATATCTCTTGGAGCCCACTGAGTGGCCTACAGGGAGCCAAGCTTCCTGTGGATTTTGGAGAGAGGACTCGGTATTGCTCTCCAGGCCATGCAGAAAAAGAAGGCCCTCATCTCGCGATGACAGGGGCATCTCGTGGGTTTTCTCGAGCTGAGGCACAAGTGTGGTGTTTCCCACGTGGTATGCTGGGAGCTCAGGGAGCATCTTGTGTGGCGCCAGGGAAGTCAGGTCTCCATGCACGTGGCGAGGGGGAGTGCGTCATTGCTCTCTTGTCATGATAGGGGATTTGGACCTCAAGACGCATTGAAGAAGGACTCTCAAGGTCTTTCTCAGGTTGTGGCAGGAAACCATGGGTTCCCTCGACTCATGCATGTTACGTCAGGGAGCTTCTCAGGTGTCTCTGAGAAATCAGGGATACTGTGGAGTTGGGAGTGACCTCTCGGAACTCCACTGGGTTTGGTGAAATGGAAAAAGGCATCATCTTTAGATAAAGCAGGAACATCAGGTTTCCTCTTCATTTCTGACTCGGATCGCATGTTCCTACAGAGATGGGAGAGGAGAGTCAGGACTCATCTTGTGTGGAGGAATGGAAATCCGCTTGCATCTCGAGTTGTTCACGGGGTGACAGGCCTCTTGTAGAGCTGTATGTGGAACCTGCGGGTTTTTCCAGACGATGCACAGGGGTGTCAGTGCCCCTTTTGTTGTACCTTCATCCACAGGGTTGTCTTCAAAGAGGTGTCTGGTCATCGGGTTCTTCTCAAGAGTGTACTGGGAAATCGGGGTCTTTCGGCATGTGGCAGCCCCCACGAGGCCACGTCTCGAAATTTCCCATGAGTCCGGCTTCATCCTGAGGTGCACCGTGAATGTCGGGAACCCCTTTAAGTCAAAGCATGGGAATCGACCCTCTTGTCGCTATCAGGAGGGGAGAAGGGGCTCAAAAGAAGTGGTGCCGGGAACCTCGGTGTTCCCCTCAAATGAAACCGGTGTGTCGGGGAACATTTGGGGTCGCATTAAGGGTGCCAAGTAACGTTTCGCACTTCAACACGGAACGTGGGACTTCTCTTGAGACGCTGTAGTGAGCACGGGCCCCATCTTGTGATGACGGGGGAACCACGTGGTTTTTCTCGAGTTGCGGCAGGGAATTCAGGCTTCCTCTTGTGTTGGCCCAGGGAAGTCCAAATTTCCATACGAGTTGAGAGCTAGAGCTGGGGGTTGGCTCGAGTTATTGCAGGGCAAAAGAGACCTCATCTAGGCTTGTGTCTAGGACCTAATGTTCCTTTCAAGGGGCAACAGGGATCTCGGAGTTGCATTCCAGATCCTCCCGAGGAGTCAGGCCTCTTAAAGAGGGTAATGAATGGACTCCCCTCTCCTCTTGAGTCGCGATGGGTATCTCTTAGAGCCCATTGTGTGGCCTAAAGGGAGTCAAGCCTCCTGTGGAGATTGGAGAGAGGACTCGGGATTGCTCTCCAGGCCATGCAGGAAAAGAAGGCCCTCATATCGTGATGACGGAGGCGTCTTGTGCATTTTCTTGAGGTGCGGTGCCAGGATGGGGTTTCTCACAAGATACGATGGGGAGCTCAGGGTGTCTCTCGTGTGGTGACAGGAAAGTCAGGTCTCCATGCACGTGTGGAGGGGGAGCGCGTCATTGCTCTCGAGTCATGGTAGGGGAATCGGGCCTCAAGAGGCGTTGAAGAACGACTCTCAAGGTCTTTCTCCGGTTGCGGCAGGAAACCCTGGTTTTTCTCGACTTGTGCTGGTGACCTCAGGGAGCTTAATATGGTGCCTCTGAGAAGTCATGGATTCTGTGGAGTTGGGAGGGGCCACTCGGGACACCACTGGGTGTGGTATAATGCAAGAGGGCCTCATCTCGTGTTGAGGAAGGAACCTCAGGGTTCCTCTCCATTTCAGACTCCGATCTCAGGATTCCTGCAGAGTTGGGACAGGAGAGTCAGGCCTCGTATTCTGTGGAGAAATGAAACTTAGCTTGCCTCTCGAGTTGTTCACGAGGTAACAGGTCACTTGTCGAGCTGTATGTGGAACCTGCAGAATTTTCCAAAAGATGCACGGGTGTGCAGGGCCCCTCCTTGTTGTGCCTTCATCCAACGGGATGCATTCGAAGAAGTGTACGAGCATCGGGTTCTTATTAACAGCGGACCAGGAAATGGGGTCTTTCCGCATGTGGCACCACCACGAGGCTACATCTCCAATTTCCTCGTGAGACCGGCCTCATCCTGAGGTGCAATGGGAAGATCGGTAACCCCTTCCAGACAAAGCAGGAGAATCGACACTCCTGTTGCAATCAGGAGGGGAGAAGGGGCTCAAATGATGTGGTGTGGGGACATGGGTGTTCCCCTCGAGTGAGGCATGTATGTTGGGGAAATTTGGGAGTGCCATCATGGGTGCCAAGTACCGTTTTGCACTTCAGTGGGAACGTGGGACTTCATTTGAGATGCTGTGGCGGGCAAGGGGCTCATGCTGCGAAGACGATGGAACCACGTGGTTTTTCTTGAGTTGCGGCGGGATTCTCGAGTTACGACGGGGATTTCAGGCTTCCTCTTGTGTTCGCCCTGGGAAGCCCAAACTTCCCTTCGAGTTGCGAGGGAAAGCTGGGGGTTGTGCTCGAGTCAATGCAGGGCCAAAGAGACCTCATCTAGGCGTGTGTCCAGGACCTAATAGACCTCTCATGGGAAGAAAAGGATCTCGGGGTCGCACTCCAGACTCCCCCGGGGAGTCAGGCCTCACCTCGAGGGGAAGCAAAGGACTGCGCTCTCCTCTCGAGCCGCGACGCGGATCTCTTGGAGCCCACTGATTGGCCTAAAGGGAGTCAAGCTTCCTCTTCAGTTTGGAGAGAGGACTCGGGATTGCTCTCCAGGCCAGGCAGGAAAAGAAGGCGCTCACCTCAAGAGGACGGGGGCATCTCAGGGGTTTCCTCGAGCTGCGGCGCCCGTGGGGGCTTTCTCACAAGGCACGACGAGGATCTCAGGAGCCTCTCGTGCGGCACCAGGGAAGCCAGGTCTCCATGGGCGAGGCGAGGGGGAGCGCGTCTTTGCTCTCTAGTCCAGGGAGGGGACAAGGGCCTCAAGACACTTTGAAGAAGGACTCTCGAGGTCTTTCTCGGATGGCGGCAGGAAACCCTCGTTTCTCTCGACTTCTGCCGGAGACCTGAGGGAATTTCCCAGGGTGCCTCTGAGAGGTGAGGGATGCTGTGGAGGTGGCGGGGCCCCTCGGGACACCGCTGGGTCTGGAGCAACGGAAGAGGGCCTCACCTCGAGGGGAGGCAGGAACCTGAGGCTTCCTCTCCATTTCGGACTCCGACCGCAGGGTCCCTGCAGAGTTGGGACAGGAGAGTCAGGCCTCGTCTTGTCTTAGGAAGGGAACCCGCTTGCATCTCGAGTAGCTCAGGGTGTCTCAGGCCCCTCGTCGAGCTGTGTGTGGAACCCGCGGGTCTTTGCGGACGATGCACGGGGGTGGCAGTTCCCCTTCGTGTTGTGCCTTCACCCACAGGGTTGACTTCGAAGAGGGGTCCGGGCCTCGGGTCCTTCTCAAGAGCAGACCAGGGAAACGGGGTCGTTCGGCATGTGGCACCACCCACGTGGCTCGTCTCGAATTTCCTCGTGATACCGGCCTCATCCTGACGTGTGCCGGGAAGGCCAGGAACCCTTTCCAGACCACGCAGGGGAATCGACTCTCCTGTCACGAGCAGGAGGGGAGAAGGGGCACATAGGAAGCGGTGCCGGGACCCTCGGTGTTCCCCTTGAGGGAACCCGGCTTGTCGGGGAATTTTGGGGGTCGCAGGAAGGCTGTCAGGGACCGTTTCGCCCTTCAGGGCAGAACAGGGGACTTCCCTTGAGACGCTGTCGCGGGCAAGGGCCTCATCTTGCCAAGAGGTGGGAACCACGTGGTGTTTCTCGAGTTGCGGCGGGATTCTCGAGTTACGACGGGGATCTCAGGTTTCCTCTTGGGTTGGCCCTGGGAAGCCCAATCTTCCCCTCGAGTTGCGAGGGAAAGCTGGGGGTTGCACTCGGGTCAGTGCAGGGCCGAAGAGACCTGACCTAGGCGTGTGTCCGGGACCTAATATTCCTCTCCAGGGAAGGCAGGGATCTCGGGGTTGCATTCCAGGCTCCCCCAGGGAGTCAGGCCTCGTCTCGAGGGGAAGCCAAGGACTCCGCTCTCCTCTCGAGTCGCGACGCGGGTCTCTTGGAGCCCCCTGAGCGGCCTCAAGGGAGTCCAGCCTCCTCTTCCGTTTGGAGAGAGGACCCGGGATTGCTCTCCAGGCCATGCAGGAAAAGAAGGCCCTCAGCTCGCGAGGACGGGGGCGTCTCAGGGGTTTCCTCGAGCTGCGGGGCCCGTGGGGGTTTTCTCCCAAGGCACGACAAGGATCTCAGGGAGCCTCTCGTGCGGCGCCAGGGAAGTCAGGTCTCCATGCACGTGGCGAGGCGGAGCGCGTCATGGCTCTCGAGTCACGGGAGGGCACTAGGGCCTCGAGACGAGTTGAAGATGGACTCTCGAGGTCTTTTTCGGGGGGCGGCGGGAAACCCTCGTTTCCCTCGCCTTCTGCCGGGGACCTTAGGGAACTTCCCAGGGTGCCTCTGAGAGGCGAAGGATCCTGTGGAGGTGGCGGGGCCCCTCGGGACTCCGCTGGGTCTGGCGCAACGGAAGAGGGCCTCACCTCGAGGGGAGGCAGGAACCTCAGGCTTCCTCTCCGTTTCGGACTCCGTCCGCAGGGTCCCTGCAGAGTTGGGACAGGAGAGTCAGGCCTCGTCTTGTCTGAGGAAGGGAACCCCGCTGGCCTCTCGAGTTGCTCAGGGGGTCTCAGGCCCCTCGTCGAGCTGTGTGTGGAACCCGCGGGTCTTTGCGGACGATGCACGGGGGTGGCAGTGCACCTTCGTGTTCTGCCTTCACCCACAGGGTTGACTTCGAAGAGGGGTCCGGGCCTCGGGTCCTTCTCAAGGGCGGACCGGGGAATCGGGGGCGTTCGGCATGTGGCACCACCCACGTGGCTCGTCTCGAATTTCCTCGTGAGAACGGCCTCATCCTGAGGTGCGCCGGGAAGGCCGGGAACCCCTTCCAGACCACGCAGGGGAATCGCCTCTCCTGTCGCGATCAGGAGGGGAGAAGGGGCTCAGTTGAAGCGGTGCCGGGACCCTCGGTGTTCCACTCAAGGGAACCTGGCGTATCGGGGAACTTTTGGGGGTCGCATGAAGGCTCTCAGGTCCCGTTTCGCACTTCAGGGCGGAACAGGGGACTTCCCTTGAGACGCCGTCACGGGCAAGGGCCTCATCTTGCAAAAAGGTGGGAACCACGTGGTTTTTCTCGAGTTGCAGCGGGATTCTCGTCTTACGACAGGGGATTACAGGCTTCCTCTTTTGTCAGCCCTGGGTAGCCCAACCTTCTATTCTAGTGTGAGGGAAAGCTGGGGGTTGCGCTCGAGTCACTGCAGGGCCAAAGAGACCTCATCTAGGCGTGTGTCCAGGACCTAATGCTCCTCTCCAGGGAAGACAAGGATCTCGGGGTTGCATCCCATGCTACCCCGGGGAGTCAGGCCTCGCCTCGAGGGGAATCAATGGACTCCGCTCTCCTCCCGAGGCGCGACACTGATATCTTGGTGCCCCCTGAGTGGCCTCAATGGAGTCCAGCCTCCTCTTCACTTTTGAGAGAGGACTCGTGATTGCTCTCCAGGCCAGGCAGGAAAAGAAGGCCCTCACCTCGCGAGGACGGGGGCATCTCAGGGGTTTCCTCGAGCTGCGGCACCCGAGGGGGTTTTCTCCCAAGGCACGACGAGGATCTCAGGGAGCCACTCGTGCGGCGCCAGGGAAGTCATGTCTCCATGCACGTGTCAAGAAGGAGCGCGTCATTGTTCTCGAGTCATGGGAGGGGACTAGGGCCTCAAGACGCGTTGAAGAAGGACTCTCGATGTCTTTCTCGGGTTGCAGCGGGAAACCCTCGTTTCCCTCGCCTTCTGCCGGGGACCTTCGGGAACTTCCCAGGGTGCCTCTGAGAGGTGAGGGACGCTGTGGAGTTGGTGGGGCCTCTCGGGACTCCACTGGGATGGTCGCAATGGAAGAGGGCCTCATCTCGAGTGGAGGCAGGAACCTCAGGCTTCCTCTCCAATTCTGACTCTGATCGTAGTGTCCCTGCAGAGTTGGGACAGGAGAGTCAGGCTATGTCTTTTCTGAGGAATGGAACTCCTCTTGCCTCTCGAGTTGTTCATGGGGTTTCAGGCCCCTTGTCAAACTGTGTGTGGAATCTGCAGGTTTTTACAGACGATGTCTTATCTTCCATTGGAGATTCGAGGAAGAGCTGGAGGTGCGCTCTAGTCACTGAAGGCAAAAGAGACCCCACCAATGCTTGTGTTCAGGACCTAATGTTCATGTCAAGGGGCGACAGGAATCTCGGGGTTGCATTCCAGACTCACCCTGGAGTCACGCCTCGTCTCGAGGGGAAGCAAAGGACTCTGCTCTCCTCTCGAGTCGGACGGGTATGTCTTGCAGCCCACTGAGTGGCTTAAAGGGAGTCAAACCTCCTCTGGTGTTTGGAGGGAGGACACGGGATTGCTCTCCAGGCAATGCAGGAAATGAAGGCCCTCATCTCCCGATGACTGGGGCGTCTCGTAGGTTTTCTCGAGCTGTGGCGCTAGTGTGAGGTTTCTCACGAAGTAAGACTGGGAACTCAGTGAGCCTCTCATGTGGTGCCAGGGCAGTCAGGTCTCTATGCACGTGGTGAGAGGGAGCCCGTCATTGTTCTCGAGTCATGGTAGGGGAATTGGGCCTGAAAACGTGTTAAAGAAGGACTCTCGAGGTCTTTCTTGGGTTGCAGCAGGAAACCCTGGGTTCCATCGACTTGTGCCAGTGACCTCAGGAAGCTTCTCAGCGTGCCTCTGAGAAGTCAGGGTCACTGTGGAGTTGGGAGGGGCCTCTCGGAACTCCACTGGGTTTGGTGCAATGGAAGAGGGCCTCATGACAAGTTGAGGCAGGAACCACAGGGTTCCTGTCCTGGCTTCGAATGCGCTGGATCTGACTCGGATCGCAGAGTCCCTGCAGAGTTGGGACAGGAGAGTCAGACCTCGTCTTGTGTGGAGGAATGGAACTCCGCTTGACTCTCGCGTTGCTCATGGGGTGACAGGCCACTTGTCGATTTGTATGTGGAACTTGCGGGTTTTTCTGGACGATGCACTGGGGTGTCATTGCCCCTTCGTGTTGTGCCTTGTTCCACAGGATTGCCTTCGAGTTGGGTTCTGCCATCGGGTTCTTATCAAGAGCGGACCAGGGAATCGGGGTCTTTTGGCATGCCGCACCACCCACGAGGCTATGTCTCGAATTTCCTCCTGAGCCTGGCCTCATCTTGATGTGCGCCAGGAAGGTCGGGAACGCCTTCCAGACAAAGCAGGGGAATCGAACCTCCTGTCGCAATCAAGAGGGGAGAAGAGTCTCAGATGAAGTGGTGCCGGGAACCTCGGTGTTCTCCTCAAGTGAGACTGGTATGTCGGGGAACTTTTGGGGTCGCATCAAGGGTTCCAAGTAACTTTTCGCTCTTCAATACGGAACGTGGGACTTCTCTTGAGACGCTGTAGCGGGCAAGGGCCTCATCTTTCGATGACGGGGGAACCACGTGGTTTTTCTTGAGTTGGGGCGGGATTCTCGAGTTACAACCGGGAATTCAGGCTTCCTCTTCAACTGGCCCAGGGAAGTCCAGTTTTCATTCGAATTGTGAGTTAGAACTGGGGATTGCTCTCGAGACACTGCAGGGCCAAATAGACCTCATCTAGGCTTGTGTCCAGGACCTAATGTTCCTCTGCTGGGGCGAAAGCGATCTCAGCATTGCATTCTCGACTCACCCGGGGAGTCAGGCCTCGTCTCGAGGGGAAGCCAAGGACACCGCTCTCCTGTCAAGTCGCGACGGGTATATCTTGGAGCTCACTGTGTGGCCTAAAATGAGTCAAGCCTCCTGTGGAGTTTGGAGAGAGGACTCAGGATTGCTCTCCAGGCCATACAGCAAAAGAAGGCCCTCATCTTGTGAGGACTGGGGCATCTCGTGGGTATTCTCGAGCTGCGGCTCCAGTGTGGTGTTGCTCACGAGGTATAATGGGGAGCTCAGGGAGCCTCTCCTGTGGCGCCAGGGAAGTCAGGTTTCTATGCGCGTGGCTAGGGGGAGCGCGTCATTGCTCTCGAGTCATGGTAGGGGAATCGCACCTCAAGACACGTTGAAGAAGGACTCTTGAGGTCTTTTACGGGTTGGGGCAGGAAACCCTTGGTTCCCTCGACTTGTGCCGGTGATCTCAGGAAGGTCTAAGGGTGCCTCTGAGAAGTCAGGGATACTGTGCAGTTGGGACTGGTCTCTCGGGACTCCACTGGGTTCGGTGCAATGGAAGAGGGCCTCATCTCGAGTGGAGGCAGGAAACTCATGTTTCCTCTCCTGACTTCCCTTGGGCCAGATCTGACTCGGATCGCAGTTTCGCTGCAGAGTTCGAACAGGAGAGTCAGGCCTCGTCTTGTGTGGAGGAATGGAAATCTGCTTGCCTCTCCAGTTGTTCACGGGGTGACAGGTCACTTCTCGAGCTGTGTGTGGTACCTGCGGGTTTCTCCGGATGATACCCAGGGGTGTCAGTGCCCCTAAGTGTTGTGCCTTCATCAAAAGGGTTATCTTCAAAGAGGTGTCAGGGCATCAGGATCTTATCAAGAGCGGACCGGGAAATTGGGGTCTTTCGGCATGTGTCACCATCCACGTGGCTATGTCTCGAATATCCTCGTGAGACCGGCCTCATCCTGAGATGCACCGGGAAAGGCGGGAACCCCTTCAAGACAAAACAGGGGAATCGACCCTCCTGTCGCGATCAGGAGGGGAGAAGGGGCCCAGATGTAGTGGTGCCGGGAACCTCGGTGTTCTCCTCGAGTCAGACTGGTGTGTCGAGGAACTTTTGAGGGCGCATCAAGGGTGCCAATACCGTTTCGCACTTCAAGACGGAACGTGGGACTTCTCTTGAGACGCTGTAGGGGGCAAGGGCCTCATCTTGGGATGACGGGGGAACCACGTGGCGTTTCTCGAGTTGTGGCGGGATTCTCGAGTTTCGACGGGGAATACAGTCTTCCTCATGTGTTGGGCCAGGGAAGTCCTATCTTCCATTCGAGTTTAAAGGGAGAGCTGGGGATTGTCCACGAGTCACTGCAGGGCAAAATAGACCTCATCTAGGCTTGTGTCCAGGACTTAATGCTCGTCCCTAGGGGCGACAGGGATCTTGGGGTTGCATACCAGACTCACCCGGGGAATCAGGCCTCGTCTCGAGGGGAAGCAAAGAACTCCGCTGTCCTTTTGAGTCACGATGGGTATCTCTTGGAGCCCACTGTGTGCCCTAAAGGGAGTCAAGCCTCCTGTGGTGTTTGGATAGAGGACTCGGGATTCCTCTCCAGGCCATGCAGGAAAAGAAGGCCCTCATCTCGCGATGATGGCGGCGTCTCGTGGGTTTTCTAGACTGCTGCGCTAGTGCCTTGTTTCTGACGAGGTACGAGAGGGAGCTCAGGGAGCCTCTCGTGTGGCGCCAGGGAAGTCAGGTCCCCATGAGATGGTTAGGGGGAGCTCGTCATTGCTCTCGAGTCATGGTAGGGTAATCGGGCCTCAAGACGGGTTGAAGAAGGACTCTCGAGGTCTTTCTCGGGTCACTGCATAAAACCCAGGGTTCCCTTGACTTGTGCTTGCGACCTCAGGGAGCTTCTCAGAGTGCCTCTGAGAAGTCAGGGATACTGTGCAGTTTGGAGGGGCCTCTCGAGACTCCTCTGCATTTGGTGGAATGTAAGAGGGACTCATCTCGAGTTGAAGCAGGACCTCAGTGTTCCTCTCCATTTCTAACTCAGATCGCAAGGTCCCTGCATGTTAGTACAGGAGAGTCAGGCCTCGTCTTTTCTGGAGGATGGGACTCCTCTTGCCTCTCGAGTTGTTCTCGAGGTGACAGGCCACTTGTCGAGCTGTGTGTGTAACCTGCCCGTTTTTCCGGATGATGCACAGGTGTGTTAGTGCCCCTTCGTGTTGTACCTTCCTATTCAAGGCTGCCTTCCAAGAGGTGTCCGAGCATCGGATTCTTATCAAGAGCGGACCGGGAAATTGGAGTCTTTCAGCAAGTGGCACCACCCACAAAGCTACGTATCGAATTTCCCCATGAGACCGGCCTCATCCTGAGTTGTGCAGGGAAGGTCGGGCCCCCTTGCAGACAAAGCAGGGGAATCGACCCACCGGTCACGATCAGGAGGGGAGAAGGAGCTTAAATGATGTGGTGCTGGGAACTTCGGTGTTCCCCTTGAGTGAGACCAGCGTGTTGGGGGACTTTGGGGTCGCATCAAGGGTGCCAAGTACCGTTTCGCATTTCAAGACGGAACCTGGGACATCTTTTGAAACGCTGTAGTGGGCAAGGGCCTCATCTTGCGATGACGGGAGAACCACGTTGTTTTGCTCGAGTTGCAGCGGGATTCTCGAGTTATGACCGGGAATTTAGGCTTCCTCTTTTGGCCTTGAAATCCAATCTTCCATTCGGGTTGCGAGGGGGATCTGGGGATTGCGCTAGAGTCACTGCAGGGCAAAAGAGACCTAATCTAGGCTTGTGTCCAGGATCTAACGTTGCTCTCCAGGGGCGACAGGGATCTCGGGTTTGCATTCCAGACTCATCCGGGGAGTCAGTTCTCACCTCGAGGGTAAGCAAAGAATTCCGCTCTCGTCTCGAGTCACGATGGGTATCTCTTGGAGACCAATGTGTGTACTAAAGGGAGTCAAGCCTCCTGTGGAGTTTGGAGAGAGGACTCGGGATTGGACTCCAGGCCATGCAGGAAAAGAAGGCCCTCATCTCGAGATGACGGTGGCGTCTCATGGGTTTTCTCGAGCTGCGGCGCCAGTGTGGGGTGTCTCATGAAGTACCACGGGGATCTCACGGAGCCTCTTGTGTGGCGCCAGGAAAATCCAGTATTCCATTCGAGTTGCAAGTTAGAACTGGGGATTGCTCTCCAGTCACTGCAGGGCAAAATAGACCTCATCTACGCTTGTGTCCAGGACCTAGTGTTCCACTACTGGGCCAACAGGGATCTCAGGGTTGCATTCTCGACTCACCCGGAGAGTCAGGCCTCGTCTTGAGGGGAAAAAAAGGACTCCGCTCTCCTGTCGAGTCGCGACGGGTATCTCTTGGAGCCCACTGCGTGGCGTAAAGGGAGTGAAGCCTCCTATGGAGTTTGGAGAGATGACTCGGGATTGTTTTCCTGGCCATGCAGGAAAAAAGGCCCTCATCTCGCGATGACGGGGGCGTCTCGTGGGTTTTCTCCAGCTGCGGCGCTAGTATCAGATTTCTCACGAGGTACAACGGGGAGCTCAGAGAGCCTCTCGTGTGGTGCTAGGGATGTCAGGTCTCCGTGCGTGTGGTGAAGGGGAGTGCGTGATTGCTCTCGAGTAATAGTAGGCGAATCGGGCCTCAAGACGCATTGAAGAAGGACTCTTGAGGTCTTTCTCGGGTTGCGGCAGGGAACCCTGGGTTCCCTTGATTTGTGTCGGTGACCTCAGGAAACTTCTAAGGGTGCCTCTGAGAAGTCAGGGACACTGTGGATTTGGGAGGGGCCCTTCGTTACTCAACTGGGTTTGGTGCAATCGAAGAGGGCCTCACCTCGAATGGAGGCAGGAACGTCAGGGGTCCTCTCCATTTCTGACTCGGGTCGCAGGGTACCTGCAGAGTATGGAGAAGAGAGTCACGCCTCGTCTTCTGTGGAGGAATGGATTTCCCCTTGCCTTTCGAGTTGTTCACGGAGTGACAGGCCACTTGTTGAGCTGAGTGTGGAACCTGTGGGTTTTTCCGGACGATGCACGGGGGTGTCAGTGCCCCTTCGTGTTGTGCCTTCATCCGCAGGGTTGCCTTCAAAGACGTTTCCGGGCATCGGTTTCTTTTCAAGAGCGTACCGGAAAATTGGGGTCTTTCAGCATGTGGTACAACCCACGGGGCTACGTCTCGAATTTCCTCGGGATACCGGCCTCATCCTGAGGTGCGCTGGGAAGGTCGGGAACCCCTTGCAGACAAAGCAGGGGAATCGACCCACCGGTCGTGATCAGAAGAGGAGAAGGGGCTCAGATGAAGTGGTGCCAGGAACTTCGGTGGTCCCCTCGAGTGAGACCGGTATGTCACGGCACTTTTGAGGTCGCATCAAGGGTGCCAAGTACAGTTTCGCACTTCAAGACGGAACGTGGGAATTCTCTGGAGATGCTCTAGCGGGCAAGGGCCTCATATTGCGATGACGAGGGAAACACGTGGTTTTTCTCGAGTTGAGGCGGGATTCTCGAGTTACAACGGGGAATTCAGGCTTCCTCTTGTGTTGGCCCAGGAAGTCCAATCTTCCATTCAACTTGTCAGAGAGAGCTGGGGGTTGCTCTCGAGTCACTTCAGGGCAAAGAGTCCTCATCTAGGCTTGGGTCCAGGACGTAATGTTCCTCTCCAGGGGCGACAGGGATATCGGGGTTGCATTCCAGTCTCACCCGGTAGGTCAAGCCTCATCTCGAGTGGAAGCAAAGGACTCCACTATCCTCTCGAGTCACGACATGTAACTCTTGGAGCCCAATGAGTGGCCTAAAGGGAGTCAAGCGTCCTGTGTAGCTTGGACAGAAGGTTCACGCTTGATCTGCATACCATGCAGTTAAAGATGGCCCTCCTCTCGTGATGACGGGGGCGTCTCATGGGTTTTCTCGAGCTGCGGCGCCAGTGTGGGGTTTCTCACGAGATATGATGGGGAGTTCAGGGATCCTCTTGTGCGGCGCCAGAGAAGCCTGACTCCATGCGTGTGGCAAGGCAGATCGCGTCATTGCTCTCGAGTCATGGGAGGGACTAGGGCCTCAAGAGGCATTTAAGAAGGACTCTCAAGGTCTTTCTTGGGTTGGGGCGGGAAACACTCGTTTCCCTCGACCTCTACAGGGGACCTTAGGGAACTTCCCAGGTGCCTCTGAGAGGTGAGGGATACTGAGGAGTTAGAGGGGCCTCTCGGGACTCCTCTAGGTTTGACGAAATGAAAGAGGGCCTCATCTCGATTGGAGGCAGGAACCTCAGCTTCCTCTCCATTTCTGACTCCGACCGCAGGGTCCCTGCAGGGTTGGGACAGGAGAGTCAGGCCTCGTCTTGTCTGAGTAACGGAACTCTGCTTGCCTCTCGAGTCGTTCAGGGGGTCTCAGGGCCCTTGACAAGCTGTGTGTGGAACCTGCGGGTGTTTCCAGAAGATGCATGGGGGTGTCAGTGCCCCTTCGTTTTGTGCCTTCCCCCACAGGGTTGCCTTCAAAGAGGTTTCCGGGCATCGGGTTCATTTCAAGAGCGGACCGGGAAATCGGGGTCATTCTGCATGTGGCACCACCCACGTGGCTCATCTCGAATTTCCTCGTGAGACCAGCATCATCCTGAGGTGTGCCGGGAAGGCCGGGAACCCCTTCCACACAAAGTAGGGGAATCGATTCTCCTGTCGCGATCAGGAGGGGAGATGGGGCTCAGATGAAGAGGTGCCGGGACCCTCGGTGTTCCACTCGAGGGAACCCGGCGTTTCAGGGAACTTTAGGGGTCGCATCAAGGGAGCCAAGTACCGTTTCCCACTTCAGGACGGAACATGGGACTTCCCTGGAGACGCTGTAGCGGGCAAGGGCCTCATCCTGTGAAGACGTTGGAACCACGTCGTTTTTCTCGAGTTGCATTGGGATTCTCGAAAACGACAGGAATTTCAGGCTTCCTCTTGGGTTGGCCCTGGGAAGCCCAAACTTCAATTCGAGTTGCGATGGAAAGCTGGGGGTTCTGCTCGAGTCACTACAGGGCCAAAGAGACCTCATCGAGGCGTGTGTCCAGGACCTAATATTCCTCTCAAGGGAAGACGGGATCCCGGGTTTCCATTCCAGACTCCCCCGGGGAGCCAGGACTCGCCTGGAGGGGAAGCAAAGGACTCCGCTTTCCTCTCATGTCGCAACACGGATCTCTTGGAGCCCACTGAGTGGACTCAAGGGTGTCGAGCCTCCTCTTCAGTTTGGAGAGAGGACTCGGGATTGCTCTCCAGGCCAGGCAGGAAAAGAAGGCCCTCATCTCGCGATGACGGGGGCGTCTCATGGGTTTCCTCAGGCTGCGGCGCCCATGGGGGTTTTCTCACGAGGCACGACGAGGACCTCAGGGAGCCTCTCGTGCGGCGCCAGGGAAGTCAGGTCTCCATGCGCATGGCGAGGGGGAGCTGGTCATCACTCTCGAGTCATGGGAAGCGGCTAGGTCCTCAAGAGGCGTTGAGGAAGGACTCTCGAGGTCTTTCTCGGGTTGCGGCGGGAAACCCTCGTTTCCCTCGACTTCTGCAGGGGACCTTAGGGAACTTCCCAGGGTGCCTCTGAGAGGTGAGGGATGCTGTGTATTTGGCAGGGCCTCTCGGGACTCTGCTGGGTTCGGCGCAATGGAAGAGGCCTCATCTCGAGGGGAGGCAGGAACCTCAGGCTTCCTCTCGGTTTCGGACTCCGACTGCACGGTCCCTGCAGTGTTGGGACAGGAGAGTCATGCCTCGTCTTGTCTGAGGAATGGAATTCTGGTTGCCTCTCGAGTTGTTCCGGGAGTCTCAGGCCCCTTGTCGAGCTGTGTGTAGACCCTGCGGATTTTTCTGGATGATGCACGGGGGTGTCAGTGCCCCTTCGTGTTGTGCCTTCACCCACAGGGTTGCCTTCGAAGAGGTGTCCGGGCATCGGGTTCTTATCAAGAGCGGACCGGAAAATCGGGGTCGTTCGGCACGTGGCACCTCACACGTGGCTAGTCTCGAATTTCCTCCTGAGACCGGCCTCATCCTGAGGTGCGCCAGGAAGGCCGGGAACCCCTTCCAGACCACGCAGGGGAATCGACTCTCCTGTCGCGATCAGGAAGGGAGAAGGGGCTCAGATGAAGTGGTGCCAGGACCCTCGGTGTTCCCTTCGAGGGAACCCAGCGTGTCGGGGAACTTTTGCGGTCGCATCAAGGGTGTCAAGTACCGTTTCGCACTTAAGGACGGAACATGGGACTTCCCTGGAGACACCGGGAACTTCGGTGTTCCCCTGGAGTTAGACCGGTATGTTGGGGAACTTTGGGGTCGCATCAAGGGTGCCAAGTAGCATTTCGAACTTTAAGATGGAACGTGGGACTTCTCTTGAGACTCTAGCTGGCAAGGGCCTCATATTGCGATGAAGGGGGGACCACATGGTTTTTAAGACTTGAGGCTGAATTCTCGAATTACGATGGGAAATTTAGACTTCCTCTTGTGTTGACCGTGGGAAGACCAATCTTCCATTCAAATTGTGAGGGAGAGATGGAGGTTGCTCTCGAGTCACTGTAGGGCAAAATAGACCTCATCTAGGCTTGTGTCTAGGACAAAATGTTCCACTCCAGGGGCGACAGGGATCTCGGGGTTGCATTCCAAACTGACCCGGGGTCAGGCCTCGTCTCGAGGGAAGCAAAGGACTCCGCTCTCCTCTCGAGTCGCACCGGGTATTTCTTGGACCCAACTGAGTGGCCTAAAGGGAGTCAATCCTCCTGTGAAGTTTGGAGAGAGGACCAGGGATTGCTCTCCAGGTCAGGCAGGAAAAGAAGGCCCCCATCTCTCCTTGACGGGGGCATCTTGTGGTTTTTCTCGAACTGCGGCGCCACTGTGGGTTTTCTCACGAGGTACGATGGGGTACTCAGGGAGCCTCTTGTGTGGTACTAGGGAAGTCAGTTTTCCTGCTTGTGGCGAGGGGAGCGCGTCCTTGCTCTGGAGTCATGGTAGGGGAATCGGGCATCAAGAGACGTTGAAAAAGGACTCTCCAAGTCTTTCTCGGGTTACTTCAGGAAACTCTGGGTTCCCTCGACTTGTGCCAGTGACCTCAGGTAGCTTCTCAGGGAGCCTCTGAGAATTCAGGGATACTGTGGTGTTGGGAGGGGCCTCTCGGGACACCACTGAGTTTGGTTCAATGGAAGAGGGCCTCTTCTCTAGTTGAGGCAGGAACCTCAGGGTTCCTCTCCATTTCTGACTCCGATCGCAGGGTCCCTGAAGAGTTGGGCCAGGAGAGTAAGGCCTCGTCTTGTGTGAAGGAATGCAACATCACTTTCTCTCGAGTTGTTCATGAGGCGACAGTCCACATTTGGAGCTGTGAGTGGAATCTGCGGGTTTTTCCAGACGATGCATGGGGATGTCAGTGTCCCTTCGTGTTGTGCCTTCATCCACAGGGTTGCCTTCGAAGAGATGTCCGGGCGTCAGGCTCTTATCTAGAGTGCACCGGGAATTCGGGATCTTTCAGCATATGGCACCAACCATGAGGCTACTTTTCGAATTTCCTCATGAGACTGGCCTCATCCGGAGGTTCGCGGGGAACGTCGGGAACCCCTTGCAGACAAAACATGGGAATCGACCCTTCTGTCGCGATCAGGAGGGGTGAAGGGGCTCACAGGAAGTGGTGCCGTGAACTTTGGTGTTTCCCTCGAGTGAGACCGGTATGTCAGGGAACTTTGGGGGTCGCATCAAGTGTGCCAAGTACCGTTTTGTACTTTAGGATGAAACGTGGGACTTTTCTTGATACGCTGTAGCGGCCAAGGGCCTCATCTTGCGATGACGGGGGAGCCACGTGGTTTTTCTCGAGTTGCGGCGGGATTCTCGAGTTACGACGGGGATTTCAGGCTTCCTCTTGTGTTTGGCCAGGGAAGTCCAATCATCCATTCGAGTTGCGAGGGAGAGCTGGGGGTTGCACTCGAGTCACTGCAGGGCAAAGGAGACCTCATCTAGGCTTGTGTCCAGGACCTAATGTTCCTCTCCAAGGGCCACAGGGATCTCAGGTTTGCATTCCAGACTCACCCAGGGAGTCAGGCCTCATGTCGAAGGGAAGCAAAGGACTCCGCTCTCCTTTCGAGTCGCGACGGGCACCTCTTGGGGCCCATTTTGTGGCCTAAAGGGAGTCAAGCCTCCTGTGAAGTTTGGAGAGAGGATTTGGGACTGCTCTCCAGGCCATGCAGGAAAAGATGGCCCTCATCTCGCGATGACGGAGGGATCTTGTGGATTTTCTCGAGCTGCGGCGCCAGTGTGGGGTTTCACACGAGGTACGACGGGGAGCTCAGGGAGCCTCTCGTGTGGCGCCAGGGAAGTCAGGTCTCCATGTGCATGGCGAGGGGGAGCGCATTATTGCTCTCAAGCTATGGTAGGGGAATCTGACCTCAAGACACATTGAAGAAGGACTCTCGAGGTCTTTCTTCGGTTGTGGCAGGAAACCCTTATTTCCCTCAACTTTTGCCGGTGGCCTCAAGGAGCTTCTCAGAATGCCTATGAGAAGTCAGGGATACTGTGGAGATGGGAGGGGCCTCTCGGGACTCCACTGGGTTTGTTTTAATGGAAGAGGGCCTCATCTCGGGTTGAGGCAGGAACCTCAGGTTTCCTCTCCATTTCTGACTCAGATCGAAGCGTGCCTGCAGAGTTGGGATTGGATACTCAGGCCTCGTCTTGTCTGAGGGAGGGAACTCCGCTTTCCTCTCTCATTGTTTAAGGGGTGACAGGCCAGTTGTGGAGCTGTATGTGGATCCTGCGGGGTTTTCCGGACGATGAACAGGGTTGCCAGTGCCCCCTCGTGTAGTGCCTTCATCCACAGGGTTGCCTTAGAAGAGGTGTCCGGGCATCGGGTTCTTATCAAGAGCAAGAACGAGAAATCGGGGTCTTTTGGCACGTGGCACCAACACGAGGCTACGTCTCGAATTTCTTCGTGAGACTGGCCTCATCCTGAGGTGCGCCATGAAGGTCGGGAAACCCTTCTAGACAAAGCAGGGGGATCGACCTTCCTGCCGTGATCAGGAGCGGAGAAGGGGCTCAAATGAAGTGGTGCCAGGAACTTCGGTGTTCCCTTGGAGTGAGACCAGTATATTGGGGAACTTTTGGGGTCGCATCAAGGGTGCCAAGTAGCATTTCGAACTTTATGACGAAACATGGGACTTCTCTTGAGACTCTGTAGCGGGCAAAGGCCTCATATTGCGATGAATGGGGAACCACGTGGTTTTTAAGAGTTGCGGCGGGATTCTGGAGTTACAACGGGAAATTCAGACTTCCTCTTGTGTTGGCCCAATGAAGACCAATCTTCCATTCGAATTGCGAGGGAGAGATGGGTGTTGCTCTCGAGTCACTGTAGGGCAAAATAGACCTCATCTAGGCTTTTGTCCAGGACATAATGTTCCTCTCCAGGGGCAACAGGGATCTCGGGGTTGCATTCCAGACTCACCCGAGGTAAGGCCTCGTCTCGAGGGGAAACAAAGTACTCTGCTCTCCTCTCACGTCGCGACAGGTATCTCTTGGAGCCCATTGAGTGGCCTAAAGGGAGTAAAGCCTCCTGTGAAGTTTGGAGAAAAGACCAGGGATTGCTCTCCAGGTCAGGCAGGAAAAGAAGTGGGTTTTCCCGAGCTGCGGCGCCAGTGTGGGGTTTCTCACGAGGTATGACGGGGAGCTCAGGGAGCCTCTCATGTGGCGCCAGGGAAGTTAGCTGTCCATGTGCATGGCGAGGGGGAGCGTGTCATTGCTCTCGAGTCATGGTAGGGGAATCTGTCCTCAAGACACGTTGAAGACGGACTCTTGAGGTCTTTCTCGGGTTGCGGCAGGATACCCTGTGTTCCCTCGACTTGTGCCGGTGACCTCAGGGAGTTGCTCAGGGTGCCTCTGAGAAGACACTGATACTGTGGAGTTGGGAGGGGCCTCTAGGGACTCCACTGGGTGTGGTATAATACAAGAGGGCCTCATCTCGTTTTGAGGAAGGAACCTCAGGGTTCCTCTCCATTTCAGACTCCGATCTCAGGATTCCTGCAGAGTTGGGACAGGAGAGTCAGGCCTCGTATTCTGTGGAGAAATGAAACTTAGCTTGCCTCTCGAGTTGTTCACGAGGTAAAAGGTCACTTGTCGAGCTGTATGTGGAACCTGCAGAATTTTCCAAAAGATGCACGGGTGTTCAGGGTCCCTCCTTGTTGTGCCTTCATCCTACGGGATGCATTCCAAGAAGTGTACGGGCATCAGGTTCTTATTAATAGCTGACCGGGAAATGGGGTCTTTCCGCATGTGGCACCACCCACGAGGCTACATCTCCAATTTCCTCGTGAGACAGGCCTCATCCTGATGTGCGCTGGGAAGATCGGTAACCCCTTCCACACAAACCAGGAGAATCGACACTCCTATTGCAATCAGGAGCGGAGAAGGGGCTCAAATGAGGTGGTGCGGGGAACATGGGTGTTACCCTCGAGTGAGGCCTGTAAGTTGGGGAACTTTGGGGGTGCCATCATGGGTGCCAAGTACCGTTTTGCACTTCAGTAGGAACGTGGGACTTCCCTTGAGACGCCGTCGCGGGCAAGGGCCTCATCTTGCCAAGAGGTGGGAACCACATGGTTTTTCTCGAGTTGCGGCGGGATTCTCGAGTTACGACGGGGATCTCAGCCTTCCCCTTGGGTTGGCCCTGGGAAGCCCAATCTTCCCCTCGGGTTGTGAGGGAAAGCTGGGGGTTGCGCTCAAGTCACTGCAGGGCCGAAGAGACCTCATCTAGGCGTGTGTCCGGGACCTAATATTCCTCTGCAGGGAAGGCAGGGATCTCGGGGTTGCATTCCAGGCTCCCCCGGGGAGTCAGGCCTCGTCTCGAGGGGAAGCCAAGGACTCCGCTCTCCTCTCGAGTCGCGACGCGGGTCTCTTGGAGCCTCCTGAGCGGCCTCAAGGGAGTCCAGCCTCCTCTTCCGTTTGGAGAGAGGACCTGGGATTGCTCTGCAGGCCATGCAGGAAAAGAAGGCCCTCATCTCGCGAGGACGGGGGCGTCTCAGGGGTTTCCTCGAGCTGCGGCGCCCGTGGGGGTTTTCTCCCGAGGCACGACGAGGATCTCAGGGAGACTTTCGTGCGGCGACAGGGAAGTCAGGTCTCCATGCGCGTGGCGAGGGGGAGCGCGTCCTGGCTCTCTACTCACGGGAGGGGACTAGGGCCTCGAGACGCGTTGAAGAAGGACTCTCGAGGTCTTTCTCGGGGGGCGGCGGCAAACCCTCGTTTCCCTCGCCTTCTGCCGGGGACCTTAGGGAACTTCCCAGGGTGCCTCTGAGAGGCGAGGGATCCTCTGGAGGTGGCGGGGCCCCTCGGGACTCCGCTGGGTCTGGCGCAACGGAAGAAGGCCTCACCTCGAGGGAAGGCAGGAACCTCAGGCTTCCTCTCTTTTTCGGACTCCGCCCGCAGGGTCCCTGCAGAGTTGGGACAGGAGAGTCAGGCCTCGTCTTGTCTGAGGAAGGGAACCCCGCTTGCCTCTCGAGTTGCTCAGGGGGTCTCAGGCCCCTCGTCGTGCTGTGTGTGGAACGCGCAGGTCTTTGCGGACGATGCACGGGGGTGGCAGTGCCCCTTCGTGTTGTGCCTTCACCCACAGGGTTGCCTTCGAAGAGGGGTCCGGGCCTCGGGTCCTTCTCAAGAGCGGACTGGGGAATCGGGGCGTTCGGCATGTGGCACCACCCACGTGGCTCGTCTCGAATTTCCTCGTGAGAACGGCCTCATCCTGAGGTGCGCCGGGAAGGCCGGGAACCCCTTCCAGACCACGCAGGGGAATCGCATCTCCTGTCGCGATCAGGAGGGGAGAAGGGGCTCAGAGGAAGCGGTGCCGGGAGCCTCAGTGTTCCCCTCGGGGGAACCCGGCGTGTCAGGGGACTTTTGGGGGTCGCAGGAAGGCTGTCAGGGACCGTTTCACCCTTCAGAGCAGAACAGGGGACTTCCCTTGAGACGCCGTCGCGGGCAAGGGCCTCATCTTGCCAAGAGGTGGGAACCACGTGGTTTTTCTCGAGTTGCGGTGGGATTCTCGAGTTACGATGGGGATCTCAGCCTTCCCCATGGGTTGGCCCTGGGAAGCCCAAACTTCCCCTCGGGTGGCGAGGGAAAGCTGGGGGTTGCGCTCGAGTCACTGCAGGGCCGAAGAGACCTCACCTAGGCGTGTGTCCGGGACCTAATATTCCTCTCCAGGGAAGGCAGGGATCTCGGGGTTGCATTCCAGGCTCCCCCGGGGAGTCAGGCCTCGTCTCGAGGGGAAGCCAAGGACTCCGCTCTCCTCTCGAGTCGCGACGCGGGTCTCTTGGAGCCCCCTGAGCGGCCTCAAGGGAGTCCAACCTCCTCTTCCGTTTGGAATGAGGACCCGGGATTGCTCTCCAGGCCATGCAGGAGAAGAAGGCCCTCAGCTCGCGAGGACGGGGGCGTCTCAGGGGTTTCCTCGAGCTGCGGCGCCCGTGGGGGTTTTCTCCCGAGGCACGACGAGGATCTCAGGGAGCCTCTCGTGCGGCGCCAGGGAAGTCAGGTCTCCATGTGCGTGGTGAGGGGCTGCGGGTCCTGGCTCTCGAGTCACGGGAGGGGACTAGGGCCTCGAGACGCGTTGAAGAAGGACTCTCAAGGTCTTTCTCGGGGGGCGGCGGGAAACCCTCGTTTCCCTCGCCTTCTGCCGGGGACCTTAGGGAACTTCCCAGGGTGCCTCTGAGAGGCGAGGGATCCTCTGGAGGTGGCGGGGCCTCTCGGGATTCCGCTGGGTCTGGCGCAACGGAAGAGGGCCTCACCTCGAGGGGAGGCAGGAACCTCAGGCTTCCTCTCCGTTTCGGATTGCGACCGCAGGGTCCCTGCAGAGTTGGGACAGGATAGTCAGGCCTCGTCTTGTCTAAGGAAGGGGACCCTGCTGGCCTCTCCCGTTGCTCAGGGGGTCTCAGGCCCCTCGTCGAGCTGTGTGTGGAACCCGCGGGTCTTTGCGGACGATGCACGGGGGTGGCAGTGCACCTTCGTGTTGTGCCTTCACCCACAGGGTTGCCTTCGAAGAGGAGTCTGGGCCTCGGTTCCTTCTCAAGAGCGGACCGGGGAATCGGGGGCGTTCGGCATGTGGCACCACCCACGTGGCTGGTCTCGAATTTCCTCGTGAGGACGGCCTCATCCTGAGGTGCGCCGGGAAGGCCGGTAACCCCTTCCAGACCACGCAGGGGAATCGACTCTCCTGTCGCGTTCCGGAGGGGAGAAGGGTCTCAGATGAAGCAGTGCCGGGACACTCGGTGTTCCCCTCGAGGGAACACGGCGTGTCGGGGAACTTTTGGGGGTCGCAGGTAGGCTGTCAAGGACCGTTTCACCCTTCAGAGCAGAACAGGGGACTTCCCTTGAGACGCCGTCCCGGGCAAGGGCCTCATCTTGCCAAGAGGTGGGAACCACGTGGTTTTTCTCGAGTTGCGGCGGGATTCTCGAGTTACAACGGGGATCTCAGCCTTCCTCTTGGGTTCGCCCTTGGAAGCCCAATCTTCCCCTCGAGTTGGGGGGGAAAGCTGGGGGTTGCGCTCGAGTTACTGCAGGGGCCAAGAGACCTCACCTAGGCGTGTGTCCGGGACCTAATATTCCTCTCCAGGGAAGGCGGGGATCTCGGGGTTGCATTCCAGGCTCCCCCGGTGAGTCAGGCCTCGTCTCGATTGGAAGCCAAGGACTCCTCTCTCCTCTCGAGTCGTGACGCGGATCTCTTGGAGCCCCCTGAGCGGCTTCAAGGGAGTCCAGCCTCCTCTTCAGTTTGGAGAGAGGACTCGTGATTGGTCTCCAGGCCATGCAGGAAAATAAGGCCCTCATCTTGCGATGACCGGGGTGTCTCATGTGTTTCCTCGAGCTGCCGCACCAGTGTGGGTTTCCTCACGAGGTACGATGAGGAACTCATGGAGCCTCTCGTGCAGCGCCAGGTTAGTCAGGTCTCCATGCGCGTGGCGAGGGGGAGCGTGTCATGGCTCTCGAGTCATGGTAGGGGAATCGCGACTCAACACATTTTGAAGCACTCTCGAGGTCTTTCTCGAGTCACGGCAGAAAACCCAGGGTTCCCTCGACTTGTGCCTGTGACCTCAGGGAGCTTCTTATTGTGCCTCTGATAACTCAGGGGTACTGTGGAGTTGTTAGGGGCCTCTAGGGACTCCACTGGTTGTGGTGCAATGGAAGAGGGCTTCATCTCGAGTGGACGCAGGAACCTCAGGCTTCCTCTCCTTTTCTGACTCGGATCCCATGGTCCCTGCAGAGTAGGGACAAGAGAGTCACACCTAGTCTTCTGTTGAGGAATGGACCTTTGTTTGCCTTTCGAGTTGTTTACAGGGTGACAGGCCACTTGTCAAAATGTCTGTGGGACCTGCGGGTTTTTCTGGACGATGCACGCGGGTGTCAGTGCCCCTTCGTGTTGTGCCTTCATCCACAGGTTTTCCTTCAAAGAGGTGTGCTGGCATCGGGTTCTTTTCAAGAGTGGACCGTGAAATTGGGGTCTTTCGACATGTGGCACCACCCACGAGGCTACGTCTCGAACTTCCTCATGAGACCGGCCTCATCCTGAGGTGCGCCCGGAAGGTCGGGAACCCGTTGCAGACAGAGAAGGGGAGTCGACCCTCCTGTCGCAATCAGGAGAGGAGAAGGGGCTCAGATGAAGTGGTGCCGGGAACCTCGGTGTTCCCCTTGAGTGAGTCTGGTATGTCGCGGAACTTTTGGGGTCGCATCAAAGGTGCCAAGTACCGTTTCGCACTTCAGGATGGAACGTGGGACTTCTCTTGAGATGCTGTAGCGGACAAAGGGCCTCATCTTGCGATGACGAGGGAAGCACGTGGTTTTTCTCGAGTTGCGGTGGGATTCTCGAGTTACGACGGGGAATTCAGGCTTCCTCTTGTGTTGGCCCAGGAAGTCTAATCTTCCATTCGAGTTGCCAGGGAGAGCTGGGGATTGGGCTCCATTCACTGAAGGGCAAACTAGACCTCATCTAGGCTTGTATCCAGGACTTAATGTTCCTCTCCATAGGCGACAGGGATTTGGGGTTGCATTCCATACTCACCTGGGGAGTCAGGCCTCATCTCGAGGGGAAGCAAAGGACTCCACTCTCTTCTCGAGTCGCGACAGGTATCTCTTGGAGCCCACTGAGAGGTCTTTGCTCTGTAGGAGAGCTCTAGTGTTCATAAGCCTGTACATAAGTGAACACAGACATTCTGTGTGCATGTTGCTGCATACCCAAAATAGGGCCACAAGGAGCCTCATGCTCTCCATGCGGCGCGGAAGCTGTGCAGCCACGCAGCAGCTGAGGAATCCAACCAATTGCTCTTTTCTTACCTCTGACAGAGCTCGCATTGCCGTAGCCCTTGGCAGTTTGAAAACACTGGACCCTAACCCCTCTCAAAGTAGGCCTGGGTTCTAGTTCGAATAGAAAGTCAATAGCGGAGCTGAGGACAGGAACGCGGCAGTCATTTATCACACGCTCCTGCAGCCTGCTACTACAGGGACACTAACGCTAGAAGCTAGGAATGTCTTTGCAAGGTGCGCAAAGGACAAGGGAGAACCTCGACCCTGACTCTAGTATTTCAGTCCCCTGAGCAGATCTGAGGTTCTCCCGCTGTAGAAGCTAACCCATTCCTTTCAAATACAGGCTTCCTAACACAGGGCCAGTTGGCTGCTTGCTCTTCCACGAAGCAGGCTTCCTTAACTTGCAAACTGCGAATTCCGCTTAACAGCCTGGAGGAAAATCGCTACTTGGAAGATTTTTTTCAGAGGCTGTATCCCCGGAGCTGGGGCCAAGCTAGGGGACCCATACTGACAAGGGAAGGCAAAACCACATCCAATGTCTTTGCTCTGGAGGACAGCTTTGTTGAGCCTAAGTCTTTCAGGAATATTTCTGGCTCCAACAGAGTCAAATTCTGTGTGTGAAGCTGCACAGCCAAAATAGGGGAACAGAGAGCCTGATTCTCTCTGTGTAGCTTTGAAGCTGTCATTCAAACAACAGCTTGAGAATCCATACAATGCTCTCCCTTACTGCTAAGAGAATTCTCATTGCTGTCGTCCTTGACAGTTTGTAGAAATCCGCACCCTAACCCTTCTCCAAGTAGGCCTGGGTCCTAGCTCGGAACAACAGGCAACGGCGGAGCTGAGGCCAGTAAGGCACAAGTGAGGTCTCACACACTCTTGCAGCCTGATCGTCCAGGAGCAGGAAGGCCTCTTTTTCCCTGCAGGAGGCTCGCTTGCCTTGCCTCCTGTGAACTGCATTTCCCAGCCTGGGCGCAAAGCTGTTCCTGGAGATTTTTTCTCAGGGGCTGTTTCCATGGAGCTGGGTCGGACCTCGGGGGCCCAACTCACAGGGGAAGACAAACCACATGGACAGGGCTATGCTCTGTAGGAGAGCTCTAGTGAACCTCATCTCTCAGGAACATTCTTGGCTTCTACAGAGACACCTCTGTGCATGAAGCTACACACCCAACATAGTGGCAAAGGGAGTCTGATTCTCTCCGTGGGTGCTGATGCTTTGTGGCAAAGCACCTGCTAAGAATCCATCCGCATAGGCTTCCCTCACCTTGACAGAGGTCTCATTGCTGTAGTCCTTGGCAGTTTGGAAAGAAGCAGACCCTTACCCTTCACCAAGTAGGCCCTTGTCCTTGTTTGAATGGAAAGGCAGTAGCTGAGCTGAGGCCAGTAAGGCGCCAGTCAAGTCTGACATATTTCCGATGCCTGCTCCTTCATGGAAAATAACGTTAGAATCTGGGAATGTCTTTGCAAGGCTGGCAAAGGGCAGTCAGGAACCTCGACCCTGCCTCTGGAATTTCTATCTTCTCAGCACATCTGGCGGTCTCGGTCAGGAGAAACTAACCCATTCCTTGCAAATATAGGCTTCCAAACACAGGCCGGTTGGCTGTCTCTTCTTGCCGAAGGAAGCTTGCTTATCCCACCTCCTGCGAACTCCGCTTCCCAGCCTGGGGGATAAGAGGTTCTTGGAGATCTTTTCTCAGAGGCTGTTTCCACGGAGCAGGGGCCGATCCCGGAGACCCACATGCACAGGGGAAGGGAAAACCGCATGGATAAGTCTTTGCTCTCTAGGAGTGCTCTAGTGAACCTCACTCTATGGGGAATGTTCTTGGCTCCAATGGGGACATCTCTGTGTGGGAAGCTGCATAGCCAACATAGAGACACAGAGACCTGATTCTCTCTGTGCAGCTTTGACGCTGTCGTTCAAACAACAAATTGAGAATCCACACAATGCTCTCCCTTACCACTGAGAGAGTTATCATTGCTGTAGCCCTTCGCAGTTTCTGGAAATCGGCACACAAACACTTCTCCAAGTAGGCCTGGGTTCAAGTTCAGATGAACATGCAATAGCGGAGCTGAGGCCAGTAAGGCACCAGTCAGGTGTCACACACTCTGGCAGCCTGCTCCTCCAGGGACAGTAAGGCCTCTATTTCCCTTCAGGAGGCTCGCTTGCCTTACTTCCTGTGAACAGCGTTTCCCAGCCTGGGCGGAAAGCAGTTCCTGGAGATCTTTTCTCAGGGGCTGTTTCCCCGGAGTTGGGGCGGACCTCGGGGACCCAACTCACAGGGGAAGGCAAAACCAAATGGACAGGTCTATGCTCTGTAGGAGATCTCTAGTGAACTGCCGGGGTCCAGCCCCAGCTGATCCAGGGTATTCGAAGCAGAGACGGCGTAGGCGAGGGTCAGGGAACAACTGCTTAATTAAACGTTAATTAAGGATATAAAGAGTAATAAAATGAGGATAGCTCAGTAGGAAAATTCAGTGGAGAAAAGAGGCTGAGTAGCTTGGTTTACGCGGGGGACCAATAAAACTTCAAGACAAGAAGCTTGCACCACTTACGTAGGCCGCAGGCGTCCTTCCGTTCTCCCGAAGGAGAGGAGACACTGAGGCCTCCCCGGTCGGATCTTAGAAGCCCAGGCAAAATTAGTAAGCTTGGTGGGTTCCGCGCTCCAGATGGAGACTCAACCAGAGTGAGAGAGAGAGAGAGACATGGGGAGACCAGTATTTCGAGAAACTGATCCCAATTCTTTATTTTCCATGGTCTACTTTTATACACTGAGATGTTATGCAAAAGTCACGTGGGGTCAGCAGTCCTGACTTTTATCAAAGTCAGGTGCTTCATACAAAAGTATACAGAGGTCTTAGGGGTGTTACATCATCTTCTGGCCGGGGGGCCTGCTGACAATTTACGACCCTCTCCTTGTGACAGCGGTCAGTCAACCAGGACACTTATTTCTCCAGGGGTGATTATTCTTAAAACAGACGCCACCCAAATAAAGTTACATTCCTATAGGGTGAGGGTGTAGTGGGTTTTAGTTAAGGAAAGAATTTACTAAGCCTAAGGTCTAACGTGATTTATATCAAAGGTTAATACTTATTTCTTCTATATATTCATTAATGTGTATAAGGGCAGGGGATGTGGAGACTTAGCAGTAAACATCAGCTCAACAAATGAAAAACCCTTCACCAATATGATTTCTAATCAGCCCATTATACTTATACTAATAATTTTCTAACTTTTCTAAGGAACCTGTTTTTAGAAGGTTTAAAGCATCTCGTGCCTCTCATGGTTGGGCGGCTGTGAGCAATCACATGTGGCCGGACAAGCCTGTCAGGCAGGCTAGAGAACCTTCAGAGGAGTTTGTAGGTTAAAACACTCTTGTCACACCCAGGGGTTTTTATCAACTGGAGCTCTAGGTTAACTCCTTCTCCGAAAGAGGTGGTGGGGGACAGCCCCCCGTAAAGTCAGAGGTGTAGGTGAGAGCACAAAGTAGTAAGGTAGGCAGGCTCTGGTTATGGGGGTAGATGCTCGAGGATTTCCAGGGGGACTCCTGAGGCTCGATCCCGCCTTTGCGTATGTCGAGCCTCCTTCCTCATGACGTTTGCCATGGGCGGAGTGCCTCACTCTGGCCCCCAACAGTGAACCTCCTCTCTCAGGAACATTCTTGGCTCCTATCGAGACACCTCTGTGTGTGTAGCTACACACGCAACGTAGGGGCAAAGGGAGCCAGATTCTTTCCGTGGGGTGCTGATGCTTTGTGGCAAAGCACCTGCTTGAGAATCCATCAGCTTACGCTTCCCTCGCCTTGACAGAGGTCTCATTGCAGTAGCCCTTGGCAGTTTGGAAAGAAGAGGACCCTTACCTTTCATAAAGTGGGCCCTTGTCCTAGTTTGAAAGGAAAGGCAAGAGCTGAGCTGAGGCCAATAAGGCGCCAGTCAAGTCTGACATATTCCCGAAGCCTGCTCCTTCATGGAAAATAACGCTGGAATCTAGGAATGTCTCTGCAAGGCTGGCAAAGGGCAGTCAGGAGCCTGCACCCTGCCTCTGGAATTACCGATTTCTGAGCAGATCTGGAGGTCTTCTTTAGGAGAATCTAACTCATTCCTTCCATATTGAGACTTCCAAAAACAGGCCGGTCGGCTGCCTCTTCGTGCCCGAAGGAGGCTTGCTTTTCCTGCCTCCTATGAACCCAGCTTCCCAGGCTCTGGGAAAAGGGGATCTTGAAGATCTTTTCTCAGGGGTTCTTTCCATGGAGCTGGGGCTAAGCCTGGAGACCCAAACTCACAGGGGAAGAAAAACCACATGGACAAGTCTTTGCTCTCTAGGAGAGCTCTAGTGAACTTCACTCTGTCACGAACATTCTTGATTCATATGGAGACACCCCTATGTGTGAAGCTGCGTACCCAACATGGGGGCACAGAGAGCCTGATTCTCTCTGTGTAACTTTAAAGATGTCGTTCAAAAAACACCTTGAAAATCCATACAATGCTCTTCCTTACCCGTGACAGAGTTCTCATTGCTGTAGCCCTTGGCAGTTTTTAGAAATCCGCACCCAAACCCTTCTCCAAGTAGTCCTGGGTCCTAGTTCGGAGGAACATGCATTGGCGGAGCTGAGGCCAGTAAGGCACGAGTCAGGTCTCACACACTCTGGCAGCCTGCTCCTCCAGGGGCAGTAAGGCCTCTTTTTCTCTGCAGGAGGCTCGCTTGCCTTGCCTTCTGTGAACTGCGTTTCCCAGTCTGGACGAAAAGCAGTTCCTGGAGGTGTTTTCTCAGGGGTTTCTTCCTCGGAGCTGGGGCGAACATCGGGAACCCAACTCACAGGGGAAGGCAAAACCATATGGACAGGTATATGCTCCATAGCAGAGCTCTAGTGAACCTCATCTCCCAGGAACATTCTTGGCTCCTATAGAGACACCTCTGTGTTTGAAACTACACACCCAACATAGGGGCAAATGCAGCCTGATTCTCTCCGTGGGGTGCAGATGCTTTGTGGCAAAGCACCTGTTTGAGAATCCATCCGCTTCCACTTCCCTCTCTTTGACAGAGGTGTCTTTGCTGTAGCCTTTGGCAGTTTGGAAAGAAGCAGACCCTTACCCTTCACCAAGTAGGCCCTTGTCCTAGTTTGAACGGAAAGGCGATAGCTGAGCTGAGGCCAGTAAGGCGCCAGTCAAGTCTGACATATTCCTGAAGCCTGCTCCTTCGTGGAAAATAACGCTAGAATCTAGAAATGTCTTTGCAAGGCTGGCAAAGGACAGTCAGGAACCTCGACCCTGCCTCTGGAATTTCCGTCTTCTGAGCAGATCTGGAGGTCTTCTTTTGGAGAAGCTAACCATTCCTTCCAAAGAGAGGCTTCCAAACACAGGCTAGTTGGCTGCCTCTACTTGCCCGAAGGAGGCTTGCTTGTTCCGCTTCCTGTGAACTCCGCTTCCCGCCTGGGGGAAAAGTGGTTCTTGGAGATCTTTTTTCAGGGGCTATTTCAACGGAGTTGGAGCTCAGCCCGGAGACCCACACACACAGAGGAAGGCAAAACCACATGGACAAGTCTTTGCTCTGTAGGAGAACTCTAGTTAACCTCAGTATGTGAGGAAAGTCTTGGATTCTACGGGGATACCTCTGTGTGTGGAGCTGCATACCCAACAAGGGGGCACACAGGGCCTGATTCTCTCTTTGCAGCTTTGAAGCTGTCGTTCAAACAACAGCTTGAGAATCCATACAATGCTCTCCCTTACCTCTGAGAGACTTCTCATTGCAGTAGCCCTTGGCAGTTTTTACAAATCTGCACCCAAACCCTTCTCCAAGTAGGCCTGGGTCCTGGTTTGGATGGCCATGCAATGGCGGAGCTGAGGTCAGTAAGGCACCAGTCAGGTGTCACACACTCTGGCAGCCTGCTCCTCCAGGGACAGTAAGGCCTATTTTTCCCTGCGGGAGGCTCGCTTGCCTGGCCTCCTGTGAACTGCGTTTCCCAGCCTGGGCAAAAAGCGGTTCCTGGAGATCTTTTCTCAGGGGCTCTATCCCCAGAGCTGGGGTGGACCTCGGGGACCCATCTCACAGGGGAAGGAAAAACCACATGGACAGGTCTATGCTCTGTAGGAGACGTTAGTGTGTCTCATCTCTTAGGAACATTCTTGGCTCGTACAGAGACACCTCTGTGTGTAAAGCTACACACCGAACATAGGGGCACAGGGAGCCTGATTCTCTCTGTGGGGTGCTGATGCTTTGTGGCAAAGCACCTGTTTGAGAATCCATCCGCTTACGCTTCCCTCGCCTTGACAGAGGTCTCATTGCTGTGTCTCTTGGCACTTTGGAAAGAAGCAGACCCTTACCCTTCACCAAGTAGGCCCTGATCCTAGTTTGAAAGGAAAGGCAATAGCTGAGCTGAGGCCAGTAAGGCACCTGTCAACTCTGACATATTCCCGATGCCTGCTACTTCATGGAAAATATTGCTAGAATCTACGAATGTCTTTGCAAGGCTGGCAAAGGGCAGTCAGGAACCTCAACCCTGCCTCTGGAATATCTATCTTCTGAGCAGATCTGGAGGTCTCCTTCTGGAGAAGCTAACCCATTCCTTGCAAATAGAGGCTTCCAAACACAGGCCGGTTGGCTGCCTCTTCTTGCCTGAAGGAGGCTTGCTTTTCCTGCCTCCTATGATCCCTGGTTCCCAGCATGGGGGAAAAGCAGATTCTTGGAGATCTTTGCTCAGGGGTTGTTTCCACGGAGCTGGGGTTGTGCCCAGAGACCCACACATACAGGGGAAGGCAAAACCACATGAACAAGTCTTTGCTCTATAAGAGAGCTCTAGTGAACCTCAGTCTTTGACGAACGTTCTTGGCTCCTATGCGGACACCTCTGTGTGTGAAACTGCGTACCCAACATGGCGGCAGAGAGCCTGATTCTCTCTGTGCAGGTTTAATGCTGTCGTTCAGAAAACAGCTTGAGAATCCATACAATTCTCGCCCTTACCTCTGAGAGAGTTCTCATTGCAGTAGCCCTTGGCAGTTTGTAGAAATCTGCACCTAAACCCTTCTCCAAGTAGGCCTGAGTCCCAGTTCGGAGGAACAAGCAATGGCGGAGCTAAGACCAGTATGGCACCAGTCAGTTTTCACACACTCTGGCAGCCTGCTCCTCCAGGGACAGTAAGGCTTCTTTTTCTCTGCAGGAGGCTCACTTGCCTTACTTCCTGTGAACAGCTTTTCCCAGCCTGGGCGAAAAGCGGTTCCTGGAGATCTTTTCTCAGAGGCTGTTTTCTCGGAGCTGGGGCGGACCTCGGGGACCCAACTCACAGGGGAAGGCGAAACCACATGTACAGGTGAGCACTCTGTAGGAGAGCTCTTGTGAGCCTCATCTCTCAGGAACATTCTTGGCTCCTGTAGAGACACCACTGTGTGTGAATCTACACACCCCACATAGGGGCAAAGGGAGCCTGATTCCCTCCGTGGGGTGCTGATGCTTGGTGGCAAAGAACCTTCCTGATAATCCATCCGCTTATGCTTCCCTCGCATTTACGGAGGTCTCATTGCTGTAGCCCTCGGCAGTTTGGAAAGAAGAAGACCCTTACCCTTCATAAAGTAGGGCCTTGTCCTACTTTGAATGGAAAGGCAATAGCTGAGCTGAGGCCAATAAGGCGCCAGTCAAGTCTGACATATTCCCAAAGCCTGCTTCTTCAGGAAGATAACTGTAGAATCTAGGAATGTCTTTGCAAGGCTGGCAAAGGGCAGTCAGGACCCTGCACACTGCCTCTGGAATTACCGACTTCTGAACAGATCTGGAGGTCTCCCTTAGGGGAAGCTAACCCATTCTTCCAAATAGAGGCTTCCAAACGCAGGCCGCTTGGCTGCCTCTTGCTCTCTGAAGGAGGCCTGCTTTTCCCGCCTCCTATGAACCCCACATCCCAGCCTCTGGGAAAAGTGGATCTTGAAGATCTTTTCTCAGGGGTTGTTTCCACGGAGCTGGGGCCGAGCCTGGAGCCCCAAACGCACAGGGGAAGAAAAACCACATGGACAAGTCTTTGCTCTCTAGGAGAGCTCTAGTGAACCTCACTCTGTCAGGAACGTTCTTGTTTCCTATGGAGACACCCCTGTCTGTGAAGCTGTGTACCGAACATGGAGACACAGAGTCTGATTCTCTCTGTGCAGCTTTGAAGCTGTCGTTCAAACAACAGCTTGAAAATCCATACAATGCTCTTCCTTACCCGTGACACAGTTCTCATTGCTATACCCCTTGGCAGTATTTAGAAATCCATACCCGAACCCTTCTCCTAGTAGGCCTGGGTCCTAGTTCGGAGGAACATGCAATGGCGGAGCTGAGGCCAGTAAGGCACCAGTCAGGTCTCACACACTCTGGCAGCCTGATCGTCCAGGGAGACTAAGGCCTGTTGTGCCTTGCAGGAGGCTCGCTTGTGTTACCTCCTGTGAACTGCGTTTGCCAGCCTGGGGGAATAGCGGTCCCTGGAGATCTTTTCTCAGGGGCTCCTTCCCCTGAGCTGGGGCGGACCTCGGGGACCCAACTCACAGGGCAAGGCAAAACCATATGGACAGGTCTATGCTCTGTAGCAGACTTCTAGTGAACCTCATCTCTCAGGAACATTCTTGGCTCCTATAGAGACACCTCTGTGTGTGAAGCTGCGTACCTAACATAGGGGCACAGAGAGCCTGATTCTCTCAGTTCATTTTGACGCAGTCGTTCAGAAAACAGCTTGAGAATCCATAAAATGCTCTCCCTTACCGCTGAGAGAATTCTCACTGCTGTAGCCCTTGGCACTTTGTAGAAATCCGCACCCAAACGCTTCTCCAAATAGGCCTGGGTCCTAGTTCGGAGGAACAGGCAATGGTGGAACTGAGGCCAGCAAGGCAACAGTCAGGTTTCACACACTCTGGCAGCCTGCTCCTCCAGGGACAGTAAGGCCTCTTTTTCTCTGCAGGAGATTCGCTTGCCTTACTTCCTGTGAACAGCGTTTCCCAGCCTCAGCGAAGCGGTTCCTGGAGATCTTTTCTCAGGGACAGTTTCCCCGGAGGTGTGGCGGACCTCGGGGACCCAACTCACAGGGGAAGGAAAAACCACATGGACAGGTCTATGCTCTGTAGGAGAGGTTTAGTGAACCTAATCTCTCAGGAACATTCTTGGCTCCTATAGAGACAACTCTGTGTGTAAAGCTACACTCCCAACATTGGGGAACAGGGATCTTGGTTCTCTCCGTGGGGTGCTGATGCTTTGTAGTAAAGCACCTGCTTGAGAATCCGTCCTCTTAGGCTTCCCTCGCCTTGACAGAGGTCTCATTGCTGTAGCCCTTGGCAGTTTCAAAGAAGAAGACCCTTACCCTTCATAAAGTAGGCCCTTGTCCTAGTTTGAATGGAAAGGCAATAGCTGAGCTGACGCCAATAAGGAGCCAGTCCCCTCTGACACATTCCCGAAGCCTGCTCCTTCATGGAATATAACTCTAGAATCTTGGAATGTCTTTGCAAGGCTGACAAAGGGCAGTCAGGAACCATCAACCTGCTTCTGGAATTACCGACTTCTGAGCAGATCTGGAGGTCTCCTTTAGGAGAAGCTAACCCTTTCCTTCCAAATAGAGGCTTCAAAACACAGGCAGGTTGGCTGCCTTTCGTGCCCGAAGGAGGCTTGCTTTTCTCTCCTCCTATGAACCCCAGTTCCCAGCCTCTGGGAAAAGCGTATCTTGAAGATATTTTCTCAGGGGTTGTTTCCACGGAACTGGGGCCGAGCCCGGGGCCCAAAGGCACAGGGGAAGGCAAGACCACATGGACAGGTCTATGCTCTGTAGCAGACCTCTAGTGAACCTCATCTCTCAGGAGCATTCTTGGCTCCTATAGAGACACTTCTGTGTGTGAAGCTGCGTACCTAACATAGGGGCACAGAGAGCCTGATTCTCTCTGTTCATTTTGACGCTGTCATTCAGAAAACAGCTTGAGAATCCATAAAATGCTCTCCCTTACCACTGAGAGAATTCTCACTGCTGTAGCCCTTGGCACTTTGTAGAAATCTGCACCCAAACGCTTTTCCAAGTAGGCCTGGGTGCTAGCTCGGATGAACAGGCAATGGCGGAGCTGAGGCCAGTAAGGCAACAGTCAGGTTTCACACACTCTGGCAGCCTGCTCCTCCAGGGACTGTAAGGCCTCTTTTACTCTGCAGGAGATTCGCTTGCCTTACTTCATGTGAACAGCATTTCCCAGCCTTGGCGAAGCGGTTCCTGGAGATATTTTCTCAGGGACAGTTTCCCCGGAGGTGTGGCGGACCTCGAGGACCCAACTCACAGGGGAAGGCAAAACCACATGGACAGGTCTATCCTCTGTAGGAGAGGTTTAGTGAACCTAATCTCTCAGGAACATTCTTGGCTCCTATAGAGACAACTCTGTGTGTGAAGCTACACTCCCAACATTGGTGCACAGGGAGCTTGATTCTCTCCGTGGGGTGCTGATGCTTTGTGGCAAAGCACCTGCTTGAGAATCCATCCTCTTAGGCTTCCCTCACCTTGACAGAGGTCTCATTGCTGTAGCCCTTGGCAGTTTGCAAAGAAGAAGACCCTTACCCTTCATAAAGTAGGGCCTTGTCCTAGTTTGAATGGAAAGGCAATAGCTGAGCTGAGGTCAATAAGGAGCCAGTCCCGTCTGACACATTCCCGAAGCCTGCTCCTTCATGGAAAATAACTCTAGAATCTAGGAATATCTTTCAAGGCTAGCAAAGGGCAGTCAGGAACCAGTACCCTGCCTCTGGAATTACCGACTTCTGAGCAGATCTGGAGGTCTCCTTTAGGAGAAGCTAACCCATTCCTACCAAATAGAGGCTTCAAAACACAGGCAGGTGGGCTGCCTTTCATGCCCGAAGGAGGCTTGCTTTTCTCTCCTCCTATGAACCCCAGTTCCCAGCCTCTGGGAAAAGCGTATCTTGAAGATATTTTCTCAGGGGTTGTTTCCACGGAGCTGGGGCCGAGCCTGGAGACCCAAAGGCACAGGGGAAGGCAAGACCACATGGACAAGCCTTTGCTCTTTAGTATAGCTCTAATGAACCTCACTCTGTCAGGATCTTTCTTGATTCCTACGGAGACACACCTGTGTGTGAAGCTGCGGCCACAGAGAGCCTGATTACCCCTGTGCAGCGCTGAGTCTGGGCGGCTAAACAACAGCTCGGGAATGCAGCCTGGGGCGCTTCCCTTCCCTCTGACAGAGCTCTCCTTCGGTCCCTAAGCCCTCTGCAAGTAGGCATGGATCATAGGTGCAAAGGGAAGGGAAGAGCCGAGCTGAGGCCAGTAAGGCGCCCGCCAGTCACGTCTCCCCCACTTCCGCAGTCTGTTCCTTCCCCTGCGTGAAAGCTAGAAGCTGGGAAGGGCTTGGCGAGGCTCGCCCAGGCAGAGCAGCCTCTAGGCCGGGGCTCTGCGATATCGCGCCTGGGCGCAGATCTGGAGCTCCGCAGGAGTGGAAGCTCATTCGGTCCTTCCCAATACAGGCTTGCAAGCACCCGACGGCGGCCTGACTCTATTCTCCCGCGTGCTGGGAGTGGGCTTCCAATCCAGGGCACAGAGCACTGCCTGGAGCTCTCTGCTCAGGGGCTGGTTCCCCTGCACTGGGACTGTGCTAGGGAGCCCAAAGGCACAGGGGAAGGCCCCAAACCACATGCACACGAGTCTGCTCTGGAGCTGAGATCCGGGGAAGCCCAGTCTGTAAGGCGGTTTCTGAACACAAACAGGGGAACACTCTGGCTGTGGAGCTCCCTCCCCATGACAGGGGCACTGGGACCCTGATTCCCTCCGTTCAGCGCTGAGTCTGGACTTCCAAGCAACAGCTTGGGAATGCAACCTGGGGCATTTCCCTTCCCTCAGACAGAGGTCTCCTTGCGGGAGGCTTTTGCAGTTTGCACACCCCCGTGCCCTAAGCCGTCTGCAAGGAGGCCTGGCTCCTAGGTCCAAAGGGAAGGCAAGAGAGGAGCTGAGGCCAGTCAGGAGCCAGTCATGTCGCCCACACTCCCGCAGCCTGCTCCTTTGCAGGTGCAAACGCTAGAAGCTGGGAAGGGCTTGGCGAGGCTCGCCCAGGCAGAGCAGCCTCTCGACAGGGGCTCTGTCCTATCGCGCCTGGGCGCAGGTCTGCAGCTCTGCCGGTGTGGAAGCTCACTCGGTCCTTTCCAATACAGGCTTGCAAGGACCCGCCGGCAGCCTAACTCATCTCTCCCGCGTGCTAGGACTGGGCATCCAGGCCTGGGCACAAAGCACTGCCTGGAGCTCTTTGCTCAGGGGCTGGTTCCCCTACGCTGGGGCTGTGCTAGGGAGCCCAAACGCACATGTCAAGGCCCCAAAACACATCCACACGTCTCTGCTCTGCAACAGAGCTCCGGGGAAGCCCAGTCTGGCAGGCGCTTTCTGGGCACAAAGGGAGGAACACTCTGGCTGTGGAGCTTCCTCCCCAAGACAGGGGCACTAGGACCCTGATTCCCTCCGTTTACCGCTGAGTCTGCATTGCCAAGCAACAGCTTGGGAACGCAGCCTGGGGCGCTTCCCTTCCCTCGGACAGAGCTCTCCTTGCGGTAGGCCTTGGTAGTTTGCATACAATGGGGCCCTAAGCCCTCTGCAAGTTGGCCTGGCTCCTAGGTCCAAAGGGCAGGCCAGAGCGGAGCTGAGGCTGTCAGGCTCCAGACACATCTCCCATACTCCTACATCCTGCTCCTACCCGGGCGTGAACGCTAGAAGCTGGGAAGGTACCTGGACCGTGCAGGGGCGGGGCGAACGCGGGCGGTGTGGGGCGGGGGTCGGCTTCTGGCGGGGGTGGGGGCGGGCTTCCCAGTTGTGCTCTCAGAGGTGGACACTGAGGCTGAAAACGCCCCGGGAGCGCACCCGGGACTGGGTAAACCCGGGCTGCGCGGGTCGAGATTCCGATGGCTTTAGGTGGGGGTCAGTCCCAGTTGTGCTCCTGGGGGTCGCCACTGCGGCTGGGAACGCGCAGGTAGCGCGGCAGGGGCGGGGCTAACCCTGGCGGCGCGGGGCGGGGGTCGGCTCATGGGGGGGATGGGGAGGGGTTCCCAGTTGTGCTCTCGGGGGTTGCAACTGCGGCTGGGAACGCCCATTTCGTCCGCTCCTGGGTACCCAAGGATCGCCATCCCGTGGGTGCAGCGGAGGGCTGCGGACCACAGGTAAGGGAACTGGGACTGCGTGGAGCAGGGAACCAAGTATTCCGCCATCTGTTGGCACATTCTCGGAGCTCCCCAACCTGGCGATCGCAGAAAAGCCTTGCCTTTGGGGTCAAGGCCTTTACCGCTCCACCCCTCTGCTGAAAAATCTCAGAGTCTGCGCGGTTCTTCCAAGCAGCCTAGTGTCCGCTGGAAGTCCAAGGGACAGAACACTGAACTCTGGCCGGCTGGCCCAGGCCTGCTTCTGGCACTTTGTAAGCCAGCAGGCCCTTGAGCACCTGCTGGGATGGGAAAGGGAAGGGTCCACGGATTGCACCCTAGAAACTTAGTAGGGTGCATGGATTTCAAACCCTGGTGGCCGCCCAGGCAGCAAAGAAGGGGGTGGGCACCTTGCTGCCCTTTCATGGCAGAATCTGTGGTTGTCCAGCTGCGTGGGCTTTTTCATGAGTTCCCTGTGCAATAAAAGTTTGGTGTTTTGGAACTGAATAATTAGAACGTGTAAAAGCTTTAAATTATGTGGTGGTGTAATTAAAAAACAAAACAAAACAAAACCAAGCTCCAAGTGTTTTGCAAATGGAGGTTTAAATATTGAAGGACTGTATTCCTTGCACTGTGGCATTCTATCAAGAAGTGTGCAGGATTTTTTTTTTTTTTAAGAAAAGTGTTCGAAGTGAGGGAAACAGGAAACCCAGAGGTGCCCCTGTATTTTGGGGAAGGCATTAGGAGGTCACTTGGAAATGCTGCTGGCTGTGCGGGAGCAGGGCAGATGGGCTGTGCAGGCTTGTCCTTTGCATGGATGTTCTTGTGTGTGGAAACCCAGCTCGGAGCCATCTCCTGATGTGTAAGAATTTCGCAGACAAACCTTGAGCTAAGCAATGCATTTTTTCCTAAGAAAATGTTTGTCTTAAGTGATGTAAATATCCTATGTATTTCCGCTAGACTCTGGCTTCAGGTCGGTTCCCCCAAAAGGCTCAGAAGCGATTTGAACAAAACAGCATGTTTTCCTCCTAGCTTGTTCTCCTTATCTATGTTAAGGAAATGATATATTTGCCTGCAATACTGCCTTTCTTCAAGATTCATGTCAATCAAGTTTTGGCCCGGGATGACTCACCTGCTGCCAATATTATCTCAATGCATGTCGTGGGGGAGGGGCCTGGTGCCATTCCCTGAAACAGTGCCTTTCTTTCCTTAGCTGACTGCTAGTGCCTGTAGAATATCTGGCTAAAGACCAGCAGGGGGTACTCTTACTACCCCCCCCACCCCGCCTCAAGTCTAAGTCAGCAGCTTTCTCTATCTCTTTAGTACTTTAATAACACTTGATGACACAAAAGCTCTGAGCGATCAAATCATATCAAATCTTCATTTCAGATTGAAGATGCATTCCATGGTATTGCCATCTTAAGTCTTTCCATCGTTATGGAATATCTGTCCATGTATTCAGGATAGTTTTCAGCCAGGGTGTATAATTTCCAGTGTGCCAGTCTTGTCATCCTCGTTACATCCATGGCAAAGTGTTTTATTCATGTTGATATTATTGAAAGGGAATTTTTTAAAATTCCTTTTCAGATTATTATCTGCTAATATATACAGATAAAACTGTGTAATCATTCATTTTTATCAGTTTGGACAGCTTGATAGTTGTCTTTAATTTCTTTACTTTCTGACACTTTAAGATTATCCTGGGACACATATGTAATGCCTCACCCCTAAATTCAGACATGTGTTCAAAGAACTTCTGTCCTTTTATTTATTTATTTATTCTTTAACATTGAAATCGTTTTGACTATGCTGGGTGTTTGTTGCTAGATGGAAGTAGCTAGGACCTCTGGACTGCAGTCTCTCATCTCTTGCTGACCTCTTGTTGACCTCTGCAGAATCCTGGTAGGTGGGAGCTTGTTAGTTCCTTGTTCCTTATCAGAACCTCCTGTGGTAAGTGTTTTTCTCTTCTCTGTTGCCTGGTAAGGGTGGGTGGTCATGGGCATCCCAAAGTTGGCTAGAAGTCAATTATTTAGGCAGGCTTGTGCATAGATATGGGAGAAGGCAATGGCACCCCACTCCTGGAAAATCCCAAGGACGGAGGAGCCTGGTAGGCTGCAGTCCATGGGGTGGCTAAGAGTCGGACACCACTGAGCGACTTCATTTTCACTTTTCACTTTCATGCATAGGAGGAGGAAATGGCAACCCACTCCAGTGTTCTTGCCTAGAGAACCCCAGGGACTGCGGGGCCTGGTGGGCTGCCATCTATGGTGTGGCACAGGGTCGGCCTCAACTGAACCACTTAGCAGCTGCTGCAGCAGCAGCAGCAGTGCATAGATATCAAAGGGGATGAGAACAGTCAGGTAGGATCACATATGTCACCGTGAAACAATACTTCTCTTCTTAGCCAAAGCTAACAAAAGATTTCTGTTCTAGGTCAACCTGGAAGAGATCACTTAAGAGGTAAAGAAACTTAAACTCCATTAGCAAAGGCAGTTCAACATCTCAAGAAAACTTGTGTTAGGCACAAAACTCTTTTCTGGGGGCCTACTTTCCCTACAACCTCCTTATCCCATTCTGTACCCATTCCTTTGCTTCTCCCGTCCTGAAAATGCCACCTCTAAGACAGAACTACTTCGTTTTCCTTCTTAAAGTGTGATTGCATTCCATACATTCTTGTAATAACAAGTCATACATTTCCCTTCAGCAACCAAGAACTGACTCTTATATTGGCATTTGATAGATTGGTGAGCATACCTATCAGTGATAATAGCGCCCACCCCGCTTCCTGCAAGAACAGAACAAAACAAAACAAAACAAAAAAATTGCTTTCTTACATTTAATATGTTCGGATGGTGCCAGTCACTATTCATGCAGAGTCAAAAATCTCTTTTGTTTCTGTGTAAAAGGGAGGTCCTTTCAAGTCGTGAATGTTTAAGAAGTTTCATTTATTTGGAAGTGACCTAGCTATTCAATACACTGTCGTCACTTAGTTTAGCACCAGGATAGAAACTCAGGTAACCAAAACACCTGGAGGAACGATTGTAAGTTCAGTTCAGTTCAGTTGCTCAGTCGAGTCTGACTCTTTGTGACCCCGTGGCCTGCAGGACGCCAGGCTTCCGTGTCCATCACCAACTCCAGGGGCTTGCTGAAACTCATGTCCATCGAGTCAGTGATGCCATCCAACCATCTTATCCTCTGTCATCCCCTTCTCCTCTGCCTTCAATCAAGACTATGAGAGGCGGATATTTTAGAGTATAATTATTGTTAAGAGTTTATCTAAAAGCTCATATCACATTTACATTTTTTACATTGGTTGTTGCTGTTTCCAGGTACTTTCTTGCTGACAAGCTTGTGACACATATAACAATAGAGCAATTTTTACCTTAGAATAAACCTAGGCACTATGAACATGTTGTGCTTAATGTTGTTGACTCTTAGACATATCTATAGTGGAGGAGCAAAACCAAAAATACTAGATATTTAATATTGACTAGTTCCCAGTTCACGGGACTCTGACATTCATTTAGGTCAATGTTTTCTTGTATTTCCAGCAGTTTGATTTGGAAGGGCTGCCTTGTCTTGAGACCATTGAAATCAGAACACAGAACTTGAGCAATATTATCAAAAAACACAAGGCTCACACTGACACATACCTTAATCCAAACAGACAGACAAGACATCTTCCAGGTTTCCGCCTGAGATTTAAAATATTTCTTTGAGCCAGTCTTCTGGGGAGTGGGGGGATGGGGGTGGCAGTAAGGCAGGCTTGGGTAACAAGCTAATTGTTGGTCATTGCATATGCAAAGAACCAGCTTTCCGGGTTCCAAGGAAAAAAGTTTCCTTGGTAACCAACTTTGTCTGGTTCTATAGAATATCATGGCCCTCCTAGGTCAGGTCATCTTGCCTTTCTGTAGTCCTCATTTTATCCCTAAATCATAGACAGCTTGGATTGTCTCTGTGGGGTGTATGTATTGTCCTCATGTTTGACCTGGCGGCAGCAGCGAGGTCCGAGAGCCTCTCCTGGAACCGGGTGTGGGGACGGGGCTCACCGGGAGCCACTGGTGAAGGTGGGCAGCGCCCCTGGAGCACGGCAGGGGCAGGGCGAACCCGGGCGGCACAGGGCGGGTGTCGGCTCCTGGCGGGGGTGGGGGAGGGCTTCCCAGTTGTGCTCTCGGAGATGGCCACTGCGGCTGGAAACGCTCCGGGAGCGCACCCAGGGCGGGGTAAACCTGGGCTGCACAGGTCGAGATTCCGCTCTCTGTGGGTGGGTGGTCGGTCCCTGTTGTGCTCCCGGGGGTCGCCAATGTGGCTGGGAACCCGCCGGGAGCCCGGCAGGGCGGGGGCGAAACCTGGCGGCACGGGGCGGGGTGGGGGTCCGTTCGCAGCGGGGGTCGGCTCCTGGCGGGGGTGGGGGAGGGCTTTCCAGATGTGCTGTTGGGGGTCGCCATTGCGGCTGGGAATGCCCATTTGGTGAACTCCTGGATCCCCAAGGATCGGCATCCATTGGCCACAGCAGAGGGGTGCGGAACACAGATAAGGGAACGGGGACTGCGTGGAGCAGGGAACCATGTATTCCGCCCTGTGTTGGCACAGTCTCAGAGCTCCCCAACCTGACGGTCGCAGAAAGGCCTCGTCTTTGGGGTCAAGGCTTTTACCGCTCCACCCCTCTGCTGAAAAACCTCAGAGTCTGCGTGGTTTTCCCAAGCAGCCTAGTGTCCGCTGGAAGTCCAAGGGACAGAACCCTGAATTCTGGCCGGCTGGCCCAGCCCTGCTTCTGGCACTTTGTAGGCCAGCGGGCCCTGGAGCACCTGCTAGGATGGGAAAGGGAAGGGTACGCGAATTGCACCCTGGTGGCCGCCGAGGCAGCAAAGAAGTGGGGAGGGCACCTTACTGCCCTTTAATGGCAGACAGAATCTGTGGATGTCCTGCTGAGCGGGCCTTTTCATGGGGACCTTGTGCAATAACAGTTTACCGGTGACCTTAGGGAACTTCCCAGTGTGCTTCTGACAGATGAGGGATGCTGTGGAGTTGGCGGGGCCTCTCAGGACTCCGCTGTGTTTGGCGCAATGGAAGAGGGCCTCATCTCCAGGGAAGGCAGGAACCTCAGGCTTCCTCTCCATTTCGGACTCCGACCGCAGGGTCCCTGCAGAGTTGGGACAAGAGAGTCAGGAATCGTCTTGTCTGAGGAAGGGAACTCCGCTTGCCTCTCGAGGTGCTCAGGGGGTCTCAGGCCCCTTGTTGAGCTGTGTGTGGAACCTGCGGGTGTTTCCGGACGATGCACGACAGTGACAGTGCCCCTTCGTGTTGTGCCTTCACCCACTGGCTTGCCTTCGAAGAGGTGTCCGGGCCTCGGGTTCTTTTCAAGAGCAGACAGGGAAATTAGGGTCTTTCGGCATGTGGGACCACCCACGGGGCTAGTCTCAAATTTCCTAGTGAGGCCGGCTTCATCCTGAGGTGTGCCGGGAAGGCCGGGAACCCTTCAAGACAATGCAGGGGGATCGACTCTCCTGTCGCGGTCAGGAGGGGAGAAGGGGCTCGGATGAAGTGGGGCCGGAACCGTCGGTGTTACCCTCGAGGGAAACCGGCGTGTGAGGGACTTTTGGGGGATGCATGAAAGGAGTCAGGTACCGTTTCGCACTTTAGGACAGAACCTAGGACTTTCCTTGAGACGCCGTAGCGGGCAAGGGCCTCATCTTGCGAAGACGTTGGAACCATGTGGATTTTCTCGAGTTGCGGCGGGATTCTCGAGTTACGACGGGGATTTCAGGCTTCCTCTTGTATTGGCCCCGAGAAGCCTAATCTTCCATTCGAGTTGCGAGGGAAAGCAGGGGGTTGCATTCGAGTCACTGCAGGGCCAAGGAGACCTCATCTAGGTCTGTGTCCGGGACTTAACGTTCCTCTCAAGGGAAGACAGGGATCTCGGGGTGGCGTTCCAGACTCCCCCGGGGAGCCAGGCCTTGTCTCGAGGGCAAGCAAAGGATGCCACTCTCCTCTCAAGTCGTGACGCAGATCTCTTGGAGCCCACTGAGTGGCCTCAAGGGAGTCAGGCCTCCTCTTCAGTTTGGAGAGAGGACTCTGGATTGCGCTCTGGGTAAGGCAGGAAAAGAAGGCCCTCACCTCGCGAGGACGGGAGCTTCTCAGGGGTTTCCTCGAGCTGTGGCGCCCGTGGGGGTTTTCTCACGAGGCAAGACGAGGATCTCAGGGAGCCTCTCGTGCGGCGCCAGGGAAGTCAGGTCTCCGTGCCCGTGGCGAGGGGGAGCGCGTCATGGCTCTCGAGTCACGGGAGGGGACTAGGGCCATGAGACGCGTTGAAGAAGGACTCTCGAGGTCTTTCTCGGGGGGCGGCGGGAAACCCTCGTTTCCCTCGCCTTCTGCCGGGGACCTTAGGGAACTTCCCAGGGTGCCTCTGAGAGGCGAGGCATCCTGTGGAGTTGGCGGGGCCTCTCGGGACTCCGCTGGGTCTTGCCCAACCGAAGAGGGCCTCACCTCGAGGGGAGGCTGGAACCTCAGGCTTTCTCTCCGTTTCGGACTGCGACCGCAGGGTCCCTGCAGAGTTGGGACAGGAGAGTCAGGCCTCGTCTTGTCTGAGGAAGGGAACCCCGCTTGCCTCTCGAGTTGTTCAGAGGGCCACAGGCCCCTCGTCGAGCTGTGTGTGGAACCCGCGGGTGTTTCCAGACGATGCACAGGGGTGTCAGTGCCGCTTCGGGCTGTGCCTTCACCCACAGGGTTGCCTTCGAAGAGGGGTCCGTCATCGGGTTCTTCTCAAGAGCGGACAGGGGAATCGGGCTCATTCGGCATGTGGCACCACCCACGTGGCTCGTCTCGAATTTCCTCGTGAGACCGGCCTCCTCTTGAGGTGCGACGGCTAGTCCGGGAACCCCTTCCAGACCACGCAGGGGAATCGACTCTCCTGTCGCGATCAGGAGGGGAGAAGGGGCTCAGAAGAAGCGGTGCCGGGACCCTCGGTGTTCCACTCGAGGGAACCCGGCGTATCGGGGAACTTTTGGGGGTCGCATGAAGGCTGTCAGGTCCCGTTTCGCACTTCAGGGCGGAACAGGGGACTTCCCTTGAGACGCCGTCACGGGCAAGGGCCTCATCTTGCGAAGAGGTGGGAACCACGTTGTTTTTCTCGAGTTGCGGCGGGATTCTCGTGTTACGACAGGGGATTACAGGCTTCCTCTTGTGTCGGCCCTGGGTAGCCCAAACTTCTATTCTAGTGGCGAGGGAAAGGTGGGGGTTGCGCTCGAGTCACTGCAGGGCCAAAGAGACCTCATCTAGGCGTGTGTCCAGGACCTAATGCTCCTCTCCAGGGAAGACAAGGATCTCGGGGTTGCATCCCATGCTCCCCTGGGGAGTCAGGCCTCGCCTCGAGGGGAAGCAAAGACTCCGCTCTCCTCCCGAGTCGCAACGCTGATATCTTGGTGCCCCCTGAGTGGCCTCAAGGGAGTCCAGCCTCCTCTTCACTTTTGAGAGAGGACTCGTGATTGCTCTCCAGGCCAGGCAGGAAAAGAAGGCCCTCACCTCGCGAGGACGGGGGCATCTCAGGGGTTTCCTCGAGCTGCGGCACCCGTGGGGGTTTTCTCCCGAGGCACGACGAGGATCTCAGGGAGCCTCTCGTGCGGCGCCAGGGAAGTCATGTCTCCATGCACGTGGCGAGAAGGAGCGCGTCATTGTTCTCGAGTCATGGGAGGGGACTAGGGCCTAAAGACGCGTTGAAGAAGGACTCTCGATGTCTTTCTCGGGTTGCAGCGGGAAACCCTGTTTCCCCCGACTTCTGCCGGGGACCTGAGGGAACTTCCCAGGGTGCCTCTGAGAGGTGAGGGACGCTGTGGAGTTGGTGGGGCCTCTCGGGACTCCACTGGGTTTGTCGCAATGGAAGAGGGCCTCATCTCGAGTGGAGGCAGGAACCTCAGGCTTCCTCTCCAATTCTGACTCTGATTGTAGTGTCCCTGCAGAGTTGGGACAGGAGAGTCAGGCTATGTCTTTTCTGAGGAATGGAACTCCGCTTGCCTCTCGATTTGTTCATGGGGTTTCAGGCCCCTTGTCAAACTGTGTGTGGAATCTGCAGGTTTTTCCAGACGATGCATGGGGGTGGCAGTGCCCCTTCGTTTTGTGTCTTCATGCACAGGGTTGCCTTCGAAGATGTGTCCGGGCATCGTGTTCTTATGAAGAGCGGCCTGGGAAATCGGGGTCGTTCAGCATTTGGCACCAACCACGTGGCTAGTCTCGAATTTCCTCATGAAACCGGCCTCATCCTGAGGTGTGCCGCGAAGGTCATGAAACCCTTCCAGACAAAGCAGAGGATTCGACCCTCCTGTGGCGATCAGGAGGGGAGAAGTGGCTCAGATGAAGTGCTGCTGGGAACCTCGGTGTTTCCCTCAAGTGAGACAGGTATGTCGGGTAACTTTTGGGGTCGCATAACGCGTTCCAAGTACCGTTTCGCTCTTCCAATTGGAACGTGGGACTTCTCTTGGGGTGCTCCAGCGGGCAAGGGCCTCATCTTGGAATGACTGGGGAACCACTTGGTTTTTCTCTAGTTGCGGTGGGATATTTGAGTTACCACAGGGAATTCATGCTTCCTCTTGTGTTGGCCCACAAAAGTCTTATCTTCCATTCGAGATTCGAGGAAGAGCTGGAGGTGCGCTCTAGTCACTGAAGGCAAAAGAGACCCCACCAAGGCTTGTGTGCAGGACATAATGTTCATGTCAAGGGGCGACAGGAATCTCGGGGTTGCATTCCAGACTCACCCTGGAGTCAGGCCTCGTCTCGAGGGGAAGCAAAGGACTCTGCTCTCCTCTCGAGTCGGACGGGTATGTCTTGGAGCCCACTGAGTGGCTTAAAGGGAGTCAAACCTCCTCTGGTGTTTGGAGGGAGGACACGGGATTGCTCTCCAGGCAATGCAGGAAATGAAGGCCCTCATCTCGCGATGACTGGGGCGTCTCGTAGGTTTTCTCGAGCTGTGGCGCTAGTGTGGGGTTTCTCACGAAGTAAGACTGGGAGCTCAGTGAGCCTCTCATGTGGTGCCAGGGCAGTCAGGTCTCTATGCACGTGGTGAGAGGGAGCCCGTCATTGTTCTCGAGTCATGGTAGGGGAATTGGGCCTGAAAACGTGTTAAAGAAGGACTCTCGAGGTCTTTCTTGGGTTGCAGCAGGAAACCCTGGGTTCCATCGACTTGTGCCAGTGACCTCAGGAAGCTTCTCAGCGTGCCTCTGAGAAGTCAGGGTCACTGTGGAGTTGGGAGGGGCCTCTCGGAACTCCACTGGGTTTGGTGCAATGGAAGAGGGCCTCATGACAAGTTGAGGCAGGAACCACAGGGTTCCTCTCCTGGCTTCGAATGCGCCGGATCTGACTCGGATCGCAGAGTCCCTGCAGAGTTGGGACAGGAGAGTCAGGCCTCGTCTTGTGTGGAGGAATGGAACTCCGCTTGACTCTCGCGTTGTTCATGGGGTGACAGGCCACTTGTCGATTTGTATGTGGAACTTGCGGGTTTTTCTGGACGATGCACTAGGGTGTCACTGCCCCTTCGTGTTGTGCCTTGTTCCACAGGATTGCCTTCGAGTTGGGTTCTGCCATCGGGTTCTTATCAAGAGCGGACCAGGGAATCGGGGTCTTTTGGCATGCCGCACCACCCACGAGGCTATGTCTCGAATTTCCTCGTGAGACTGGCCTCAGCTTGATGTGCGCCAGGAAGGTCGGGAACGCCTTCCAGACAAAGCAGGGGAATCGAACCTCCTGTCGCGATCAAGAGGGGAGAAGAGTCTCAGATGAAGTGGTGCCGGGAACCTCGGTGTTCTCCTCAAGTGAGACTGGTATGTCGGGGAACTTTTGGGGTCGCATCAAGGGTTCCAAGTAACTTTTCGCTCTTCAATACGGAACGTGGGACTTCTCTTGAGACGCTGTAGCGGGCAAGGGCCTCATCTTTCGATGACGGGAGAACCACGTGGTTTTTCTTGAGTTGGGGCGGGATTCTCGAGTTACAACCGGGAATTCAGGCTTCCTCTTCAACTGGCCCAGGGAAGTCCAGTTTTCATTCGAATTGTGGGTTAGAACTGGGGATTATTCTCGAGACACTGCAGGGCCAAATAGACCTCATCTAGGCTTGTGTCCAGGACCTAATGTTCCTCTGCTGGGGCGAAAGCGATCTCAGCATTGCATTCTCGACTCACCCGGGGAGTCAGGCCTCGTCTCGAGGGGAAGCCAAGGACACCGCTCTCCTGTCAAGTCGCGACGGGTATATCTTGGAGCTCACTGTGTGGCCTAAAATGAGTCAAGCCTCCTGTGGAGTTTGGAGAGAGGACTCAGGATTGCTCTCCAGGCCATACAGCAAAAGAAGGCCCTCATCTCGTGAGGACTGGGGCGTCTCGTGGGTATTCTCGAGCTGCGGCTCCAGTGTGGTGTTGCTCACGAGATATAATGGGGAGCTCAGGGAGCCTCTCCTGTGGCGCCAGGGAAGTCAGGTTTCTATGTGCGTGGCTAGGGGGAGCGCGTCATTGCTCTCGAGTCATGGTAGGGGAATCGCACCTCAAGACGCGTTGAAGAAGGACTCTCGAGGTCTTTTACGGGTTGGGGCAGGAAACCCTTGGTTCCCTCGACCTGTGCCGGTGATCTCAGGAAGGTCTAAGGGTGCCTCTGAGAAGTCAGGGATACTGAGCAGTTGGGAGGGGTCTCTCGGGACTCCACTGGGTTCGGTGCAATGGAAGAGGGCCTCATCTCGAGTGGAGGCAGGAAACTCATGTTTCCTCTCCTGACTTCCCCTGGGCCAGATCTGACTCGGATCGCAGTTTCGCTGCAGAGTTCGAACAGGAGAGTCAGGCCTCGTCTTGTGTGGAGGAATGGAACTCTGCTTGCCTCTCCAGTTGTTCATGGGGTGACAGGTCACTTCTCGAGCTGTGTGTGGTACCTGCGGGTTTCTCCGGACGATACCCAGGGGTGTCAGTGCCCCTAAGTGTTGTGCCTTCATCAAAAGGGTTATCTTCAAAGAGGTGTCCGGGCATCAGGATCTTATCAAGAGCGGACCGGGAAATCGGGGTCTTTCGGCATGTGTCACCATCCACGTGGCTATGTCTCGAATATCCTCGTGAAACCGGCCTCATCCTGAGATGCACCGGGAAAGGGGGCAACCCCTTCAAGTCAAAACAGGGGAATCGACCTCCTGTCGCGATCAGGAGGGGAGAAGGGGCCCAGATGTAGTGGTGCCGGGAACCTCGGTGTTCTCCTCGGGTCAGACTGGTGTGTCGAGGAACTTTTGAGGGCTCATCAAGGGTGCCAATACCGTTTCGCACTTCAAGACGGAACGTGGGACTTCTCTTGAGACGCTGTAGGGGGCAAGGGCCTCATCTTGGGATGACGGGGGAACCACGTGGCGCTTCTCGAGTTGTGGCGGGATTCTCGTGTTTCGACGGGGAATACAGTCTTCCTCATGTGTTGGGCCAGGGAAGTCCTATCTTCCATTCGAGTTTAAAGGGAGAGCTGGGGATTGCTCTCGAGTCACTGCAGGGCAAAATAGACCTCATCTAGGCTTGTGTCCAGGACTTAATGCTCGTCCCTAGGGGCGACAGGGATCTTGGGGTTGCATACCAGACTCACCCGGGGAATCAGGCCTCGTCTCGAGGGGAAGCAAAGAACTCCGCTGTCCTTTTGAGTCGCGATGGGTATCTCTTGGAGCCCACTGTTTGCCCTAAAGGGAGTCAAGCCTCCTGTGGTGTTTGGATAGAGGACTCGGGATTCCTCTCCAGGCCATGCAGGAAAAGAAGGCCCTCATCTCTCGATGATGGTGGCGTCTCGTGGGTTTTCTAGACTGCTGCGCTAGTGCCGGGTTTCTGACGAGGTACGAGAGGGAGCTCAGGGAGCCTCTCGTGTGGCGCCAGGGAAGTCAGGTCCCCATGAGATGGCTAGGGGGAGCTCGTCATTGCTCTCGAGTCATGGTAGGGTAATCGGGCCTCAAGACGGGTTGAAGAAGGACTCTCGAGGTCTTTCTCGGGTCACTGCATAAAACCCAGGGTTCCCTTCACTTGTGCCTGCGACCTCAGGGAGCTTCTCAGAGTGCCTCTGAGAAGTCAGGGATACTGTAGAGTTTGGAGGGGCCCCTCGAGACTCCTCTGCATTTGGTGGAATGTAAGAGGGACTCATCTCGAGTTGAAGCAGGAACCTCAGTGTTCCTCTCCATTTCTGACTCAGATCGCAAGGTCCCTGCATGTTGGTACAGGAGAGTCAGGCCTCGTCTTTTCTGGAGGATGGGACTCCTCTTGCCTCTCGAGTTGTTCTCGAGGTGACAGGCCACTTGTCGAGCTGTGTGTGTAACCTGCCCGTTTTTCCGGATGATGCACAGGTGTGTTAGTGCCCCTTCGTGTTGTACCTTCATACTCAAGGCTGCCTTCCAAGTGGTGTCCGAGCATCGGATTCTTATCAAGAGCGGACCGGGAAATTGGAGTCTTTCAGCAAGTGGCACCACCCACAAAGCTACGTATCGAATTTCCCCATGAGACCGGCCTCATCCTGAGTTGTGCAGGGAAGGTCGGGCCCCCTTGCAGACAAAGCAGGGGAATCGACCCACCGGTCACGATCAGGAGGGGAGAAGGGGCTTAAATGAAGTGGTGCCGGGAACCTCGGTGTTCCCCTTGAGTGAGACCGGCGTGTTGGGGGACTTTTGGGGTCGCATCAAGGGTGCCAAGTACCGTTTCGCATTTCAAGACGGAACCTGGGACATCTTTTGAAACGCTGTAGCGGGCAAGGGCCTCATCTTGCGATGACGGGAGAACCACGTGGTTTTGCTCGAGTTGCGGCGGGATTCTCGAGTTATGACCGGGAATTTAGGCTTCCTCTTGTTGGCCTTGAAATCCAATCTTCCATTCGGGTTGCGAGGGGGAGCTGTGGATTGCACTAGAGTCACTGCAGGGCAAAAGAGACCTAATCTAGGCTTGTGTCCGGGATCTAACGTTGCTCTCCAGGGGCGACAGGGATCTCGGGTTTGCATTCCAGACTCATCCGGGGAGTCAGTTCTCACCTCGAGGGTAAGCAAAGAATTCCGCTCTCGTCTCGAGTCGCGATGGGTATCTCTTGGAGCCCACTCTGTGTACTAAAGCGAGTCAAGCCTCCTGTGGAGTTTGGAGAGAGGACTCGGGATTGGACTCCAGGCCATGCAGGAAAAGAAGGCCCTCATCTCGAGATGACGGTGGCGTCTCGTGGGTTTTCTCGAGCTGCTGCACCAGTGTGGGGTGTCTCATGAAGTACCACGGGGATCTCAGGGAGCCTCTTGTGTGGCGCCAGGAAAATCCAGTATTCCATTCGAGTTGCAATTTAGAACTGGGGATTGCTCTCCAGTCACTGCAGGGCAAAATAGACCTCATCTACGCTTGTGTCCAGGACCCAGTGTTCCACTACTGGGCCAACAGGGATCTCAGGGTTGCATTCTCGACTCACCCGGAGAGTCAGGCCTCGTCTTGAGGGGAAAAAAAGGACTCCGCTCTCCTGTCGAGTCGCGACGGGTATCTCTTGGAGCCCACTGCGTGGCGTAAAGGGAGTGAAGCCTCCTATGGAGTTTGGAGAGATGACTCGGGATTGTTTTCCTGGCCATGCAGGAAAAAAGGCCCTCATCTCGCGATGACAGGGGCATCTCGTGGGTTTTCTCCAGCTGCGGCGCCAGTATCAGATTTCTCACGAGGTACAACGGGGAGCTCAGAGAGCCTCTCGTGTGGTGCTAGGGACGTCAGGTCTCCGTGCATGTGGTGAAGGGGAGTGCGTGATTGCTCTCGAGTCATAGTAGGCGAATCGGGCCTCAAGACGCATTGAAGAAGGACTCTCGAGGTCTTTCTCGGGGGGCGGCGGGAAACCCTCGTTTCCCTCGCCTTCTGCCGGGGACCTTAGGGAACTTCCCAGGGTGCCTCTGAGAGGCGAGGGATCCTGTGGAGGTGGCGGGGTCCCTCGGGACTCCGCTGGGTCTGGCGCAACGGAAGAGGGCCTCACCTCGAGGGGAGGCAGGAACCTTAGGCTTCCTCTCCGTTTCGGACTCCGACCGCAGGGTCCCTGCAGAGTTGGGACAGGAGAGTCAGGCCTCGTCTTGTCTGAGGAAGGGAACCCCGCTGGCCTCTCGAGTTGCTCAGGGGGTCTCAGGCCCCTCGTCGAGCTGTGTGTGGAACCCGCGGGTCTTTGCGGACGATGCACGGGGGTGGCAGTGCCCGTTCGTGTTGTGCCTTCACCCACAGGGTTGCCTTCGAAGAGGGGTCCGGGCCGCGGGTCCTTCTCAAGAGCGGACCGGGGAATCGCGGTCGTTCGGCATGTGGCCCCACCCACGTGGCTCGTCTCTAATTTCCTCGTGAGACCGGCCTCATCCTTAGGTGCCCCGGGAAGGCCTGGAACCCCTTCCAGACCACGCAGGGGAATCGACTCTCCTGTCGCGATCAGGAGGGAAGAAGGGGCTCAGAGGAAGCGGTTGCGGGACCCTCGGTGTTCCCCTCGAGGGAACCCGGCGTGTCGGGGAACTTTTGGGGGTCGCATGAAGGCTGGCAGGATCCTTTCCGCCCTTCAGGGCGGAAGAGGGGACTTCCCTTGAGACGCCGTCGCGGGCAAGGGTCTCATCTTGCCAAGAGTTGGGAACCACGTGGTTTTTCTCGAGTTGCGGCGGGATTCTTGAGTTACAATGGGGATCTCAGCCTTCCTCTTGGGTTGGCCCTGGGAAGCCCAATCTTCCCCTCGAGTTGCAAGGGATATCTGGGGGTTGCGCTCGAGTCACTGCAGGGCCGAAGAGACCTCACCTAGGCGTGTGTCCAGGACCTACTATTCCTCTCCAGGGAAAGCAGGCATCTCGGGGTTGCATTCCAGGCTCCCCCGTGGAGTCAGACCTCGTCTCGAGGGGAAGCCAAGGACTCCGCTTTCCTCTCGAGTCGCGACAAGGATCTGTTGGAGCCCCCTGAACGGCCTCAACGGAGTCCATCCTGCTCTTCAGTTTGGAGAGAGGACTCGTGATTGGTCTCCAGGCCATGCAGGAATATAAGGCCCTCATCTCGCGATGACCGGGGTGTCTCATGTGTTTCCTCGAGCTGCCGCGGCAGTGTGGGTTTCCTCGCGAGGTACGATGAGGATCTCAGGGAGCCTCTCGTGCAGTGCCAGGTTAGTCAGGTCTCCATGCGCGTGAAGAGGGGGCGCGTGTCATGGCTCTCGAGTCATGGTAGGGGAATCGCGACTCAACACATTTTGAAGCACTCTCGAGGTCTTTCTCGAGTCATGGCAGAAAACCCAGGGTTCCCTCGACTTGTGCCTGTGACCTCAGGGAGCTTCTCATTGTGCCTCTGAGAACTCAGGGATACTGTGGAGTTGGTAGGGGCCTCTCGGGACTCCACTGGGTGTGGTGCAATGGAAGAGGGCCTCATCTCGAGTGGACGAAGTAACCTCAGGCTTCCTCTCCGTTTCTGACTCGGATCCCATGGTCCCTGCAGAGTAGGGACAAGAGAGTCACACCTAGTCTTCTGTTGAGGAATGGACCTTCGTTTGCCTTTCGAGTTGTTTACAGGGTGACAGGCCACTTGTCGTAATGTCTGTGGGACCTGCGGGTTTTTCCAGACGATGCACGCGGGTGTCAGTGCCCCTTCGTCTTGTGCCTTCATCCACAGGTTTTCCTTCAAAGAGGTGTGCTGGCATCGGGTTCTTTTCAAGAGTGGACCGTGAAATTGGGGTCTTTCGACATGTGGCACCACCCACGAGGCTATGTCTCGAACTTCCTCATGAGGCCGGCCTCATCCTGAGGTGTGCCCGGAAGGTTGGGAACCCCTTGCAGACAGAGAAGGGGAGTCGACCCTCCTGTCGCAATCAGGAGAGGAGAAGGGGTCAGATGAAGTGGTGCCGGGAACCTCGGTGTTCCCCTTGAGTGAGTCTGGTATGTCGCGGAACTTTTGGGGTCGCATCAAAGGTGCCAAGTACCGTTTCGCACTTCAGGATGGAACGTGGGACTTCTCTTGAGATGCTGTAGCGGACAAAGGGCCTCATCTTGCGATGACGAGGGAAGCACGTGGATTTTCTCGAGTTTCGGTGGGATTCTCGAGTTACGACGGGGAATTCAGGCTTCCTCTTGTGTTGGCCCAGGAAGTCTAATCTTCCATTCGAGTTGCCAGGGAGAGCTTTGGATTGGGCTCCATTCACTGAAGGGCAAACTAGACCTCATCTAGGCTTGTATCCAGGACTTAATGTTCCTCTCCATAGGCGACAGGGATTTGGGGTTGCATTCCATACTCACCCGGGGAGTCAGGCCTCATCTCGAGGGGAAGCAAAGGACTCCACTCTCTTCTCGAGCCGCGACAGGTATCTCTTGGAGCCCACTGAGTGGTCTTTGCTCTGTAGGAGAGCTCTAGTGTACATAAGCCTGTACATAAGTGAACACAGACATTCTGTGTGCATGTTGCTGCATACCCAAAATAGGGCCACAAGGAGCCTCATGCTCTCCATGCGGCGCGGAAGCTGTGCAGCCACGCAGCAGCTGAAGAATCCAACCAATTGCTCTTTTCTTACCTCTGACAGAGCTCGCATTGCCGTAGCCCTTGGCAGTTTGGAAACACTGGACCCTAACCCCTCTCAAAGTAGGCCTGGGTTCTAGTTCGAATAGAAAGTCAATAGCGGAGCTGAGGACAGGAACGCGGCAGTCATTTATCACACGCTCCTGCAGCCTGCTACTACAGGGACACTAACGCTAGAAGCTAGGAATGTCTTTGCAAGGTGCGCAAAGGACAAGGGAGAACCTCGACCCTGACTCTAGTATTTCAGCCCCCTGAGCAGATCTGAGGTTCTCCCGCTGTAGAAGCTAACCCATTCCTTTCAAATACAGGCTTCCTAACACAGGGCCAGTTGGCTGCTTGCTCTTCCACGAAGCAGGCTTCCTTAACTTGCAAACTGCGAATTCCGCTTAACAGCCTGGAGGAAAAATCGCTTCTTGGAAGATTTTTTTCAGAGGCTGTATCCCCGGAGCTGGGGCCAAGCTAGGGGACCCATACTGGCAAGGGAAGGCAAAACCACATCCAATGTCTTTGCTCTGGAGGACAGCTTTGGTGAGCCTAAGTCTTTCAGGAATATTTCTGGCTCCAACAGAGTCAAATTCTGTGTGTGAAGCTGCACAGCCAAAATAGGGGAACAGAGAGCCTGATTCTCTCTGTGTAGCTTTGAAGCTGTCATTCAAACAACAGCTTGAGAATCCATACAATGCTCTCCCTTACTGCTAAGAGAATTCTCATTGCTGTCGTCCTTGACAGTTTGTAGAAATCCGCACCCTAACCCTTCTCCAAGTAGGCCTGGGTCCTAGCTCGGAACAACAGGCAACGGTGGAGCTGAGGCCAGTAAGGCACAAGTGAGGTCTCACACACTCTTGCAGCCTGATCGTCCAGGAGCAGTAAGGCCTCTTTTTCCCTGCAGGAGGCTCGCTTGCCTTGCCTCCTGTGAACTGCATTTCCCAGCCTGGGCGCAAAGCTGTTCCTGGAGATTTTTTCTCAGGGGCTGTTTCCCTGGAGCTGGGTCGGACCTCGGGGGCCAAACTCACAGGGGAAGACAAAACCACATGGACAGGTCTATGCTCTGTAGGAGAGCTCTAGTGAACCTCATCTCTCAGGAACATTCTTGGCTTCTACAGAGACACCTCTGTGCATGAAGCTACACACCCAACATAGTGGCAAAGGGAGTCTGATTCTCTCCGTGGGTGCTGATGCTTTGTGGCAAAGCACCTGCTAAGAATCCATCCGCATAGGCTTCCCTCACCTTGACAGAGGTCTCATTGCTGTAGTCCTTGGCAGTTTGGAAAGAAGCAGACCCTTACCCTTCACCAAGTAGGCCCTTGTCCTTGTTTGAATGGAAAGGCAGTAGCTGAGCTGAGGCCAGTAAGGCGCCAGTCAAGTCTGACATATTCCCGATGCCTGCTCCTTCATGGAAAATAACGTTAGAATCTGGGAATGTCTTTTCAAGGCTGGCAAAGGGCAGTCAGGAACCTCGACCCTGCCTCTGGAATTTCTATCTTCTCAGCACATCCGGAGGTCTCGGTCAGGAGAAACTAACCCATTCCTTGCAAATATAGGCTTCCAAACACAGGCCGGTTGGCTGTCTCTTCTTGCCGAAGGAAGCTTGCTTATCCCACCTCCTGCGAACTCCGCTTCCCAGCCTGGGGGATAAGAGGTTCTTGGAGATCTTTTCTCAGAGGCTGTTTCCACGGAGCAGGGGCCGATCCCGGAGACCCACACGCACAGGGGAAGGGAAAACCGCATGGATAAGTCTTTGCTCTCTAGGAGTGCTCTAGTGAACCTCTCTCTATGGGGAATGTTCTTGGCTCCAACGGGGACATCTCTGTGTGGGAAGCTGCATAGCCAACATAGAGACACAGAGACCTGATTCTCTCTGTGCAGCTTTGACGCTGTCGTTCAAACAACAAATTGAGAATCCACACAATGCTCTCCCTTACCACTGAGAGAGTTATCATTGCTGTAGCCCTTCCCAGTTTCTGGAAATCGGCACACAAACACTTCTCCAAGTAGGCCTGGGTTCAAGTTCAGATGAACATGCAATAGCGGAGCTGAGGCCAGTAAGGCACCAGTCAGGTGTCACACACTCTGGCAGCCTGCTCCTCCAGGGACAGTAAGGCCTCTATTTCCCTTCAGGAGGCTCGCTTGCCTTACTTCCTGTGAACAGCGTTTCCCAGCCTGGGCGGAAAGCAGTTCCTGGAGATCTTTTCTCAGGGGCTGTTTCCCCGGAGTTGGGGCGGACCTCGGGGACCCAACTCACAGGGGAAGGCAAAACCAAATGGACAGGTCTATGCTCTGTAGGAGATCTCTAGTGAACTGCCGGGGTCCAGCCCCAGCTGATCCAGGGTATTCGAAGCAGAGACGGCGTAGGCGAGGGTCAGGGAACAACTGCTTAATTAAACGTTAATTAAGGATATAAAGAGTAATAAAATGAGGATAGCTCAGTAGGAAAATTCAGTGGAGAAAAGAGGCTGAGTAGCTTGGTTTACGCGGGGGACCAATAAAACTTCAAGACAAGAAGCTTGCACCACTTACGTAGGCCGCAGGCGTCCTTCCGTTCTCCCGAAGGAGAGGAGACACTGAGGCCTCCCCGGTCGGATCTTAGAAGCCCAGGCAAAATTAGTAAGCTTGGTGGGTTCCGCGCTCCAGATGGAGACTCAACCAGAGTGAGAGAGAGAGAGAGAGACATGGGGAGACCAGTATTTCGAGAAACTGATCCCAATTCTTTATTTTCCATGGTCTACTTTTATACACTGAGATGTTATGCAAAAGTCACGTGGGGTCAGCAGTCCTGACTTTTATCAAAGTCAGGTGCTTCATACAAAAGTATACAGAGGTCTTAGGGGTGTTACATCATCTTCTGGCCGGGGGGCCTGCTGACAATTTACGACCCTCTCCTTGTGACAGCGGCCAGTCAACCAGGACACTTATTTCTCCAGGGGTGATTATTCTTAAAACAGACGCCACCCAAATAAAGTTACATTCCTATAGGGTGAGGGTGTAGTGGGTTTTAGTTAAGGAAAGAATTTACTTAGCCTAAGGTCTAACGTGATTTATATCAAAGGTTAATACTTATTTCTTCTATATATTCATTAATGTGTATAAGGGCAGGGGATGTGGAGACTTAGCAGTAAACATCAGCTCAACAAATGAAAAACCCTTCACCAATATGATTTCTAATCAGCCCATTATACTTATACTAATAATTTTCTAACTTTTCTAAGGAACCTGTTTTTAGAAGGTTTAAAGCATCTCGTGCCTCTCATGGTTGGGAGGCTGTGAGCAATCACATGTGGCCGGACAAGCCTGTCAGGCAGGCTAGAGAACCTTCAGAGGAGTTTGTAGGTTAAAACACTCTTGTCACACCCAGGGGTTTTTATCAACTGGAGCTCTAGGTTAACTCCTTCTCCGAAAGAGGTGGTGGGGGACAGCCCCCCGTAAAGTCAGAGGTGTAGGTGAGAGCACAAAATAGTAAGGTAGGCAGGCTCTGGTGATGGGGGTAGATGCTTGAGGATTTCCAGGGGGACTCCTGAGGCTCGATCCCGCCTTTGCGTATGTCGAGCCTCCTTCCTCATGACCTTTGCCATGGGCGGAGTGCCTCACTCTGGCCCCCAACAGTGAACCTCCTCTCTCAGGAACATTCTTGGCTCCTATCGAGACACCTCTGTGTGTGTAGCTACACACACAACATAGGGGCAAAGGGAGCCAGATTCTTTCCGTGGGGTGCTGATGCTTTGTGGCAAAGCACCTGCTTGAGAATCCATCAGCTTACGCTTCCCTCGCCTTGACAGGGGTCTCATTGCTGTAGCCCTTGGCAGTTTGGAAAGAAGAGGACCCTTACCTTTCATAAAGTGGGCCCTTGTCCTAGTTTGAAAGGAAAGGCAAGAGCTGAGCTGAGGCCAATAAGGCGCCAGTCAAGTCTGACATATTCCCGAAGCCTGCTCCTTCATGGAAAATAACGCTGGAATCTAGGAATGTCTCTGCAAGGCTGGCAAAGGGCAGTCAGGAGCCTGCACCCTGCCTCTGGAATTACCGATTTCTGAGCAGATCTGGAGGTCTCCTTTAGGAGAATCTAACTCATTCCTTCCATATTGAGACTTCCAAAAACAGGCCGGTCGGCTGCCTCTTCGTGCCCGAAGGAGGCTTGCTTTTCCTGCCTCCTATGAACCCAGCTTCCCAGGCTCTGGGAAAAGGGGATCTTGAAGATCTTTTCTCAGGGGTTGTTTCCACGGAGCTGGGGCTAAGCCTGGAGACCCAAACTATCAGGGGAAGAAAAACCACATGTACAAGTCTTTGCTCTCTAGGAGAGCTCTAGTAAACTTCACTCTGTCACGAGCATTCTTGATTCATATGGAGACACCCCTGTGTGCGAAGCTGCGTACCCAACATAGGGGCACAGAGAGCCTGATTCTCTCTGTGTAGCTTTAAAGATGTCGTTCAAAAAACACCTTGAAAATCCATACAATGCTCTTCCTTACCCGTGACAGAGTTCTCATTGCTGTAGCCCTTGGCAGTTTTTAGAAATCCGCACCCAAACCCTTCTCCAAGTAGTCCTGGGTCCTAGTTCGGAGGAACATGCAATGGCGGAGCCGAGGCCAGTAAGGCACCAGTCAGGTCTCACACACTCTGCAGCCTGATCGTCCAGGGACAGTAAGCCCTCTTTTTCCCTGCAGGAGGCTCACTTGACTTCCCTCCTGTGAGCTGCATTTCCCAGCCTGGGGGAAAAGAGGTCCCTGGAGATCTTTTCTCAGGGGCTCCTTCCCCGGAGCTGGGGAGGACCTCGAGGACCCAACTCACAGGGGAAGGCAAAAGCACATGGACAGGTCTATGCTCTGTAGGAGAGCTCTAGTGAACCTCATCTCTCAGGAACATTCTGGCCTCCTATAGAGACACCTCTGTATGTGAAGCTACACACCCAACATAGGGGCAAATGGAGCCTGATTCTCCCCGTGGGGTGCTGATGCTTTGTGGCAAAGCACCTGCTTGATGATCCATCCACTTAGGCTTCCCTCGCCTTGACAGAGGTCCCATTGCTGTAGCCCTTGGCAGTTTGGAAAGAAGAAGACCCTTACCCTTCATAAAGTAGGCCTTTGTCCTAGTTTGAATGGAAAGGTAATAGCTGAGCTGAGGCCAATAAGGTGCCTGCCAAGTCTGACATACTCCCGTAGCCTTCACCTTCATGGAAAATAACTCTAGAATCTGGGAATGTCTTTGCAAGGCTGGCAAAGGGCAGTCAGGAACCAGCACCCTGCCTCTGGAATTACCGACTTCTGAGCAGATCTGGAGGTCTCCTTTAGGAGAAGCTAACCCATTCTTTCCAAATAGAGGCTTCCAAACAGGCCAGTTGGCTGCCTTTTCGCGCCCGAAGGAGGCCTGCTTTTCTCGCATCCTATGAAGCCCTGTTCCCAGCCTCTGGGAAAAGCGGATTTTGAAGATATTTTCTCAGGGGTTGTTTCCATGGAGCTGGGGCCGAGACCAGAGACCCAATCGCACAGGGGAAGGAAAACCACATGGACAAGTCTTTGCTCTCCAGGAGACCTCTAAGTGAAACGTACTGTGTCAGGAACGTTCTTGACTCCTATGGAGACACCCCTGTGTGTGAAGCTGTGTACCCAACAAGGGGGCACACAGGGCCTGATTCTCTCTTTGCAGCTTTGAAGCTGTCATTCAAACAACAGCTTGAGAATCCATAGAATGCTCTCCCTTACCTCTGAGAGACTTCTCATTGCTGTAGCCTTTGGCAGTTTTTACAAATCCGCACCCAAACCCTTCTCCAAGTAGGCCTGGGTCCTGGTTTGGATGGCCATGCAATGGCGGAGCTGAGGTCAGTAAGGCACCAGTCAGGTGTCACACACTCTGGCAGCCTGCTCCTCCAGGGACAGTAAGGCCTATTTTTCCCTGCGGGAGGCTCGCTTGCCTTGCCTCCTGTGAACTGCGTTTCCCAGCCTGGGCAAAAAGCGGTTCCTGGAGATCTTTTCTCAGGGGCTCTATCCCCAGAGCTGGGGTGGACCTCGGGGACCCATCTCACAGGGGAAGGAAAAACCACATGGACAGGTCTATGCTCTGTAGTAGACGTTAGTGTGTCTCATCTCTTAGGAACATTCTTGGCTCGTACAGAGACACCTCTGTGTGTAAAGCTACACACCGAACATAGGGGCACAGGGAGCCTGATTCTCTCCGTGGGGTGCTGATGCTTTGTGGCAAAGCACCTGTTTGAGAATCCATCCGCTTACGCTTCCCTCGCCTTGACAGAGGTCTCATTGCTGTGTCTCTTGGCAGTTGGGAAAGAGGTAGACCCTTACCCTTCACCAAGTAGGCCCTGATCCTAGTTTGAAAGGAAAGGCAATAGCTGAGCTGAGGCCAGTAAGGCACCCGTCAACTCTGACATATTCCCGATGCCTGCTCCTTCATGGAAAATATTGCTAGAATCTAGGAATGTCTTTTCAAGGCTGGCAAAGGGCAGTCAGGAACCTCGACCCTGCCTCTGGAATTTCTATCTTCTGAGCAGATCTGGAGGTCTCCTTCTGGAGAAGCTAACCCATTCCTTGCAAATAGAGGCTTCCAAACACAGGCCGGTTGGCTGCCTCTTCTTGCCTGAAGGAGGCTTGCTTTTCCTGCCTCCTATGATCCCTGGTTCCCAGCATGGGGGAAAAGCAGATCTTGGAGATCTTTGCTCAGGTGTTGTTTCCACGGAGCTGGGGTTGTGCCCAGAGACCCACACATACAGGGGAAGGCAAAACCACATGAACAAGTCTTTGCTCTATAAGAGAGCTCTAGTGAACCTCAGTCTTTGACGAACGTTCTTGGCTCCTATGCAGACACCTCTGTGTGTGAAACTGCGTACCCAACATGGCGGCAGAGAGCCTGATTCTCTCTGTGCAGGTTTAATGCTGTCGTTCAGAAAACAGCTTGAGAATCCATACAATTCTCGCCCTTACCTCTGAGAGAGTTCTCATTGCAGTAGCCCTTGGCAGTTTGTAGAAATCTGCACCTAAACCCTTCTCCAAGTAGGCCTGAGTCCCAGTTCGGAGGAACAAGCAATGGCGGAGCTAAGACCATTATGGCACCAGTCAGTTTTCACACACTCTGGCAGCCTGCTCCTCCAGGGACAGTAAGGCTTCTTTTTCTCTGCAGGAGGCTCACTTGCCTTACTTCCTGTGAACAGCTTTTCCCAGCCTGGGCGAAAAGCGGTTCCTGGAGATCTTTTCTCAGAGGCTGTTTTCTCGGAGCTGGGGTGGACCTCGGGCACCCAACTCACAGGGGAAGGCGAAACCACATGTACAGGTGAGCACTCTGTAGGAGAGCTCTTGTGAGCCTCATCTCTCAGGAACATTCTTGGCTCCTGTAGAGACACCACTGTGTGTGAATCTACACACCCCACATAGGGGCAAAGGGAGCCTGATTCTCTCCGTGGGGTGCTGATGCTTGGTGGCAAAGAACCTTCCTGATAATCCATCCGCTTATGCTTCCCTCGCATTTACGGAGGTCTCATTGCTGTAGCCCTCGGCAGTTTGGAAAGAAGAAGACCCTTACCCTTCATAAAGTAGGGCCTTGTCCTACTTTGAATGGAAAGGCAATAGCTGAGCTGAGGCCAATAAGGCGCCAGTCAAGTCCGACATATTCCCAAAGCCTGCTTCTTCAGGAAGATAACTGTAGAATCTAGGAATGTCTTTGCAAGGCTGGCAAAGGGCAGTCAGGAGCCTGCACACTGCCTCTGGAATTACCGACTTCTGAACAGATCTGGAGGTCTCCCTTAGGGGAAGCTAACCCATTCTTCCAAATAGAGGCTTCCAAACGCAGGCCGCTTGGCTGCCTCTTGCTCTCTGAAGGAGGCCTGCTTTTCCCGCCTCCTATGAACCCCACATCCCAGCCTCTGGGAAAAGCGGATCTTGAAGATCTTTTCTCAGGGGTTGTTTCCACGGAGCTGGGGCCGAGCCTGGAGCCCCAAACGCACAGGGGAAGAAAAACCACATGGACAAGTCTTTGCTCTCTAGGAGAGCTCTAGTGAACCTCACTCTGTCAGGAACGTTCTTGTTTCCTATGGAGACACCCCTGTCTGTGAAGCTGTGTACCGAACATGGAGACACAGAGTCTGATTCTCTCTGTGCAGCTTTGAAGCTGTCGTTCAAACAACAGCTTGAAAATCCATACAATGCTCTTCCTTACCCGTGACACAGTTCTCATTGCTATACCCCTTGGCAGTATTTAGAAATCCATACCCGAACCCTTCTCCTAGTAGGCCTGGGTCCTAGTTCGGAGGAACATGCAATGGCGGAGCTGAGGCCAGTAAGGCACCAGTCAGGTCTCACACACTCTGGCAGCCTGATCGTCCAGGGACACTAAGGCCTGTTGTGCCTTGCAGGAGGCTCGCTTGTGTTACCTCCTGTGAACTGCGTTTGCCAGCCTGGGGGAATAGCGTTCCCTGGAGATCTTTTCTCAGGGGCTCCTTCCCCTGAGCTGGGGCGGACCTCAGGGACCCAACTCACAGGGCAAGGCAAAACCATATGGACAGGTCTATGCTCTGTAGCAGACTTCTAGTGAACCTCATCTCTCAGGAACATTCTTGGCTCCTATAGAGACACTTCTGTGTGTGAAGCTGCGTACCTAACATAGGGGCACAGAGAGCGTGATTTTCTCAGTTCATTTTGACCCTGTCGTTCAGAAAACAGCTTGAGAATCCATAAAATGCTCTCCCTGACCGCTGAGAGAATTCTCACTGCTGTAGCCCTTGGCACTTTGTAGAAATCCGCACCCAAACGCTTCTCCAAATAGGCCTGGGTCCTAGTTCGGAGGAACAGGCAATGGTGGAACTGAGGCCAGCAAGGCAACAGTCAGGTTTCACACACTCTGGCAGCCTGCTCCTCCAGGGACAGTAAGGCCTCTTTTTCTCTGCAGAGATTCGCTTGCCTTACTTCCTGTGAACAGCGTTTCCCAGCCTCAGCGAAGCCGTTCCTGGAGATCTTTTCTCAGGGACAGTTTCCCCGGAGGTGTGGTCGACCTCGGGGACCCAACTCACAGGGGAAGGAAAAACCACATGGACAGGTCTATGCTCTGTAGGAGAGGTTTAGTGAACCTAATCTCTCAGGAACATTCTTGGCTCCTATAGAGACAACTCTGTGTGTGAAGCTACACTCCCAACATTGGGGAACAGGGATCTTGGTTCTCTCCGTGGGGTGCTGATGCTTTGTAGCAAAGCACCTGCTTGAGAATCCGTCCTCTTAGGCTTCCCTCGCCTTGACAGAAGTCTCATTGCTGTAGCCCTTGGCAGTTTCAAAGAAGAAGACCCTTACACTTCATAAACTAGGCCCTTGTCCTAGTTTGAATGGAAAGGCAATAGCTGAGCTGAGGCCAATAAGGAGCCAGTCCCCTGTGACACATTCCCGAAGCCTGCTCCTTCATGGAATATAACTCTAGAATCTTGGAATGTCTTTGCAAGGCTGGCAAAGGGCAGTCAGATACCAGCACCCTGCCTCTGGAATTACCGACTTCTGAGCAGATCTGGAGGTCTCCTTTAGGAGAAGCTAACCCATTCCTTCCAAACAGAGGCTTCAAAACACAGGCAGGTTGGCGGCCTTTCGTGCCCGAAGGAGGATTGCTTTTCTCTCCTCCTATGAACTCCAGTTCCCAGCCTCTGGGAAAAGCGTATCTTGAAGATATTTTCTCAGGGGTTCTTTCCACGGAGCTGGGGCCGAGCCCGGGGCCCAAAGGCACAGGGGAAGGCAAGACCACATGGACAGGTCTATGCTCTGTAGCAGACCTCTAGTGAACCTCATCTCTCAGGAGCATTCTTGGCTCCTATAGAGACACCTCTGTGTGTGAAGCTGCGTACCTAACATAGGGGCACAGAGAGCCTGATTCTCTCTGTTCATTTTGACGCTGTCATTCAGAAAACAGCTTGAGAATCCATAAAATGCTCTCCCTTACCACTGAGAGAATTCTCACTGCTGTAGCCCTTGGCACTTTGTAGAAATCTGCACCCAAACGCTTTTCCAAGTAGGCCTGGGTGCTAGCTCGGATGAACAGGCAATGGCGGAGCTGAGGCCAGTAAGGCAACAGTCAGGTTTCACACACTCTGGCAGCCTGCTCCTCCAGGGACTGTAAGGCCTCTTTTACTCTGCAGGAGATTCGCTTGCCTTACTTCCTGTGAACAGCATTTCCCAGCCTCGGCGAAGCGGTTCCTGGAGATCTTTTCTCAGGGACAGTTTCCCCGGAGGTGTGGCGGACCTCGAGGACCCAACTCACAGGGGAAGGCAAAACCACATGGACAGGTCTATGCTCTGTAGGAGAGGTTTAGTGAACCTAATCTCTCAGGAACATTCTTGGCTCCTATAGAGACAACTCTGTGTGTGAAGCTACACTCCCAACATTGGTGCACAGGGAGCTTGATTCTCTCCGTGGGGTGCTGATGCTTTATGGCAAAGCACCTGCTTGAGAATCCATCCTCTTAGGCTTCCCTCACCTTGACAGAGGTCTCATTGCTGTAGCCCTTGGCAGTTTGCAAAGAAGAAGACCCTTACCCTTCATAAAGTAGGGCCTTGTCCTAGTTTGAATGGAAAGGCAATAGCTGAGCTGAGGTCAATAAGGAGCCAGTCCCGTCTGACACATTCCCGAAGCCTGCTCCTTCATGGAAAATAACTCTAGAATCTAGGAATATCTTTGCAAGGCTAGCAAAGGGCACTCAGGAACCAGTACCCTGCCTCTGGAATTACCGACTTCTGAGCAGATCTGGAGGTCTCCTTTAGGAGAAGCTAACCCATTCCTTCCAAATAGAGGCTTCAAAACACAGGCAGGTGGGCTGCATTTTTGTTCCCGATGGAGGCGTGCTTTTCTCTCCTCCTACGAACCCCGGTTCCCAGACACTGGGAAATGTGGATCTTGAAGATATTTTCTCAGGGGTTGTTTCCACGGAGCTGGGGCCGAGCCTGGAGACCCAAAGGCACAGGGGAAGGCAAGACCACATTGACAAGCCTTTGCTCTTTAGTATAGCTCTAATGAACCTCACCCTGTCAGGATCTTTCTTGATTCCTACGGAGACACACCTGTGTGTGAAGCTGCGGCTACAGAGAGCCTGATTCCCTCCGTTTACCGCTGAGTCTGCATTGCCAAGCAACAGCTTGGGAACGCAGCCTGGGGCGCTTCCCTTCCCTCTGACAGAGCTCTCCTTGCGGTAGGCCTTGGTAGTTTGCATACAATGGGGCCCTAAGCCCTCTGCAAGTTGGCCTGGCTCCTAGGTCCAAAGGGCAGGCCAGAGCGGAGCTGAGGCTGTCAGGCTCCAGACACATCTCCCATACTCCTACATCCTGCTCCTACCCGGGCGTGAACGCTAGAAGCTGGGAAGGTACCTGGACCGTGCAGGGGCGGGGCGAACGCGGGCGGCGTGGGGCGGGGGTCGGCTTCTGGCGGGGGTGGGGGCGGGCTTCCCAGTTGTGCTCTCAGAGGTGGACACTGAGGCTGCAAACGCGCCGGGAGCGCACCCGGGACTGGGTAAACCCGGGCTGCGGGGGTCGAGATTCAGATGGCTTTGGGTGGGGGTCGGTCCCAGTTGTGCTCCAGGGGTCGCCACTGCGGCTGGGAACGCGCAGGGAGCGCGGCAGGGGCGGGGCTAACCCTGGCGGAGCGGGGCGGGGTCGGCTCACGGGGGGGATGGGGAGGGGTTCCCAGTTGTGCTCTCGGGGGTTGCAACTGCGGCTGGGAATGCCCATTTCGTCCACTCCTGGGTCCCCAAGGATCGCCATCCCGTGGGTGCAGCGGAGGGCTGCGGACCACAGGTAAGGGAACTGGGACTGCGTGGAGCAGGGAACCAAGTATTCTGCCGTCTGTTGGCACATTCTCGGAGCTCCCCAACCTGGCGGTCGCAGAAAGGCCTTGCCTTTGGGGTCAAGGCCTTTACCGCTCCACCCCTCTGCTGAAAAATCTCAGAGTCTGCGCGGTTTTTCCAAGCAGCCTAGTGTCCGCTGGAAGTCCAAGGGACAGAACACTGAACTCTGGCCGGCTGGCCCAGCCCTGCTTCTGGCACTTTGTAAGCCAGCGGGCCCTTGAGCACCTGCTGGGATGGGAAAGGGAAGGGTCCATGGATTGCACCCTAGAAACTTAGTAGGGTGCATGGATTTCAAACCCTGATGGCCGCCCAGGCAGCAAAGAAGGGGGGAGGGCACCTTGCTGCCCTTTCATGGCAGAATCTGTGGTTGTCCAGCTGTGTGGGCCTTTTCATGAGGACCCTGTGCAATAAAAGTTTGGTGTTTTGGAACTGAATAATTAGAACGTGTAAAAGCTTTAAATTATGTGGTGGTGTAATTAAAAAACAAAACAAAACAAAACCAAGCTCCAAGTGTTTTGCAAATGGAGGTTTAAATATTGAAGGACTGTATTCCTTGCACTGTGGCATTCTATCAAGAAGTGTGCAGGATTTTTTTTTTTTAAGAAAAGTGTTCGAAGTGAGGGAAACAGGAAACCCAGAGGTGCCCCTGTATTTTGGGAAAGGCCTTAGGAGGTCACTTGGAAATGCTGCTGGCTGTGCGGGAGGGGGGCAGATGGGCTGTGCAGGCTTGTCCTTTGCATGGATGTTCTTGTGTGTGGAAACCCAGCTCGGAGCCATCTCCTGATGTGTAAGAATTTCGCAGACAAACCTTGAGCTAAGCAATGCATTTTTTCCTAAGAAAATGTTTGTCTTAAGCGATGTAAATATCCTATGTATTTCCGCTAGACTCTGGCTTCAGGTCGGTTCCCCCAAAAGGCTCAGAAGCGATTTGAACAAAACAGCATGTTTTCCTCGTACCTTGTTCTCCTTATCTATGTTAAGGAAATGATATATTTGCCTGCAATACTGCCTTTCTTCAAGATTCATGTCAATCAAGTTTTGGCCCGGGATGACTCACCTGCTGCCAATATTATCTCAATGCATGTCGTGGGGGAGGGGCCTGGTGCCATTCCCTGAAACAGTGCCTTTCTTTCCTTAGCTGACTGCTAGTGCCTGTAGAATATCTGGCTAAAGACCAGCAGGGGGTACTCTTACTACCCACCCCCCACCCCGCCTCGAGTCTAAGTCAGCAGCTTTCTCTATCTCTTTAGTACTTTAATAACACTTGATGACACAAAAGCTCTGAGCGATCAAATCATATCAAATCTTCATTTCAGATTGAAGATGCATTCCATGGTATTGCCATCTTAAGTCTTTCCATCGTTATGGAATATCTGTCCATGTATTCAGGATAGTTTTCAGCCAGGGTGTATAATTTCCAGTGTGCCAGTCTTGTCATCCTCGTTACATCCATGGCAAAGTGTTTTATTCATGTTGATATTATTGAAAGGGAATTTTTTAAAATTCCTTTTCAGATTATTATCTGCTAATATATACAGATAAAACTGTGTAATCATTCATTTTTATCAGTTTGGACAGCTTGATAGTTGTCTTTAATTTCTTTACTTTCTGACACTTTAAGATTATCCTGGGACACATATGTAATGCCTCACCCCTAAATTCAGACATGTGTTCAAAGAACTTCTGTCCTTTTATTTATTTATTTATTCTTTAACATTGAAATCGTTTTGACTATGCTGGGTGTTTGTTGCTAGATGGAAGTAGCTAGGACCTCTGGACTGCAGTCTCTCATCTCTTGCTGACCTCTTGTTGACCTCTGCAGAATCCTGGTAGGTGGGAGCTTGTTAGTTCCTTGTTCCTTATCAGAACCTCCTGTGGTAAGTGTTTTTCTCTTCTCTGTTGCCTGGTAAGGGTGGGTGGTCATGGGCATCCCAAAGTTGGCTAGAAGTCAATTATTTAGGCAGACTTGTGCACAGATATGGGAGAAGGCAATGGCACCCCACTCCTGGAAAATCCCAAGGATGGAGGAGCCTGGTAGGCTGCAGTCCATGGGGTGGCTAAGAGTCGGACACCACTGAGTGACTTCATTTTCACTTTTCACTTTCATGCATAGGAGGAGGAAATGGCAACCCACTCCAGTGTTCTTGCCTAGAGAACCCCAGAGACTGCGGGGCCTGGTGGGCTGCCATCTATGGCGTGGCACAGGGTCGGCCTCAACTGAACCACTTAGCAGCTGCAGCAGCAGCAGCAGCAGTGCATAGATATCAAAGGGGATGAGAACAGTCAGGTAGGATCACATATGTCATCGTGAAACAATACTTCTCCTCTTAGCCAAAGCTAACGAAAGATTTCTGTTCTAGGTCAACCTAGAAGAGATCACTTAAGAGGTAAAGAAACTTAAACTCCATTAGCAAAGGCAGTTCAACATCTCAAGAAAACTTGTGCTAGGCACAAAACTCTTTTCTGGGGGCCTACTTTCCCTACAACCTCCTTATCCCATTCTGTACCCATTCCTTTGCTTCTCCCGTCCTGAAAATGCCACCTGTAAGACAGAACTACTTCGTTTTCCTTCTTAAAGTGTGATTGCATTCCATACATTCTTGTAATAACAAGTCATACATTTCCCTTCAGCAACCAAGAACTGACTCTTATATTGGCATTTGATAGATTGGTGAGCATACCTATCAGTGATAATAGCGCCCACCCCGCTTCCTGCAAGAACAGAACAAAACAAAACAAAACAAAAAAATTGCTTTCTTACATTTAATATGTTCAGATGGTGCCAGTCACTATTCATGCAGAGTCAAAAATCTCTTTTGTTTCTGTGTAAAAGGGAGGTCCTTTCAAGTCGTGAATGTTTAAGAAGTTTCATTTATTTGGAAGTGACCTAGCTATTCAATACACTGTCGTCACTTAGTTTAGCACCAGGATAGAAACTCAGGTAACCAAAACACCTGGAGGAACGATTGTAAGTTCAGTTCAGTTCAGTTGCTCAGTCGAGTCTGACTCTTTGTGACCCCGTGTCCTGCAGGACGCCAGGCTTCCGTGTCCATCACCAACTCCAGGGGCTTGCTCAAACTCATGTCCATCGAGTCAGTGATGCCATCCAACCATCTTATCCTCTGTCATCCCCTTCTCCTCTGCCTTCAATCAAGACTATGAGAGGCAGATATTTTAGAGTATAATTATTGTTAAGAGTTTATCTAAAAGCTCATATCACATTTACATATTTTACATTGGTTGTTGCTGTTTCCAGGTACTTTCTTGCTGACAAGCTTGTGACACATATAACAATAGAGCAATTTTTACCTCAGAAGAAACCTAGGCACTATGAACATGTTGTGCTTAATGTTGTTGACTCTTAGACATGTCTATAGTGGAGGAGCAAAACCAAAAATACTAGATATTTAATATTGACTAGTTCCCAGTTCACGGGACTCTGACATTCATTTAGGTCAATGTTTTCTTGTATTTCCAGCAGTTTGATTTGGAAGGGCTGACTTGTCTTGAGACCATTGAAATCAGAACTCAGAACTTGAGCAATATTATCAAAAAACACAAGGCTCACACTGACATATACCTTAATCCAGACAGACAGACAAGACATCTTCCAGTTTTCCGCCTGAGATTTAAAATATTTCTTTGAGCCGTTTTCCTGGGAAGTGGGGGGGGGGGGGAGTGGGGGTGGCAGCGAGGCAGGCTTGGGTAACAAGCTAATTGTTGGTCATTGCATATGAAAAGAACCAGCTTTCCGGGTTCCAAGGAAAAAAGCTTCCTTGGTACCCAATTTTGTTTGGATCTATAGACTCTCATGGCCCTCCTAGGTCAGGACATCTTTCCTTTCTGTAGTCCTCGTTTGAACCCTAAATCATAGACAGCTTGGATTGTCTCTGTGGGGTGTATGTATTGTCCTCGTGTTTGACCTGGCGGCAGTAGCGAGGTCCGAGAGCCTCTCCTGGAACCGGGCGTGGGGACAGGGCTCACCGGGAGCCCCTGGTGGAAGTGGGCAATGCGCCGGGAGCGCGCCAGGGGCGGGGCGATCCCAGGCGGCGCGGGTCGGGGTTCCGGTCGGGAGGGGGTGGGGGGTGGTAACAGTTGTGCTCTCGGGGGTCCCCACTGCAGCTGGAAACGCGCTGGGAGTGCGGCAGGGGCGGGGTGAACCCTGGTGGCGCGGGGCGGGGTTTGGCTCCTGGCGGGGGTGGGGGAGGGCTTCCCAGTTGTGCTCTCGGTGGTGGCCACTGAGGCTGGAAACGCGCCGGGAGCGCACCCGGGGCGGGGTAAACCTGGGCTGCGCGGGTCGAGATTTAGATGGCTGTGGGTGGGGGTTCGGTCCCAGTTGTGCTCTCCGGGGTCGCCACTGCGGCTAGGAACGCCCATTTCCTATGCTAATGTGTCCCCAAGGATCCACATCTAGTGGGTGCAGCGGAGGGCTGCGGGCCACAGGTCAGAGAACTGGGACTGCTTGGAGCAGGGAACCACGTATTCCGCCCTCTGTTGGCACATTCTCGGAGCTCCCCAACCTGGCGGTTGCAGAAAGGCCTCGCCCTTGGTGTCAAGGCCTTTACCGCTCCACCCCTTTGCTGAAAAATCTCAGTCTGCACGGTTTTCCCAAGCAGCCTAGTGTCCCCTGGAAGTCCAAGGGACAGAACCCTGAACTCTGGCCGGCTGGCCCAGCCCTGCTTCTGGCACTTTGTAGGCCAGCGGGCCCTGGAGCACCTGCTAGGATGAGAAAGGGAAGGGTCCGCGAATTGCACCCTAGAAAGTTAGTAGGGTGCATGGATTTCAAACCCTGGTGGCCGCCCAGGCAGCAAAGAAGTGGGGAGGGCACCTTGCTGCCCTTTCATGGCAGAATCTGTGGCTGTCCTGATGCATGGGCCTTTTCATGGGGACCTTGTGCAATAAAAGTTTGGTGTTTTGGTACTGAATAATTAGAAATTGTAAAAAGTTTAAATTATGTGGTGGTGTAATTAAAAAACAAAACAAAACAAAACCAAGCCCCAAGTGTTTGGCACAGGGAGGTTTAAGTATTGAAGGCCTGTTTTCCTTGCACTGTGGTATTCTATTAAGAAGTGTGCAGGATTTTTTTTTTTTTAAGAAAAGTGTTCGAAGAGCTTGAAACAGGAAACCCAGAGGTGCCCCTGTATTTTGGGGAAGGCCTTAGGAGGTCACTTGGAAATGCTGCTGGCTGTGGGGGAGGGGGGCAGATGGGCTGTGCAGGCTTGTCCTTTGCATTCATGTTCTTGTGTGTAGAAACCCAGCTCGGAGCCATCTCCTGATGTGTAAGAATTTCGCAGACAAACCTTGAGCTAAGCAATGCATTTGTTCCTGAGGAAATGTTTGTCTTAAGCGATGTAAATATGCTATGTATATCTGCTGGACTCTGGCTTCAGGTCGGTTCCCCCAATAGGCTCAGAAGCGACTTGAACAAAACAGTATGTTTTCCTCGTACCTTGTTCTCCTAATCTATGTTAAGGAAATGATATATTTGCCTGGAATACTGCCTTTCTTCAAGATTCATGTCAATCAGTTTTTGGCCCAGGATGACTCACCTGCTGCCAATGTGACCTCAAGGCATGTCGTGGGGGAGGGGCCTGGTGCCATTCCCTGAGACAGTGCCTTTCTTTCCTTAGCTGACTGCTAGTGCCTGTAGAATATCTGGCTAGAGACCAGCAGGGCGTACACCCCGCCTCAAGTCTAAGTCAGCAGCTTTCTCTATCTCATTTATACTTTAATAACAATTGATGACACAAAAGCTCTGAGCGATCAAATCATATCAAATCTTCATTTCAGATTGAAGATGCATTCCATGGTATTGCCATCTTAAGTCTTTCCATTGTTATGGAATATCTGTCCATGTATTCAGGATAGTTTTCAGCCAGGGTGTATAATTTCCAGTGTGCCAGTCTTGTCATCCTCGTTACATCCATGGCAAAGTGTTGTATTCATGTTGACATTATTGAAAGGGAATTTTTTTAAATTCCTTTTCAGATTATTATCTGCTAATATATACAGAAAAAACTGTGTAATCTTTCGTTTTTATCAGTTCGGACAGCTTGATAGTTGTCTTTAAATTCTTTCCTTTCTCATACTTTAAGATTTTCCGGGCACCGTACATGTACTGCCTCACCCCTAATCTCAGTCATGTGTTCAAAGGACTTCTGTCCTTTATTTGTTTACTTATTTTTTGCAACATTGAATTCGTTTTGACTATGCTGGGTCTCTGCTGCAAGATGGAAGTTGCTAGGACCTCTGGACTGCAGTCTTCCATCTCCTACTGACCTCTTGTTGACCTCTGCAGAATCCTGGTTAGCGGGAGCTTGTTAGTTCCTTGTTCCTTACCAGGACCTCCTGTGGTAAGTGTTTTTCTCTTCTCTGTTGCCTGGTAAGGGTGGATGGTCATTGGCATCCCAAAGCTAGCTAGAAGTCAATTATTTAGGCAGGCTTGTGCATAGATATGGGAGAAGGCAATGGCACCCCACTCCAGTACTCTTGCGTGGAAAATCCCATGGATGGAGGAGCCTGGTAGGCTGCAGTCCATGGGGTGGTTAAGAGTCGGACACCACTGAGCGACTTCACGTTCACTTTTCACTTTCATGCATGGGAGGAGGAAATGGCAACCCACTCCAGTGTTCTTGCCTAGAGAACCCCAGGGACTGCGGGGCCTGGTGGGCTGCCGTCTATGGGGTCGCACAGAGTCGGACACGACTGAAACGACTTAGCAGCAGCGGCGGTGGCAGCAGCAGCAGAAGCAAGGCATCGATATCAAAAGGGCTGCAAACAGTCAGGAAGGATCACATATGTCACCGTGAAACACTACTTCTCCACTTAGCCAAAGCTAACCAAAGATTTCTGTTCTAGGTCAACCTAGAAGAGATCACTTAAGAGGTAAAGAAACTTAAACTCCATTAGCAAAGGCAGTTCGACATCTCAAGAAAACTTGTGCTAGGCACAGAACTCTTTTCTGGGGGTCCACTTTCCCTACAACCTCCTTATCCCATTCTGTACCCATTCCTTTGCTTCTCCCATCCTGAAACTGCCACCTGTAAGACAGAACTACTTCGTTTTCCTTCCTCAAGTGCCATTGCATTCCACATACTTTCTTGATATAACAAGTCATACATTTCCCTTCAGCAACCAAGAACTGACTTTTATATTGGCATTGCCTATAGCCCGCCCCACTCCCCCCACCCCCAAGAACAGAACAAAACAAAACAAAACAAAACAATTGCTTTCTTACATTTAACATGTCAGGATGGTGCCAGACACTATTCATGGAGAGTCAAAAATCTCTTTTGTTTCTGTGTAAAAGGGAGGTCCTTTCAAGTCGTGAATGTTTCAGAACTTTCATTTATTTGGAAATGACCTAGCTATTCAATACACTGTCGTCACAAGGATAGAAACTCGGGTAACCAAAACACCTGGAGAAACGTTTGTTAGTTCAGTTCAGTTCAGTTGCTCAGTCGTGTCTGACTCTTTGGGACCCCGTGGCCTGAAGGACGCCAGGCTTCCGTGTCCGTCACCAGCTCCAGGGGCTTGCTCAAACTCATGTCCATCGAGTCAGTGATGCCATCCAACCATCGTACCCTTGTCATCCCCTTCTCCTCTGCCTTCAATCAAGACTATGAGAGGCAGATATTTTAGAGTATAATTATTGTAAAGAGTTTGTCTAAAAGCTCATATCACATTTACATTTTTTACTTTTGTTGTTGTCGTTTCCAGGTAGTTTCTTGCTGACAAGCTTGTGACAGATATAACAATAGAGCAATTTTTACCTCAAAAGAAACCTAGGCACTATGAACATGTTGTGCTTAATGTTGTTGACTCTTAGACATGTCTATAATGGAGGAGCAAAACCAAAAATACTAGATATTTAATATTGACTAGTTCCCAGTTCACGGGACTCTGACATTCATTTAGGTCAATGTTTTCTTGTATTTCCAGCAGTTTGATTTGGAAGGGCTGCCTTGTCTTGAGACCATTGAAATCAGAACACAGAACTTGAGCAATATTATCAAAAAACACAGGGCTCACACTGACACATACCTTAATCCAAACAGACAGACAAGACATCTTCCAGGTTTCCGCCTGAGATTTAAAATATTTCTTTGAGCCAGTCTTCTGGGGAGTGGGGGGATGGAGGTGGCAGTAAGGCAGGCTTGGGTAACAAGCTAATTGTTGGTCATTGCATATGCAAAGAACCAGCTTTCCGGGTTCCAAGGAAAAAAGTTTCCTTGGTAACCAACTTTGTCTGGTTCTATAGAATATCATGGCCCTCCTAGGTCAGGTCATCTTGCCTTTCTGTAGTCCTCGTTTTATCCCTAAATCATAGACAGCTTGGATTGTCTCTGTGGGGTGTATGTATTGTCCTCATGTTTGACCTGGCGGCAGCAGCGAGGTCCGAGAGCCTCTCCTGGAACCGGGCGTGGGGACGGGGCTCACCGAGAGCCGCTGGTGAAGGTGGGCAGCGCCCCTGGAGCGCGGCAGGGGTGGGGCGCGCCGGGAGGCGCAGGGCGGGTGTCGGCTCCTGGCGAGGGTAGGGGAGGGCTTCCCAGTTGTGCTCTCGGAGATGGCCACTGCGGCTGGAAACGCGCCGGGAGCGCAGCCAGGGTGGGGTAAACCTGGGCTGCACAGGTCGTGATTCCGCTCGCTGTGGGTGGGGGGTCGGTCCCTGTTGTGCTCCCGGGGGTCGCCAATATGGCTGGGAACCCGCCGGGAGCCCGGCAGGGCCGGGACGAAACCTGGCGGCGCGGGGCGGGGTGGGGGTCCGTTCGCAGCAGGGGTCGGCTCCTGGCAGGGGTGGGGGAGGGCTTTCCAGATGTGCTGTTGGGGGTCGCCATTGCGGCTGGGAATGCCCATTTCGTGAACTCCTGGATCCCCAAGGATCGGCATCCATTGGCCACAGCGGAGGGGTGCGGAACACAGGTAAGGGAACGGGGACTGCGTGGAGCAGGGAACCATGTATTCCGCCCTGTGTTGGCACAGTCTCAGAGCTCCCCAACCTGGCGGTCGCAGGAAGGCCTCGTCTTTGGGGTCAAGGCCTTTACCACTCCACCCCTCTGCTGAAAATCCTCAGAGTCTGCGCGGTTTTCCCAAGCAGCCTAGTGTCTGCTGGAAGTCCAAGGGACAGAACCCTGAATTCTGGCCGGCTGGCCCAGCCCTGCTTCTGGCACTTTGTAGGCCAGCGGGCCCTGGAGCACCTGCTAGGATGGGAAAGGGAAGGGTATGCGAATTGCACCCTGGTGGCCGCCGAGGCAGCAAAGAAGAGGGGAGGGCACCTTACTGCCCTTTAATGGCAGACAGAATCTGTGGCTGTCCTGCTGCGTGGGCCTTTTCATGGGGACCTTGTGCAATAAAAGTTTACCGGTGACCTTAGGGAACTTCCCAGTGTGCTTCTGACAGATGAGGGATGCTGTGGAGTTGGCGGGGCCTCTCAGGACTCTGCTGGGTTTGGCGCAATGGAAGAGGGCCTCATCTCCAGGGAAGGCAGGAACCTCAGGCTTCCTCTCCGTTTCGGACTCCGACCGCAGGGTCCCTGCAGAGTTGGGACAGGAGAGTCAGGAATCGTCTTGTCTGAGGAAGGGAACTCCGCTTGCCTCTCGAGGTGCTCAGGGGGTCTCAGGCCCCTTGTTGAGCTGTGTGTGGAACCTGCGGGTATTTCCGGAAATGCACGACGGTGACAGTGCCCCTTCGTGTTGTGCCTTCACCCACTGGGTTGCCTTCGAAGAGGTGTCTGGGCCTCGGGTTCTTTTTAAGAGCGGACCGGGAAATCGGGGTCTTTCGGCATGTGGGACCACCCACGGGGCTAGTCTCAAATTTCCTAGTGAGGCCGGCTTCATCCTGACGTGTGCCGGGAAGGCCGGGGACCCTTCCAGACAACGCAGGGGGATCGACTCTCCTGTCGCCATCAGGAGGGGAGAAGGGGCTCAGATGAAGTGGGGCCGGAACCCTTGGTGTTACCCTCGAGAGAAACCGGCGTGTGGGGGACTTTTGGGGGTTGCATGAAAGGAGTCAGGTACCATTTCGCACTTCAGGAAAGAACCTGGGACTTCCCTTGAGACGCCGTAGCGGGCAAGGGCCTTATTTTGCGAAGACGTTGGAACCATGTGGATTTTCTCGAGTTGCGGTGGGATTCTAGAGTTACGACGGGGATTTCAGGCTTCCTCTTGTGTTGGCTCCGGGAAGCCTAATCTTCCATTCGAGTTGCGAGGGAAAGCTTGGGGTTGCACTCGAGTCACTGCAGGGCCAAAGAGACCTCATCTAGGCCTGTGTCCGGGACTTAACGTTCCTCTCAAGGGAAGACAGGGATCTCAGGGTGGCGTTCCAGACTCCCCCGGGGAGTCAGGCCTAGCCTCGAGGGCAAGCAAAGGATGCCGCTCTCCTCTCAAGTCGCGACGCAGATCTCTTGGAGCCCACTGAGTGGCCTCAAGGGAGTCAGGCCTTCTCTTCAGTTTGGAGAGAGGACTCAGGATTGCGGTCTGGGTCAGGCAGGAAAAGAAGGCCCTCACCTCGCGAGGATGGGGGCTTCTCAGGGGTTTCCTCGAGCTGCGGCGCCCGTGGGGGTTTTTCACGAGGCAAGACGAGGATCTCAGGGAGCCTCTCGTGCGGTGCCAGGGAAGTCAGGTCTCTGTGCGCGTGGCGAGGGGGAGCGCGTCATGGCTCTCGAGTCATGGGAGAGGACTAGGGCCTCCAGACGCGTTGAAGAAGGACACTCGAGGTCTTTCTGGGGTTGCGGCGGGAAAGCCTCATTTCCCTCGACTTCTGCCAGGGACCTGAGGGAACTTCCCATGGTGCCTCTGATAGGTGAGGGATGCTGTGGAGTTGGCGGGGCCTCTCGGGACTCCGCTGGGCTTGGCGCAATGGAAGAGGGCCTCATCTCGAGGGGAGACAGGAAACTTAGGCTTCCTCTCCTTTTCGGACTCCAACCACAGGGTCCCTGCAGAGTTGGGACAGGAGAGTCAGGCCTCGTCTTGTCTGAGGAAGGGAACTCCGCTTGCCTCTCGAATTGCTCAGGGTGTCTCACGTACCTCGTCGAGCTGTGTGTGGAAACCGCGGGTTTTTCCGGACGACTCACGGGGGTGTCAGTGCCCCTTCGAGTGGTACCTTCACCCACAGGGTTGCCTTCGAAGAGGGTTCCGGGCCTCGGGTCCTTCTCAAGAGCGGACCGGGGAATCGGGGGCGTTCGGCATGTGGCACCACCCACGTGGTTCGTCTCGAATTTCCCCGTGAGACCGGCCTCATCCTGAGGTGCGCCGGGAAGGCCGGGAACTCCTTCTGGACCACGCAGGGGAATCGCCTCTCCTGTCGTGATCAGGAGGGGAGAAGGGGCTCAGATGAAGCTGTGCCGGGACTCTCGGTGTTCCCCTCGAGGGAACCCGGCGTGTCAGGGAACTTTTGGGTGTCGTACGAAGGGTGTCAGGTACCGTTTCGCCCTTCAGGGCGGAACATGGGACTTCCCTTGAGACGCCGTAGTGGGCAAGGGCCTCATCTTGCGAAGACGTTGAAACCACGTGTTTTTTCTCGATTTGCGGTGGGATTCTCGAGTGACGACGGGGATTACAGGCTTCCTCCTCTGTTGGCCCTGGGAAGCCCCGTCTTCCATTCGAGTGGCGAGGGAAAGCTGGGGGCTGCCTTGAGTCACTGCAGGGCCAAAGAGACCTCATCTAGGCGTGTGTCCAGGACCTAATGTTCCTATCCAGGGAAGGCAGGGATCTCGGGGTTGCATTCCAGGATCCCCCGGGGTGCCAGGCCTCGTCTCGAGGGGGGCCAAGGACTCCGCTGTCCTCCCGAGTCGCGACGCGGATCTCTTGGAGCCCCCTAGTGGCCTCAGTGGAGTCAAGACTCCTCTTCATTTTGGAGAGAGGGCTCGGGATTGTTCTCCAGGCCATGTAGGAAAAGAAGGCCCTTCACCTCGTGAGGACGGGGGCGTCTCAGGGGTTTCCTCGAGCTGCGGCGCCCTTGGGGGTTTTCTCGCGAGGCACGACGAGGATCTCAGGGAGCCTCTCGTGCGGCGCCAGGGAAGTCAGGTCTCCCTGCGCGTGGCGAGGGGGAGCGCGTCATGGCTCTCGAGTCACGGGAGGGGACTAGGGCCTCGAGACGCGTTGAAGAGGGACTATCGAGGTCTTTCTCGGGTTGTGTCGGGAAAAGTCATTTCCCTCGACTTCTGCCGGGGACCTTAGGGAACTTCCCAGGCTGTCTCTGAGAGTTGATGGATACTGTGGAGTTGGTGGGGCCTCTCGGGACTCCGCTGGGTTTGTCGCAATGGAAGAGGGCCTCATCTCGCGGGGAGGCAGGAACCTCAGACTTCCTCTCTGTTTCGGACTCAGACCGCAGGGTCCCTGCAGAGTTGGGACAGGAGAGTCAGGCTACGTCTTTTCTGAGGAATGGAACTCCGCTTGCCTCTCGAGTTGTTCATCGGGTTTCAGGCCCCTTGTCAAACTGTGTGTGGAATCTGCAGGTTTTTCCAGATGATGCACGGGGGTGTCAGTGATCCTTCGATTTGTGCCTTCATCCACAGGGTTGCCTTCGAAGAGGCGTCCGGGCATCGGGTTCTTATGAAGAGCGGACTGGGAAATCGGGGTCGTTCAGCATTTGGCAGCACCCACGTGGGTTGTCTCGAATTTCCTCATGAAACCGGCCTCATCCTGAGGTGTGCCGCGAAGGTCATGAAACTCTTCCAGACAAAGCAGAGGAATCAACCCTCCTGTGGCGATCAGGAGGGGAGAAGTGGCTCAGATGAAGTGCTGCTGGGAACCTCGGTGTTTCCCTCAAGTGAGACAGGTATGTCGGGTAACTTTTGGGGTCGCATAAAGCGTTCCAAGTACCGTTTCACTCTTCAAAATGGAACGTTGGACTTCTCTTGAGGTGCTCCAGCGGGCAAGGGCCTCATCTTGGAATGACTGCGGAACCACTTGGTTTTTCTCGAGTTGCGATGGGATATTTGAGTTACCACAGGGAATTCATGCTTTCTCTTGTGTTGGCCCACAAAAGTCTTATCTTCCATTCGAGATTCGAGGAAGAGCTGGAGGTGCGCTCTAGTCACTGAAGGCAAAAGAGACCCCACCAAGGCTTGTGTGCAGGACCTAATGTTCATCTCAAGACTCGACAGAAATCTCGGGGTTGCATTCCAGACTCACCTTGGAGTCAGGCCTCGTCTCGAGGGGAAGCAAAGGACTCTGCTCTCCTCTCGAGTCGGACGGGTATGTCTTGGAGCCCACTGAGTGGCTTAAAGTGAGTCAAACCTCCTCTGGTGTTTGGAGGGAGGACACGGGATTGCTCTCCAGGCAATGCATGAAATGAAGGCCCTCATCTCCCGATGACTGGGGCGTCTCGTAGGTTTTCTCGAGCTGTGGCGCTAGTGTGGGGTTTCTCACGAAGTAAGACTGGGAGCTCAGTGAGCCTCTCACGTGGTGCCAGGGCAGTCAGGTCTCTATGCACGTGGTGAGAGGGAGCCCGTCATTGTTCTCGAGTCATGGTAGGGGAATTGGGCCTGAAGACATGTTAAAGAAGGACTCTCAAGGCCTTTCTTGGGTTGCAGCAGGAAACCCTGGGTTCCATCGACTTGTGCCAGTGACCTCAGGAAGCTTCTCAGCGTGCCTCTGAGAAGTCAGGGTCACTGTGGAGTTGGGAGGGGCCTCTCGGAACTCCACTGGGTTTGGTGCAATGGAAGAGGGCCTCATGACAAGTTGAGGCAGGAACCTCAGGGTTCCTCTCCTGGCTTCGAATGCGCCGGATCTGACTCGGATCCCAGAGTCCCTGCAGAGTTGGGACAGGAGAGTCAGGCCTCGTCTTGTGTGGAGGAATGGAACTCCGCTTGACTCTCGCGTTGTTCATGGGGTGACAGGCCACTTGTCGATTTGTATGTGGAACTTGCGGGTTTTTCTGGACGATGCACCGGGGTGTCACTGCCCCTTCGTGTTGTGCCTTGATCCACAGGATTGCCTTCGAGTTGGGTTCTGCCATCGGGTTCTTATCAAGAGCGGACCAGGGAATCGGGGTCTTTTGGCATGTCGCACCACCCATGAGGCTATGTCTCGAATTTCCTATTGAGACTGGCCTCATCTTGATGTGCGCCAGGAAGTTCGGGAACGCCTTCCAGACAAAGCAGGGGAATCGAACCTCCTGTCGCGATCAAGAGGGGAGAAGAGTCTCAGATGAAGTGGTGCCGGGAACCTCGGTGTTCTCCTCAAGTGAGACTGGTATGTCGGGGAACTTTTGGGGTCGCATCAAGGGTTCCAAGTAACTTTTCGCTCTTCAATACAGATCGTGGGACTTCTCTTGAGACGCTGTATCGGGCAAGGGCCTCATCTTTCGATGACGGGGGAACCACGTGGTTTTTCTTGAGTTGTGGCGGGATTCTCGAGTTACGACGGGGAATTCAGGCTTCCTCTTCAACTGGCCCAGGGAAGTCCAGTTTTCATTCGAATTGCGAGTTAGAACTGGGGATTGCTCTCGAGACACTGCAGGGCCAAATAGACCTCATCTAGGCTTGTGTCCAGGACCTAATGTTCCTCTGCTGGGGCGACAGCGATCTCGGCATTGCATTCTCGACTCACCCTGGGAATCAGGCCTCGTCTCGAGGGGAAGCCAAGGACACCGCTCTCCTCTCGAGTCGCGACGGGTATATCTTGGAGCTCACTGTGTGGCCTAAAATGAGTCAAGCCTCCTGTGGAGTTTGGAGAGAGGACTCAGGATTGCTCTCCAGGCCATACAGGAAAAGAAGGCCCTCATCTCATGAGGACTGGGGCGTCTCGTGTGTATTCTCGAGCTGCGGCTCCAGTGTGGTGTTGCTCACGAGGTATAATGGGGAGCTCAGGGAGCCTCTCCTGTGGCGCCAGGGAAGTCAGGTTTCTATGCGCGTGGCTAGGGGGAGCGCGTCATTGCTCTCGAGTCATGGTAGGGGAATCGCACCTCAAGACGCGTTGAAGAAGGACTCTCGAGGTCTTTTACGGGTTGGGGCAGGAAACCCTTGGTTCCCTCGACTTGTGCCGGTGATCTCAGGAAGGTCTAAGGGTGCCTCTGAGAAGTCAGGGATACTGTGCAGTTGGGAGGGGCCTCTCAGGACTCCACTGGGTTCGGTGCAATGGAAGAGGGCCTCATCTCGAGTGGAGGCAGGAAACTCATGTTTCCTCTCCTGACTTCCCCTGGGCCAGATCTGACTCGGATCGCAGTTTCGCTGCAGAGTTCGAACAGGAGAGTCAGGCCTCGTCTTGTGTGGAGGAATGGAACTCTGCTTGCCTCTCCAGTTGTTCACGGGGTGACAGGTCACTTCTCGAGCTGTGTGTGGTACCTGCGGGTTTCTCCGGACGATACCTGGGGGTGTCAGTGCCCCTTCCTGTTGTGCCTTCATCAAAAGGGTTATCTTCAAAGAGGTGTCCGGGCATTGGGATCTTATCAAGAGTGAACCGGGAAATCGGGGTCTTTCGGCATGTGTCACCATCCACGAGGCTATGTCTCGAATATCCTCGTGAGACCGGCCTCATCCTGAGATGCACCGGGAAAGGTGGGAACCCCTTCAAGAAAAAACAGGGGAATCAACCCTCCTGTCACGATCAGGAGGGGAGAAGGGGCCCAGATGTAGTGGTGCCAGGAACCTCGGTGTTCTCCTCGAGTCAGACCAGTGTGTCGAGGAACTTTTGAGGTCGCATAAAGGGTGCCAATACCGATTCGCACTTCAAGACGGAACGTGGGACTTCTCTTGAGACGCTGTAGGGGGCAAGGGCCTCATCTTGCGATGACGGGGGAACCACGTGGCGTTTCTCGAGTTTTGGCGGGATTCTCGAGTTTCGACGGGGAATACAGTCTTCCTCATGTGTTGGCCCAGGGAAGTCCTATCTTCCATTCGAGTTTCAAGGGAGAGCTGGGGATTGTCCACGAGTCACTGCAGGGCAAAATAGACCTCATCTAGGCTTGTGTCCAGGACATAATGTTCGTCCCTAGGGGCGACAGGGATCTGGGTGTTGCATACCAGACTCACCCGGGGAATCAGGCCTTGTCTCGAGGGGAAGCAAAGAACTCAGCTGTCCTTTTGAGTCGCGATGGGTATCTCTTGGAGCCCACTGTGTGCCCTAAAGGGAGTCAAGCCTCCTGTGCTGTTTGGATAGAGGACTCGGGATTCCTCTCCAGGCCATGCAGGAAAAGAAGGCTCTCATCTCGCGATGACGGCGGCATCTCGTGGGTTTTCTAGACTGCCGCGCTAGTGCCGGGTTTCTGACGAGGTACGAGAGGGAGCTCAGGGAGCCTCTCGTCTGGCTCCAGGGAAGTCAGGTCCCCATGAGATGGCTAGGGGGAGTTCGTCATTGCTCTCGAGTCATGGTAGGGTAATCGGGCCTCAAGACGGGTTGAAGAAGGACTCTCGAGGTCTTTCTCGGGTTACTGCATAAAACCCAGGGTTCCCTTGACTTGTGCCTGCGACCTCAGGGAGCTTCTCAGAGTGCCTCTGAGAAGTCAGGGATACTGTGCAGTTTGGAGGGTCCTCTCGAGACTCCTCTGCATTTGGTGGAATGTAAGAGGGACTCATCTCGAGTTGAAGCAGGAACCTCAGTGTTCCTCTCCATTTCTGACTCAGATCGCAAGGTCCCTGCATGTTGGTACAGGAGAGTCAGGCCTCGTCTTTTCTGGAGGATGGGACTCCTCTTGCCTCTCGAGTTGTTCTCGAGGTGACAGGCCACTTGTCGAGCTGTGTATGTAACCTGCCCGTTTTTCCGGATGATGCACAGGTGTGTTAGTGCCCCTTCGTGTTGTACCTTCATACTCAAGGCTGCCTTCCAAGAGGTGTCCGAGCATCGGATTCTTATCAAGAGCAGACCGGGAAATTGGAGTCTTTCGGCAAGTGGCACCGCCCACAAAGCTACGTATCGATTTCCCCATGAGACCGGCCTCATCCTGAGTTGTGCAGGGAAGGTCGGGCCCCCTTGCAGACAAAGCAGGGGAATCGACCCACCGGTCACGATCAGGAGGGGAGAAGGGGCTTAAATGAAGTGGTGCCGGGAACCTCGGTGTTCCCCTTGAGTGAGACCGGCGTGTTGGGGGACTTTTGGGGTCGCATCAAGGGTGCCAAGTACCGTTTCGCATTTCAAGACGGAACCTGGGACATCTTTTGAAACGCTGTAGTGGGCAAGGGCCTCATCTTGCGATGACGGGAGAACCACGTGGTTTTGCTCGAGTTGCGGCGGGATTCTCGAGTTATGACCGGGAATTTAGGCTTCCTCTTGTTGGCCTTGAAATCCAATCTTCCATTCGGGTTGCGAGGGGGAGCTGGGGATTGCACTAGAGTCACTGCAGGGCAAAAGAGACCTAATCTGGGCTTGTGTCCAGGATCTAATGTTGCTCTCCAGGGGCGACAGGGATCTCGGGTTTGCATTCCAGTCTCATCCGGGGAGTCAGTTCTCACCTCGAGGGTAAGCAAAGAATTCCGCTCTCATCTCGAGTCGCGATGGGTATCTCTTGGAGCCCAATGTGTGTACTAAAGGGAGTCAAGCCTCCTGTGGAGTTTGGAGAGAGGACTCGGGATTGGACTCCAGGCCATGCAGGAAAAGGAGGCCCTCATCTCGAGATGACGGTGGCGTCTCGTGGGTTTTCTCGAGCTGCGGCGCCAGTGTGGGGTGTCTCATGAAGTACCACGGGGATCTCAGGGAGCCTCTTGTGTGGCGCCAGGAAAATCCAGTATTCCTTTCGAGTTGCAAGTTAGAACTGGGGATTGCTCTCCAGTCACTGCAGGGCAAAATAGACATCATCTACGCTTGTGTCCAGGACCTAGTGTTCAACTACTGGGCCGACAGGGATCTCAGGGTTGCATTCTGGACTCACCCGGAGATTCAGTCCTCGTCTTGAGGGGAAAAAAAGGACTCCACTCTCCTGTCGATTCGCGACGGGTATCTCTTGGAGCCCACTGCGTGGCGTAAAGGGAGTGAAGCCTCCTATGGAGTTTGGAGAGATGACTCGGGATTGTTTTCCTGGCCATGCAGGAAAAAAGGCCCTCATCTCGCGATGACGGGGGCGTCTCGTGGGTTTTCTCCAGCTGTGGCGCCAGTATCAGATTTCTCACGAGGTACGACGGGGAACTCAGAGAGCCTCTCGTGTGGTGCTAGGGACGTCAGGTCTCCGTGCATGTGGTGAAGGGGAGTGCGTGATTGCTCTCGAGTCATAGTAGGCGAATTGGGCCTCAAGACGCATTGAAGAAGGACTCTCGAGGTCTTTCTCGGGTTGCGGCAGGGAACCCTGGGTTCCCTCGACTTGTGTTGGTGACCTCAGGCAACTTCTCAGGGTGCCTCTGAGAAGTCAGGGACACTGTGGATTTGGGAGGGGCCTTTCGTTACTCAACTGGGTTTGGTGCAATCGAAGAGGGCCTCATCTCGAATGGAGGCAAGAACCTCAGGGGTCCTCTCCATTTCTGACTCGGGTCGCAGAGTACCTGCCGAGTATGGACAAGAGAGTCACGCCTCGTCTTCTGTGGAGGAATGGATCTCCGCTTGCCTTTCGAGTTGTTCACGGAGTGACAGGCCACTTGTTGAGCTGTGTGTGGAACCTGCGGGTTTTTCCAGACGATGCACAGGGGTGTCAGTGCCCCTTCGTGTTGTGCCTTCATCCAAAGGGTTGCCTTCAAAGAGGTGTCCGGGCATCAGGTTCTTTTCAAGAGCGTACCAGAAAATTGGGGTCTTTCAGCATGTGGTACCACCCACGAGGCTATGTCTAGAATTTCCTCGGGAGACCGGCCTCATCCTGAGGTTCGCCGGGAAGGTAGGGAACCTCTTGCAGACAAAGCAGGGGAATCGATCCACCGGTCACGATCAGAAGGGGAGAAGGGGCTCAGATGAAGTGGTGCGGGGAACCTCGGTGGTCCCCTCGAGTGAGACCGGTATGTCACGGCACTTTTGAGGTCGCATCAAGGGTGCCAAGTACAGTTTCGCACTTCAAGACGGAACGTGGGAATTCTCTGGAGATGCTGTAGCGGGCAAGGGCCTCATATTGCGATGACGAGGGAAACACGTGGTTTTTCTCGAGATGCGGCGGGATTCTCGAGTTACGACGGGGAATTCAGGCTTCCTCTTGTGTTGGCCCAGGAAGTCCAATCTTCCATTCAACTTGTCACAGAGAGCTGTGGGTTGCTCTCGAGTCACTTCAGGGCAAAGAGTCCTCATCTAGGCTTGGGTCCAGGACGTAGTGTTCCTCTCCAGGGGCAACAGGGATATCGGGGTCGCATTCCAGTCTCATCTGGTGGGTCACGCCTCGTCTCGAGTCGAAGCAAAGGACTCCACTATCCTCTCGAGTCACGACGTGTAACTCTTGGAGCCCAATGAGTGTCCTAAAGGGAGTCAAGCATCCTGTGTAGCTTGGACAGAAGGTTCACGCTTGATCTGCATACCATTCAGTTAAAGATGGCCCTCCTCTCTTGATGACGGGAGCATCTCATGGGTTTTCTCGAGCTGCGGCGTCAGTGTGGGGTTTCTCACGAGATATGATGGGGAGCTCAGGGAGCCTCTCGTGTGGCGCCAGAGAAGTCAGGCCTCCATGCGTGTGGCCAGGCAGATCGCGTCATTGCTCTGGAGTCATGGGAGGGACTAGGGCCTCAAGATGCATTTAAGAAGGACTCTCGAGGTCTTTCTTGGGTAGGGGCGGGAAACACTTATTTCCCTCGACCTCTACCGGGGACCTTAGTGAACTTCCCAGGTGCCTCTGAGAGGTGAGGGATACTGAGGAGTTAGAGGGGCCTCTCGGGACTCCACTAGGTTTGACGAAATGAAAGAGGGCCTCATCTCGATTGGAGGCAGGAACCTCAGGCTTCCTCTCCATTTCTGACTCCGACCGCAGGGTCCCTGCAGGGTTGGGACAGGAGAGTCAGGCCTCGTCTTGTCTGAGTAATGGAACTCTGCTTGCCTCTTGAGTCGTTCAGTGGGTTTCAGGCCCCTTGTCGAGCTGTGTGTGGAACCTGCGGGTGTTTCCAGAAGATGCACAGGGGTGTCATTGCCCCTTCATTTTGTGCCTTCCCCCACAGGGTTGCCTTCAAAGAGGTGTCCGGGCATCGGGTTCATTTTAAGAGCGGACCAGGAAATCGGGGTCGTTCGGCATGTGGCAGCACCAACGTGGCTCATCTCGAATTTCCTCGTGAGACCAGCATCATCCTGAGGTGCGCCGGGAAGGCCGGGAACACCTTCCACACAAAGAAGGGGAATCGACTCTCCTGTCGTGATCAGGTGGGGAGATGGGGCTCAGATGAAGTGGGGCCGGGACTCTAGGTGTTCCACTCGAGGGAACCCGGCATTTCAGGGAACTTTAGGGGTCGCAACAAGGGAGCCAAGTACCGTTTCCCACTTCAGGACGGAACATGTGACTTCCCTGGGGACGCTGTAGCGGGCAAGGGCCTCATTCTGTGAAGACGTTGGAACCACGTCGTTTTTCTCGAGTTGAGTCTGGATTCTCGAAAACGACGGGGATTTCAGGCTTCCTCTTGGGTTGGCCCTGGGAAGCCCAATCTTCCCCTGGAGTTGCGAGGGAAAGCTGGGGGTTCTGCTCGAGTCACTACAGGGCCAAAGAGACCTCATCGAGGCGTGTGTCCAGGACCTAATATTCCTCTCAAGGGAAGACAGGGATCTCGGGTTTCCATTCCAGACTCCCCCAGGGAGTCAGGCCTCGCCTCGAGGGGAAGCAGAGGACTCCGCTTTCCTCTCAAGTCGCGACACGGATCTCTTGGAGCCCAATGAGTGGACTCAAGGGTGTCGAGCCTCCTCTTCAGTTTGGAGAGAGGACTCGGGATTGCTCTCCAGGACAGGCAGGAAAAGAAGGCCCTCATCTAGCGATGACGGGGGCGTCTCATGGGTTTCCTCAGGCTGCGGCTCCCATGGGGGTTTTCTCACGAGGCACGACGAGGACCTCAGGGAGCCTCTCGTGCGGTGCCAGGGAACTCATGTCTCCATGCGCATGGCGAGGGGAAGCTGGTCATCACTCTCGAGTCATGGGAAGTGACTAGGGCCTCAAGACGTGTTGAAGAAGGACTCTTGAGGTCTTTCTCGGGTGGCGGCGGGAAACCCTCGTTTCCCTCGACTTCTGCAGGGGACTATAGGGAACTTCCCAGGGTGCCTCTGAGAGGTGAGGGATGCTGTGGTGTTGGCAGGGCCTCTCGGGACTCTGCTGGGTTCGGCGCAATGGAAGAGGGCCTCATCTCGAGGGGAGGCAGGAACCTCAGGCTTCCTCTCCGATTCTGACTCCGACTGCACGGTCCCTGCAGTGTTGGGACAGGAGAGTCATGCCTCGTCTTGTCTGAGGAATGGAATTCTGGTTGCCTCTCGAGTTGTTCCGGGAGTCTCAGGCCCCTTGTCGAGCTGTGTGTAGACCCTGCGGGTTTTTCCGGATGATGCACGGGGGTGTCAGTGCCCCTTCGTGTTGTGCCTTCACTCACAGGGTTGCCTTCGAAGAGGTGTCCGGGCATCGGGTTCTTATCAAGAGCGGACCGGATAATCGGGGTCGTTCGGCACGTGGCACCTCACACATGGCTAGTCTCGAATTTCCTCCTGAGACCGGCCTCATCCTGAGGTGCACCAGGAAGGCCGGGAACCCCTTCCAGAGAAAGCAGGGGAATCGACTCTCCTGTCACGATCAGGAGGGGAGAAGGGGCTCAGATGAAGTGGTGCCGGGACCCTCGGTGTTCCCCTCGAGGCACCCAGCGTGTCGGCGAACTTTTGCGGTCTCATCAAGGGTGTCAAGTACCGTTTCACACTTAAGGACGGAACATGGGACTTCCCTGGAGACGCCGGGAATTTCGGTCTTCCCCTGGAGTGAGACCGGTATGTTGGGGAACTTTGGGGTCGCATCAAGGGTGCCAAGTAGCATTTCGAACTTTAAGATGGAACGTGGGACTTATCTTGAGACTCTAGCTGGCAAGGGCCTCATATTGCAATGAAGGGGGAACCACATGGTTTTTAAGACTTGAGGCTGAATTCTCGAATTACGATGGGAAATTCAGACTTCCTCTTGTGTTGACCGTGGGAAGACCAATCTTCCATTCAAATTGTGAGGGAGAGATGGAGGTTGCTCTCGAGTCACTGTAGGGCAAAATAGACCTCATCTAGGCTTGTGTCTAGGACATAATGTTCCACTCCAGGGGCGACAGGGATCTCGGGGTTGCATTCCAAACTCACCCGGGGAGTCAGGCCTCGTCTCGAGGGAAGCAAAGGACTCCGCTCTCCTCTCGAGTCGCACTGGGTATTTCTTGGACCCAACTGAGTGGCCTAAAGGGAGTCAATCCTCCTGTGAAGTTTGGAGAGAGGACCAGGGATTGCTCTCCAGGTCAGGCAGGAAAAGAAGGCCCCCATCTCTCCTTGACGGGGGCATCTTGTGGTTTTTCTTGAACTGCGGCGCCACTGTGTGTTTTCTCACGAGGTACGATGGGGTACTCAGGGAGCCTCTTGTGTGGTACTAGGGAAGTCAGTTTTCCTGCTTGTGGCAAGGAGAGCGCGTCCTTGCTCTGGAGTCATGGTAGGGGAATCGGGCATCAAGAGACGTTGAAAAAGGACTCTCCAAGTCTTTCTCGGGTTACTTCAGGAAACTCTGGGTTCCCTCGACTTGTGCCAGTGACCTCAGGTAGCTTCTCAGGGAGCCTCTGAGAATTCAGGGATACTGTGGTGTTGGGAGGGGCCTCTCGGGACACCACTGAGTTTGGTTCAATGGAAGAGGGCCTCTTCTCTAGTTGAGGCAGGAACCTCAGGCTTCCTCTCCATTTCTGACTCCGATCGCAGGGTCCCTGAAGAGTTGGGCCAGGAGGGTAAGGCCTCGTCTTGTGTGAAGGAATGCAACTTCACTTGCCTCTAGAGTTGTTCACGGGGTGACAGTCCACATTTGGAGCTGTGAGTGGAATCGGCGGGTTTTTCCAGATGATGCATGGGGATGTCAGTGTCCCTTCGTGTTGTGCCTTCATCCACAGGGTTGCCTTCGAAGAGATGTCCGGGCGTCAGGTTCTTATCTAGAGTGGACCGGGAATTCGGGATCTTTCAGCATATGGCACCAACCATGAGGCTACTTTTCGAATTTCCCCATGAGACCGGCCTCATCCAGAGGTTCGCGGGGAACGTCGGGAACCCCTTGCAGACAAAGCATGGGAGTCGACCCTCCTGTCGCGATCAGGAGGGGTGAAGGGGCTCACAGGAAGTGGTGCCGTGATCTTTGGTGTTTCCCTCGAGTGAGACCGGTATGTCAGGGAACTTTGGGGGTCGCATCAAGGGTGCCAAGTACCGTTTTGTACTTCAGGATGGAACGTGGGACTTCTCTTGATACGCTGTAGCGGCCAAGGGCCTCATCTTGCGATGACGGGGGAGCCACGTGGTTTTTCTCGAGTTGCGGCGGGATTCTCGAGTTACGACGGGGATTTCAGGCTTCCTCTTGTGTTGGGCCAGGGAAGTCCAATCATCCATTCGAGTTGCAACCGAGAGCTGGGGGTTCCGCTCGAGTCACTGCAGGGCAAAGGAGACCTCATCTAGGCTTGTGTCCAGGACCTAATGTTCCTCTCCAAGGGCCACAGGGATCTCAGGTTTGCATTCCAGACTCACCCAGGGAGTCAGGCCTCGTGTCGAAGGGAAGCAAAGGACTCCGCTCTCCTTTCCAGTCGCGACGGGCACCTCTTGGAGCCCACTTTGTGGCCTAAAGGGAGTCAAGCCTCCTGTGAAGTTTGGAGAGAGGACTTGGGACTGCTCTCCAGGCCATGCAGGAAAAGATGGCCCTCATCTCGCGATGACGGAGGGGTCTTGTGGGTTTTCTCGAGCTGCGGAGCCAGTGTGGGGTTTCACACGAGGTACGTCAGGGAGCTCAGGGAGCCTCTCATGTGGCGCCAGGGAAGTCAGGTCTCCATGTGTGTGGCGAGGGGGAGCGGGTTATTGCTCTCGAGCCATGGTAGGGGAATCTGACCTCAAGACGCATTGAAGAAGGACTCTCGAGGTCTTTCTTCGATTGTGGCAGGAAACCCTTATTTCCCTCGACGTTTGCCAGTGGCCTCAAGGAGCTTATCAGAATGCCTATGAGAAGTCAGGGATACTGTGGAGATGGGAGGGGCCTCTCGGGACTCCACTGGGTTTGTTTTAATGGAAGAGGGCCTCATCTCGGGTTGAGGCAGGAACCTCAGGTTTCCTCTCCATTTCTGACTCAGATCGAAGTGTGCCTGCAGAGTTGGGATTGGATACTCAGGCCTCGTCTTGTCTGAGGAAGGGAACTCCGCTTGCCTCTCTCATTGTTTAAGGGGTGACAGGCCAGTTGTGGAGCTGTATGTGGATCCTGTGGGGTTTTCCGGACGATGAACAGGGTTGCCAGTGCCCCCTCGTGTAGTGCCTTCATCCACAGGGTTGCCTTAGAAGAGGTGTCCGGGCATCGGGTTCTTATCAAGAGCAAGACCGAGAAATCGGGGTCTTTCGGCACGTGGCACCAACACGAGGCTACGTCTCGAATTTCTTCGTGAGACTGGCCTCATCCTGAAGTGCGCCATGAAGGTCGGGAACCCCTTCTAGACAAAGCAGGGGGATCGACCTTCCTGCCGTGATCAGGAGCGGAGAAGGGGCTCAAATGAAGTGGTGCCAGGAACTTCGGTGTTCCCTTGGAGTGAGACCGGTATATTGGGGAACTTTTGGGGTCGCATCAAGGGTGCCAAGTAGCATTTCGAACTTTATGACGAAACATGGGACTTCTCTTGAGACTCTGTAGCGGGCAAAGGCCTCATATTGCGATGAATGGGGAACCACGTGGTTTTTAAGAGTTGCGGCGGGATTCTCGAGTTACAACGGGAAATTCAGACTTCCTCTTGTGTTGGCCCAGTGAAGACCAATCTTCCATTCGAATTGAGAGGGAGAGATGGGTGTTGCTCTCGAGTCACTGTAGGGCAAAATAGACCTCATCTAGGCTTTTGTCCAGGACATAATGTTCCTCTCCAGGGGCAACAGGGATCTCAGGGTTGCATTCCAGACTCACCCGAGGTAAGGCCTCATCTCGAGGGGAAACAAAGTACTCTGCTCTCCTCTCAAGTCGCGACAGGTATCTCTTGAAGCCCATTGAGTGGCCTAAAGGGAGTAAAGCCTCCTGTGAAGTTTGGAGAAAGGACCAGGGATTGCTCTCCAGGTCAGGCAGGAAAAGAAGTCCCCAATCTCGCGATGACGGTGGCGTCTCGTGGGTTTTCCCGAGCTGCGGCGCCAGTGTGGGGTTTCTCACGAGGTATGACGGGGAGCTCAGGGAGCCTCTCATGTGGCGCCAGTGAAGTCAGGTGTCCATGCACATGGCGAGGGGGAGCGTGTCATTGCTCTCGAGTCATGGTAGGGGAATCCGGCCTCAAGACGCGTTGAAGACGGACTCTTGAGGTCTTTCTCGGGTTGCGGCAGGAGACCCTGTGTTCCCTCGACTTGTGCCGGTGACCTCAGGCAGTTGCTCAGGGTTCCTCTGAGAAGACACTGATACTGTGGTGTTGGGAGGGGCCTCTCGGGACTCCACTGCGTTTGGTGCAATGGAAGATTGCCGGGAGCCAGCGAGAGACATTCCACTCGTGACAAATGTCATGAGGAAAGAGTCTCGGCATACGCAAAGGCGGGATCGAGCCTCCGGGAGTTCCCCCGTATATTCTTGAGCATCTACCCCCAAAAACCAAAGTCTGCCTTTTTTATGGCTTTGTTCTCTCACCTTTGACATTACTGGGGATGTCCCCTACCACCATCTCACTCTCTCTGTCAAAGAGCTAACTTACAGCTCCAACTAATAATGTTCCTGGGCAATTAGTAGTGTTTAAATCCAAACCCCTCAGATGGTTTTCTAACTCGCCTGACAAGTTTACCCGGTCTCCTACAGCTATGCATACGATTGTGTACAGTCTCCCAGCCTCGAGACGCACGGGAAGTTTAAGATATTCAAATAGCTTAGAGCCTCTCAGAGAGTTAGAAACTGTCAGAATAAAACTAGTAAAAGATTTCATTGATGAACCAATCCTTTTTGCCAAGTTTCCACATCCCCTGAATTGTATCCTTGAATGTGTGTTAATTAATATAGTTGGTATGTAGAAAAAATAAGTACTGGCCTTGATGTTAGTAACTTTAGACCCTTAAGGTAATAAATTCTTTTCTTTGTTGTAAACCCATTACACATCCTCCCTATAGGAATGCAATTTTATCTTCGAAAGATGGCGCCAAACCTTAAACAATTACTCTTAGAGAAAATAACTCTTATGGTTGATAAGTCTTTGTCAAGAGTCATAAAATGTTAATAGGTCTTCTGGCCAGAAGATGATGTAAATCATCTAAACCATTTTTATACGATAAATCTGCAGAAAAGAAACCCTGGTTTTTGATAAGGATTAAAGACTGCTGACTTTGCATCCCCTATTATCCTCTATGTGTAACTTAGGGTATTAAAACCTGTGTTGAAAATAAAGTTACGGGCCTTGCTCGCCAACGCTTGGTCTCCGCATGTCATTATTCCCCTCAATTTTCAGATGAGTGTCCATCTGGAGCGCGGATATCCTCTGCGACCATTTATTTGCCTGGGCTTCGAAGACCTACTCGATAAGGTGTCTAAGGTGGGGCACCTTCCTCTATTCTAGAGGGCACTTGCAGCCTCCGTGGTCAGAGCTAACCTGTGTCATGGGTTATATTGATTTTCCGCGTAAACCAAGCTACTCAGCTGCTTTTCTCCACTGAATTTTCCTACTGAGCTATCCTCATTCTATTACTCTTTATATCTTTGATGAATAAATAAATATATAAATAGGTCGCCTACTCCATCTTCCCTTCGAATACCCTGGATCAGCTGGGGCTGGACCTCTGCAGGTGGCGCCCGAGACAGGCATTTCGAAGGTAAATCCCCAACCCCATTCCCCCAGTGTTCAGTTTTCGGGACAGATAGGATCCCACTTAGGGGGCTGCAGATCCCCCTGTAGAATAGACAGGGCGAGAGGAGTGGGAAGTGTTGAAGAGTTAGAGAGAAAAAACGGTTTCTAAAAAGGCTGACAAAAAGGGCCTAATCTTTAGATAGCTAAAAGCAAAATCTTTTACTATCCTTAATTTTCTGACATGGGCAACACTGAATCAAATGAAAGACAGCTCTTTATAGGAGTAATTTTACAGTTATTAAGTAAAAGAAGAATCAAGGTTAAAACATCTTCCATTCAATCATTTTTTTACATTTGTACAAGACCACTGCCCTTGGTTTCTACAACAAGGCACTGTTAACCTAGATATCTTGAAAAAAACTAGGAAAACAGCTAAGAGCTTATTGTGCTCAGCAAGGTTTGGAAAAAATCCCTACTTACACCTTTCCTCTGTGGAATATGACTAGAGATGTTTTAGATCCAGCTCATGAATTTGAAAAGGTACCTGTTAAAGTGGAAAGTAAAGTTGGAAAAGTACCTGTTAAACAAAAAAGCAAATCTGAAAAGGTACCTGTTATAAAGAAAAGTGAAAATGAAGAGGCTATACCTAGCTATCGACAGCTAAATGAATGGCTAGCCGCTATGACTGCCAATGAGCATGTAAAAGATAGGGATGAAAAGAAAGATCAGCTCTCCCCTCAATTTGAAAAAGGTTTAGAGGAAACAGCAGCTCGATGCCATTCTGATGAGGATTGTTGTTTTTTTTTTTTTTTTTAAGCTAAAGATGCTCCTAAAAGTTTAAGAAAACATCCCTAATCAGACCATCCGCTCCTAGGAGGTTGAGGGAAACATCCCCGATCAGACAGTTCGTAAGATTTAGTTACCAAACAGTTAAAGGATCTCCGGAACAGAAGAGGAAAACTTCGGGACGCTCCCATCCCCCTATGCCTCCTCCTCCATGTCGGGGTAAAGGGCCACCGCTAGGAGTTTCCCGGAGAAGGATTTTCTCTAGTCCCAAGGATGAACTCGATCCTCACCTTGAGGCTTCTTTTCTAGTCCCCTCTGAAGTTTAGCCAGGGTAAAGAGGTTACAAAATAAATAAAAATATTCTCTAAAATTAAAAAAAAAATTAAAAATGGATTTCTCTGCATCTAAGAATAGACAAATATTTATTGACTGTGGAATATGATTAGAAATGTCCTGGACCTCCGTCACGAGGCTGTTAAATAGCCTATGGGGGAGGCTATAGAGGTGGATGGTGGTGAGTCTCCATTTACTGCACAGATCATATTTTCTGCCATTGAAAAAAAAAAAAGGAGGGAGAAAGTGGTCTACCTCCCGAGGAAGGAGAGGGCTTACAGGACGCTGCGGCCGAGAGCCCTGGCGAGCTCCCTCCCCCTCTGCACAAACCTTTAAAAAACTTATCCACCACTTTCTGATTTAAGGAGACCACCACCGCCTTCGATTGTGCCTCCCAGGACCCAGGAGTTCCCCACTTTGCCCCCAAAGCCTCCCAAAGTGTTGCCTAAGACTGAGGAAGATAAAAAGTTTTTTAAACAAAGGAGCTTTTAGTACACAATATTCAGAGTGTGCTCCTTGGAGAAAACTCCCTCAGGGGGGTCTCACCCAGGCTAGGAGAAAAGCGAAAAGGCAAGGAGATTTAATAACAATATTAACCCCTGATGTGCCACTTACTCCAATTCCAACCGGAGTGGCTGGCCCCCTATCTGAGGACATTGTAAGATTTGTCCTGGGGCGTAGCTCGCTTTCTTTTAAAAAAAAATTAAATAAAAAAAAAAGAAAGAAAAGAAATTTCGCTGGTGCATGGTGTAGTAGATTCTGATGATATTGAGAAATTAAAGTCTTGATCTCACTGCCTATCAAAACTGTACAAATTAATAAAGGTCAAAGAGTAATACAGCTTTTACTTTTACCTTACTATCAGACAAGGAAAAACTTGACTTCTCAAGCTAAGAGCCACAAAACATTTGGATCTAGTGATCTAGCATTTTGGGTGCAGGAAATTACAGTTCCAAGGCCTTTAAAAGATCTTTTAATTCAAGAGAATAAAACGCCAGGGCTATTAGACACAGGAACAGACGTCTCTTAACATTGCTGGGAAAGACTGGCCCAGCTCCTGGCCAACACATAATACTGAAAATGAGTTGGTGGGATTAGAGAAAGTGGTATGTGGGGTGGAGATGCTGTACAGGTGGTACATTTAACAATACTTTATATATTGTTATAAATACATAATATAAATGTATTTGCCTAATTACAGTTTGCCTAATTAGGTATGGGTATAAATAAAATATAATAAAGGTATACCTAATTCTATTTATAGATCTATACTTAATTAATTTGTATATAAATTAATATGTATACTATATACACACACATATATATATACTGTATAATTAAATATATATGGCAGAATATAATGTGTGTGTGGCTGATATTAATTGGTATGGATTGATGTGATGATAAATGTTCTATATACTGTATAATTATAAATGTGTGACATGTATTATTACAGTATATTGGTTTGTGTTGGTTGGTATTAGCTGTGTATGTGTTGTATTGTTGTAATATATATTAATTAATATATTAATTATAAAGATTAATTCAAGTATATTGATTTATATATATTATATGTCAATAACTTTATACTTGTTGCCATATATAAATACATATATAAATGCATTTTGCATTTAGGTATATCTGTATACCTGTATACCAAAATGAGATAAGGAGGTTATACATTTATTACTTAAATTTATACAGAGACCTAAACTAAACATTAGACCTAAATTAACATATCCATAGGGAAACAGCTAGACAAATAGTGAAGTTATGTTCCAATTGTAATTAATCACTTAAACGTAAACACACAGGGGCAGACTACAATGATGAGACACTAGATGCCTGAATTACAGGCTACGACTCGGCCCCTGGTCAAGTAAAAAGGCCTCCTTACGGGAGAGTGAAAAAGGCCAGATGTGTTGCTAACTTGTGGGAGAGGGTATGCTTGTATATTTCTACAGAATGCAGATTCTCCGGTTTGGATCTCAGACAAATTCGTCATGTCACATTCCCCAAAGACCAGGTTCGCGGCGCGCGCACTCGCTCGCTCCCCCTCCCCCAGCCAGCTCTCGCCTCCGCGCCACCAGCAGCGCCTCGCACCCACCTCTCTGCACCCCGTGACCTAGAGCAAAGAAGTCTGTGCAGCGAGTGAGGGCCAGAGAGGAAAGCGCGCCCGCGGAGTGCCGTCCAGACCAGCGTGGCCCCACCGGCGAGAGGGGACCGCCCTGAGCCCAAGCGGTGGCGGCTAGCCCTAAACCACGAACCCTGCCCCTCCGCCCACCATAGGCGCCTTGGCCCACAGCCTGCCGCTCGCGTTCTGCCTCCTGATGCTGGGGACACTGCTCCCCCGGGCTGACGCCTACAGCTGCTCCCTGGTTCATCTTGTTTAAACCCTCAATATAATGTTTGCTCCTTTGTAATGCTACAACATCCACCTTATCTTATGATGTAACCACTTATTGAATTATGGTCTTGCTGTATTACAACAACTACAGGATTTAATGCAAACACGACGGTTTGTGGGCTTAATTATCTTGGGAACAGCAGCTTTGATAAGTGCAATCACTTCTGTTACTGTGGAAGCAATATCATTGACTCAACAAGTACATACTGCTCAATATGTTGATTCTATGTCCAAAAATGTTTCTTTAACATTGGCAACACAGGAAGCTATAGAGAGAAAATTAGAAATGAGGGTAGACGCCCTAGAGGAAGCAGTAATACATATTGGGACTGAATTGCAGGCTTTAAAGGTGAAAATGGCATTGTCTTGTCATGCTGACTATCGGTGGATATGTGTAACACCCCTGAAAGTAAATGAGACAGATTTTGAATGGGAAAAGATTAAAAACCATATTTCAGGTATCTGGAACAGCTCTGACATTGGTTGAGACGTAGGGAAACTTCACTATCGAATAGCAACCACGGAGCACTCCCGATTAGATTTTACTGCTGCTGGAACAGCAAATGATTTCTTCCAAACTTTCCCTAACTACATCTCAGGAAAGAATATTCTGTCTAATGTCTTTAGCTATGCTGCGGTGGCTGCTTTAATTCTGCTTCTCATAATCATTCTTCCTTGTATTGTCAGGATTCTTCGGCAGAGTATTCAGAGGCTCGCGACTGAGCTACATCTGGCTGTTTTAAGAAATAAAAAACGGGGAGATGCCGGGAGCCGGCGAGAGACATTCCACTCGTGACAAAGGTCATGAGGAAGGAGGCTGGGCATACACAAAGGCGGGATCGAGCCTCGGGAGTCCTCCCGGATATTCTTGAGCATCTACCCCCCAAAACCAGAGTCTGCCTACTTTATTGCTTTGTGCTCTCACCTCTGACTTTCCTGGGGGCTGTCCCCCACCACCATCTCACTCTCTCTGTCAAAGAGCTAACTTACAGCTCCAATTAATAAAGTTCCTGGGCAATTAGGAGTGTTTAAATCCAAACACGTCAGATGGCTCTCTAACTCGCCTGACAAGTTTACCCGGTCTCCTACAGCAATGCATACAATTGTTTACAGTCTCCGAGCCTCGAGAGGCACGGGAAGCTTAAGATATTCAAATAGCTTAGAGCCTCTCAGAGAGTTAGAAACTGTCAGAATAAAACTAGTAAAAGATTTCATTGATGAACCAATGCTTGTTGCCAAGTTTCCACATCCCCTGAATTGTATCCTTGAATGTGTATTAATTAATATAGTTGGTATGTAGAAGAAATAAGTAGTGGCCTTGGTGTTACTAACTTTAGACCCTTAAGGTAATAAATTATTTCCTTTGTTGTAAGCCCATTACACATCTGCCCTATAGGAATGCAATTTTATCTTCGAAAGATGGGGCCAAACCTTAAAATAATTACTCTTAGAGAAAATAAGTCTTACGGTTGATAAGTCTTTGTCAAGAGTCATAAAATGTTAATAGGTCTTCTGGCTAGAAGATGATGTAAATCACCTAAACCATTTGTATACGATACATTTGCAGGACAGAAACTCTGGTTTTTGATAAGGATCAAAGGCTGCTGTCTTTGCATCCCCATTATCCTCTATGTGTAACTTAGGGTATAAAAACCCCTGTTGAAAATAAAGCTACGGGCCTTGATTGCCAACGCTTAGTCTCCTAATGTCATTCTTCCCCTCAATTTTCATCTGAAAATTGAGTGTCCATCTGGAGCGCGGATATCCTCTGCGGCCATTTATTTGCCTGGGCTTCGAAGACCACTTGAGAAGGTGTCTAAGGTGGGGCACTTTTCGCTATTCGAGAGGGAGCCTGCGGCCTCCGTGGTCAGAGCTAACCTGGTGTCACGGGTTATACTGATTTTCCGCATAAACCAAGCTACTCAGCTTCTTTTCTCCACTAAATTTTCCTACTGAGCTATCCTCATTCTATTACTCTTTATATCTTCGATAAATAAATCAATAGGCCGCCTACTCTGTCTCCCCTTTGAAAACCCTGGACCAGCCGAGGCTGGACCTTGTCAGAAGAGGGCCTCATCTCGATTTGAAGCAGGAACCTCAGGGTTGCTCTCCATTTCTGACTCTGAACACAGAGTCCCTACAGAGTTAGGACAGGAGAGTCAGGCCTCGTCTTGTGTGGAGGAATGGAACTCCACTGGACTCTCGAGTTGTTCACCGGATAACAGGCCACTTGTCGAGCTGTGTGTGGAACCTGCGGTTTTATCCGGATGATGCATGGGGGTGTCAGTTCCCCTTCGTTTTTTGCCTTCATACACAGGGTTGCCTTCGAAGAGGTATCCAGCCTTCAGATTCTTATCAAGAGCAGACCAGGAAATCAGTGTCTTTCGGCATGTGGCACCACCCACAAGCCTACGTCTCGAATTTCTTCTTGAGACGGACCTCAACCTGAGGTGCACCAGGAAGGTCGGTAACCCTTTCAGAAAAAGCAAGTGAATCGACCTTCTTGTCCCGATCAGGAGGGGAGAAGGGGCTCAGATGAAGTGGTGCCGGGAACCTCGATGTTCCCCTCGAGTAAAACTGGGATGTCGGGGAACTTTTGGAGTCACATCAAAGGTGCTAAGTACCGTTTCAAATTTCAAGACGGAACGTGAGACTTCTCTTGAGACGCTGTAGCTGGCAAGGGCCTCATCTTGTGGTGACGGGTTAACCACGTTGTTTTTCTCGAGTTGTGGCGGGATTCTCGAGTTAGGTCAGGAAATTCAGGCTTCCTCTTGTGTTGGCCCAGGGAAGTCCAGTCTTCCATTCGAGTTGCGAGGGAGAGCTAGGGATTGCGCTTGAGTTACTGCAGGGCAAAAGAGACCTTATCTAGGCTTGTGTCCAGGACATCATGTTCGTCTCCAGGGGGGACAGGGATCTCGGGGTTGCTTTCCTGATGCACCCGGGGAGTCAGTCCTTGTCTCGAGGGGAAGCGAAGGACTCCGCTCTCCTCTCGAGTTGCAACGGGTATCTCTTGGAGCCCACTGAGTGGCCTAAAGGGAGTCAAGCCTCCTGTGGAGTTTGGAGAGAGGACTCGTGATTGCTCTCCAGGCCATGCAGGAAAAGAAGGCCATCATCTCGCGATGAAGGGGGCATCTCGTGGGTTTTCTCGAGCTGCAGCGCCAGTGTGGGGTTTCTCATGAGGTACTACAGGGAGCTCACGGAGCCTCTCATGTGGCGCTTGGGAAGTCAGGTCTCCATGCGCATTGCGAGGGGGAGTGCGTCATTGCTCTAGAGTCATGGAAGGTGTATCGGGCCTCAAGAACCATTAAAGAAGGACTTTCAAGGTGTTTCTTGGGTCACGGCAGTAAACCCTGGGTTCCCTCGACTAGTGCCGGTGGCCTCAGGGAGCTTCTCAGTGTGCCTCTGAGAAGTCAAGGATACCCTGGAGTTGGGAGGGCCCTCTCGGGACTCCACTGGGTTTGGTGCAATAGAAGAGGGCCTCATCTCGAGTGGAGGCAGGAACCTCAGGGTTCGTCTCCATTTCTGACTCTGATCGCAGGGTCCCTGCAGAGTTGGGACAGGAGAGTCAGGCCTCGTCTTGTAAGGAGGAATGGAACTCCGCTTGCCTCTCGAGTTATTCACGGGGTGACAGGCAACTTGTCGAACTGTGTTTGGAATCTGCGGGTTTTTCCGGACGATGCACGAGGGTGTCAGTGCCCCTTCGTGTTGTGCCTTCTTCCACAGGGTTGCCTTTCAAGAGGTGTCCGGGCATCGGGTTCTTATCAAGAGTGGACCGGGGAATCGGGGTCTTTCAGCATGTGTTACCACCCATGAAGCTACGTCTCAAATATTCTCGTTAGACCGGCCTCATCCTGAGGTGCGCCGGGAAGGTTGGGAACCCCTTCCAGACAAAGCACGGGAGTCGACCCTCCAGTCGCAATCAGGAGGGGAGAAGTGGCTCAGATGAAGTCGTACCGGGAACCTCGGTGTTCCCCTCGAGAGAGACCAGGGTGTCGGGGAACTTTTGGAATCGCATCAAGGGTGCCAAGTTTTCACACTTGAAGTGTGAAAACACTTCAAGAAGAAACCTGGGACTTCTCTTTAGACGCTGTAGCGGGCAAGGGCCTCATCTTGCGATGACAGGGTAACCATGTGGTTTTTCTCGAGTTTCGGCGGGATTCTCGAGTTACGATGGGGAATTCAGGCTTCCTCTTGTGTTGGCCCAGGGAAGTCCAATCTTCCATTGGAGTTGCGAGACAGAGCTAGGGATTGCTCTCGAGTCACTTCAGGGCAAAAGAGACCTCATCTAAGCTTGTGTCCAGGACCTAATGTTCCTCTCCAGGGGCGACAGAGATCTCGGGGTTGCATTTTAGATGCACCCGAGGAGTCAGACCTCATCTCGAGAGGAAGGAAAGCACTCTGCTCTGCTCTCGAGTCCCGACGGGTATTTCTTGGAGACCACTGAGTGGCCTAAAGGGAGTCAAGCCTCCTGTGGATTTTTTTTTAATTTTATTTTATTTTTAAACTTTACATAATTGTATTAGTTTTTCCAAATATCAAAATGAATCCGCCTCAGGTATACATGTGCTCCCCATTCTGAACCCTCCTCCCTCCTCCCCCCCATAGCATCCCTCTGGGTCGTCCCAGTGCACTAGCCCCAAGCATCCAGTGTCATGCATCAAACCTGGACTGGCAACTCTTTTCATACATGATATTTTACATGTTTCAATGCCATTCTCCCAAATCTTCCCACCTTCTCCCTCTCCCACAGAGTCCATAAGACTCTTCTATACATCAGTGTCTCTTTTGCTGTCTCGTACTCAGGGTTATTGTTACCGTCTTTCAAAGTTCCATATATATGCGTTAGTATACTGTATTGGTGTTTTTCTTTCTGGCTTACTTCACTCTGTATAATAGGCTCCAGTTTCATCCACCTCATTAGAACTGATTCATTCTATTCTTTTTAATGGCGGAGTAATACTCCATTGTGTATATGTACCACAGCTTTCTTATCCATTCATCTGCTGATGGACATCTAGGTTGCTTCCATGTCCTGGCTATTAGAAACAGTGCTGCGATGAACATTGGGGTACACGTGTCTCTTTCCCTTCTGGTTTCCTCAGTGTGTATGCCCAGCAGTGGGATTGCTGGATCATAAGGCAGTTCTATTTCCAGTTTTTTAAGGAATCTCCACACTGTTCTCTATAGTGGCTGTACTAGTTTGCATTCCCACCAACAGTGTAAGAGGGTTCCCTTTTCTCCACACCCTCTCCAGCATTTATTATTTGTAGACTTTTGGATTGCAGCCATTCTGACTGGCGTGAAATGGTACCTCATAGTGGTTTTGATTTGCATTTCTATGATAATGAGTGATTTTGAGCATCTTTTCATGTGTTTGTTAGCCATCTGTATGTCTTCTTTGGAGAAATGTCTATTTAGTTCTTTGGCCCATTTTTTGATTGGGTCATCTATTTTTCTGGAGTTGAGCTGTAGGTGTTGCTTGTATATTTTTGAGATTAGTTGTTTGTCAGTTGCTTCATTTCCTATTATTTTCTCCCATTCCGAAGGCTGTCTTTTCACCTTGCTAATAGTTTGCTTTGATGTGCAGAAGCTTTTAAGGTTAATTAGGTCCCATTTGTTTATTTTTGTTTTTATTTCCAATATTCTGGGAGGTGGGTCATAGAGGATCCTGCTGTGATGTATTTCAGAGAGTGTTTTGCCTATGTTCTCCTCTAGGAGTTTTATAGTTTCTGGTCTTACGTTTAGATCTTTAATCCATTTTGAGTTTATTTTTGTGTATTGTGTTAGAAAGTGTTCTAGTTTCATTCTTTTACAAGTGGTTGACCAGATTTCCCAGCACCACTTGTTAAAGAGATTGTCTTTAATCCATTGTATATTTTTGCCTCCTTTGTCAAAGATAAGGTGTCCATATGTGTGTGGATTTATCTCTGGGCTTTCTATTTTGTTCCACTAATCTATATTTCTGTCTTTGTGCCAGTACCATACTGTCTTGATAACTGTGGCTTTGTAGCGGAGCCTGAAATCAGGTAGGTTGATTCCTCCAGTTCCATTCTTCTTTCTCAAGATCGCTTTGGCTATTCGAGGTTTTTTGTATTTCCATACAAATTGTGAAATTATTTGTTCTAGCTCTGTGAAGAATACTGTTGGTAGCTTGATAGGGATTGCATTGAATCTATAAATTGCCTTGGGTAGTATACTCATTTTCACTATATTGATTCTTCCAATCCATGAACATGGTATATTTCTCCACCTATTAGTGTCCTCTTTGATTTCTTTCACCAGTGTTTTATAGTTTTCTATATATAGGTCTTTAGTTTCTTTAGGTAGGTATATTCCTAAGTATTTTATTCTTTCCGTTGCAATGGTGAATGAAATTGTTTCCTTAATTTCTCTTTCTGTTTTCTCATTATTAGTGTATAGGAATGCAAGGAATTTCTGTGTGTTGATTTTATATCCTGCAACTTTACTATAGTCATTGACTAGTTCTAGTAATTTTCTGGTGGAGTCTTTAGGGTTTTCTATGTAGAGGATCATGTCATCTGCAAACAGTGAGAGTTTTACTTCTTCTTTTGCAATTTGGATTCCTTTAGTTTCTTTTTCTGCTCTGATTGCTGTGGCCAAAACTTCCAAAGCTATGTTGAATAGTAATGGTGAAAGTGGGCACCCTTGTCTAGTTCCTGACTTTAGAGGAAATGCTTTCAATTTTTCACCATTGAGGATAATGTTTGCTGTGGGTTTGTCATATATAGCTTTTATTATGTTGAGGTATGTTCCTTCTATTCCTGCTTTCTGGAGAGTTTTTAATCATAAATGGATGTTGAATTTTGTCAAAGGCTTTCTCTGCATCTATTGAGAAAATCATATGGTTTTTATTTTTCAATTTGTTAAGGTGGTGTATTACATTGATTGATTTGCGGATATTGAAGAATCCTTGCATCCCTGGGATAAAGCCCACTTGGTCATGGTGTATGATCTTTTTAATGTGTTGTTGGATTCTGATTGCTAGAATTTTGTTAAGGATTTTTGCATCTATGTCATCAGTGATATTGGCCTGTAGTTTTCTTTTTTTGTGGGATCTTTGTCAGGTTTTGGTATTAGGCTGATGGTGGCCTCATAGAATGAGTTTGGAAGTTTACCTTCCTCTGCAATTTTCTGGAAGAGTTTGAGCAGGATAGGTGTTAGCTCTTCTCTAAATTTTTCGTAGAATTCAGCTGTGAAGCCGTCTGGACCTGGGCTTTTGTTGGCTGGAAGATTTTTGGTTACAGTTTCCATTTCCGTGCTTGTGATGGGTCTGTTAAGATTTTCTAGTTCTTCCCTGGTCCAGTTTTGGAAAGTTGTACTTTTCTAAGAATTTGTCCATTTCTTCCACGTTGTCCATTTTATTGGCATATAATTGTTGATAGTAGTCTCTTATGATCCTTTGTATTTCTGTGTTTTCTGTTGTGATCTCTCCATTTTCATTTCTAATTTTATTGATTTGATTTTTCTCCCTTTGTTTCTTGATGAGTCTGGCTAATGGTTTGTCAATTTTATTTATCGTTTCAAAGAACCAGCTTTTGGTTTTGTTGATTTTTGCTATGGTCTCTTTTGTTTCTTTTGCATTTATTTCTGCTCTAATTTTTAAGATTTCTTTCCTTCTACTAACCCTGGGGTTCTTCATTTCTTCCTTTTCTAGTTGCTTTAGGTGTAGAGTTAGGTTACTTATTTGACTTTTTTCTTGTTTCTTGAGGTGTGCCTGTATTGCTATGAACTTTCCCCTTAGGACTGCTTTTACCGTGTCCCACAAGTTTTGGGTTGTTGTGTTTTCATTTTCATCCGTTTCTATGCAAATTTTGATTTCTTTTTTGATTTCTTCTGTGATTTGTTGGTTATTCAGCAGCGTGTTGTTCAGCCTCCATATGTTGGAATTTTTAATAGTTTTTCTCCTGTAATTGAGATCTAATCTTACTGCATTGTGGTCAGAAAAGATGCTTGGAATGATTTCTATTTTTTTGAATTTACCAAGGCTAGCTTTATGGCCCAGGATGTGATCTATCCTGGAGAAGGTTCCATGTGCACTTTAGAAAAAGTTGAAATTCATTGTTTTGGGATGAAATGTCCTATAGATATCAATTAGGTCTAACTGGTCTATTGTATCATTTAAAGTTTGTGTTTCCTTGTTAAATTTCTGTTTAGTTGATCTATCCATAGGTGTGAGTGGGGTATTAAAATCTCCAACTATTATTGTGTTAGTGTTAATTTCTCCTTTCATACTTGTTAGCATTTGTCTTACATACTGTGGTGCTCCCACGTTGGGTGCATATATATTTATAATTGTTATATCTTCTTCTTGGATTGATCCTTTGATCATTATGTAGTGACCTTCTTTGTCTCTTTTCACAGCCTTTGTTTTAAAGTCTATTTTATCTGATATGAGTATCGCTACTCCTGCTTTCTTTTGGTCCCTATTTGCATGGAAAATCTTTTTCCAGCCCTTCACTTTCAGTCTGTATGTATCCCCTGTTTTGAGGTGGGTCTCTTGTAGACAACATATGTAGGGGTCTTGTTTTTGTATCCATTCAGCCAGTCTTTGTCTTTTGGTTGGAGCATTCAACCCATTTACGTTTGAGGTAATTACTGATAAGTATGATCCCATTGCCATTTACTTTATTGTTTGGGGTTTGAATTTATACACCGTTTTTGTGTTTCCTGTTTAGTATTTGTTGGAGAGCTGGTTTGGTGGTGCAGAATTCTCTCAGCTTTTGCTTGTCTGAAAAGCTTTTGATTTCTCATTCATACTTGAATGAGATCCTTGCTGGGTACAATAATCTGGGCTGTAGGTTATTTTCTTTCATCATTTTAAGTATGTCTTGCCATTCCCTCCTTGCTTGAAGAGTTTCTATTGAAAGATCAGCTGTTATCCTTATGGCAATTCCCTTGTGTGTTATTTGTTGTTTTTCCCTTGCTGCTTTTCATATTTGTTCTTTGTGTTTGATTTTTGTTAATGTGATTAATATGTGTCTTGGGGGGTTTCGCCTTGGCTTTATCCTGTTTGGGACTCTCTGGGTTTCTTGGACTTGAGTGAGTATTTCCTTCCCCATTTTAGGGAAGTTTTCAACTATTATCTCCTCAAGTATTTTCTCACGGTCTTTCTTTTTGTCTTCTTCTTCTGGGACCCCTATGATTCGAATGTTGTAGCGTTTAATATTGTCCTGGAGGTCTCTGAGATTGTGCTCATTTCTTTTAATTCGTTTTTCATTTATCCTCTCTGATTCATTTATTTCTACCATTCTATCTTCGAATTCACTAATCCTATCTTCTGCCTCTGTTATTCTACTATTTGTTGCCTCCAGAGTGTTTTTAATTTCATTTATTGCATTATTCATTATATATTGACTCTTTTTTTATTTCTTCTAGGTCCTTGTTAAACCTTTCTTGCATCTTCTCAATCCTTGTCTCCAGGCTATTTATCTGTGATTCCATTTTAATTTCAAGATTTTAGATCCATTTCACTATCCTTACTCGGAATTCTTTATCAGGTAGATTCCCTATCTCTTCCTCTTTTGTTTGGTTTGGTGGGCATTTATCCTGTTCCTTTATCTGCTGGGTATTCCTCTGTCTCATCTTGTTTAAATTGCTGAGTTTGGGGTGTCCTTTCTGTATTCTGGCAGTTTGTGGAGTTCTTTACTGTGGCATTTCCTCGCTGTGTGTGGGTTTGTACAGGTGTCTTGTCAAGGTTTCCTGGTTAGGGAAGCTTGTGTCCGTGTTCTGGTGGGTGGAGCTGTATTTCTTCTCTCTGGAGTGCAATGAAGTGTCCAGTAATGAGTTATGAGATGTCTGTGGTTTTGGGGTGACTTTGGGCAGCCTGTATCTTGAAGCTCAGGGCTGCGTTCCTTTGTTGCTGGAGAATTTGCTTGGTATGTCTTGCCCTGGAACTTGTTGGCCCTTGTGTGGTGCTTGATTTCAGTGTCGGTATGGAGGCATTTGATGAGCTCCTGTCAATTAATGTTCCTCGGAGTCAGGAGTTCCCTGGAGTCAGGGTTTGGACTTAAGCCTCCTGCTTCCAGTTATCTGTCTTACTTTTACAGTAGTTTCAACACTTCTCCTTCTATACGGCACCATTGATAAAACATCTACATTAAAGAAGAAAAGTTTCTCTACTGTGAGGGTCACTCAGAAAGGTTCACAGCGTTACATGGAGAAGAGAAGAGGGAGGAGGGAGTTAGAGGTGACACAAATGAGATCAGGTGGAATCAATAGTGGAGAGAGTGGGCTGGCCAGTAGTCACTTCCTTATGTGCACTCCACAACTGGACCGCTCAGAGATGTTCACAGAGTTATACAGAGACGAGAAGAAGGAGGAAGGAGACAGAGGTGGCCAGAAGGATAAAAGGGGGGAATGAAAAGGAGGGAGACAGATCCAGCCAGTAATCAGTTCCCTAAGTGTTCTCCACCATCTGGAATACACAGAAATTCACAGAGTTGGGTAGAGTAGAGAGGGGTTAGGGAGGAGACACAGGCGACCTGGTGGAGAAAAAGGAGAGTCCAAAGGGAGAGAGAGCAGTCAAGCCAGTAATCTTGCTCCCTAGTGAAAAATGGGTACTGAAGATTGGGTTCTTAAAGGTACAAAATTGGTAACAAATACATAAAAGCAAAAATTAAAAATCTAGAGTAGAGTTTGGACTTTCAAAAATACGATGTTAAAGAAAAGAAGAAGGAAAAGAAAGAGAGAAAAAACGAACAAAGAAAAACAAACAAGCTCGCAAAAAATATTAAGAAAATACAGGTACAAAATTGATAACTAATACCAAAAAGCAAAAATTAAAAATCTAGAGTAGAGTTTGGAATTTCAAAAATACAATGTTAAAAAAAAGGAAGAAGAAAACTAAAGAGAAAACAAACAAACAAAAACAAGCAATGTCGCAAAAATTATAAAGAAACTACAGGTACAAAATTGATATCAAATACCAAAAAGCATAAATTAAAAATCTAGAGTACAGTTTGGAATTTCAAAAATACAATGTTAAAGAAAAGAAGAAAAAAAAAAACAAAACAAAAAAACAAGGTCAAAAAATTAATATATATATATATATATATGAAGTTTGCTGAAGAAGAAAAAAATAGGGTCTTTTTTTTTGCAAAGTAATAGGTTATAAAAGTGAAAATTAAAGGAACAATAGAGGACTTAAAATTAAAAAAATTAAAAAAAAGAACGAATGATCATAAAAATATATCTAGGACTTTCTCTGGTTTTGTTGTGAGTATCGTGGGTTCAGTTCATTTTTGGCTAGTTCCTTGGTCCGACTTATATTTCCCAAGATCTATAGGCGCCTTCCTATGTAGTCCTAGTAACCACAGGGTTTTAATCTATTGCCTGTAGCTTCCAAGGCGTTTCCCTCTGTTATAGCTTCTTTTGTTTGCTGGTCTCTTCAGTGTCTGGTTTATGCCCTGACACAAAGGGGACGGTGGAGGACACTTTTTTTTTTTAGGCTCACTTGTTCAGTTGTGCTGTGGGGAGGGAGGGAGGGATGCTGCAAACAAATAACACTGGCGTGCGCTCGCAGTGCCTCAGCCACACTGGGTCTGCCCCCGCTCACGGCACGTGTAGCCTCCCTGCCCACACTGCTCGGGCTCTAGGTTGTTCCACCGGGAACAATCCGAGGCTGGCCCTGGGCTGCATGCACCTCCCAGGTCCAAGCCGCTCAGGTTCAGGCACTCGGGTAGTCCTCAGAGGCACAGACTCGGTTGGGCCTGCGTTTTGTGCTCTTCCCAGGTCCGAGCAGCTCAGGTGATGAGGTGTTTGGCGAGCGCCAATGTTGTGACTTATCGCCTCCCCGCCACTCGGTTATCTGGGTGTAAAACAGGCGCACCTTCTCAGGCAGATGTTGACCGTCCAGATCCCCAAGAAGTTTTAGTTAGCAAAGAAGCCTGCTTACAGTTTTATAGATAATGTCTCTCTGGGGCTGCGATTGCCCCCTTCCGGCTCTGGCTGCCTGTCACCGTAGGGGGAAGGTCTGCAGCCGGCTATCTCTGTTCAGTCCTTTGTTCCGTGCGCGGGCCTGGCGGTGTCTTAGGTTAGGGCTGGCTTTTTGCGTGGTAGATATCCCAGAGTCTGGTTTGCTAGCCCAAGTTATTTCGTTCAGATAGCGCTCAGGGTATTCAGGCCAGATTCTTACTCTAAGCGATGCAGCCCGCGCCGCGCCTCCCTGCCCAGCCCCTGCTTGCTAATGGTGTGAGCAGGCGTCTGCACTGCTTCGCGGCTGGGGGAGTTACCGTAGGGCTTGCAATCTGCGAGTTTTAATAGTTTATTTATTTTTATCCCCCTTATGTTGCCCTTTGTGCTTCCAAAGCTTGGCAAAGATTTGGCAGTGAAAAGCTTTCCTGGTGTTTGGAAACTTTTCTCTTTTTAAGACTATCTTCCCGGGACGGAAATCCCTCCCTCCCTCTTTTGTCTCTTTTTTTTGTCTTTTATACTTTTTCCTACCTACTTTCCAAGAGTTGGGTTCTTTTCTGGGTGCCTGATGTCCTCTGGCAGCATTCATAAGTTGTATTGTGGAATTTACTCGACGTTTAAATGCTCTTTTGATGAAATTGTTTGGGGGGGAAAGAGTTCTCCCCGTCCTACTCCTCAGCAATCTTGGCTCCTCTCTTGTGGAGTTTGGAGAGAGCACGCGGGATTGCTCTCCAGGCCATGCAGGAAAAGAAGGCCCTCATCTCGCGATGTCGGGGGAGTCTCGTGGTTTTTCTGGAGCTGCGGTGCCAGTGTGGGGTTTCTCACAAGGTACGACCAGGAGCTCAGGGAGCCTCTCGTGTGGTGTCAGGGAAGTCAAGTCTCCATACGAGTGGCGAGGGGGCGCACGTCATTGCTCTCGAGTCATGGTAGTGGAATCAGGGCTCAACGCAATGAAAAAGGACGCTTGAGGTCTTTCTCGGGTTGCGGCAGGAGACCCTGGGTTCCCTCGACTTGTGCCTGTGACCTCAGGTAGCTTCTCAGGGTGCCTCTGAGAAGTCAGGGATACTATGGAGCTGGGAGAGGCCTCTCGGGACTCCACTGGGTTTGCTGCAATGGAAGAGGGCCTAATCTCGAGATCAGGAAGGAACCTCAGGGTTCCTCTCCATTTCTGACTCAGATTGCAGGGTCCCCGCAGAGTTGGGACAGGAGAGTCAGGCCTCGTCTTGTGTGGAGGGATGGAACTCCGCTTGCCTCTCGAGTTGTTCAAGGAGTGACAGGCCACTTGTCGAGCTGTGTGTGAAACCTGCGGCTTTTTCCAGACAATGCACGGGGGTGTCAGTGCCCCTTCGTGATGTGCTTTCATCCACAGGGTTGCCTTCGAAGTGGTGTGCGGGCATCGGGTTCTTTTCAAGAGCGGACCGGGAAATCGGGGTCTTTTGGAATGCGGCACCACACACGAGGCTACGTCTCGAATTTCCTCGTGAGACGGGCCTCATGCTGAGGTGCTCCTGGAAGGTCGGGAAAGCCTTCCAGACAAAGCAGGTTAATCGACCCTACTGTCGCGATCAGGAGGGGAGAAGGGGCTCAGATGAAGTGGTGCCGGGAACCTCGGTGTTCCCCTTGAGTGAGACCGGTATGTCAGGGAACTTTTGGGGTCTCACGAAGCTTGCCAAATACTGTTTCAAACTTCAAGATGAAACGTGGGACTTCTCTTGAGACGCTGTGGCGGGCAAGGGCCTCATCTTGTGATGAAGGGGAAACCACGTGGTTTTTTTCGAGTTGCGATGGGATTGTTGACTTACGACGGGGAATTCAGGCTTCCTCTTCTGTTGGCCCAGGGAAGTCCATTCTTCCATTCGAGTTGGCAGGGAGAGCTGGGTGGGAATTGCTCTTGAGTCACGGCAGGTCAAAATAGACCTCATCTAGGCTTGTGTCCAGGACTTAATGTTCCTCTCCAGGGGCGATAGGGATCACGGGGACGCATTCCAGACTCACCCAGTGAGTCAGGCCTCGGCTCGAGGGGAAGCAAAGGATTCTGATATCCTCCTGGGTCGCGATAGGTATCTCTTGGAGCCCACTGAGTGGCCTCCAGGGAGTCAAGCCTCCTGTGGAGTTGGAGAGAGGACTCGGGATTGCTCTCCAGGCCATACAGGAAAGAAGGCCCTCAGCTCGCAATGACGGGGGCGTCTTGTGGGTTTTCTCGAGTTGGAGCGCAAGTATGAGTTTTCTCACGAGGTACGACGGGGAGCTCAGGGAGCCTCTCGTGTGGCGCCAGGGAAGTCAAGTCTCCATGCGAGTGGCGAGGGGGAACGCGTCATTGCTCTCGAGTCATGGTAGGGGAATCGGGATTCAAGATGCGTTGAAGGAGGATTTTCGAGGTCTTTCTCGGGTTGCGTCAGGAAACCCTGTGTTCCCTCGACTTGTGCCAGTGACCTCAGGGAGCTTCTAAGGGTGCCTCTGAGAAGTCGCGATACTGTGGATTTGGGAGGGGCCTCTCGGGCCTCCACTGTTTTTGGTGTAATGGAAGAGGGCCTCATCTCGAGTGGAGTCAGGAACCTCAGGGTTCCTCTCCATTTCGGACTCCGATTGCAGGGTCCCTTCAGAGTTGGGACCGGAGAGTCAGGCCTCGTCTTGAGTGGAGGAATGGAACTCTGCTTGCCTCTCGAGTTGTTCATGGGATGACAGGCCTCTTGTCGAGCTGTGTGTGGAACCTGCGGCTTTTACCGAATGATGCACGGGAGTGTCAGTGACCCTTCGTTTTGTGCCTTCGTCCACAGGGTTGCCTTCGAAGAGGTGTCCGGGCATCGGGTTCTTCTCAAGAGTGGGCTGGGAAATCGGGGTATTTCGGCATGTGACACCACCCACGACGCTATGTCTCGAATTTACTCATGAGACCGGCCTCATCCTGAGGTGCGCCGGGAATGTGGGGAACCCCTTCCAAACAAAGCAGGGGAATAGACCCTCCTGTCTCGAACAGGAGGGGAGAAGGTGCTCAGATGAAGTGGTGCGGGAACCTCGGTGTTCCTGTCGAGTGAGACCGGCGTGTCCGGGAACATTTGGTGTCGCATCAAGGGTGCAAAGTACCGTTTCGCACTTCAAGACGGAACGTGGTTCTTTTCTTGAGATGCCATAGCAGCAAGGGCCTCATCTTGGGATGACGTTGGAAACACGTGGTTTTTCTCGAGTTGCGGCGGGATTCTCGAGTTACGAAGGGGATTTCTGGCTTCCTCTTGTGTTGGCCCAGGGAAGCCCAATCTTCCATTCGAGTTGCGAGGGAGAGCTGGGGGTTGCGCTCGAGTCACTGCAGGGCAAAAGAAACCTCATCCAGGCTTGTGTCTAGGACCTAATGTTCCTCTCAAGGGATGACTGGGATCTTGGGGTTGCATTCTAGACTCACCCAGGAGTCAGGCGTCCTCTCGAGGGGAAACAAAGGACTTCTCTCTCTTCTCGAGTCGCGACGGGTATTTCTTGGAGCCCACTGAGTGGACTAAAGGGAGTCAAGCCTCCTCTGGAGTTTGGAGAGAGGACTCGGGATTGCACTCCAGGACATGCAGGAAAAGAAGGCCCTCATCTCACGATGACGGGTGGGGTCTCGGTGGTTTTACCGAGCTGCAGCGCCTGTGTTGGTTTCTCAGGAGGTACGACGGGGAGCTCAGGGAGCCTCTTGTGTGGCGCCAGGGAAGTTAGGTCTCGATGCGTGTGGCGAGGGGGATCGCGTCATTGCTCTCGAGTCATGGTAGGGGAATCAGGCCTCTAGACGCGTTGAAGGACTCTCAAGATCTCTCTCGGGTCTTGGCAAGAATACCTGGGTTCCCTCGACTTGTGCCAGTGACCTCAGGGAGATTCTCCGGGTGCCTCTGAGAAGTCAGGGATACTGTGGAGTTGGGAAAGACCTCTCGGGACTCCACTGGGTTTGGTGAAATGGAAGGGGGCCTCATCTCGAGGGGAGGCAGGAACCTCAGGGTTCCTCTCCATTTCTGATTCCGATCGCAGCCCCCTGCATAGTTGGGAGAGGTGAGTCAGGCCTTGTCTTGTGTGCAGGAATGGACCTCCGCTTGCCTCTCGAGTTGTTCACTGGGTGACAGGCACTTGTTGAGCTGTATGAGTAACCTGCGGTCTTTTCCGGACGATGCACGGGGGTGTCAGTGCCCCTTCGTGTTCTGCCTTCATCCACACTATCTTCGAATAGGTGTCTGGGCATCGCGTTCTTATCAAGAGCGGATCGGGAAATCGCGGTCTTTCGGCATGTGGCACCACCATCGAGGCTACGTCTCGAATTTCCTCGTGAGACAGCCTCATCTGAGGTGCGTGGAGAAGGTCGGGAACCCCTTGCAGACAAAGCAGGGGAATTGACCCTCCTTTCGCGATCAGGAGGGGAGAAGGGGCTCAGATGAAGTGGTGCCAGGAACCTCGGTGTTCCCCTCTAGTGCGACCCGTATGTCGGGGAACTTTTGGGGTAGCATTAAGGGTGCCAAATATCATTTCGCACTTGAAGACAGAACGTGGGACTACTCTTGAGACGCTGGAGCGGGCAAGGGCCTCATCTTGCAATGACGGGGGAACCACGTGGTTTTTCTCAAGTTGAGGCGGAATTCTCGAATTACTACTGGGAATTCAGGCTTCCTCTTGTGTTGGCCCAGGGAGGTCCAATCTTCCATTCGGGTTGCGAGGGAAAGCTGGGGAGTGCTCTCGAGTTACTGCAGGGCAAAAGCGACCTCATCTAGCCTTGTGTTCAGGACCCAATGATCCTCTCCAAGGGCGACAGGGATCTCGGGTTTGCATTACAGACTCACCCGGGGAGTTAGGCCTCGTCTCGAGGGGAAGCAAAGGACTCGGCTATCCTCTCGAGTTGTGACGCGTATCTCTTGGAGCCCACTGAGTGGTCTAAAGGGAGTCAACCCTCCTCTTCAGTTTGGAGAGAGGACTCGGGATTGCTCTCCAGGCCATGCAGGAAAAGAAGGCCCACATCTTGAGATGACGGGGGCGTCTCGTGGGTTTTCTCGAGCTGCGGCGCCAGTGTGGGGTTTCTCACGAGGTACGATGGGGAGTTCAGGTAGCCTCTCGTGTGGCAACAGGGAAGTCAGGTCTCCATGGGCGGGGCAAGGGGGAGCGCGTCATTGCTCTCAAGTCAGGGTAGGGGAATCGGGCCTCATGACGGGTTGAAAAAGAACTCTCGATGTCTTTCTAGGGTTGCGGCAGGAAACCCTGGGTTCCCTTGACTTGTGCCGGTGACCTCAGGGAGCGTCTCAGGGTGCCTCTGAGAAGTCAGGGATACTGTGGATTTGGGAGAGGCCTCTCGGGACTCCTCTGGGTTTGGTGCAATGGAAGTGGGCCTCATCTCGAGTTGAGGCAGGAACCTCAAGGTTCTGCTCCTGACTTCCTGGAGGCCGGATCTGACTCAGATCGCAGGGTCCCTGTTGAGTTTGCTCAGGAGTGTCAGGTCTCGTGTTCTGCGGAGGAATGGAACTCCGCTTACATCTCAAGTTGTTCAAGGATAACACCACTTTTCGTGATGTGTGTGGAACCTGCGGGTTTTTCGGAGATGCACGGGGGCGTCAGTGCTCCTTCCTGTTGTGCCTTCATCCACAGGGTTGCCTTCGAAGAGGTGTCCGGGCATCGTGTTCTCCTCAAGTGCGGACCGGGAAATTGGGGTCTTTCAGCATGTTGCACCACCCACTAGGCTACGTCTCGAATTTTCTCGTGAGACCGGCCTCATCCTGAGGCGCGCAGGAAAGTCCGGGAACCCTTTCCAAACAAAGCAGGGGAATCGACCCTACTTTCGGGATCAGGAGGAGAGAAAGGGCTCAGATGAAGTAGTGCCGGGAACCTCGGTGCTCTCCTTGAGTGAAAGTCGGGTAACTTTTCTGGTTGTATCAAGGGTGCCAAGTACCGTTTCACACTTCAAGACGGAACCTGGGACTTCTCTTGAGATGCTGTAGTGGGCAAGGGCCTCATCTAGCGCTGACGGGGGACCCACGTGTTTTTTCTCGAGTTGCGGCAGGATTCTTGAGTTACGATGGGGAATACAGGTTTCCTCTTGTGTTGGCCCAGGGAAGTCCAATCTTCCATTCGAGTTGCAAGTGAGAGCTGGAGATTGCTCTTGAGTCACTGCAGGGCAAAATAGAGCTCATCTAGGTTTGTGTCCAGGACCGAGTTTTTCTCTCCAGGGGCGACAGGGATCTCGGGGTTGCATTCCAGACTCACCCGGGGAGTCAGGCCTCGTCTCGAAGGGAATGAATGGACTCCGCTCTCCTCTCGAGTCGCGACGGTTATCCCTTGGAGCCCAAGAGTGGCCTAAATGGAGTTAAGCCTCCTGTGGAGTTTGGAGAGAGGACTCGGGATTGCTCTCTAGGCCATGCAGGAAAAGAAGGCCCTCATCTCGCGATGACGGGGGTGTCTCGTGGGTTTTCTCAAGGTGCAGTGCCTGGTTGGGGTTTCTCACGAGATAGGACGGGGAGCTCAGGGAGACTCCTGTGGTGCCACGGAAGTCAGGTCTCCATGGACGTGGCGTGGGGGAGCGCCTCATTGCTCTCGAGTCATGGTAGGGGAATCAAGCCTCAAGACGCTTCTAAGAAGAACTCTCGAGGTCTTTCTCGGGGTGTGGCAGGAAACCCTGGGTTCCCTCGACTTGTGCCCATGACCTCAGGGAGCTTAGCGGGGTTCCTCTGAGAAGTCAGGGATACTGTGGAGTTGAGAGGGGCTTCTCGGGACATCACAGGGACTGGTGCAATTGAAGAGGACCTAATCTCGGATTGAGGCAGTAACGTCAGGGTTCCTCTCCATTTCTGACTCGGATAGCAGGGTCCCTGCAGAGTTGGGACAGGAGAGTCAGACCTCGTCTTGTGTGGAGTAATGGAACTCCGCTTGCCTCTCGAGTTGTTCACGGGATGACAGGCCACCTGTCGAGTTGTATGTGGAACCTGCGGTTTTGGGGGACGATGCACAGGGGTGTCAGTGCCCCTTCGTGTTGTGCCTTCATCCACAGGGTTACCTTCGTAGAGGTGACCGGGCATCGAGATCTTATCAATAGCAGACCAGGAAATCGGGCTCTTTCGGCATGTGGCACAACCCACGAGGCTAGGTCTCGACTTCCCTCGTGAGACTGGCCTCATCCTGAGGTTCGCCGGGAAGTCTGGGAACCCCTTCCAGACAAAGCAGGGGAATCGACCCTCCTGTCGCCATCAGGAGGGGAGAAGAGGCTCAGCTGAAGCGGTGCTGGGAACCTCCATGTTCTCCTCGAGTGAGACCGGGGTGTCAGGGAAATTTGGGGGTCGCATCAAGGGTGCCAAGTACCGTTTCACACTTCAAGACGGAACATGGGACTTCCCTGGAGACGCTATAGCTGACAGGGGCCTCATATTTCGATGACGGAGGAGCCACGTTGTTTTTCTCCAGTTGCCGCGGGATTCTCGAATTACAATGGGGAATACAGGCTTCCTCTTGTGTTGGCCCAGGGAAGTCCAATCATCCATTCGAGTTGCGAGGGAGAGCTGGGGATTGCACTTGAGTCAATGCAGGACAAAAAAGACCTCATTTAGGCTTGTGTCCAGGACCGAGTTTTCCTCTACAGGGGCAACACGGATCTCGGGATCCCATTCCAGACTCACCCAAGTAGTCAGGCCTCGGCTCGAGGGGAAGCAACGGACTCTGCTCTCCTCTAGAGTAGCGACGTGTATCTCTTGGAGGCTACTGAGTGGCCTAAAGGTAGTCAGGCCTCCAGTGGAGTTTGGATAGTGGACTCGGGATTGCTCTCTAGGTCATGTAGGAAAAGGAGGCCCTCATCTTACGATGATGGGGGCGTCTCGTGAGTTTTCTCAAGCGGCGGTGCCAGTGTGGGGTTTTCATGAGGTAGGACGGGGAGCGCAGGGAGCCTCTCGTGTGGCGCCAGGGAAGTTAGGTTTCAATGGGCGTGGCGAGGGGAATGCGTCATTGCTCTCCAGTCATGGTAGGGTATCGGGCCTCAGGACGCGGTAAAGAAGGACTCTCAAGGTCTTTCTCAGAATGCAGCAGGAAACCCTGGGTTCACTCGACTTGTGCCAGTGACCGCAGAGAGCTTCTGAGGGTGCCTCTGAGAATCAGGGATACTGTGGAGTTTTAGGGGCCTCTCAGGACTCCACTGGGTATGGCGCAATGGAAGAGGGCCTCATTTCGAGTTGATGCAGGAACGTCAGGTTTCATCTACATTTCTGACTCCGATCGCACGGTCCCTGCAGAGTTGGGAAAGGAGAGTCAGGCCTTCTCTTGTGTGGAGGAACGGAACTCCGCATGCCTCTCTAGTTCTTCAAGGGATGACAGGACACTTGTCGATCTGTGTTTGGAATCTGCGTGTTTTTCCGTACTATGCATGGGGATGTCAGTACCCCTTCGTGTTGTGCATTCATCCACAGGTTTGCTTTCGAAGAGGTGTCCTGGCATCGGGTTCTTATTAAGAGCGGACCGGGAAATCGGGGTCTTTCCGCATGTGGCACCACCCACCAGGCTACGTCTCGAATTTCCTAGTGAGACCGGCCTCATCCTGAGGTGCGCCGGGAAGGTCGGAACCCCTTGCAGACAAAGCAGGGGAATCGACCCTCCTGTCTTGATCAGGAGGGGAGAAGGGGCACAGATGAGGTGATGCCGGGAACCTCAGTGTTCCCTTCCAGTGAGACCAGTGTGTTGGGGAACTTTTGGGGTCACATCAAAGGTGCCAAGTACTGTATCGCACTTCAAGATGGAACGTAAGACTTCTTTTGAGACGCTGTAGCGGCAATGGCCGCATCTTGCGATGAAGAGGGAACGACGTGGTTTTTCTCGAGTTGTGGCGGGATTCTTGAGTTACAACGGGAAATTCAGGCTTCCTCTTCTGTTGGCCCAGGGAAGTCCAGTCTTCCATTCGAGTTGCGAGGGAGAGTTGGGGATTGCTCTCGAGTCACTGCAGGAAAACAGAGACCTCATCTAGGCTTGTGTCCAGGACCTAATGTTTCTCTCCAGGGGCGACAGGGATCTCCGGTTCACATATCAGACACACCCGAGGAGTCAGGCCTCGCCTCGAGGGGAAGGAAAAGACTCCGCTCTCCTCTCGAGTCGCGACGGGTATGTCTTGGAGTCCACTGAGTGACCAAAAGGGAGTCAAGCCTACTGTGGAGTTTGGAGAGAGGACTCGGGATTGCTCTCCAGGCCATGCTAGAAAAGAAGGCTGTCATGTCGCGAAAATGGGGGCGTCTCGTGGGTTTTCTCTATCTGTGGCGCCAGTGTTTGGTTTCTCACGAGGTATGACGGGGAGCTCAGGGAGCCTCTCGTGTGGCGCCAGGGAAGTCAGGGCTTCATGAGTGTAGCAGAGGGAGCGCGTCATTGCCCTCGAGTCATGGTAGGGGAATCAGGCCTCAAAATGCGTTGAAGAAGGACTCTTGAGTTCTTTCTATGGTGGCGGCAGTAAACCCTGGGTTCACTCGAATTGTGCTGGTGACCTCAGGGAGCTTCTCAGGGTGCCTCTGAGAAGTCAGGGATACTGTGGAGCTGGGACGCGTCTCTCGGGACTCCACTGGGTTTTGTGCAATGGAAGAGGTCCTAATCTCGAGTGGAGGCAGGAACCTCAGCGTTCCTCTCGTGACTTCACTGGCGCTGGTCTGATTCGGATCGCAAAGTCCCTGCAGAGTTGGGACAGGAGAGTCAGGCATCATCTTGTGTAGAGGAATGAAACCCCACTTGCCTCTCGAGTTCTTCAGGGGTGACAAGCCACTTGTTGAGCTGTATGTGGAACTTGCGGGTTTTTCCAGACGATGCACGAGGGTGTCAGTGCCCCTTTGTGTTGTGCCTTCATCCACAGGGTTGCCTTCGAAGAGGTGTCCAGGAATCGGGTTCTTATCAAGAGCATACCGGGAAATCATAGTCTTTTGGCATGTGGTACCACCCGCGAGCTGCGTCTCGAATTTCCTCGTGAGACTGGCCTCATCCTGAAGTGCCCCGTGAAGGTCGGGAACCCCTTACAAACAAAGCAGGGGAAGTGACCCTCCTATCACGAACAGGAGGGGAGAAGGGGCTCAGATAAACTGGTGCCGGGAACCTCGGTGTTCACCTCGAGTGAGACCGATATTTCGGGGAACTTTTGGGGTCACATCAAGGGTGTCAAGTATCGTTTTGCACTTCAAGACGGAACGTGGGACTTTTCTTGAGAAGCTGTAGCGGGCAAGGGCCTCATCTTGTGATGACGAGGGAACCAAGTGCTTTTTCTCGAGTTGCGGCGGGATTCTCGAGTTACGAAGGGGAATTCAGGCTTCCTCTTGTGTTGGCCCAGGGAAGTCCAATCTTCCATTCGAGTTGTCAGGGAGAGCGGGGGATTGCTCTCGAGTTACAGAAGGGCAAAAGAGACCTCATCTAGGCTTGTTTCCAGGACCTAATGTTCCTCTCCAGGGGAGACAGGGATCTCGGGGTTGCATTCCAGACCCACCTGGTGAGTCAGGCCTTGTCTCGAGGGGAAGCAAAGGACTCCATTCTCCTCTCGAGTCTCGACGGGTATCTCTTGGAGCCCACTAAGTGGCCTAAAGGGAGTCAAGCCTCCTGTGGAGTTTGGAAAGAGGATTCGGGATTCCTCTCCAGGCCGTGCAGGAAAAGAAGGCCCTCATCTCGCGATGACAGGGGCGTATGGTGAGTTTTCTCAAGCTGCGGCGTCAGTGTGGGGTTTCTCACGAGGTACGACAGGGAGCTCAGGGAGCCTCTCTTATGGCGCCAGGGAAGTCAAGTCTCCATGTGCATGGCGAGGGGGTGCGTGTCATTTCTATAGAGCCATGGAAGCAGATTCGGGCTTCAAGACACGTTGAAGTAGGACTCTCGAGGTCTTTTTCCCATTGTGGCAGGAAACCCTGGGTTCCCTCGACATGTGCCAGTGACCTCATGGAGCTTCTCCGGGTGCCTCTGAGAAGTCAGGGGTACTGTGGAGTTGGGAGAGGCCTCTCTGAACTCCACTGGGTTTGGTGCAATGGATGAGAGCCTCATCTCGAGTGGAGGCAGGAACCTCATGTTTCCTCTCCTGGGTTTCCTGTCGCTGGTACTGACTCGGATCGCAGTTTCCCTGCAGAGTTGGTACAGAAAATCAGGTCTCGTCTTGTGTGGAGGAATGGAACTCCACTTGCCTGCCGAGTTGTTCATGGGGTGACAGACCACTTGTTGAACTGTGTTTGTAACCTGCGGGTTTTTCTGGACGATGCACGGGGGTGTCAGTGCCCCTTCGTGTTGTGCTTTCATCCACAGGTTTTCCTTCGTAAAGGTGTCAGGGCATCACGTTCTTATCAAGAGCAGACCGGGAAATCGGGGACTTTCGGCTTGTGGCACCACCCACGAGGCTATGTCTCGAATTTCCTCGTGAGACCTGCCTCATCCTTAGGCGCGCTGGAAAGATCGGGAATCCCTTCCAGACATAGCAGGGGAATCGACACTCCTGTCGCGATCACGAGGGGAGAAGGAGCTCAAATGAAGTGGTTCCGGGAACCTCGGTGTTCCTTTCGAGTGAGACCGGTATGTCGGGGAATTTTGAGATTGCATCAAGGGTGCCAAGTACCGTTTCGCACTTCAAGACAGAAAGTGGGACTTCTCTTGAGTCGCTGTAGCGGGCAAGGGCCTCATCTAGCGCTGATGGGGGAACCACGTGGATTTTCTCGAGTTTCGGCGGGATTCTCGAGTTACGATGTCGAATTCAGACTTCCAATTGTATTGGCCCAGGGAAGTCCAATCTTCAATTCGATTTGCGAGGGAGAGCTGGCGATTGCTTTCTAGTAACTGCAGTGCAAAATAGACTTCATCTAGGCTTGTGTCCAGGACCGAGATTTCCTCTCCAGGTGTGACAGGAACTCGGGGTTGCATTCCAGACTCACACGGGGAGTCAGGCCTCGTCTCGAGGGGAAGCAAAGGACTCTGCTCTCCCTTCAGGTCCTGACAGGTATCTCTTGGAGCCAAGTGAGAGGCCTAAAGAGAGTCAAGCCTCCTGTGGAGTCTGGAGAGAGGACTCGGTTTTGCTCTCCATGCCAGGCAGGAAACAAGTCACTCATCTTGTGATGACGGGGGCATATCGTGGGTTTTCTCGAGCTGCGGTGCCTGAATGGGGTTTCCGAAGAGGTACGATGGGGAGCTCAGGGAGACTCTCTTCAGGAGTAAGGGAGGTCAGGTCTCCATGTGCATGGCGATGGGGAGCGGGTTTTGCTCTCGAGTCATGGTAGGGGAATCGGGCCTTAAGACGGGCCGAAGGACTCTCAAGGTCTTTCTCGGGTCGCAGCAGGAAACCCTGGGTTCCCTGGACTTGAGCTGGTGACCTCAGGTAGATTCTCAGGGTGCCTCTGAGAATTCAGGGATACTGTGGAGTTGGGAGGGGCCTCTCGCGACTCATCTGGGTTTGGTGCAATGGAAGAGGGCCTCACCTCGAGGGGAGACAGGAACCTCAGGCTTCCTCTGCGTTTCGGACTCCGACCGCAGGGTCCCTGCAGAGTTGGGACAGGAGAGTCAGGCCTCGTCTTGTCTGAGGAAGGGAACCCCGCTGGCCTCTCGAGTTGCTCAGGGGGTCTCAGGCCCCTCGTCGAGCTGTGTGTGGAACCCGCGGGTCTTTGCGGATGATGCACGGGGGTGGCAGTGCCCCTTCGTGTTGTGCCTTCACCCACAGGGTTGTCTTCGAAGAGGGGTCCAGGCCTCGGGTCCTTCTCAAGAGCGGACCGGGGAATCGGGGGCGTTCGGCATGTGGCCCCACCCACGTGGCTCGTCTCGAATTTCCTCGTGAGACCGGCCTCATCCTGAGGTGCGCCGGGAAGGCCGGGAACCCCTTCCAGACCACGCAGGGGAATCGCCTCTCCTGTCGCGATCAGGAGGGAAGAAGGGGCTCAGAGGAAGCTGTGCCGGGACCCTCGGAGTTCCCATCGGGGGAACCCAGCGTGTAGGGGGAATCTTGGGGGTCGCAGGAAGGCTGTCAGGGACCGTTTCGCCCTTCATGGCGGAACAGGGGACTTCCCTTGAGACGCCGTCGCGGGCAAGGGCCTCATCTTGCCAAGAGGTGGGAACCACGTGGTTTTTCTCGAGTTGCGGCGGCATTCTCGAGTTACGACGGGGATCTCAGCCTTCCCCTTGGGTTGGCCCTGGGAAGCCCAATCTTCCCCTCGGGTTGCGAGGGAAAGCTGGGGGTTGCGCTCGAGTCACTGCAGGGCCGAAGAGACCTCACCTAGGCGTGTGTCCGGAACCTAATATTCTTCTCCAGGGAAGGCAGGGATCTCGGGGTTGCATTGCAGGCTCACCTGAGGAGTCAGGCCTCGTCTTGAGGGGAAGCCAAGGACTCCGTTCTCCTCTCGAGTCGCGACGCGGGTCTCTTGGAGCCCCCTGAGCGGCCTCAAGGGAGTCCAGCCTCCTCTTCCGTTTGGAGAGAGGACCCGGGATTGCTCTCCAGGCCATGCAGGAAAAGAAGGCCCTCAGCTCGCGAGGACGGGGACATCTCAGGGGTTTCCTCGAGCTGCGGCGCCCGTGGGGGTTTTCTCCCGAGGCACGACGAGGATCTCAGGGAGCCTCTCGTGCGGCACCAGGGAAGTCAGGTATGCATGCGTGTGGCGAGGGGGAGCGCGTCGTGGCTCTCGAGTCACGGGAGGGGACTAGGGCCTCGAGACGCGTTGAAGAAGGACTCACGAGGTCTTTGTCTGGGGGCGGCGGGAAACCCTCGTTTCCCTCGCCTTCTGCCGGGGACCTTAGGGAACTTCCCAGGGTGCCTCTGAGAGGCGAGGGATCCTGTGGAGGTGGCGGGGCCCCTCGGCAGTCCTCTTGGTCTGGCGCAACGGAAGAGGGCCTCACCTCGAGGGGAGGCAGGAACCTCAGGCTTCCTCTGCGTTTTGGACTCCGACCGCAGGGTCCCTGCAGAGTTGGGACAGGAGAGTCAGGCCTCGTCTTGTCTGAGGAAGGGAACCCCGCTGGCCTCTCGAGTTGCTCAGGGGGTCTCAGGCCTCTCGTCGAGCTGTGTGTGGAACCCGCAGGTCTTTGCGGACGATGCCCTGGGGTGGCAGTGCCCCTTCGTGTTGTGCCTTCACCCACAGGGTTGCCTTCGAAGAGGGGTCCGGGCCTCGGGTCCTTCTCAAGGGCTGACCGGGGAATCGGGGGCGTTCGGCATGTGGCACAACCCACGTGGCTCGTCTCGAATTTCCTCGTGAGACCGGCCTCATCCTGAGGTGCGCCGGGAAGGCCGGGAACCCCTTCCAGACCACGCAGGGGAATCGCCTCTCCTGTCGCGATCAGGAGGGGAGAAGGGGCTCAGAGGAAGCGGTGCCGGGACCATTGGTGTTCCCCTCGAGGGAACCCGGCGTGTCGGGTGACCCTTGGGGGTCGCAGGAAGGCTGTCAGGGACCGTTTCGCCCTTCATGGCGGAACAGGGGACTTCCCTTGTGACGCCGTGGCGGGCAAGGTCCTCATCTTGCCAAGAGGTGGGAACCACGTGGTTTTTCTCGAGTTGCGGCGGGATTCTCGAGTTACAACGGGGATCTCAGCCTTCCCCTTGGGTTGGCCCTGGGAAGCCCAATCTTCCCCTCGGGTGGCGAGGGAAAGCTGGGGGTTGCGTTCGAGTCACTGCAGGGCCGAAGAGACCTCACTTAGGCGTGTGTTCGGGACCTAATATTCCTCTCCAGGGAAGGCAGGTATCTCGGGGTTGCATTCCAGGCTCCCCCGGGGAGTCAGGCCTCGTCTCGAGGGGAAGCCAAGGACTCCGCTCTCCTCTCGAGTCGCGACGCGGGTCTCTTGGAGCCCCCTGAGCGGACTCAAGGGAGTCCAGCCTCCTCTTCCGTTTGGAGAGAGGACCCGGGATTGCTCTCCAGGCCATCCAGGAAAAGAAGGCCCTCAGCTCGCGAGGACGGGGGCGTCTCGGGTTTCCTCGAGCTGCGGCGCCCGTGGGGGTTTTCTCCCGAGGCACGACGAGGATCTCAGGGAGCCTCTCGTGCGGAGCCAGGGAAGTCAGGTCTCCATGCGCATGGCGAGGGGGAGCGCGTCCTGGCTCTCGGGTCACGGGAGGGGACTAGGGCCTCGAGACGCGTTGAAGAAGGACTCTCGAGGTCTTTCTCGGGGGGCGGCGGGAAACCCTCGTGTCCCTCGCCTTCTGCCGGGGTCCTTAGGGAACTTGCCAGGGTGCCTCTGAGAGGCGAGGGATCCTGTGGAGGTGGCGGGGCCCCTCGGGACTCCGCTGGGTCTGGGGCAACGGAAGAGGTCCTCACCTCGAGGGGAGGCAGGAACCTCAGGCTTCCTCTCCGTTTCGGACTCCGACCGCAGGGTCCCTGCAGAGTTGGGACAGGAGAGTCAGGCCTCGTCTTGTCTGAGGAAGGGAACACCGCTGGCCTCTCGAGTTGCTCAGGGGGTCTCAGGCCCCTCGTCGAGTTGTGTGTGGAACCCGCGGGTCTTTGCGGACGATGCACGGGGGTGGCAGTGCCCCTTCGTGTTGTGCCTTCACCCACAGGGTTGCCTTCGAAGAGGGGTCCGGGCCTCGGGTCCTTCTCAAGAGCGGACCGGGGAATCGGGGGCGTTCGGCATGTGGCCCCACCCACGTGGCTCGTCTCGAATTTCCTCGTGAGACCGGCCTCATCCTGAGGTGCGCCAGGAGGGCCGGGAACCCCTTCCAGACCACGCAGGGGAATCGCTTCTCCTGTCGCGATCAGGAGGGGAGAAGGGGCTCAGAGGAAGCGGTGCCGGGACCCTCGGTGTTCCCCTCGGGGGACCCCGGCGTGTCGGGGGACTTTTGGGGGTCACAGGAAGGCTGTCAGGGACCGTTTCGCCCTTCAGGGTGGAACAGGGGACTTCGCTTGAGACGCCATCGCGGGCAAGGGCCTCATCTTGCCAAGAGGTGGGAACCACGTGGTTTTTCTCGTGTTGCGGCGGGATTCTCGAGTTACGACGGGGATCTCAGCCTTCCCCTTAGGTTGGCCCTGTGAAGTCCAATCTTCCCCTCGGGTTGCGAGGGAAAGCTGGGGTTTGCGCTCGAGTCACTGCAGGGCCGAAGAGACCTCACCTAGGCGTGTGTCCGGGACCTAATATTCCTCTCCAGGGAAGGCAGGGATCTCGGGGTTGCATTCCAGGCTCCCCCGGGGAGTCAGGCCTCGTCTCGAGGGGAAGCCAAGGACTCCGCTCTCCTCTCGAGTCGCGACGCGGGTCTCTTGGAGCCCCCTGAGCGGCCTCAAGGGAGTCCAGCCTCCTCTTCCGTTTGGAGAGAGGACCCGGGATTGCTCTCCAGGCCAGGCAGGAAAAGAAGGCCCTCAGCTCGCGAGGACGGGGGCGTCTCAGGGGTTTCCTCGAGCTGCGGCGCCCGTGGGGGTTTTCTCCCGAGGCACGACGAGGATCTCAGGGAGCCTCTCGTGCGGCGCCATGGAAGTCAGGTCTCCATGCGCGTGGCGAGGGGGAGCGCGTCCTGGCTCTCGAGTCATGGGAGGGGACTAGGGCCTCGAGACGCATTGAAGAAGGACTCTCGAGGTCTTTGTCGGGGGGCGGCGGGAAACCCTCGTGTCCCTCGCCTTCTGCCGGGGACCTTAGGGAACTTCCCAGGGTGCCTCTGAGAGGCGAGGGATCCTGTGGAGGTGGCGGGGCCCCTCGGGACTCCGCTGGGTCTGGCGCAACGGAAGAGGGCCTCACCTCGAGGGGAGGCAGGAACCTCAGGCTTCCTCTCCGTTTCGGACTTCGACCGCAGGGTCCCTGCAGAGTTGGGACAGGAGAGTCATGCCTCGTCTTGTCTGAGGAAGGGAACCCTGCTGGCCTCTCGAATTGCTCAGGGGGTCTCAGGCCCCTGGTCGAGCTGTGTGTGGAACCCGCGGTCTTTGCGGACGATGCACGGGGGTGGCAGTGCCCCTTCGTGTTGTGCCTTCTCCCACAGGGTTGCCTTCGAAGAATGGTCCGGGCCTAGGGTCCTTCTCAAGGGCGGACTGGGGAATCGGGGGCGTTCGGCATGTGGCCCCACCCACGTGGCTCGTCTCGAATTTCCTCGTGAGACCGGCCTCATCCTGAGGTGCGCCGGGAAGGCCGGGAACCCCTTCCAGACCACGCAGGGGAATCGCCTCTCCTGTCGCGATCAGGAGGGGAGAAGGTGCTCAGAGGAAGCGGTGCCGGTACCCTCGGTGTTCCCCTCGGGGGACCCCGGCGTGTCAGGGGACTTTTTGGGGTCGCAGGAAGGCTGTCAGGGACCGTTTCGCCCTTCAGGGCGGAACAGGGGACTTCCCTTGAGACGCCATCGCGGTCAAGGGCCTCATCTTGCCAAGAGGTGGGAACCACGTGTTTTTTCTCGAGTTGCGGCGGCATTCTCGAGTTACGACGGGGATCTCAGCCTTCCCCTTGGGTTGGCCCTAGGAAGCCCAATCTTCCCCTCGGGTTGCGAGGGACAGCTGGGGGTTGCGCTCGAGTCACTGCAGGGCCGAAGAGACCACACCTAGGCGTGTGTCAGGGACCTAATATTCCTCTCCAGGGAAGGCAGGGATCTCGGGGTTGCATTCCAGGCTCCCCCGGGGAGTCAGGCCTCGTCTCGAGGGGAAGCCAAGGACTCTGCTCTCCTCCCGAGTTGCGACGTGGATATCTTGGTGCCCCCTGAGTGGCCTCAATGGATTCCAGCCTCCTCTTCACTTTTGAGAGAGGACTCGTGATTACTCTCCAGGCCAGGCAGGAAAAGAAGGCCCTCACCTCGCGAGGACGGGGGCATCTCAGGGGTTTCCTCGAGCTGCGGCACCCGTGGGGGTTTTCTCCCGAGGCACGACGAGGATCTCAGGGAGCCTCTCGTGCGGTTCCAGGGAAGTCATGTCTCCATGCACGTGACGAGAAGGAGCGCGTCATTGTTTTCGAGTCATGGGAGGGGACTAGGGCCTCAAGACGCGTTGAAGAAGGACTCTCGATGTCTTTCTCGGGTTGCAGCGGGAAACCCTCGTTTCCCCCGACTTCTGCCAGGGACCTGAGGAAACTTCCCAGGGTGCCTCTGAGAGGTGAGGGATGCTGTGGATTTGGCGGGGCCTCTCGGGACTCCACTGGGTTTGTCGCAATGGAAGAGGGCCTCATCTCGAGTGGAGGCAGGAACCTCAGGCTTCCTCTCCAATTCTGACTCTGATTGTAGTGTCCCAGCAGAGTTGGGACAGGAGAGTCAGGCTATGTCTTTTCTGAGGAATGGAACTCCGCTTGCATCTCGAGTTATTCATGGGGTTTCAGGCCCCTTGTCAAACTGTGTGTGGAATCTGCAGGTTTTTCCAGACGATGCATGGGGGTGTCAGTGACCCTTCGTTTTGTGTCTTCATCCACAGGGTTTCCTTCGAAGAGGTGTCCGGGCATCGTGTTCTTATGAAGAGGTGACTGGGAAATCGGGGTCGTTCAGCATTTGGCACCACCCACGTGGCTAGTCTCGAATTTCCTCATGAAACCGGCCTCATCCTGAGGTGTGCCGCGAAGTTCATGAAACCCTTCCAGACAAAGCAGAGGAATCGACCCTCCTGTGGCGATCAGGAGGGGAGAAGTGGCTCAGATGAAGTGCTGCTGGGAACCTCGGTGTTTCCCTCAAGTGAGACAGGTATGTCGGGTAACTTTTGGGGTCGCATAACGCGTTCCAAGTACCGTTTCGCTCTTCCAATTGGAACGTGGGACTTCTCTTGGGGTGCTCCAGCGGGCAAGGGCCTCATCTTGGAATGACTGGGGAACCACTTGGTTTTTCTCTAGTTGCGGTGGGATATTTGAGTTACCACAGGGAATTCATGCTTCCTCTTGTGTTGGCCCACAAAAGTCTTATCTTCCATTCGAGATTCGAGGAAGAGCTGGAGGTGCGCTCTAGTCACTGAAGGCAAAAGAGACCCCACCAAGGCTTGTGTGCAGGACCTAATGTTCATGTCAAGGGGCGACAGGAATCTCGGGGTTGCATTCCAGACTCACCCTGGAGTCAGGCCTCGTCTCGAGGGGAAGCAAAGGACTCTGCTCTCCTCTCGAGTCGGACGGGTATGTCTTGGAGCCCACTGAGTGGCTTAAAGGGAGTCAAACCTCCTCTGCTGTTTGGAGGGAGGACACGGGATTGCTCTCCAGGGAATGCAGGAAATGAAGGCCCTCATCTCCCGATGACTGGGGCGTCTCGTAGGTTTTCTCGAGCTGTGGCGCTAGTGTGGGGTTTCTCACGAAGTAAGACTGGGAGCTCAGTGAGCCTCTCATGTGGTGCCAGGGCAGTCAGGTCTCTATGCACGTGGTGAGAGGGAGCCCGTCATTGTTCTCGAGTCATGGTAGGGGAATTGGGCCTGAAAACGTGTTAAAGAAGGACTCTCGAGGTCTTTCTTGGGTTGCAGCAGGAAACCCTGGGTTCCATCGACTTGTGCCAGTGACCTCAGGAAGCTTCTCAGCGTGCCTCTGAGAAGTCAGGGTCACTGTGGAGTTGGGAGGGGCCTCTCGGAACTCCACTGGGTTTGGTGCAATGGAAGAGGGCCTCATGACAAGTTGAGGCAGGAACCACAGGGTTCCTCTCCTGGCTTCGAATGCGCCGGATCTGACTCGGATCACAGAGTCCCTGCAGAGTTCGGACAGGAGAGTCAGGCCTCGTCTTGTGTGGAGGAATGGAACTCCGCTTGACTCTCGCGTTGTTCATGGGGTGACAGGCCACTTGTCGATTTGTATGTGGAACTTGCGGGTTTTTCTGGACGATGCACTGGGGTGTCACTGCCCCTTCGTGTTGTGCCTTGTTCCACAGGATTGCCTTCGAGTTGGGTTCTGCCATCGGGTTCTTATCAAGAGCGGACCAGGGAATCGGGGTCTTTTGGCATGCCGCACCACCCACGAGGCTATGTCTCGAATTTCCTCGTGAGACTGGCCTCATCTTGATGTGCGCCAGGAAGGTCGGGAATGCCTTCCAGACAAAGCAGGGGAATCGAACCTCCTGTCGCGATCAAGAGGGGAGAAGAGTCTCAGATGAAGTGGTGCCGGGAACCTCGGTGTTCTCCTCAAGTGAGACTGGTATGTCGGGGAACTTTTGGGGTCGCATCAAGGGTTCCAAGTAACTTTTCGCTCTTCAATACGGAACATGGGACTTCTCTTGAGACGCTGTATTGGGCAAGGGCCTCATCTTTCGATGACGGGGGAACCACGTGGTTTTTCTTGAGTTGGGGCGGGATTCTCGAGTTACAACCGGGAATTCAGGCTTCCTCTTCAACTGGCCCAGGGAAGTCCAGTTTTCATTCGAATTGTGAGTTAGAACTGGGGATTGCTCTCGAGACACTGCAGGGCCAAATAGACCTCATCTAGGCTTGTGTCCAGGACCTAATGTTCCTCTGCTGGGGCGAAAGCGATCTCAGCATTGCATTCTCGACTCACCCGGGGAGTCAGGCCTCGTCTCGAGGGGAAGCCAAGGACACCGCTCTCCTGTCAAGTCGCGACGGGTATATCTTGGAGCTCACTGTGTGGCCTAAAATGAGTCAAGCCTCCTGTGGAGTTTGGAGAGAGGACTCAGGATTGCTCTCCAGGCCATACAGCAAAAGAAGGCCCTCATCTCGTGAGGACTGGGGCGTCTCGTGGGTATTCTCGAGCTGCGGCTCCAGTGTGGTGTTGCTCACGAGGTATAATGGGGAGCTCAGGGAGCCTCTCCTGTGGCGCCAGGGAAGTCAGGTTTCTATGCGTGTGGCTAGGGGGAGCGCGTCATTGCTCTCGAGTCATGGTAGGGGAATCGCACCTCAAGACGCGTTGAAGAAGGACTCTCGAGGTCTTTTACGGGTTGGGGCAGGAAACCCTTGGTTCCCTCGACTTGTGCCGGTGATCTCAGGAAGGTCTAAGGGTGCCTCTGAGAAGTCAGGGATACTGTGCAGTTGGGAGGGGTCTCTCGGGACTCCACTGGGTTCGGTGCAATGGAAGAGGGCCTCATCTCTAGTGGAGGCAGGAAACTCATGTTTCCTCTCCTGACTTCCCCTGGGCCAGATCTGACTCGGATCGCAGTTTCGCTGCAGAGTTCGAACAGGAGAGTCAGGCCTCGTCTTGTGTGGAGGAATGGAACTCTGCTTGCCTCTCCAGTTGTTCACGGGGTGACAGGTCACTTCTCGAGCTGTGTGTGGTACCTGCGGGTTTCTCCGGACGATACCCAGGGGTGTCAGTGCCCCTAAGTGTTGTGCCTTCATCAAAAGGGTTATCTTCAAAGAGGTGTACGGGCATCAGGATCTTATCAAGAGCGGACCGGGAAATCGGGGTCTTTCGGCATGTGTCACCATCCACGTGGCTATGTCTCGAATATCCTCGTGAGACCGGCCTCATCCTGAGATGCACCGGGAAAGGTGGGTACCCCTTCAAGACAAAACAGGGGAATCGACCCTCCTGTCGCGATCAGGAGGGGAGAAGGGGCCCAGATGTAGTGGTGCCGGGAACCTCGGTGTTCTCCTCGAGTCAGACTGGTGTGTCGAGGAACTTTTGAGGGCGCATCAAGGGTGCCAATACCGTTTCGCACTTCAAGACGGAACGTGGGACTTCTCTTGAGACGCTGTAGGGGGCAAGGGCCTCATCTTGGGATGACGGGGGAACCACGTGGCGTTTCTCGAGTTGTGGCGGGATTCTCGAGTTTCGACGGGGAATACAGTCTTCCTCATGTGTTGGGCCAGGGAAGTCCTATCTTCCTTTCGAGTTTAAAGGGAGAGCTGGGGATTGCTCTCGAGTCACTGCAGGGCAAAATAGACCTCATCTAGGCTTGTGTCCAGGACTTAATGCTCGTCCCTAGGGGCGACAGGGATCTTGGGGTTGCATACCAGACTCACCCGGGGAATCAGGCCTCGTCTCGAGGGGAAGCAAAGAACTCCGCTGTCCTTTTGAGTCGCGATGGGTATCTCTTGGAGCCCACTGTGTGCCCTAAAGGGAGTCAAGCCTCCTGTGGTGTTTGGATAGAGGACTCGGGATTCCTCTCCAGGCCATGCAGGAAAAGAAGGCCCTCATCTCGCGATGATGGCGGCGTCTCGTGGGTTTTCTAGACTGCTGCGCTAGTGCCGGGTTTCTGACGAGGTACGAGAGGGAGCTCAGGGAGCCTCTCGTGTGGCGCCAGGGAAGTCAGGTCCCCATGAGATGGCTAGGGGGAGCTCGTCAGTGCTCTCGAGTCATGGTAGGGTAATCGGGCCTCAAGACGGGTTGAAGAAGGACTCTCGAGGTCTTTCTCGGGTCACTGCATAAAACCCAGGGTTCCCTTGACTTCTGCCTGCGACCTCAGGGAGCTTCTCAGAGTGCCTCTGAGAAGTCAGGGATACTGTGCAGTTTGGAGGGTCCTCTCGAGACTCCTCTGCATTTGGTGGAATGTAAGAGGGACTCATCTCGAGTTGAAGCAGGAACCTCAGTGTTCCTCTCCATTTCTGACTCAGATCGCAAGGTCCCTGCATGTTGGTACAGGAGAGTCAGGCCTCGTCTTTTCTGGAGGATGGGACTCCTCTTGCCTCTCGAGTTGTTCTCGAAGTGACAGGCCACTTGTCGAGCTGTGTGTGTAACCTGCCCGTTTTTCCGGATGATGCACAGGTGTGTTAGTGCCCCTTCGTGTTGTACCTTCATACTCAAGGCTGCCTTCCAAGTGGTGTCCGAGCATCGGATTCTTATCAAGAGCGGACCGGGAAATTGGAGTCTTTCAGCAAGTGGCACCACCCACAAAGCTACGTATCGAATTTCCCCATGAGACCGGCCTCATCCTGAGTTGTGCAGGGAAGGTCGGGCCCCCTTGCAGACAAAGCAGGGGAATCGACCCACCGGTCACGATCAGGAGGGGAGAAGGGGCTTAAATGAAGTGGTGCCGGGAACCTCGGTGTTCCCCTTGAGTGAGACCGGCGTGTTGGGGGACTTTTGGGGTCGCATCAAGGGTGCCAAGTACCGTTTCGCATTTCAAGACGGAACCTGGGACATCTTTTGAAACGCTGTAGCGGGCAAGGGCCTCATCTTGCGATGACGGGAGAACCACGTGGGTTTGCTCGAGTTGCGGCGGGATTCTCGAGTTATGACCAGGAATTTAGGCTTCCTCTTGTTGGCCTTGAAATCCAATCTTCCATTCGGGTTGCGAGGGGGAGCTGGGGATTGCGCTAGAGTCACTGCAGGGCAAAAGAGACCTAATCTAGGCTTGTGTCCAGGATCTAACATTGCTCTCCAGGGGCGACAGGGATCTCGGGTTTGCATTCCAGACTCATCCGGGGAGTCAGTTCTCACCTCGAGGGTAAGCAAAGAATTCCGCTCTCGTCTCGAGTCGCGATGGGTATCTCTTGGAGCCCACTGTATGTACTAAAGGGAGTCAAGCCTCCTGTGGAGTTTGGAGAGAGGACTCGGGATTGGACTCCAGGCCATGCAGGAAAAGGAGGCCCTCATCTCGAGATGACGGTGGCGTCTCGTGGGTTTTCTCGAGCTGCGGCGCCAGTGTGGGGTGTCTCATGAAGTACCACGGGGATCTCAGGGAGCCTCTTGTGTGGCGCCAGGAAAATCCAGTATTCCATTCGAGTTGCGAGTTAGAACTGGGGATTGCTCTCCAGTCACTGCAGGGCAAAATAGACCTCATCTACGCTTGTGTCCAGGACCTAGTGTTCCACTACTGGGCCAACAGGGATCTCAGGGTTGCATTCTCGACTCACCCGGAGAGTCAGGCCTCGTCTTGAGGGGAAAAAAAGGACTCCACTCTCCTGTCGAGTCGCGACGGGTATCTCTTGGAGCCCACTGCGTGGCGTAAAGGGAGTGAAGCCTCCTATGGAGTTTGGAGATGACTCGGGATTGTTTTCCTGGCCATGCAGGAAAAAAGGCCCTCATCTCGCGATGACGGGGGCATCTCGTGGGTTTTCTCCAGCTACGGCGCCAGTATCAGATTTCTGACGAGGTACAACGGGGAGCTCAGAGAGCCTCTCGTGTGGTGCTAGGGACGTCAGGTCTCCGTGCGTGTGGTGAAGGGGAGTGCGTGATTGCTCTCGAGTCATAGTAGGCGAATCGGGCCTCAAGACGCATTGAAGAAGGACTCTTGAGGTCTTTCTTGGGTTGCGGCAGGGAACCCTGGGTTCCCTCGACTTCTGCAGGGGACCTTAGGGAACTTCCCACGGTGCCTCTGAGAGGTGAGGGATGCTGTGTAGTTGGCAGGGCCTCTTGGGACTCTGCTGGGTTCGGCGCAATGGAAAAGGGCCTCATCTCGAGGGGAGGCAGGAACGTCAGGCTTCCTCTCGGTTTCGGACTCCGACTGCACGGTCCCTGCAGTGTTGGGACAGGAGAGTCATGCCTCGTCTTGTCTGAGGAATGGAATTCTGGTTGCCTCTCGAGTTGTTCCGGGAGTCTCAGGCCCCTTGTCGAGCTGTGTGTAGACCCTGCGGGTTTTTCCGGATGATGCACGGGGGTGTCAGTGTCCCTTCGTGTTGTGCCTTCACCCACAGGGTTGCCTTCGAAGAGGTGTCCGGGCATCGGGTTCTTATCAAGAGCGGACTGGAAAATCGGAGTCGTTCGGCACGTGGCACCTCACACGTGGCTAGTCTCGAATTTCCTCCTGAGACCGGCCTCATCCTGAGGTGCGCCAGGAAGGCCGGGAACCCCTTCCAGACAAAGCAGGGGAATCGACTCTCCTGTCGCGATCAGGAGGGGAGAAGGGGCTCAGATGAAGTGGTGCCGGGACCCTCGGTGTTCCCCTCGAGGGAACGCAGCGTGTCGGGAAACTTTTGCGGTCACATCAAGGGTGTCAAGTACCGTTTCGCCCTTCAGGGCAGAACATGGGACTTCCCTGGAGACACCAGGAACTTCGGTGTTCCCCTGGAGTGAGATCGGTATGTTGGGGAACTTTGGGGTCGCATCAAGGGTGCCAAGTAGCATTTCGAACTTTAAGATGGAACGTGGGACTTCTCTTGAGACTCTAGCTGGCAAGGGCCTCATATTGCAATGAAGGGGGAACCACATGGTTTTTAAGACTTGAGGCTGAATTCTCGAATTACGATGGGAAATTCAGACTTCCTCTTGTGTTGACCGTGGGAAGACCAATCTTCCATTCAAATTGTGAGGGAGAGATGGAGGTTGCTCGAGTCACTGTAGGGCAAAATAGACCTCATCTAGGCTTGTGTCTAGGACATAATGTTCCACTCCAGGGGTGACATGGATCTCGGGGTTGCATTCCAAACTCACCCGGGGAGTCAGGCCTCGTCTCGAGGGAAGCAAAGGACTCCGCTCTCCTCTCGAGTCGCACCGGGTATTCCTTGGACCCAACTGAGTGGCCTAAAGGGAGTCAATCCTCCTGTGAAGTTTGGAGAGAGGACCAGGGATTGCTCTCCAGGTGAGGCAGGAAAAGAAGGCCCCCATCTCTCCTTGACGGGGGCATCTTGTGGTTTTTCTCGAACTGCGGCGCCAGTATGGGTTTTCTCACGAGGTACGATGGGGTACTCAGGGAGCCTCTTGTGTGGTACTAGGGAAGTCAGTTTTCCTGCTTGTGGCGAGGGGAGCGCGTCCTTGCTCTGGAGTCATGGTAGGGGAATCGGGCATCAAGAGACGTTGAAAAAGGACTCTCCAAGTCTTTCTCGGGTTACTTCAGGAAACTCTGGGTTCCCTCGACTTGTGCCAGTGACCTCAGGTAGCTTCTCAGGGAGCCTCTGAGAATTCAGGGATACTGTGGTGTTGGGAGGGGCCTCTCGGGACACCACTGAGTTTGGTTCAATGGAAGAGGGCCTCTTCTCTAGTTGAGGCAGGAACCTCAGGGTTCCTCTCCATTTCTGACTCCAATGCAGGGTCCCTGAAGAGTTGGGACAGGAGAGTAAGGCCTCGTTTTGTGTGAAGGAATGCAACTTCACTTGCCTCTCGAGTTGTTCACGAGGTGACAGTCCACATTTGGAGCTGTGAGTGGAATCTGCGGGTTTTTCCAGACGATGCATGGGGATGTCAGTGTCACTTCGTGTTGTGCCTTCATCCACAGGGTTGCCTTCGAAGATATGTCCGGGCGTCAGGTTCTTATCTAGAGTGGACCGGGAATTCGGGATCTTTCAGCATATGGCACCAACCATGAGGCTACTTTTCGAATTTCCTCATGAGACCAGCCTCATCCGGAGGTTCGCGGGGAACGTCGGGAACCCCTTGCAGACAAAACATGGGAATCGACCCTTCTGTCGCGATCAGGAGGGGTGAAGGGGCTCACAGGAAGTGGTGCCGTGAACTTTGGTGTTTCCCTCGAGTGAGACCGTATGTCAGGGAACTTTGGGGGTCGCATCAAGGGTGCCAAGTACCGTTTTGTACTTCAGGATGGAACGTGGGACTTCTCTTGATACGCTGTAGCGGCCAAGGGCCTCATCTTGCGATGACGGGGGAGCCACGTGGTTTTTCTCGAGTTGCGGCAGGATTCTCGAGTTACGACGGGGATTTCAGGCTTCCTCTTGTGTTGGGCCAGGGAAGTCCAATCATCCATTCGAGTTGCGAGGGAGAGCTGGGGGTTGCGCTCGAGTCACTGCAGGGCAAAGGAGACCTCATCTAGGCTTGTGTCCAGGACCTAAGGTTCCTCTCCAAGGGCCACAGGGATCTCAGTTTTGCATTCCAGGCTCACCCAGGGAGTCAGGCCTCATGTCGAAGGGAAGCAAAGGACTCCGCTCTCCTTTCGAGTCGCGACGGGCACCTCTTGGAGCCCACTTTGTGGCCTAAAGGGAGTCAAGCCTCCTGTGAAGTTTGGAGAAAAGACCAGGGATTGCTCTCCAGGTCAGGCAGGAAAAGAAGTCCCCAATCTCGCGATGACGGTGGGATTTCTCGAGCTGCGGCGCCAGTGTGGGGTTTCTCACGAGGTATGACGGGGAGCTCAGGGAGCCTCTCATGTGGCGCCAGGGAAGTCAGGTGTCCATGCGCATGGCGAGGGGGAGCGTGTCATTGCTCTCGAGTCATGGTAGGGGAATCCGTCCTCAAGACGCGTTGAAGACGGACTCTTGAGGTCTTTCTCGGGTTGCGGCAGGATACCCTGTGTTCCCTCGACTTGTGCCGGTGACCTCAGGGAGTTGCTCAGGGTGCCTCTGAGAAGACACTGATACTGTGGAGTTGGGAGGGGCCTCTCGGGACTCCACTGGGTGTGGTATAATACAAGAGGGCCTCATCTCGTGTTGAGGAAGGAACCTCAGGGTTCCTCTCCATTTCAGACTCCGATCTCAGGATTCCTGCAGAGTTGGGACAGGAGAGTCAGGCCTCGTATTCTGTGGAGAAATGAAACTTAGCTTGCCTCTCGAGTTGTTCACGAGGTAACAGGTCACTTGTCGAGCTGTATGTGGAACCTGCAGAATTTTCCAAAAGATGCACGGGTGTTCAGGGTCCCTCCTTGTTGTGCCTTCATCCTATGGGATGCATTCCAAGAAGTGTACGGGCATCGGGTTCTTATTAATAGCTGACCGGGAAATGGGGTCTTTCCGCATGTGGCACCACCCACGAGGCTACATCTCCAATTTCCTCATGAGACCGGCCTCATCCTGATGTGCGCTGGGAAGATCGGTAACCCCTTCCACACAAAGCAGGAGAATCGACACTCCTGTTGCAATCAGGAGGGGAGAAGGGGCTCAAATGATGTGGTGCGGGGAACATGGGTGTTACCCTCGAGTGAGGCCTGTATGTTGGGGAACTTTGGGGGTGCCATCATGGGTGCCAAGTACCGTTTTGCACTTCAGTAGGAACGTGGGACTTCTTTTGAGACGCTGTGGCGGGCAAGGGCCTCATGCTGCGAAGACGATGGAACCACGTGGTTTTTCTCGAGTTGCGGCGGGATTCTCGAGTTACGACGTGGATTTCAGGCTTCCTCTTGTGTTGGCCCTGGGAAGCCCAAACTTCCCTTCGAGTTGCGAGGGAAAGCTGGATGTTGTGCTCGAATCACTGCAAGGCCAAAGAGACCTCATCTAGGCGTGTGTCCAGGACCTAATAGTCCTCTCAAGGGAAGACAAGGATCTCGGGATTGCACTCCAGACTCCCCCGGGGAGTCAGGCCTCGCCTCGAGGGGAAGCAAAGGACTGCGCTCTCCTCTCGAGCCGCGACGCGGATCTCTTGGAGCCCAATGAGTCGCTTCAAGGGAGTCCATCCTACTCTTCAGTTTGGAGAGAGGACTCGGGATTGCTCTCCAGGCCAGGCAGGAAAAGAAGGCCCTCAGCTCGCGAGGACGGGGGCGTCTCAGGGGTTTCCTCGAGCTGCGGCGCCCGTGGGGGTTTTCTCCCGAGGCACGACGAGGATCTCAGGGAGCCTCTCGTGCGGCACCAGGGAAGCCAGGTCTGCATGCGCGAGGCGAGGGGGAGCGCATCATTGCTCTCTAGTCCAGAGAGGGGACAAGGGCCTCAAGACACTTTGAAGAAGGACTATCGAGGTCTTTCTCGAGTGGCGGCGGGAAACCCTCATTTCCCTCGACTTCTGCCGAGGACCTGAGGGAACTTCCCAGGGTGCCTCTAAAAGGTGAGCGATGCTGTGGAGTTAGCGGGGCCTCTCGGGACTCCGCTGGGGTTGGCGCAATGGAAGAGGGCCTCAACTCGAGGGGAGGCAGGAACCTCAGGCTTCCTCTCTGTTTCTGACTCCGACCCTCCGACCTCAGGGTCCCTGCAGAGTTGGGAGCGGAGAGTTAGGCCTCGTCTTGTCTTAGGAAGGGATCTCCGCTTGCCTCTCGAGTTGCTCAGGGGGTCTCAGGCCCCTCTTCGAGCTGTGTGTGGAACCCACGGGTGTTTCTGGACGATGCACGGGAGTGTCCTTGCCCCTTCGTGTTGTGCCTTCACCCACAGGGTTGCCTTCGAAGAGGTGTCCGTGCAACGGGTTCTTCTCAAGAGTGGACCGGGAAATCGAGTTCGATCGGCATGTGACACCACCCCCGTGGATCATCTCGAATTTCCTCGTGCGGACGGCCTCATCCTGAGATGCTCCGGGAAGGCCGAGAATCCCTTCCAGAACACGCAGGGGAATCGACACTCCTGTCGCCATCAGGAGGGGAGAAGGGGCTCAGATGAAGTGGTGTCGGGACCCTTGGTGTTTCCCTCAAGGGAACCTGGTGTGTCGGGGAACTTCTGGGGGTCGCATGAAAGGTGTCAGGTACTGTTTCGCACTTCAGGACGGAAACTGGGACTTCCCTTGAGACGCCATAGCGGGCAAGAGGCTCATCTTGCAAAGACGTTGGAACCACGTGGTTTTCCTCGAGTTGCGGCGGGATTCTCGAGTTACGACGGAGATCTCAGTCTTCCTCTTGTGTTGGCCCTGGGAAGCCCAATCTTCCTCTCGAGTGAGAGGGAAAGCTGGGGGTTGCGCTCGAGTCCCTGCAGGGCCCAAGAGACTCACCTAGGCGTGTGTCCGGGACCTAATATTCCTCTCCAGGGAAGGCAGGGATCTCAGGGTTGCATTCCAGGCTCCCCCGGGGAGTCAGGCCTCGTCTCGAGGGGAAGCCAAGGACTCCGCCCTCCTCTCGAGTCACGACGCGGGTCTCTGGGACCCCCTGAGCGGCCTCAAGGGAGGCCAACCTCCTCTTCTGTTTGGAGACAGGACCCGGGATTGCTCTGCAGGCCATGCAGGAAAAGAAGGCCCTCAGCTCACGAGGACGGGGGCGTCTCAGGGGTTTCCTCGAGCTGCGGTGCCCGTGGAGATTTTCTCCCGAGGCACGACGAGGATCTCAGGGAGCCTCTCGTGCGGCGCCAGGGAAGTCAGGTCTCCATGCTGTGGCGATGGGGATCGAGTCATGGCTCTCGAGTCACGGGAGGGGACTAGGGCCTCGAGACGCGTTGAAGAAGGACTCTCGAGGTCTTTTTCGGAGGGCGGCGGGAAACCCTCGTTCCCCTCGCCTTCTGCCGGGGACCTTAGGGAACTTCCCAGGGTGCCTCTGAGAGGCGAGGGATCCTGTGGAGGTGGCGGGGCCCCTCGGGACTCCGCTGGGTCTGGCGCAACGGAAGAGGGCCTCACCTCGAGGGGAGGCAGGAACCTCAGGCTTCCTCTCCGTTTCGGACTCCGACCGCAGGGTCCCTGCAGAGTTGGGACAGGAGAGTCAGGCCTCGTCTTGTCTGAGGAAGGGAACCCCGCTGGCCTCTCGAGTTGCTCAGGGGGTCTCAGGCCCCTGGTCGAGCTGTGTGTGGAACCCGCGGGTCTTTGCGGACGATGCACGGGGGTGGCAGTGCCCCTTCGTGTTTTGCCTTCAGCCACAGGGTTGCCTTCGAAGAGGGGTCCGGGCCTCGGGTCCTTCTCAAGAGCAGACCGGGGAATCGGGGGTGTTCGGCATGTGGCCCCACCCACGTGGCTCGTCTCGAATTTCCTCGTGGGACCGGCCTCATCCTGAGGTGCGCCGGGAAGGCCGGGAACCCCTTCCAGACCACGCAGGGGAATCGCCTCTCCTGTCGCGATCAGGAGGGGAGAAGGGGCTCAGAGGAAGCGGTGCCGGGACTCTCGGTGTTCCCCTCGGGGGACCCCGGCGTGTCGGGGGACTTTTCGGGGTCGCAGGAAGGCTGTCAGGGACCGTTTCGCCCTTCAGGGCGGAACAGGGGTCTTCCCTTGAGACGCCGTCGCGGGCAAGGGCCTCATCTTGCCAAGAGGTGGGAACCACGTGGTTTTTCTCGAGTTGCGGCGGGATTCTCGAGTTACGACGGGGATCTCAGCCTTCCCCTTGGGTTGGCCCTGGGAAGCCCAATCTTCCCCTCGGGTTGCGAGGGAAAGCTGGGGGTTGCGCTCGAGTCACTGCAGGGCCGAAGAGACCTCACCTAGGCGTGTGTCCGGGACCTAATATTCCTCTCCAAGGAAGGCAGGGATCTCGGGGTTGCATTCCAGGCTCCCCTGGGGAGTCAGGCCTCATCTCGAGGGGAAGCCAAGGACTCCGCTCTCCTCTCGAGTCGCGACGCGGGTCTCTTGGAGCCCCCTGAGCGGCCTCAAGGTAGTCCAGCCTCCTCTTCCGTATGGAGAGAGGACCCGGGATTGCTCTCCAGGCCATGCAGGAAAAGAAGGCCCTCAGCTCGCGAGGACGGGGGCGTCTCAGGGGTTTCCTCGAGCCGCGGCGCCTGTGGGGGTTTTCTCCCGAGGCACGACGAGGATCTCAGGGAGCCTCTCGTGCGGCGCCATGGAAGTCAGTTCTCCATGCGCGTGGCGAGGTGGAGGGCGTCCTGGCTCTCGAGTCATGGGAAGGGACTAGGGCCTCGAGACGCGTTGAAGAAGGACTCTCGAGGTCTTTCTCGGGGGGCGGTGGGAAACCCTCGTTTCCCTCGCCTTCTGCCGGGGACCTTTGGGAACTTCCCAGGGTGCCTCTGAGAGGCGAGGGATGCTGTGGAGGTGGCGGGGCCCCTCGGGATTCCGCTGGGTCTGGCGCAACGGAAGAGGGCCTCACCTCGAGGGGAGGCAGGAACCTCAGGCTTCCTCTCCGTTTCGGACTCCGACCGCAGGGTCCCTGCAGAGTTGGGACAAGAGAGTCAGGCCTCGTCTTGTCTGAGGAAGGGAACCCCGCTGGCCTCTCGAGTTGCTCAGGGGGTCTCAGGCCCCTGGTCGAGCTGTGTGTGGAACCCGCGGGTCTTTGCGGACGATGCACGGGGGTGGCAGTACCCCTTCGTGTTGTGACTTCAGCCACAGGGTTGCCTTCGAAGAGGGGTCCGGGCCTCGGGTCCTTCTCAAGAGCGGACCGGGGAATCGGGGGCGTTCGGCATGTGGCCCCACCCACGTGGCTCGTCTCGAATTTCCTCGTGAGACCGGCCTCATCCTGAGGTGCGCCGGGAAGGCCGGGAACCCCTTCCAGACCACGCAGGGGAATCGCCTCTCCTGTCGCGATCATGAGGGGAGAAGGGGCTCAGAGGAAGCGGTGCCGGGACCCTCGGTGTTCCCCTCGGGGGACCCCGGCGTGTCGGGGGAATTTTGGGGGTCGCAGGAAGGCTGTCAGGGACCGTTTCGCCCTTCAGGGTGGAACAGGGGACTTCCCTTGAGACGCCGTCGCGGGCAAGGGCCTCATCTTGCCAAGAGGTGGGAACCACGTGGTTTTTCTCGAGTTGCGGCGGCATTCTCGAGTTACGACGGGGATCTCAGCCTTCCCCTTGGGTTGGCCCTGGGAAGCCCAATCTTCCCCTCGGGTTGCGAGGGACAGCTGGGTGTTGCGCTCGAGTCACTGCAGGGCCGAAAAGACCTCACCTAGGCGTGTGTCCGGGACCTAATATTCCTCTCCAGGGAAGGCAGGGATCTCGGGGTTGCATTGCAGGCGCCCCCGGGGAGTCAGGCCTCGTCTCGAGGGGAAGCCAAGGACTCCGCTCTCCTCTCGAGTCGCGACGCGGGTCTCTTGGAGCCCCTGAGCGGCCTCAAGGTAGTCCAGCCTCCTCTTCCGTTTGGAGAGAGGACCCGGGATTGCTCTCCAGGCCATGCAGGGAAAGAAGGCCCTCAGCTCGCGAGGACGGGGGCGTCTCAGGGGTTTCCTCCAGCTGCGGCGCCCGTGGGGGTTTTCTCCCGAGGCACGACGAGGATCTCAGGGAGCCTCTCGTGCGGCGCCAGGGAAGTCAGGTCTCCATGGGCGTGGCGAGGGGGAGCGCGTCCTGGCTCTCGAGTCACGGGAGGGGACTAGGGCCTCGAGACGCGTTGAAGAAGGACTCTCGAGGTCTTTCTCGGGGGGCGGCGGGAAACCCTCGTTTCCCTCGCCTTCTGCCGGGGACCTTAGGGAACTTCCTAGGGTGCCTCTGAGAGGCGAGGGATCCTGTGGAGGTGGCGGGGCCCCTCAGGACTCCGCTGGGTCTGGCGCAACGGAAGAGGGCCTCACCTCGAGGGGAGGCATGAACCTCAGGCTTCCTCTCCGTTTCGGACTCCGAGCGAAGGGAACCTGCAGAGTTGGGACAGGAGAGACAGGCCTCGTCTTGTCTGAGGAAGGGAACCCCGCTGGCCTCCCGAGTTGCTCAGGGGGTCTCAGGCCCCTGGTCGAGCTGTGCGTGGAACCCGCGGGTCTTTGCGGACTATGCACGGGGGTGGCAGTGCCCCTTCGTGTTGTGCCTTCACCCACAGGGTTCCTTCGAAGAGGGGTCCGGGCCTCGGGTCCTTCTCAAGAGCGGACCGGGGAATCGGGGGCGTTCGGCATGTGGCCCCACCCACGTAGCTCGTCTCGAATTTCCTCGTGAGACCGGCCTCATCCTGAGGGGTGCCGGGAAGGCCGGGAACCCCTTCCAGACCACGCAGGGGAATCGCCTCTCCTGTCGCGATCAGGAGGGGAGAAGGGGCTCAGAGGAAGCGGTGCCGGGACCCTAGGTGTTCCCCTCGGGGGACCCCGGCGTGTCGGGGGACTTTTGGGGGTCGCAGGAAGGCTGTCAGGGACCGTTTCGCCCTTCAGGGCGGAACAGGGGTCTTCCCTTGAGACGCCGTCGCGGGCAAGGGCCTCATCTTGCCAAGAGGTGGGAACCACGTGGTTTTTCTCGAGTTGCGGCGGCATTCTCGAGTTACGACGGGGATCTCAGCCTTCCCCTTGGGTTGGCCCTGGGAAGCCCAATCTTCCCCTCGGGTTTCGAGGGACAGCTGGGGGTTGCGCTCGAGTCACTTCAGGGCCGAAGAGACCTCACTTAGGCGTGTGTCCGGGACCTAATATTCCTCTCCAGGGAAGGCAGGGATCTAGGGGTTGCATTCCAGGCTCCCCCGGGGAGTCAGGCCTCGTCTCGAGGGGAAGCCAAGGACTCCGCTCTCCTCTCGAGTCGCGACGCGGGTCTCTTGGAGCCCCCTGAGCGGCCTCAAGGTAGTCCAGCCTCCTCTTCCGTTTGGAGAGAGGACCCGGGTTTGCTCTCCAGGCCATGCAGGGAAAGAAGGCCCTCAGCTCGCGAGGACGGGGGCGTCTCAGGGGTTTCCTCGAGCTGCGGCTCCCGTGGGGGTTTTCTCCCGAGGCACGACGAGGATCTCAGGGAGCCTCTCGTGCGGCGCCAGGGAAGTCAGATCTCCATGGGCGTGGCGAGGGGGAGCGCGTCCTGGCTCTCGAGTCAGGGGAGGGGACTAGGGCCTCGAGACGCGTTGAAGAAGGACTCTCGAGGTCTTTCTCGGGGGGCGGCGGGAAACCCTAGTTTCCCTCGCCTTCTGCCGGGGACCTTAGGGAACTTGCCAGGGTGCCTCTGAGAGGCGAGGGATCCTGTGGAGGTGGCGGGGCCCCTCGGGACTCCGCTGGGTCTGGCACAAAGGAAGAGGGCCTCACCTCGAGGGGAGGCAGGAACCTCAGGCTTCCTCTCCGTTTCGGACTGCGACCGCAGGGTCCCTGCAGAGTTGGGACAGGAGAGTCAGGCCTCGTCTTGTCTGAGGAAGGGAACCCCGCTGGCCTCTCGAGTTGCTCAGGGGGTCTCAGGCCCCTGGTCGAGCTGTGTGTGGAACCCGCGGGTCTTTGCGGACAATGCACGGGGGTGGCAGTGCCCCTTCGTGTTGTGCCTTCACCCACAGGGTTGCTTTCGAAGAGGGGTCCGGGCCTCGGGTCCTTCTCAAGAGCGGACCGGGGAATCGGGGGCGTTCGGCATGTGGCCCCACCCACGTGGCTCGTCTCGAATTTCCTCGTGAGACCGGCCTCATCCTGAGGGGTGCCGGGAATACCGGGAACCCCTTCCAGACCACGCAGGGGAATCGCCTCTCCTGTCGCGATCAGGAGGGGAGAAGGGGCTCAGAGGAAGCGGTGCTGGGTCCCTCTGTGTTCTCCTCGGGGGACCCCGGCGTGTCGGGGGACTTTTGGGGGTCGCAGGAAGGCCGTCAGGGACCGTTTCGCCCTTCAGGGCGGAACAGGGGACTTCCCTTGAGATGCCGTCGCGGGCAAGGGCCTCATCTTGCCAAGAGGTGGGAACCACGTGGTTTTTCTCGAGTTGCGGCGGCATTCTCGAATTACGCCGGGGATCTCAGCCTTCCCCTTGGGTTGGCCCTGGGAAACCCAATCTTCCCCTCGGGTTGCGAGGGACAGCTGGGGGTTGCGCTCGAGTCCCTGCAGGGCCGAAGAGACCTCACCTAGGCGTGTGTCCGGGACCTAATATTCCTCTCCAGGGAAGGCAGGGATCTCGGGTTTGCATTGCAGGCTCCCCCGGGGAGTCAGGCCTCATCTCGAGGGGAAGCCAAGGACTCCGCTCTCCTCTCGAGTCGCGACGCGGGTCTCTTGGAGCCCTCTGAGCGGCCTCAAGGGAGTCCAGCCTCCTCTTCCGTTGGAGAGAGGACCCAGGATTGCTCTCCAGGCCATGCAGGGAAAGAAGGCCCTCAGCTCGCGAGGACGGGGGCGTCTCAGGGGTTTCCTCGAGCTGCGGCGCCCGTGGGGGTTTTCTCCCGAGGCACGACGAGGATCTCAGGGAGCCTCTCGTGCGGTGCCAGGGAAGTCAGGTCTCCATGCGCGTGGCGAGGCCGAGCGCGTCCTGGCTCTCGAGTCACGGGAGGGGACTAGGGCCTCGAGACGCGTTGAAGAAGGACTCTCGAGGTCTTTCTCGGGGGGCGGCGGGAAACCCTCGTTTCCCTCGCCTTATGCCGGGGACCTTAGGGAACTTGCCAGGGGGCCTCTGAGAGGCGAGGGATCCTGTGGAGGTGGCGGGGCCCCTCGGGACTCCGCTGGGTCTGGCGCAACGGAAGAGGGCCTCACCTCGAGGGGAGGCAGGAACCTCAGGCTTCCTCTCCGTTTCGGACTCCGACCGCAGGGTCCCTGCAGAGTTGGGACAGGAGAGTCAGGCCTCGTCTTGTCCGAGGAAGGGAACCCCGCTGGCGTCTCGAGTTGCTCAGGGGGTCTCAGGCCCCTGGTCTAGCTGTGTGTGGAACCCGCGGGTCTTTACGGACGATGCACGGGGGTGGCAGTGCCCCTTCGTGTTGTACCTTCAGCCACAGGGTTGCCTTCGAAGAGGGGTCCGGGCCTCGGGTCCTTCTCAAGAGCGGACCGGGGAATCGGGGGCGTTCGGCATGTGGCCCCACCCACGTGGCTCGTCTCGAATTTCCTCGTGAGACCGGCCTCATCCTGAGGTGCGCCGGGAAGGCCGGGAACCCCTTCCAGACCACGCAGGGGAATCGCCTCTCCTGTCGCGATCAGGAGGGGAGAAGGGGCTCAGAGGAAGCAGTGCCGGGACCCTCGGTGTTCCCTTCGGGGGACCTCGGCGTGTCGAGGGACTTTTGGGGTCGCAGGAAGGCTGTCAGGGACCGTTTCGCCCTTCAGGGCGGAACAGGGGACTTCCCTTGAGACGCCGTCGCGGGCAAGGGCCTCATCTTGCCAAGAGGTGGGAACCACGTGGTTTGTCTCGAGTTGCGGCGGCATTCTTGAGTTACGACGGGGATCTCAGCCTTCCCCTTGGGTTGGCCCTGGGAAGCCCAATCTTCCCCTCGGGTTGCGAGGGACAGCTGGGGGTTGCGCTCGAGTTACTGCAGGGCCGAAGAGACCTCACCTAGGCGTGTGTCCGGGACCTAATATTCCTCTCCAGGGAAGGCAGGGATCTCGGGTTTGCATTGCAGGCTCCCCCGGGGAGTCAGGCCTCTTCTCGAGGGGAAGCCAAGGACTCCGCTCTCTTCTCGAGTCGCGACGCGGGTCTCTTGGAGCCCCCTGAGCGGCCTCAAGGGAGTCCAGCCTCCTCTTCCGTTTGGAGAGAGGACCAGGATTGCTCTCCAGGCCATGCAGGAAAAGAAGGCCCTCAGCTCGCGAGGACGGGGACATCTCAGGGGTTTCCTCGAGCTGCGGCGCCCGTGGGGGTTTTCTCCCGAGGCACGACGAGGATCTCAGGGAGCCTCTCGTGCGGCGCCAGGGAAGTCAGGTCTCCATGCGCGTGGCGAGGCGGAGCGCGTCCTGGCTCTCGAGTCACGGGAGGGGACTAGGGCCTCGAGACGCGTTGAAGAAGGACTCTCGAGGTCTTTCTCGGGGGGCGGCAGGAAACCCTCGTTTCCCTCGCCTTCTGCCGGGGACCTTAGGGAACTTCCCAGGGTGCCTCTGAGATGCGAGGGATCCTGTGGAGGTGGCGTGGCCCCTCGGGACTCCGCTGGGTCTGGCGCAACGGAAGAGGGCCTCACCTCGAGGGGAGGCAGGAACCTCAGGCTTCCTCTCCGTTTCGGACTCCGACCGCAGGGTCCCTGCAGAGTTGGGACAGGAGAGTCAGGCCTCGTCTTGTCTGAGGAAGGGAACCCCGCTGGCCTCTTGAGTTGCTCAGGGGGTCTCAGGCCCCTCGTCGAGCTGTGTGTGGAACCCGCAGGTCTTTGCGTACGATGCACGGGGGTGGCAGTGCCCCTTCGTGTTGTGCCTTCACCCACAGGGTTGCCTTCGAAGAGGGGTCCGGGCCTCGGGTCCTTCTCAAGAGCGGACCGGGGAATCGGGGGCGTTCGGCATGTGGCCCCACCCACGTGGCTCGTCTCGAATTTCCTCGTGAGACCGGCCTCACCCTGAGGGGCGCCGGGAAGGCCGGGAACCCCTTCCAGACCACGCAGGGGAATCGCCTCTCCTGTCGCGATCAGGAGGGGAGAAGGGGCTCAGAGGAAGCGGTGCCGGGACCCTCGGTGTTCCCCTCGGGGGACTTCGGTGTGTTGGGGGACTTTTGGGGGTCGCAGGAAGGCTGTCAGGGACCGTTTCGCCCTTCAGGGCGGAACAGGGGACTTCCCTTGAGACGCCGTCGCGGGCAAGGGCCTCATCTTGCCAAGAGGTGGGAACCACGTGGTTTTTCTCGAGTTTCGGCGGCATTCTCGAGTTACGACGGGGATCTCAGCCTTCCCCTTGGGTTGGCCCTGGGAAGCCCAATCTTCCCCTCGGGTTGCGAGGGAAAGCTGGGGGTTGCGCTCGAGTCACTGCAGGGCCGAAGAGACCTCACCTAGGCGTGTGTCCGGGACCTAATATTCCTCTCCAGGGAAGGCAGGGATCTCGGGGTTGCATTCCAGGCTCCCCCGGGGAGTCAGGCCTCGTCTCGAGGGGAAGCCAAGGACTCCGCTCTCCTCTCGAGTCGCGACGCGGGTCTCTTGGAGCCCCCTGAGCGGCCTCAAGGGAGTCCAGCCTCCTCCTCCGTTTGGAGAGAGGACCCGGGATTGCTCTGCAGGCCATGCAGGAAAAGACGGCCCTCAGCTCGCGAGGACGAGGGCGTCTCAGGGGTTTCCTCGAGCTGCGGCGCCCGTGGGGGTTTTCTCCCGAGGCACGACGAGGATCTCAGGGAGCCTCTCGTGTGGCGCCAGGGAAGTCAGGTCTCCATGCGCGTGGCGAGGGGGAGCGCATCCTGGCTCTCGAGTCACGGGAGAGGTCTAGAGCCTCGAGACGCGTTGAAGAAGGACTCTCGAGGTCTTTCTCGGGGGGCGGCGGGAAACCCTCGTTTCCCTCGCCTTCTGCCGGGGACCTTAGGGAACTTCCCAGGGTGCCTCTGAGAGGCGAGGGATCCTGTGGAGGTGGCGGGGCACCTCGGGACTCCGCTGGGTCTGGCGCAACGGAAAAGGGCCTCACCTCGAGGGGAGGCAGGAACCTCAGGCTTCCTCTCCGTTTCGGACTCCGACCGCAGGGTCCCTGCAGAGTTGGGACAGGAGAGTCAGGCCTCGTCTTGTATGAGGAAGGGTACCCAGCTGGCCTCCCGAGTTGCTCAGGGGGTCTCAGGCCCCAGGTCGAGCTGTGTGTGGAACACGCGGGTCTTTGCGGACGATGCACGGGGGTGGCAGTGCCCCTTCGTGTTGTGCCTTCAGCCACAGGGTTGCCTTCGAAGAGGGGTCCGGGCCTCGGGTCCTTCTCAAGAGCGGACCGGGGAATCGGGGGCGTTCGGCATGTGGCCCCACCCACATGGCTCGTCTCGAATTTCCTCGTGAGACCGGCCTCATCCTGAGGGGCGCCGGGAAGCCCGGGAACCCCTTCCAGACCACGCAGGGGAATCGCCTCTCCTGTCGCGATCAGAAGGGGAGAAGGGGCTCAGAGGAAGCGGTGCCGGGACCCTCGGTGTTCCCCTCGGGAGACTCCGGTGTGTCGGGGGACTTTTGGGGGTCGCAGGAAGGCTGTCAGGGACCGTTTCGCCCTTCAGGGCGGAAGAGGGGACTTCCCTTGAGACGCCGTCGCGGGCAAGGGCCTCATCTTGCCAAGAGGTGGGAACCACGTGGTTTTTCTCAAGTTGCGGCGGCATTCTCGTGTTACGACGGGGATCTCAGCCTTCCCCTTGGGTTGGCCCTGGGAAGCCCAATCTTCCCGTCGTGTTGCGAGGGACAGCTGGGGGTTGCGCTCGAATCACTGCAGGGCCGAAGAGACCTCACCTAGGCGTGTGTCCGGGACCTAATATTCCTCTCCAGGGAAGGCAGGGATCTCGGGGTTGCATTGCAGGCTCCCCCGGGGAGTCAGGCCTCGTCTCGAGGGGAAGCCAAGGACTCCGCTCTCCTCTCGAGTCGCGACGCGGGTGTCTTGGAACCCCCTGAGCGGCCTCAAGGGAGTCCAGCCTCCTTTTCCGTTTGGAGAGAGGACCCGGGATTGCTCTCCAGGCCATGCCGGAGAAGAAGGCCCTCAGCTCGCGAGGACGGGGGCGTCTCAGGGGTTTCCTCGAGCTGCGGCGCCCATGGGGGTTTTCTCCCGAGGCACGACGAGGATCTCAGGGAGCCTCTCGTGCGGCGCCAGGGAAGTCAGGTCTCCATGCGCGTGGCGAGGGGGAGCGCTTCATTGCTCTCGAGTCACGGGAGGGGACTAGGTCCTCGACACGCATTGAAGGACTCTCGAGGTCTTTCTCGGAGGGCGTTGGGAAACCCTCGTTTCCCTCGCCTTCTGCCGGGGACCTTAGGGAACTTCCCAGGGTGCCTCTGAGGGGCGAGGGATCCTGTGGAGGTGGTGGGGCCCCTCGGGACTCCGCTGGGTCTGGCGCAACATAAGAGGGCCTCACCTCAAGGGGAGGCAGGAACCTCAGGCTTCCTCTCCGTTTCGGACTCCGACCGCAGCGTCCCTGCAGAGTTGGGACAGGAGAGTCAGGCCTCGTCTTGTCTGAGGAAGGTAACCCCGCTGGCCTTTCGAGTTGCTCAGGGGATCTCAGGCCCCTCGTCGAGCTGTGTGTGGAACCCGCGGGTCTTTGCGGACGATGCACGGGGGTGGCAGTGCCCCTTCGTGTTGTGCCTTCACCCACAGGGTTGACTTCGAAGAGGGGTCTGGGCCCCGGGTCCTTCTCAAGAGCAGACCGGGGAATCGGGGGCATTCGGCATGTGTCACCACCCACGTGGCTGGTCTCGAATTTCCTCGTGAGGACTGCCTCATCCTGAGGTGCGCTGGGAAGTCCGGGAACCCCTTCCAGACCACGCAGGGGAATCGCCTCTCCTGTCACGATCAGGAGGGGAGAAGGGGCTCAGAGGAAGCTCTGCCGGGACCCTCGGTGTTCCCCTCGAGGGAACTCGGCGTGTCGGGGAACTTTTTGGGGTCGCAGGTAGGCTGTCAAGGACCGTTTCACCCTTCAGGGTGGAACAGGGGACTTCCTTTGAGACGCCGTCCCAGGCAAGGGCCTCATCTTTCCAAGAGGTGGGAACCACGTGGTTTTTCTCGAGTTGCGGCGGGATTCTCGAGTTACGACGGGTATCTCAGACTTCCTCTTGGGTTGGCCCTGGGAAGCCCAATCTTCCCCTCGGGTTGCGAGGGAAAGCTGGGGTTGCGCTCGAGTCAGTGCAGGGGCCAAGAGACCTCACCTAGTCGTGTGTCCGGGACCTAATATTCCTCTCCAGGGAAGGCAGGGATCTCGGGGTTCCATTCCAGGCTCCCCCGGGGAGTCAGGCCTCATCTCGAGGGGAAGCCAAGACTCCGCTCTCCTCTCGAGTCGCGACGCCGATCTCTTGAAGCCCCCTGAGCGGCCTCAAGTGAGTCCAGCCTCCTCTTCAGTTTGGAGAGAGGACTCTTGATTGGTCTCCAGGCCATGCAGGAAAATAAGGCCCTCATCTCGCGATGACCGGGGTGTCTCATGTGTTTCCTCGAGCTGCCGCGCCAGTGTGGGTTTCCTCACGAGGTACGATGAGGAACTCATGAAGCCTCTCGTGCAGTGCCAGGTTAGTCAGGTCTCCATGCGTGTGACGAGGGGTAGCGTGTCATGGCTCTCGTGTCATGGTAGGGGAATCGCGACTCAACACATTTTGAAGCACTCTCGAGGTCTTTCTCGAGTCACGGCAGAAAACCCAGGGTTCCCTCGACTTGTGCCTGTGACCTCAGGGAGCTGCTCATTGTGCCTCTGAGAACTCAGGGATACTGTGTAGTTGGTAGGGGCCTCTCGAGACTCCACTGGTTGTGGTGCAATGGAAGAGGGCTTCATCTCGAGTGGACGCAGGAACCTCAGGCTTCCTCTCCGTTTCTGACTCGGATCCCATGGTCCCTGCAGAGCAAGGACAAGAGAGTCACACCTAGTCTTCTGTTGAGGAATGGACCTTCGTTTGCCTTTCGAGTTGTTTACAGGGTGACAGGCCACTTGTCGAAATGTCTGTGGGACCTGCGGGTTTTTCTGGACGATGCACGCGGGTGTCAGTGCCCCTTCGTGTTGTGCCTTCATCCACAGGTTTTCCTTCAAAGAGGTGTGCTGGCATCGGGTTCTTTTCAAGAGTGGACCGTGAAATTGGGGTCTTTCGACATGTGGCACCACCCACGAGGCTACGTCTCGAACTTCCTCATGAGGCCGGCCTCATCCTGAGGTGCGCCCGGAAGGTCGGGAACCCCTTGCAGACAGAGAAGGGGAGTCGACCCTCCTGTCGCAATCAGGAGAGGAGAAGGGGCTCAGATGAAGTGGTGCCGGGAACCTCGGTGTTCCCCTTGAGTGAGTCTGGTATGTCGCGGAACTTTTGGGGTCGCATCAAGGGTGCCAAGTACCGTTTCGCACTTCAGGATGGAACGTGGGACTTCTCTTGAGATGCTGTAGCGGACAAAGGGCCTCATCTTGCGATGACGAGGGAAGCACGTGGATTTTCTCGAGTTTCGGTGGGATTCTCGAGTTACGACGGGGAATTCAGGCTTCCTCTTGTGTTGGCCCAGGAAGTCTAATCTTCCATTCGAGTTGCCAGGGAGAGCTGGGGATTGGGCTCCATTCACTGAAGGGCAAACTAGACCTCATCTAGGCTTGTATCCAGGACTTAATGTTCCTCTCCATAGGCGACAGGGATTTGGGGTTGCATTCCATACTCACCCGGGGAGTCAGGCCTCATCTCGAGGGGAAGCAAAGGACTCCACTCTCTTCTCGAGCCGCGACAGGTATCTCTTGGAGCCCACTGAGTGGTCTTTGCTCTGTAGGAGAGCTCTAGTGTTCATAAGCCTGTACATAAGTGAACACAGACATTCTGTGTGCATGTTGCTGCATACCCAAAATAGGGCCACAAGGAGCCTCATGCTCTCCATGCGGCGCGGAAGCTGTGCAGCCACGCAGCAGCTGAAGAATCCAACCAATTGCTCTTTTCTTACCTCTGACAGAGCTCGCATTGCCGTAGCCCTTGGCAGTTTGAAAACACTGGACCCTAACCCCTCTCAAAGTAGGCCTGGGTTCTAGTTCGAATAGAAAGTCAATAGCGGAGCTGAGGACAGGAACGCGGCAGTCATTTATCACACGCTCCTGCAGCCTGCTACTACAGGGACACTAACGCTAGAAGCTAGGAATGTCTTTGCAAGGTGCGCAAAGGACAAGAGAGAACCTCGACCCTGACTCTAGTATTTCAGCCCCCTGAGCAGATCTGAGGTTCTCCCGCTGTAGAAGCTAACCCATTCCTTTCAAATACAGGCTTCCTAACACAGGGCCAGTTGGCTGCTTGCTCTTCCACGAAGCAGGCTTCCTTAACTTGCAAACTGCGAATTCCGCTTAACAGCCTGGAGGAAAATCGCTTCTTGGAAGATTTTTTTCAGAGGCTGTATCCCCGGAGCTGGGGCCAAGCTAGGGGACCCATACTGACAAGGGAAGGCAAAACCACATCCAATGTCTTTGCTCTGGAGGACAGCTTTGGTGAGCCTAAGTCTTTCAGGAATATTTCTGGCTCCAACAGAGTCAAATTCTGTGTGTGAAGCTGCACAGCCAAAATAGGGGAACAGAGAGCCTGATTCTCTCTGTGTAGCTTTGAAGCTGTCATTCAAACAACAGCTTGAGAATCCATACAATGCTCTCCCTTACTGCTAAGAGAATTCTCATTGCTGTCGTCCTTGACAGTTTGTAGAAATCCGCACCCTAACCCTTCTCCAAGTAGGCCTGGGTCCTAGCTCGGAATAACAGGCAACAGCGGAGCTGAGGCCAGTAAGGCACAAGTGAGGTCTCACACACTCTTGCAGCCTGATCGTCCAGGAACAGTAAGGCCTCTTTTTCCCTGCAGGAGGCTCGCTTGCCTTGCCTCCTGTGAACTGCATTTCCCAGCTTGGGCGCAAAACTGTTCCTGGAGATTTTTTCTCAGGGGCTGTTTCCCTGGAGCTGGGTCGGACCTCGGGGGCCCAACTCACAGGGGAAGACAAAACCACATGGAAAGGTCTATGCTCTGTAGGAGAGATCTAGTGAACCTCATCTCTCAGGAACACTCTTGGCTTCTACAGAGACACCTCTGTGCATGAAGCTACACACCCAACATAGTGGCAAAGGGAGTCTGATTCTCTCCGTGGGTGCTGATGCTTTGTGGCAAAGCACCTGCTAAGAATCCATCCGCATAGGCTTCCCTCACCTTGACAGAGGTCTCATTGCTGTAGCCCTTGGCAGTTTGGAAAGAAGAGGACCCTTACCTTTCATAAAGTGGGCCCTTGTCCTAGTTTGAACGGAAAGGCAAGAGCTGAGCTGAGGCCAATAAGGCGCCAGTCAAGTCTGACATATTCCCGAAGCCTGCTCCTTCATGGAAAATAACGCTGTAATCTAGGAATGTCTCTGCAAGGCTGGCAAAGGGCTGTCAGGAGCCTGCACCCTGCCTCTGGAATTACCGACTTCTGAACAGATCTGGAGGTCTCCCTTAGGGGAAACTAACCCATTCTTCCAAATAGAGGCTTCCAAACGCAGGCCGCTTGGCTGCCTCTTGCTCTCTGAAGGAGGCCTGCTTTTCCCGCCTCCTATGAACCCCACATCCCAGCCTCTGGGAAAAGCGGATCTTGAAGATCTTTTCTCAGGGGTTGTTTCCACGGAGCTGGGGCCGAGCCTGGAGCCCCAAACGCACAGGGGAAGAAAAACCACATGGACAAGTCTTTGCTCTCTAGGAGAGCTCTAGTGAACCTCATTCTGTCAGGAACGTTCTTGTTTCCTATGGAGACACCCCTGTCTGTGAAGCTGTGTACCGAACATGGAGACACAGAGTCTGATTCTCTCTGTGCAGCTTTGAAGCTGTCGTTCAAACAACAGCTTGAAAATCCATACAATGCTCTTCCTTACCCGTGACACAGTTCTCATTGCTATACCCCTTGGCAGTATTTAGAAATCCATACCCAAACCCTTCTCCTAGTAGGCCTGGGTCCTAGTTCGGAGAAACACGCAATGGCGGAGCTGAGGCCAGTAAGGCACCAGTCAGGTCCCACACACTCTGGCAGCCTGATCGTCCAGGGACACTAAGGCCTGTTGTGCCTTGCAGGAGGCTCGCTTGTGTTACCTCCTGTGAACTGCGTTTGCCAGCCTGGGGGAATAGCGGTCCCTGGAGATCTTTTCTCAGGGGCTCCTTCCCCTGAGCTGGGGCGGACCTCAGGGACCCAACTCACAGGGCAAGGCAAAACCATATGGACAGGTCTATGCTCTGTAGCAGACTTCTAGTGAACCTCATCTCTCAGGAACATTCTTGGCTCCTATAGAGACACTTCTGTGTGTGAAGCTGCGTACCTAACATAGGGGCACAGAGAGCCTGATTCTCTCAGTTCATTTTGACCCTGTCGTTCAGAAAACAGCTTGAGAATCCATAAAATGCTCTCCCTTACCGCTGAGAGAATTCTCACTGCTGTAGCCCTTGGCACTTTGTAGAAATCCGCACCCAAACGCTTCTCCAAATAGGCCTGGGTCCTAGTTCGGAGGAACAGGCAATGGTGGAACTGAGGCCAGCAAGGCAACAGTCAGGTTTCACACACTCTGACAGCCTGCTCCTCCAGGGACAGTAAGGCCTCTTTTTCTCTGCAGGAGATTCGCTTGCCTTACTTCCTGTGAACAGCGTTTCCCAGCCTCAGCGAAGCGGTTCCTGGAGATCTTTTCTCAGGGACAGTTTCCCCGGAGGTGTGGCGGACCTCGGGGACCCAACTCACAGGGGAAGGAAAAACCACATGGACAGGTCTATGCTCTGTAGGAGAGGTTTAGTGAACCTAATCTCTCAGGAACATTCTTGGCTCCTATAGAGATAACTCTGTGTGTGAAGCTACACTCCCAACATTGGGGAACAGGGATCTTGGTTCTCTCTGTGGGGTGTTGATGCTTTGTAGTAAAGCACCTGCTTGAGAATCCATCCTCTTAGGCTTCCCTCGCCTTGACAGAGGTCTCATTGCTGTAGCCCTTGGCAGTTTCAAAGAAGAAGACCCTTACCCTTCATAAAGTAGGCCCTTGTCCTAGTTTGAATGGAAAGGCAATAGCTGAGCTGAGGCCAATAAGGAGCCAGTCCCCTCTGACACATTCCCGAAGCCTGCTCCTTCATGGAATATAACTCTAGAATGTTGGAATGTCTTTGCAAGGCTGGCAAAGGGCAGTCAGGAACCAGCACCCTGCCTCTGGAATTACCGACTTCTGAGCAGATCTGGAGGTCTCCTTTAGGAGAAGCTAACCCATTCCTTCCAAATAGAGGCTTCAAAACACAGGCAGGTTGGCTGCCTTTCGTGCCCGAAGGAGGCTTGCTTTTCTCTCCTCCTATGAACCCCAGTTCCCAGCCTCTGGGAAAAGCGTATCTTGAAGATATTTTCTCAGGGGTTGTTTCCACGGAGCTGGGGCCGAGCCCGGGGCCCAAAGGCACAGGGGAAGGCAAGACCACATGGACAGGTCTATGCTCTGTAGCAGACCTCTAGTGAACCTCATCTCTCAGGAGCATTCTTGGCTCCTACAGAGACACCTCTGTGTGTGAAGCTGCGTACCTAACATAGGGGCAGAGAGAGCCTGATTCTCTCTGTTCATTTTGATGCTGTCATTCAGAAAACAGCTTGAGAATCCATAAAATGCTCTCCCTTACCACCGAGAGAATTCTCACTGCTGTAGCCCTTGGCACTTTGTAGAAATCTGCACCCAAACGCTTTTCCAAGTAGGCCTGGGTGCTAGCTCGGATGAACAGGCAATGGTGGAGCTGAGGCCAGTAAGGCAACAGTCAGGTTTCACACATTCTGGCAGCCTGCTCCTCCAGGGACTGTAAGGCCTCTTTTACTCTGCAGGAGATTCGCTTGCCTTACTTCATGTGAACAGCATTTCCCAGCCTCGGCGAAGCGGTTCCTGGAGATCTTTTCTCAGGGACCGTTTCCCCGGAGGTGTGGCAGACCTCGAGGACCCAACTCACAGGGGAAGGCAAAACCACATGGACAGGTCTATGCTCTGTAGGAGAGGTTTAGTGAACCTAATCTCTCAGGAACATTCTTGGCTCCTATAGAGACAACTCTGTGTGTGAAGCTGCACTCCCAACATTGTTGCACAGGGAGCTTGATTCTCTCCGTGGGGTGCTGATGCTTTGTGGCAAAGCACCTGCTTGAGAATCCATCCTCTTAGGCTTCCCTCACCTTGACAGAGGTCTCATTGCTGTAGCCCTTGGCAGTTTGCAAAGAAGAAGACCCTTACCCTTCATAAAGTAGGGCCTTGTCCTAGTTTGAATGGAAAGGCAATAGCTGAGCTGAGGTCAATAAGGAGCCAGTCCCATCTGACACATTCCCGAAGCCTGCTCCTTCATTTAAAATAACTCTAGAATCTAGGAATATCTTTGCAAAGCTAGCAAAGGGCAGTCAGGAACCAGTACCCTGCCTCTGGAATTACCGACTTCTGAGCAGATCTGGAGGTCTCCTTTAGGAGAAGCTAACCCATTCCTTCCAAATAGAGGCTTCAAAACACAGGCAGGTGGGCTGCCTTTTCGTTCCCTATGGAGGCGTGCTTTTCTCTCCTCCTACGAACCCCGGTTCCCAGACACTGGGAAAAGGGGATCTTGAAGATATTTTCTCAGGGGTTGTTTCCACGGAGCTGGGGCCGAGCCTGGAGACCCAAAGGCACAGGGGAAGGCAAGACCACATGGACAAGCCTTTGCTCTTTAGTATAGCTCTAATGAACCTCACTCTGTCAGGATCTTTCTTGATTCCTACGGAGACACACCTGTGTGTGAAGCTGCGGCTACAGAGAGCCTGATTACCCCTGTGCAGCGCTGAGTCTGGGCGGCTAAACAACAGCTTGGGAATGCAGCCTGGGGCGCTTCCCTTCCCTCGGACAGAGCTCTCCTTGCGGTAGGCCTTGGTAGTTTGCATACAATGGGGCCCTAAGCCCTCTGCAAGTTGGCCTGGCTCCTAGGTCCAAAGGGCAGGCCAGAGCGGAGCTGAGGCTGTCAGGCTCCAGACACATCTCCCATACTCCTACATCCTGCTCCTACCCGGGCGTGAACGCTAGAAGCTGGGAAGGTACCTGGACCGTGCAGGGGCGGGGCGAACGCGGGCGGCGTGGGGCGGGGGTCGGCTTCTGGCGGGGGTGGGGGCGGGCTTCCCAGTTGTGCTCTCGGAGGTGGACACTGAGGCTGAAAACGCGCAGGGAGCGCACCCGGGACTGGGTAAACCCGGGCTGCGCGGGTCGAGATTCCGATGGCTTTGGGTGGGGGTCGGTCCCAGTTGTGCTCCCGGGGGTCACCACTGCGGCTGGGAACGCGCCGGGAGCGCGGCAGGGACGGGGCTAAACCTGGGGGCGCGGGGCGGGGATCGGCTCATGGGGGGGATGGGGAGGGGTTCCCAGTTTCGCTCTCGGGGGTTGCAACTGCGGCTGGGAACGCCCATTTCGTCCGCTCCTGGGTCCCCAAGGATCGCCATCCCGTGGGTGCAGTGGAGGGCTGCGGACCACAGGTAAGGGAACTCGGACTGCGTGGAGCAGGGAACCAAGTATTCCGCCGTCTGTTGGCACATTCTCGGAGCTCCCCAACCTGGCGGTCGCAGAAAGGCCTTGCCTTTGGGGTCAAGGCCTTTACCGCTCCACCCCTCTGCTGAAAAATCTCAGAGTCTGCGCGGTTCTTCCAAGCAGCCTAGTGTCCGCTGGAAGTCCAAGGGACAGAACACTGAACTCTGGTCGGCTGGCCCAGCCCTGCTTCTGGCACTTTGTAAGCCAGCGGGCCCTTGAGCACCTGCTGGGATGGGAAAGGGAAGGGTCCACGGATTGCACCCTAGAAACTTAGTAGGGTGCATGGATTTCTAACCCTGGTGGCCGCCCAGGCAGCAAAGAAGGGGGGAGGGCACCTTGCTGCCCTTTCATGGCAGAATCTGTGGTTGTCCAGCTGCGTGGGCCTTTTCATGAGGACCCTGTGCAATAAAAGTTTGGTGTTTTGGAACTGAATAATTAGAACGTGTAAAAGCTTTAAATTATGTGGTGGTGTAATTAAAAAACAAAACAAAACAAAACCAAGGTCCAAGTGTTTTGCAAATGGAGGTTTAAATATTGAAGGACTGTATTCCTTGCACTGTGGCATTCTATCAAGAAGTGTGCAGGATTTTTTTTTTTTTTAAGAAAAGTGTTCGAAGTGAGGGAAACAGGAAACCCAGAGGTGCCCCTGTATTTTGGGGAAGGCCTTAGGAGGTCACTTGGAAATGCTGCTGGCTGTGCGGGAGGGCGGCAGATGGGCTGTGCAGGCTTGTCCTTTGCATGGATGGTCTTGTGTGTGGAAACCCAGCTCGGAGCCATCTCCTGATGTGTAAGAATTTCGCAGACAAACCTTGAGCTAAGCAATGCATTTTTTCCTAAGAAAATGTTTGTCTTAAGCGATGTAAATATCCTATGTATTTCCGCTAGACTCTGGCTTCAGGTCGGTTCCCCCAAAAGGCTCAGAAGCGATTTGAACAAAACAGCATATTTTCCTCCTAGCTTGTTCTCCTTATCTATGTTAAGGAAATGATATATTTGCCTGCAATACTGCCTTTCTTCAAGATTCATGTCAATCAAGTTTTGGCCCGGGATGACTCACCTGCTGCCAATATTATCTCAATGCATGTCGTGGGGGAAGGGCCTGGTGCCATTCCCTGAAACAGTTCCTTTCTTTCCTTAGCTGACTGCTAGTGCCTGTAGAATATCTGGCTAGAGACCAGCAGGGCGTACACCCCGCCTCAAGTCTAAGTCAGCAGCTTTCTCTATCTCATTTATACTTTAATAACAATTGATGACACAAAAGCTCTGAGCGATCAAATCATATCAAATCTTCATTTCAGATTGAAGATGCATTCCATGGTATTGCCATCTTAAGTCTTTCCATTGTTATGGAATACCTGTCCATGTATTCAGGATAGTTTTCAGCCAGGGTGTATAAGTTCCAGTGTGCCAGTCTTGTCATCCTCGTTACATCCATGGCAAAGTGTTGTATTCATGTTGACATTATTGAAAGGGAATTTTTTTTAATTCCTTTTCAGATTATTATCTGGTAATATATACAGAAAAAACTGTGTAATCTTTCGTTTTTATCAGTTTGGACAGCTTGATAGTTGTCTTTAATTTCTTTCCTTTCTCATACTTTAAGATTTTCCGGGCACCGTACATGTACTGCCTCACCCCTAATCTCAGTCATGTGTTCAAAGAACTTCTGTCCTTTATTTGTTTACTTATTTTTTGCAACATTGAATTCGTTTTGACTATGCTGGGTCTCTGCTGCAAGATGGAAGTTGCTAGGACCTCTGGACTACAGTCTTCCATCTCTTACTGACCTCTTGTTGACCTCTGCAGAATCCTGGTTGGTGGGAGCTTGTTAGTTCCTCGTTCCTTACCAGGACCTCCTGTGGTAAGTGTTTTTCTCTTCTCTGTTGCCTTGTAAGGGTGGATGGTCATTGGCATCCCAAAGCTAGCTAGAAGTCAATTATTTAGGCAGGCTTGTGCATAGATATGAGAGAAGGCAATGGCACCCCACTCCAGTACTCTTGCGTGGAAAATCCCATGGATGGAGGAGCCTGGTAGGCTGCAGTCCATGGGGTCGCTAAGAGTCGGACACCACTGAGCGACTTCACGTTCACTTTTCACTTTCATGCATGGGAGGAGGAAATGGCAACCCACTCCAGTGTTCTTGCCTAGAGAACCCCAGGGACTGCGGGGCCTCGTGGGCTGCCGTCTATGGGGTCGCACAGAGTCGGACACGACTGAAAGGACTTAGCAGCAGCAGCGGCGGCAGCAGCAGCAGAAGCAGTGCATCGATATCAAAAGGGCTGCAAACAGTCAGGAAGGATCACATATGTCACCGTGAAACACTACTTCTCCACTTAGCCAAAGCTAACAAAAGATTTCTGTTCTAGGTCAACCTAGAAGAGATCACTTAAGAGGTAAAGAAACTTAAACTCCATTAGCAAAGGCAGTTCGACATCTCAAGAAAACTTGTGCTAGGCACAGAACTCTTTTCTGGGGGTCCACTTTCCCTACACCTCCTTATCCCATTCTGTACCCATTCCTTTGCTTCTCCCATCCTGAAACGGCCACCTGTAAGACAGAACTACTTTGTTTTCCTTCCTCAAGTGCCATTGCATTCCACATACTTTCTTGTAATAACAAGTCATACATTTCCCTTCAGCAACCAAGAACTGACTTTTATATTGGCATTCACTATAGCCCGCCCCCCTCCCCCCACCCCGAAGTACAGAACAAAACAAAACAAAACAATTGCTTTCTTACATTTAACATGTCAGGATGGTGCCAGACACTATTCATGGAGAGTCAAAAATCTCTTTTGTTTCTGTGTAAAAGGGAGGTCCTTTCAAGTCGTGAATGTTTCAGAACTTTCATTTATTTGGAAATGACCTAGCTATTCAATACACTGTCGTCACAAGGATAGAAACTCGGGTAACCAAAACACCTGGAGAAACGTTTGTTAGTTCAGTTCAGTTCAGATGCTCAGTCGTGTCTGACTCTTTGGGACCCCGTGGCCTGAAGGACGCCAGGCTTCCGTGTCCGTCACCAGCTCCAGGGGCTTGCTCAAACTCATGTCCATCGAGTCAGTGATGCCATCCAACCATCTTATCCTCTGTCATCCCCTTCTCCTCTGCCTTCAATCAAGACTATGAGAGGCAGATATTTTAGAGTATAATTATTGTAAAGAGTTTGTCTAAAAGCTCATATCACATTTACATTTTTTACTTTTGTTGTTGTCGTTTCCAGGTAGTTTCTTGCTGACAAGCTTGTGACAGATATAACAATAGAGCAATTTTTACCTCAAAAGAAACCTAGGCACTATGAACATGTTGTGCTTAATGTTGTTGACTCTTAGACATGTCTATAGTGAGGAGCAAAACCAAAAATACTAGATATTTAATATTGACCAGTTCCCAGTTCACGGGACTCTGACATTCATTTAGGTCAGTGTTTTCTTGTATTTCCAGCAGTTTGATTTGGAAGGGCTGCCTTGTCTTGAGACCATTGAAATCAGAACACAGAACTTGAGCAATATTATCAAAAAACACAGGGCTCACACTGACACATACCTTAATCCAAACAGACAGACAAGACATCTTCCAGGTTTCCGCCTGAGATTTAAAATATTTCTTTGAGCCAGTCTTCTGGGGAGTGGGGGGATGGGGGTGGCAGTAAGGGAGGCTTGGGTAACAAGCTAATTGTTGGTCATTGCATATGCAAAGAACCAGCTTTCCGGGTTCCAAGGAAAAAAGTTTCCTTGGTAACCAACTTTGTCTGGTTCTATAGAATATCATGGCCCTCCTAGGTCAGGTCATCTTGCCTTTCTGTAGTCCTCGTTTTATCCCTAAATCATAGACAGCTTGGATTGTCTCTGTGGGGTGTATGTATTGTCCTCATGTTTGACCTGGCGGCAGCAGCGAGGTCCGAGAGCCTCCTCTGTAACCGGGCGTGGGGACGGGGCTCACCGAGAGCCACTGGTGAAGGTGGGCAGCGCCCCTGGAGCGCGGCAGGGGCGGGGCGAACCCGGGCGGCACAGGGCGGGTGTCGGCTCCTGGCGGGGGTAGGGGAGGGCTTCCCAGTTGTGCTCTTGGAGATGGCCACTGCAGCTGGAAACGCGCCGGGAGCGCAGCCAGGGCGGGGTAAACCTGGGCTGCACAGGTCGAGATTCCGCTCGCTGTGGGTGGGGGGTCGGTCCCTGTTGTGCTCCCAGGGGTCACCAATATGGCTGGGAACCCGCCGGGAGCCCGGCAGGGCCGGGGCGAAACCTGGCAGTGCGGGGCGGGGTGGGGTTCCGTTCGCAGTGGGGGTCGGCTCCTGGCGGGGGTGGGGGAGGGCTTTCCAGATGTGCTGTTGGGGGTCGCCATTGCGGCTGGGAATGCCCATTTCGTGAACTCCTGGATCCCCAAGGATCGGCATCCATTGGCCACAGCGGAGGGGTGCGGAACACAGGTAAGGGAACGGGGACTGCCTGGAGCAGGGAACAATGTATTCCGCCCTGTGTTGGCACAGTCTCAGAGCTCCCCAACCTGGGGGTCGCAGAAAGGCCTCGTCTTTGGGGTCAAGGCCTTTACCGCTCCACCCCTCTGCTGAAAAACCTCAGAGTCTGCGCGGTTTTCCCAAGCAGCCTAGTGTCCGCTGGAAGTCCAAGGGACAGAACCCTGAATTCTGGCCGGCTGGCCCAGCCCTGCTTCTGGCACTTTGTAGGCCAGCGGGCCCTGGAGCACCTGCTAGGATGGGAAAGGGAAGGGTACACGAATTGTACCCTGGTGGCCGCCGAGGCAGCAAAGAAGGGGGGAGGGCACCTTACTGCCCTTTAATGACAGACAGAATCTGTGGCTGTCCTGCTGCGTGGGCCTTTTCATGGGGACCTTGTGCAGTAAAAGTTTACCGGTGACCTTAGGGAAATTCCCAGTGTGCTTCTGACAGATGAGGGATGCTGTGGAGTTGGCGGGGCCTCTCAGGACTCCGCTGGGTTTGGCGCAATGGAAGAGGGCCTCATCTCCAGGGAAGGCAGGAACCTCAGGCTTCCTCTCCGTTTCGGACTCCGACCGCAGGGTCCCTGCAGAGTTGGGACAGGAGAGTCAGGAATCGTCTTGTCTGAGGAAGGGAACTCCGCTTGCCTCTCGAGGTGCTCAGGGGGTCTCAGGCCCCTTGTTGAGCTGTGTGTGGAACCTGCGGGTCTTTCCGGAAATGCACGACGGTGACAGTGCCCCTTCGTGTTGTGCCTTCACCCACTGGGTTGCCTTCGAAGAGGTGTCCGGGCCTCGGGTTCTTTTCAAGAGCGGACAGGGAAATCGGGGTCTTTCGGCATGTAGGACCACCCACGGGGCTAGTCTCAAATTTCCTAGTGAGGCCAGCTTCATCCTGAGGTGTGCTGGGAAGGCCGGGGACCCTTCCAGACAACGCAGGGGGATCGACTCTCCTGTCGCCATCAGGAGGGGAGAAGGTGCTCAGATGAAGTGGGGAAGGAACCCTCGGTGTTACCCTCGAGGGAAACCGGCGTGTGGGGGACTTTTGGGGGTTGCATGAAAGGAGTCAGGTACCGTTTCGCACTTCAGGACAGAACCTGGGACTTCCCTTGAGACGCCGTAGCGGGCAAGGGCCTCATCTTGCGAAGACGTTGGGACCATGTGGATTTTCTCGAGTTGCGGCGGGATTCTAGAGTTACGACGGGGATTTCAGGCTTCCTCTTGTGTTGGCCCCGGGAAGCCTAATCTTCCATTCGAGTTGCGAGGGAAAGCTGAGGGTTGCACTCGAGTCACTGCAGGGCCAAAGAGTCCTCATCTAGGCCTGTGTCCGGGACTTAACGTTCCTCTCAAGAGAAGACAGGGATCTCAGGGTGGCGTTCCAGACTCCCCCGGGGAGTCAGGCCTCCCCTCGAGGGCAAGCCAAGGATGCCGCTCTCCTCTCAAGTCGCGACACAGATCTCTTGGAGCCCACTGAGTGGCCTCAAGGGAGTCAGGCCTTCTCTTCAGTTTGGAGAGAGGACTCGGGATTGTGCTCTGGGTCAGGCAGGAAAAGAAGGCCCTCACCTCGCGAGGATGGGTGCTTCTCAGGGGTTTCCTCGAGCTGCGGCGCCCGTGGGGGTTTTCTCACGAGGCAAGATGAGGATCTCAGGGAGCCTCTCGTGCGGTGCCAGGGAAGTCAGGTCTCTGTGCCCGTGGCGAGGGGGAGCGCGTCATGGCTCTCCAGTCATGGGAGAGGACTATGGCCTCCAGACGCGTTGAAGAAGGACACTCGAGGTCTTTCTGGGGTTGCGGCGGGAAAGCCTCGTTTCCCTCGACTTCTGCCGGGGACCTGAGGGAACTTCCCGTGGTGCCTCTGATAGGTGAGGGATGCTGTGGAGTTGGCGGGGCCTCTCGGGACTCCGCTGGTCTTGGCGCAATGGAAGAGGGCCTCATCTCGAGGGGAGACAGGGAACTTAGGCTTCCTCTCCTTTTCGGACTCCAACCACAGGGTCCCTGCAGAGTTGGGACAGGAGAGTCAGGCCTCGTCTTGTCTGAGGAAGGGAACTCCGCTTGCCTCTCGAATTGCTCAGGGTGTCTCACGCACCTCGTCGAGCTGTGTGTGGAAACCGCGGGTTTTTCTGGACGACGCACGGGGGTGTCAGTGCCCCTTCGAATGGTAAATTCACCCACAGGGTTGCCTTCGAAGAGGTGTCCGGGCATCGGGTTCTTATCCAGAGCGGACTGGGAAATCGGGGTCGTTCGGCATGTGGCACAACCCACGGGGCTCGTCTAGAATTTCCTCGGGAGGCCGGCCTCATCCTGAGGTGTGCCGGGAAAGCCGGGAACCCCTTCCAGAATATGCAGGGGAATCGACTCTCCTGTCGTGATGAGGAGGGGAGAAGGGGCTCAGATGAAGGGGTGCCAGGACCCTCGGTGTTCCTCTCGAGGGAACCCGGCGTGTCTGGGAAATTTTGGAGGTCGCATGAAGGGTGTCAGGTACCGTTTCGCAACTCAGGACGGAACGTGAGACTTCCCTTGAGACGCCATAGCGGGCAAGGGCCCCATCTTGTGAAGACGTTGGGACCACGTGGTTTTTCTCGAGTTGCGGCGGGATTCTCGAGTTACGACGGGGATTTCAGGCTTCCTCTTGGGTTGGCCCTGGGAAGCCCCATCTTCCATTCAAGTTGCGAGGGAAAGATGGGGGTTGCGCTCGAGTCACTGCAGGGCCCAAGAGACCTCATCTAGGCGTGTGTCCAGGACCTAGTAGTACTCTCAAGGGAAGAAAGGGATCCCGGGATTGCACTCCAGAGTCCCCCGTGGAGTCAGGCCTCGCCTCGAGGGGAAGCAAAGGACTCCGTTCTTCTCTTGAGCCACGACGCGGATCTCTTGGAGCCCTCTGAGTGGCCTCAAGGGAGTCAAGCCTAATCTTCAGTTTGGAGAGAGGACTCGGGATTGCTCTCCAGGAAAGGCAGGAAAAGAAGGCCCTCACCTCGCGAGGACGGGGGCTTCTCAGGGGTTTCCTCGAGCTGCGGCGTCTGTGGGGCTTTTCTCACGAGGCACGACGAGGTTCTCAGGGAGCCTCTCGTGCGGCGCCAGGGAAGTCAGGTCTCCATGAGCGTGGCGAGGGGGAGCGCGTCATTGTTCTCGAATCCTGGGTGGGGACTAGGGCATCAAGGCGTGTAGAAGAAGGACTCTCGAGGTCTTTCTCGGCTTGCGGGGGGAAACCCTCGTTTCCCTCGACTTCTCCCGGTGACCTGAGGGAACTTCCCAGGGTTCCTCTTAGAGGTGAGGGATGCTGTGGAGTTGGTGGGCCATCTCGGGACTCCTCTGGGTTTGGCGCAATCGAAGAGGGCCTCATCTCGAGGGGAGACAGGACCTCAGGCTTCCTCTCCGTTTCGTACTCCGACAGCAGTGTCCCTGCAGCGTCGGAGCAGGAGAGTCAGGCCTCGTCTTGTCTGAGGAAGGGAACTCAGCTTGCCTCTCGAGTTGCTCAGGGAGTCTCAGTCCCCTCGTGGAGCTGTGTGTGGAAACCGCGGGTGTTTCCGGACGATGCACGGGAGTGTCAGTGCCCCTTCGTGTTGTTCCTTCACTCACAGGGTGGCCTTCGAAGAGGTGTCCGGGCATCGGGTTCTCCTCAACTGCGGACCGGGAAATCAGGGTCGTTCAACATGGGGCACCAGCCACGGGGCTTGTCTCTAATTTCCTCGCGAGGCCCGCCTCATCCTGAGGGGCGCCGGGAAGGCCGGGAACCCCTTCCAGACCACGCAGGGGAATCAACTCTCCTGTCGAGAACAGGAGAGGAGTAGCAGCTCAGAGGAAGTGGTGCCGGGACTCTCGGTGTTCCCCTCAAGGGAACCCGGCATGTCGGGGAACTTGGATGTCACATGAAGGACATCCAAAGGGTGTCAGGTACCGTGTCTCACTTCACGACGGAACATGGGACTTCCCTTGAGACGCCGTACCGGGCAAGGGCCTCATCTTGCGAAGACGTCGAAACCACGTGGTTTTTCTCGAGTTGTGGCAGGATTCTCGAGTTTCGACGAGGATTTCAGGCTTCCTCTTGGGTGGCCTTGGGAAGCCCCATCTCCCATTCAAGTAGCGAGGGAAATCTGGGGGTAGCGCTCGAGTCACTGCAGGGCCGAAGAGACCTCCCCTAGGCGTGTGTCCGGGACCTAATATTCCTCTCCAGGGAAGGCAGGGATCTCGGGGTTGCATTTCAGGCTCCCTCGGGGAGTCAGGCCTCGTCTCGAGGGGAAGCCAAGGACTCCGCTCTCCACTCGAGTGGCGACGCGGATCTCTTGGAGCCCACTGAGTGGCCTCAAGGGAGTCCAGCCTCCTCTTCAGTTTGGAGAGAGGACCCGGGATTTCTCTCCAGGCCATGCAGGAAAAGAAGGCCCTCAGCTCGCGAGGACGGGGGCGTCTCAGGGGTTTCCTCGAGCTGCGGCGCCCGTGGGGGTTTTCTCCCGAGGCACGACGAGGATCTCAGGGAGCCTCTCGTGCGGTGCCAGGGAAGTCAGGTCTCCATGCGCGTGGCGAGGGGGAGCGCGTCCTGGCTCTCGAGGCACGGGAGGGGACTAGGGCCTCGAGACGTGTTGAAGAAGGACTCTCGAGGTCTTTCTCGGGGGGCGGCGGGAAACCCTCGTTTCCCTCGCCTTCTGCCGGGGATCTTAGGGAACTTCCCAGGGTGCCTCTGAGAGGCGAGGGATCCTGTGGAGTTGGCGGGGCCTCTCGGGACTCCGCTGGGTCTGGCGCAACGGAAGAGGGCCTCACCTCGAGGGGAGGCAGGAACCTCAGGCTTCCTCTCCGTTTCGGCTGCGACCACAGGGTCCCTGCAGAGTTGGGACAGGAGAGTCATGCCTCGTCTTGTCTGAGCAAGGGAACCCCGCTTGCCTCTCGAGTTGTCAGGGGTTTTCAGGCCCCTGGTCGAGCTGTGTGTGGAACCTGCGGGTCTTTGCGGACGATGCCCGGGGGTGTCAGTGCCCCTTCGTGTTGTGCCTTCACCCACAGGGTTGCCTTCGAAGAGGGGTCCGGGCCTCGGGTCCTTCTCAAAAGCGGACCGGGGAATCGGGGGCATTTGGCATGTGGCACCACCCACGTGGCTTGTCTCGAATTTCCCTGTGAGACCGGCCTCATCCTGAGGTGCACCGGGAAGACCGGGAACCCCTTCTGAACCACGCAGGGGAATCGACTCTCCTGTCGTGATCAGGAGAGGAGAACGGGCTCAGATGAAGCTGTGCCTGGACTCTCGGTGTTCCCTCGAGGGTACACGGCGTGTCGGGGAGCTTTTGGGGGTTGCACGAAGGGTGTCAGGTACTGTTTCGCACTTCAGGGCGGAACATGGGACTTCCCTTGAGATGCTGTAGTGGGCAAGGGCGTCATCTTGCGAAGACGTTGGAACCACGTGTTTTTTCTGGAGTTGCGGCGGGATTCTCGACTGACGATGGGGATTACAGGCTTCCTCCTCTGTTGACCCTGGGAAGCCCAGTCTTCCATTTGATTGGCGAGGGAAAGCTGGGGGTTGCGCTCGAGTCACTGCAGGGCCAAATAGACCTCATCTAGGCTTGTGTCCAGGACCTAATGTTCCTCTCCAGGGAAGGCAGGGATCTCGGGGTTGCATTCCAGGATCCCCCTGGGTGTCAGGCCTCGTCTCGAGGGGAAGCAAAGGACTCCGCTGTCCTCCCGAGTCGCGTCGCGGATCTCTTGGAGCCCCCTAGTGGTGTCAGTGGAGTCAAGCCTCCTCTTCATTTTGGAGAGAGGGCTCGGGATTGTTCTCCAGGCCATGCAGGAAAAGAAGGCCCTTCACCTCGCGAGGACGGGGGCGTCTCAGGGGTTTCCTCGAGCTGCGGCACCCGTGGGGGTTTTCTCGCGAGTCACGGCGAGGATCTCAGGGAGCCTCTCGTGCGGCGCCAGGGAAGTCAGGTCTCCCTGCGCGTAGCGAGGAGGAGCGCGTTGTGGCTCTCGAGTAATGGGAGGGGACTAGGGCCTCAAGACGTGTTGAAGAGGGACTCTCGAGGTCTTTCTCGGGTTGTGGCGGGAAAAAGTCGTTTCCCTCGACTTCTGCCGGGGACCTTAGGGAACTTCCCAGGGTGTCTCTGAGAGTTGAGGGATACTGTGGAGTTGGCGGTGCCTCTCGGGACTCCGCTGGGTTTGTCGCAATGGAAGAGGGGCTCATCTCGAGGGGAGGCAGGAACCTCAGACTTCCTCTCTGTTTAGGACTCCGACATCAGGGTCCCTGCAGAGTTGTGACAGGAGAGTCAGGCTACGTCTTTTCTGAGGAATGGAACTCCGCTTGCCTCTCGAGTTGTTCATGGGGTTTCAGGCCGCTTGTCACTGTGTGTGGAATCTGCAGGTTTTTCCAGACGATGCACGGGGGTGTCAGTGACCCTTCATTTTTTGTCTTCATCCACAGGGTTGCCTTCGAAGAGGTGTCCGGGCATCGTGTTCTTATGAAGAGCGGACCGGGATATCGGGGTCGTTCAGCATTTGGCACCACCCACGTGGGTCGTCTCGAATTTCCTCATGAAACCGGCCTCATCCTGAAGTGTGCCGCGAAGGTCAGGAAACTCTGCCAGACAAAGCAGAGGAATTGACCCTCCTGTGGCGATCAGGAGGGGAGAAGTGGCTCAGATGAAGTGCTGCTGGGAACCTCGGTGTTTCCCTCAAGTGAGACAGGTATGTCGGGTAACTTTTTGGGTCACATAAAGCGTTTATCGACTCACCCGGAGAGTCAGGCCTCGTCTTGAGGGAAAAAAAGGACTCCGCTCTCCTGTCGAGTCGCGACGGGTATCTCTTGGAGCCCACTGCGTGGCGTAAAGGGAGTGAAGCCTCCTATGGAGCTTGGAGAGATGACTCGGGATTGTTTTCCTGGCCATGCAGGAAAAAAGGCCCTCATCTCGCGATGACGGGGGCATCTCGTGGGTTTTCTCCAGCTGCGGCGCCAGTATCAGATTTCTCACGAGGTATGACGGGGAGCTCAGAGAGCCTCTCGTGTGGTGCTAGGGACGTCAGGTCTCCGTGCGTGTGGTGAAGGGGAGTGCGTGATTGCTCTCGAGTCATAATAGGCGAATCGGGCCTCAAGACGCATTGAAGAAGGACTCTCGAGATCTTTCTCGGGTTGCGGCAGGGAACCCTGGGTTCCCTCGACTTGCGTCGGTGACCTCAGGCAACTTCTCAGGGTGCCTCTGAGAAGTCAGGGACACTGTGGATTTGGGAGGGGCCTTTCGTTACTCAACTGGGTTTGGTGCAATCGAAGAGGGCCTCATCTCGAATGGAGGCAGGAACCTCAGGGGTCCTCTCCATTTCTGACTCGGGTCACAGAGTACCTGCCGAGTACGGACAAGAGAGTCACGCCTCGTCTTCCGTGGAGGAATGGATCTCCGCTGGCCTTTCGAGTTGTTCACGGAGTGACAGGCCACTTGTTGAGCTGTGTGTGGAACCTGCGGGTTTTTCCGGACGATGCACAGGGGTGTCAGTGCCCCTTCGTGTTGTGCCTTCATCCACAGGGTTGCCTTCAAAGAGGTGTCCGGGCATCAGGTTCTTTTCAAGAGCATACCAGAAAATTGGGGTCTTTCAGCATGTGGTACCACCCACGAGGCTACGTCTCGAATTTCCTCGGGAGACCGGCCTCATCCTGAGTTTCGCCGGGAAGGTAGGGAACCCTTGCAGACAAATCAGGGGAATCGACCCACCGGTCGCGATCAGAAGGGGAGAAGGGGCTCAGATGAAGTGGTGCCGGGAACCTCGGTGGTCCCCTCGTGTGAGACCGGTATGTCACGGCACTTTTGAGGTCGCATCAAGGGTGCCAAGTACAGTTTCGCACTTCAAGACGGAACGTGGGAATTCTCTGGAGATGCTCTAGCGGGCAAGGGCCTCATATTGCGATGACGAGGGAAACACGTGGTTTTTCTCGAGTTGCAGCGGGATTCTCGAGTTACGACGGGGAATTCAGGCTTCCTCTTGTGTTGGCCCAGGAAGTCCAATCTTCCATTCAACTTGTCAGAGAGAGCTGTGGGTTGCTCTCGAGTCACTTCAGGGCAAAGAGTCCTCAACTAGGCTTGGGTCCAGGACGTAGTGTTCCTCTCCAGGGGCAACAGGGATATCGGGGTCGCATTCCAGTCTCACCCGGTGGGTCATGCCTCGTCTTGAGTGGAAGCAAAGGACTCCACTATCCTCTCGAGTCGCGACGTGTAACTCTTGGAGCCCAATGAGTGGCCTAAAGGGAGTCAAGCGTCCTGTGTAGCTTGGACAGAAGGTTCACGCTTGATCTGCATACCATTCAGTAAAGATGGCCCTCCTCTCGTGATGACGGGAGCATCTCATGGGTTTTCTTGAGCTGCGGCGCCAGTGTGGGGTTTCTCACGAGATATGATGGGGAGCTCAGGGAGCCTCTCGTGCGGCGCCAGAGAAGTCAGGCCTCCATGCGTGTGGCCAGGCAGATCGCGTCATTGCTCTGGAGTCATGGGAGGGACTAGGGCCTCAAGACGCATTTAAGAAGGACTCTCGAGGTCTTTCTTGAGTTGGGGCGGGAAACACTCGTTTCCCTCGACCTCTACCGGGGACCTTAGGGAACTTCCCAGGTGCCTCTGAGAGGTGAGGGATACTGAGGAGTTAGAGGGGCCTCTCGGGACTCCACTAGGTTTGACGAAATGAAAGAGGGCCTCATCTCGATTGGAGGCAGGAACCTCAGGCTTCCTGTCCATTTCTGACTCCAACCGCAGGGTCCCTGCAGGGTTGGGACAGGAGAGTCAGGCCTCGTCTTGTCTGAGTAATGGAACTCTGCTTGCCTCTCGAGTCGTTCAGTGGGTCTCAGGCCCCTTGTCGAGCTGTGTGTGGAACCTGCGGGTGTTTCCAGAAGATGCACGGGGGTGTCATTGCCCCTTCATTTGGTGCCTTCCCCCACAGGGTTGCCTTCAAAGAGGTGTCCGGGCATCAGGTTCATTTCAAGAGCGGACCGGGAAATCGGGGTCTTTCGACATGTGGCACCACCCACGTGGCTCATCTCGAATTTCCTCGTGAGACCAGCATCATCCTGAGGTGCGCCAGGAAGGCCGGGAACACCTTCCACACAAAGCAGGGGAATCGACTCTCCTGTCGCGATCAGGAGGGGAGATGGGGCTCAGATGAAGTGGGGCCGGGACTCTAGGTGTTCCACTCGAGGGAACCCGGCGTTTCAGGGAACTTTAGGGGTCGCATCAAGGGAGCCAAGTACCGTTTCCCACTTCAGGACGGAACATGGGACTTCCCTGGAGAAGCTGTAGCGGGCAAGGGCCTCATCCTGTGAAGACGTTGGAACCACGTCGTTTTTCTCGAGTTGCGTCTGGATTCTCGAAAACGACGGGGATTACAGGCTTCCTCTTGGGTTGGCCCTGGGAAGCCCAATCTTCCCCTGGAGTTGCGAGGGAAAGCTGGGGGTTCTGCTCGAGTCACTACAGGCCCAAAGAGACCTCATCGAGGCGTGTGTCCAGGACCTAATATTCCTCTCAAGGGAAGACAGAGATCTCGGGTTTCCATTCCAGACTCCCCCGGGGAGTCAGGCCTCGCCTCGAGGGGAAGCAGAGGACTCCACTTTCCTCTCAAGTCGCGACACGGATCTCTTGGAGCCCAATGAGTGGACTCAAGGGTGTCGAGCCTCCTCTTCAGTTTGGAGAGAGGACTCGGGATTGCTCTCCAGGTCAGGCAGGAAAAGAAGGCCCTCATCTTGCGATGACGGGGGCATCTCATGGGTTTCCTCAGGCTGTGGCGCCCGTGGGGGTTTTCTCACGAGGCACGACGAGGACCTCAGGGAGCCTCTCGTGCGGCGCCAGGGAACTCATGTCTCCATGAGCATGGCGAGGAGGAGCTGGTCATCACTCTCGAGTCATGGGAAGTGACTAGGGCCTCAAGACGCGTTGAAGAAGGACTCTCGAGGTCTTTCTCGGGTGGCGGCGGGAAACCCTCGTTTCCCTCGACTTCTGCAGGGGACTATAGGGAACTTACCAGGGTGCCTCTGAGAGGTGAGGAATGCTGTGGAGTTGGCAGGGCCTCTCGGGATTCTGCTGGGTTCGGCGCAATGGAAGAGGGCCTCATCTCGAGGGGAGGCAGGAACCTCAGGCTTCCTTTCCGATTCTGACTCCGACTGCACGGTCCCTGCAGTGTTGGGACAGGAGAGTCATGCCTCGTCTTGTCTGAGGAATGGAATTCTGGTTGCTTCTCGAGTTGTTCCGGGAGTCTCAGGCCCCTTGTCGAGCTGTGTGTAGACCCTGCGGGTTTTTCCGGATGATGCACGGGGGTGTCAGTGCCCCTTCGTGTTGTGCCTTCACTCACAGGGTTGCCTTCGAAGAGGTGTCCGGGCATCGGGTTCTTATCAAGATCGGACCGGAAAATCGGTGTCGTTCGGCATGTGGCACCTCACACATGGCGAGTCTCGAATTTCCTCCTGAGACCGGCCTCATCCTGAGGTGCACCAGCAAGGCCGGGAACCCCTTCCAGAGAAAGCAGGGGAATCGACTCTCCTGTCGCGATCAGGAGGGGAGAAGGGGCTCAGATGATGTGGGCCGGGACCCTTGGTGTTCCCCTCGAGGGAACCCAGCGTGTCGGGGAACTTTTGCGGTCGCATCAAGGGTGTCAAGTACCGTTTCGCACTTAAGGACAGAACATGGGACTTCCCTGGAGACGCCGGGAATTTCGGTGTTCCCCTGGAGTGAGACCGGTATGTTGGGGAACTTTGGGGTCGCATCAAGGGTGCCAAGTAGCATTTCGAACTTTAAGATGGAACGTGGGACTTCTCTTGAGACTCTAGCTGGCAAGGGCCTCATATTGCGATGAAGGGGGAACCACATGGTTTTTAAGACTTGAGGCTGAATTCTCGAATTACGATGGGAAATTCAGACTTCCTCTTGTGTTGACCTTGGGAAGACCAATCTTCCATTCAAATTGTGAGGGAGAGATGGAGGTTGCTCTCGATCACTGTAGGGCAAAATAGACCTCATCTAGGCTTGTGTCTAGGACATAATGTTCCACTCCAGGGGCGACAGGGATCTCGGGGTTGCATTCCAAACTCACCCGGGGAGTCAGGCCTCGTCTCGAGGGAAGCAAAGGACTCCGCTCTCCTCTCGAGTCGCACCGGGTATTTCTTGGACCCAACTGAGTGGCCTAAAGGGAGTCAATCCTCCTGTGAAGTTTGGAGAGAGGACCAGGGATTGCTCTCCAGGTGAGGCAGGAAAAGAAGGCCCCCATCTCTCCTTGACGGGGGCATCTTGTGGTTTTTCTCGAACTGCGGCGCCACTGTGGGTTTTCTCACGAGGTATGATGGGGTACTCAGGGAGCCTCTTGTGTGGTACTAGGGAAGTCAGTTTTCCTGCTTGTGGCGAGGGGAGCGCGTCCTTGCTCTGGAGTCATGGTAGGGGAATCGGGCATCAAGAGACGTTGAAAAAGGACTCTCCAAGTCTTTCTCGGGTTACTTCAGGAAACTCTGGGTTCCCTCGACTTGTGCCAGTGACCTCAGGTAGCTTCTCAGGGAGCCTCTGAGAATTCAGGGATACTGTGGTGTTGGGAGGGGCCTCTTGGGACACCACTGAGTTTGGTTCAATGGAAGAGGGCCTCTTCTCTAGTTGAGGCAGGAACCTCAGGGTTCCTCTCCATTTCTGACTCCGATCGCAGGGTCCCTGAAGAGTTGGGCCAGGAGGGTAAGGCCTCGTCTTGTGTGAAGGAATGCAACTTCACTTGCCTCTCGAGTTGTTCACGGGGTGACAGTCCACATTTGGAGCTGTGAGTGGAATCGGCGGGTTTTTCCAGACGATGCATGGGGATGTCAGTGTCCCTTCGTGTTGTGCCTTCATCCACAGGGTTGCCTTCGAAGAGATGTCCGGGCGTCGGGTTCTTATCTAGAGTGGACCGGGAATTCGGGATCTTTCAACATGTGGCACCAACCATGAGGCTACTTTTTGAATTTCCTCATGAGACCGGCCTCATCCGGAGGTTCGCGGGGAACGTCGGGAACCCCTTGCAGACAAAACATGGGAATCGACCCTCCTGTCGCGATAAGGAGGGGTGAAGGGGCTCACAGGAAGTGGTGCCATGAACTTTGGTGTTTCCCTCGAGTGAGACCGGTATGTCAGGGAACTTTGGGGGTCGCATCAAGGGTGCCAAGTACCGTTTTGTACTTCAGGATGGAACGTGGGACTTCTCTTGATACGCTGTAGCGGCCAAGGGCCTCATCTTGCGATGACGGGGGAGCCACGTGGTTTTTCTCGAGTTGCGGCGGGATTCTCGAGTTACGACGGGGATTTCAGGCTTCCTCTTGTGTTGGGCCAGGGAAGTCCAATCATCCATTCGAGTCGCGAGGGAGAGCTGGGGGTTGCGCTCGAGTCACTGCAGGGCAAAGGAGACCTCATCTAGGCTTGTGTCCAGGACCTAATGTTCCTCTCCAAGGGCCACAGGGATCTCAGGTTTGCATTCCAGACTCACCCAGGGAGTCAGGCCTCGTGTCGAAGGGAAGCAAAGGACTCCGCTCTCCTTTCGAGTTGCGACGGGCACCTCTTGGAGCCCACTTTGTGGCCTAAAGGGAGTCAAGCCTCCTGTGAAGTTTGGAGAGAGGACTTGGGACTGCTCTCCAGCCATGCAGGAAAAGATGGCCCTCATCTCGCGATGACAGAGGGGTCTTGTGTGTTTTCTCGAGCTGCAGCGCCAGTGTGGGGTTTCACACGAGGTACGACAGGGAGCTCAGGGAGCCTCTCATGTGGCGCCAGGGAAGTCAGGTCTCCATGTGCGTGGCGAGGGGGAGCGCGTTATTGCTCTCGAGCCATGGTAGGGGAATCTGACCTCAAGACGCGTTGAAGAAGGACTCTCGAGGTCTTTCTTCGGTTGTGGCAGGAAACCCTTATTTCCCTCGACGTTTGCCGGTGGCCTCAAGGAGCTTCTCAGAATGCCTAGGAGAAGTCAGGGATACTGTGGAGATGGGAGTGGCCTCTCGGGACTCCACTGGGTTTGTTTTAATGGAAGAGGGCCTCATCTCGGGTTGAGGCAGGAACCTCAGGTTTCCTCTCCATTTCTGACTCAGATCGAAGCGTGCCTGCAGAGTTGGGATTGGATACTCAGGCCTCGTCTTGTCTGAGGAAGGGAACTCCGCTTGCTTCTCTCGTTGTTTAAGGTGTGACAGGCCAGTTGTGGAGCTGTATGTGGATCCTGTGGGATTTTCTGGACGATGAACAGGTTTGCCAGTGCCCCCTCGTGTAGTGCCTTCATCCACAGGGTTGCCTTAGAAGAGGTGTCCGGGCATCGGGTTCTTATCAAGAGCAAGACCGAGAAATCGGGGTCTTTCGGCACGTGGCACCAACATGAGGCTACGTCTCGAATTTCTTCGTGAGACTGGCCTCATCCTGAGGTGCGCCATGAAGGTCGGGAACCCCTTCTAGACAAAGCAGGGGAATCGACCTTCCTGCCATGATCAGGAGGGGAGAAGGGGCTCAAATGAAGTGGTGCCAGGAACTTCGGTGTTCCCTTGGAGTGAGACCGGTATATTGGGGAACTTTTGGGGTCGCATCAAGGGTGCCAAGTAGCATTTCGAACTTTATGACGAAACATGGGACTTCTCTGGAGACTCTGTAGTGGGCAAAGGCCTCATATTGTGATGAATGGGGAACCACGTGGTTTTTAAGAGTTGCGGCGGGATTCTCGAGTTACAACGGGAAATTCAGACTTCCTCTTTTGTTGGCCCAGTGAAGACCAATCTTCCATTCGAATTGCGAGGGAGAGATGGGTGTTGCTCTCAAGTCACTGTAGGGCAAAATAGACCTCATCTAGGCTTTTGTCCAGGACATAATGTTCCTCTCCAGGGGCAACAGGGATCTCGGGGTTGCATTCCAGACTCACCCGAGGTAAGGCCTCATCTAGAGGGGAAACAAAGTACTCTGCTCTCCTCTCAAGTCGCGACATGTATCTCTTGGAGCCCATTGAGTGGCCTAAAGGGAGTAAAGCCTCCTGTGAAGTTTGGAGAAAGGACCAGGGATTGCTCTCCAGGTCAGGCAGGAAAAGAAGTCCCCAATCTCGCGATGACGGTGGCGTCTCGTGGGTTTTCCCGAGCTGTGGCGCCAGTGTGGGGTTTCTCACGAGGTATGACGGGGAGCTCAGGGAGCCTCTCATGTGGCGCCAGGGAAGTCAGATGTCCATGCGCATGGCGAGGGGGAGCGTGTCATTGCTCTCGAGTCATGGTAGGGGAATCCGGCTTCAAGACGCGTTGAAGATGGACTCTTGAGGTCTTTCTCGGGTTGCGGCAGGATACCCTGTGTTCTCTCGACTTGTGCCGGTGACCTCAGGCAGTTGCTCAGGGTGCCTCTGAGAAGACACTGATACTGTGGTGTTGGGAGGGGCCTCTCGGGACTCCACTGCGTTTGGTGCAATGGAAGATTGCTGGGAGCCAGCGAGAGACATTCCACTCGTGACAAATGTCATGAGGAAAGAGTCTCGGCATATGCAAAGGCGGGATTGAGCCTCCGGGAGTTCCCCCATATATTCTTCAGCATCTACCCCCAAAAACCAAAGTCTGCCTTCTTTATTGCTTTGTTCTCTCACTTCTGACATTACTGGGGATGTCCCCCACCACCATCTCACTCTCTCTGTCAAAGAGCTAACTTACAGCTCCAACTAATAATGTTCCTGGGCAATTAGTAGTGTTTAAATCCAAACCCCTCAGATGGTTTTCTAACTCGCCTGACAAGTTTACCCGGTCTCCTACAGCTATGCATACGATTGTGTACAGTCTCCCAGCCTCGAGACGCACGGGAAGTTTAAGATATTCAAATAGCTTAGAGCCTCTCAGAGAGTTAGAAACTGTCAGAATAAAACTAGTAAAAGATTTCATTAATGAACCATTGCTTTTTGCCAAGTTTCCACATCCCCTGAATTGTATCCTTGAATGTGTGCTAATTAATATAGTTGGTATGTAGAAAAAATAAGTAGTGGCCTTGATGTTGGTAACTTTAGACCCTTAAGGTAATAAATTCTTTTCTTTGTTGTAAACCCATTACACATCCTCCCTATAGGAATGCAATTTTATCTTCGAAAGATGGCGCCAAACCTTAAACAATTACTCTTAGAGAAAATAACTCTTATGGTTGATAAGTCTTTGTCAAGAGTCATAAAATGTTAATAGGTCTTCTGGCCAGAAGATGATGTAAATCATCTAAACCATTTTTATACGATAAATCTGCAGAAAAGAAACCCTGGTTTTTGATAAGGATTAAAGACTGCTGACTTTGCATCCCCTATTATCCTCTATGTGTAACTTAGGGTATTAAAACCTGTGTTGAAAATAAAGCTACGGGCCTTGCTCGCCAACGCTTGGTCTCCCCATGTCATTCTTCCCCTCAATTTTCAGATGAGTGTCCATCTGGAGCGCGGATATCCTCTGCGACCATTTATTTGCCTGGGCTTCGAAGACCCACTCGATAAGGTGTCTAAGGTGGGGCACCTTCCTCTATTCTAGAGGGCACTTGCAGCCTCCGTGGTCAGAGCTAACCTGGTGTCACGGGTTATATTGATTTTCCGCGTAAACCAAGCTACTCAGCTGCTTTTCTCCACTGAATTTTCCTACTGAGCTATCCTCATTCTATTACTCTTTATATCTTTGATGAATAAATAAATATATAAATAGGTCGCCTACTCCATCTTCCCTTCGAATACCCTGGATCAGCTGGGGCTGGACCTCTGCAGGTGGCGCCCGAGACAGGCATTTCGAAGGTAAATCCCCAACCCCATTCCCCCAGTGTTCAGTTTTGGGGACAGATAGGATCCCACTTAGGGGGCTGCAGATCCCCCTGTAGAATAGACAGGGCGAGAGGAGTGGGAAGTGTTGAAGAGTTAGAGAGAAAAAACGGTTTCTAAAAAGGCTGACAAAAAAGGCCTAATCTTTAGATAGCTAAAAGCAAAATCTTTTACTATCCTTAAGTTTCTGACATGGGCAACACTGAATCAAATGAAAGACAGCTCTTTATAGGAGTAATTTTACAGTTATTAAGTAAAAGAAGAATCAAGGTTAAAAAATCTTCCATTCAATCATTTTTTACATTTGTACAAGACCACTGCCCTTGGTTTCTACAACAAGGCACTGTTAACCTCGATATCTTGAAAAAACTAGGAAAACAGCTAAGAGCTTATTGTGCTCAGCAAGGTTTGGAAAAAATCCCTACTTACACCTTTCCTCTGTGGAATATGACTAGAGATGTTTTAGATCCAGCTCATGAATTTGAAAAGGTACCTGTTAAAGAGGAAAGTAAAGTTGGAAAAGTACCTGTTAAACAAAAAAGCAAATCTGAAAAGGTACCTGTTATAAAGAAAAGTGAAAATGAAGAGGCTATACCTAGCTATCGACAGCTAAATGAATGGCTAGCCGCTATGACTGCCAATGAGCATGTAAAAGATAGGGATGAAAAGAAAGATCAGCTCTCCCCTCAATTTGAAAAAGGTTTAGAGGAACCAGCAGCTCGATGCCATTCTGATGAGGATTTTTTTTTTTAAGCTAAAGATGCTCCTAAAAGTTTAAGAAAACATCCCTAATCAGACCATCCGCTCCTAGGAGGTTGAGGGAAACATGCCCGATCAGACAGTTCGTAAGATTTAGTTACCAAACAGTTAAAGGATCTCCGGAACAGAAGAGGAAAACTTCGGGACGCTCCCATCCCCCTATGCCTCCTCCTCCATGTCGGGGTAAAGGGCCACCGCTAGGAGTTTCCCGGAGAAGGATTTTCTCTAGTCCCAAGGATGAACTTGATCCTCACCTTGAGGCTTCTTTTCTAGTCCCCTCTGCAGTTTAGCCAGGGTAAAGAGGTTGCAAAATAAATAAAAATATTCTCTAAAATTAAAAAAAAATTAAAAATGGATTTCTCTGCATCTAAGAATAGACAAATATTTATTGACTGTGGAATATGATTAGAAATGTCCTGGACCTCCGTCACGAGGCTGTTAAATAGACTATGGGGGAGGCTATAGAGGTGGATGGTGGTGAGTCTCCATTTACTGCACAGATCATATTTTCTGCCATTGAAAAAAAAAAAAAAAAAGGAGGGAGAAAGTGGTCTACATCCCGAGGAAGGAGAGGGCTTACAGGACGCTGCGGCCGAGAGCCCTGGCGAGCTCCCTCCCCCTCTGCGCAAACCTTTAAAAAACTTATCCACCACTTTCTGATTTAAGGCGACTGCCACCGCCTTCGATTGTGCCTCCCAGGACCCAGGAGTTCCCCACTTTGCCCCCAAAGCCTCCCAAAGTGTTGCCTAAGACTGAGGAAGATAAAAAGTTTTTTAAACAAAGGAGCTTTTAGTACACAATATGCAGAGCATGCTCCTTGGAGAAAACTCCCTCAGGGGGGTCTCACCCAGGCTAGGAGAAAAGCGAAAAGGCAAGGAGATTTAATAACAATATTAACCCCTGATGTGCCGCTTACTCCAATTCCAACCGGAGTGGCTGGCCCCCTATCTGAGGACATTGTAAGATTTGTCCTGGGGCGTAGCTTGCTTTCTTTTAAAAAAAAATTAAATAAAAAAAAAGAAAGAAAAGAAATTTCGCTGGTGCATGGTGTAGTAGATTCTGATGATATTGAGAAATTAAAGTCTTGATCTCACTGCCTATCAAAACTGTACAAATTAATAAAGGTCAAAGAGTAACACAGCTTTTACTTTTACCTTACTATCAGAGAAGGAAAAACTTGACTTCTCAAGCTAAGAGCCACAAAACATTTGGATCTAGTGATCTAGCCTTTTGGGTGCAGGAAATTACAGTTCCAAGGCCTTTAAAAGATCTTTTAATTCAAGAGAATAAAACGCCAGGGCTATTAGACACAGGAACAGACGTCTCTTAACATTGCTGGGAAAGACTGGCCCAGCTCCTGGCCAACACATAATACTGAAAATGAGTTGGTGGGATTAGAGAAAGTGGTATGTGGGGTGGAGATGCTGTACAGGTGGTACATTTAACAATACTTTATATATTGTTATAAATACATAATATAAATGTATTTGCCTAATTACAGTTTGCCTAATTAGGTATGGGTATAAATAAAATATAATAAAGGTATACCTAATTCTATTTATAGATCTATACTTAATTAATTTGTATATAAATTAATATGTATACTATATACACACACATATATATATACTGTATAATTAAATATATATGGCAGTAATATAATGTGTGTGTGGCTGATATTAATTGGTATGGATTGATGTGCTGTGATGATATATGTTCTATATACTGTATAATTATAAATGTGTGACATGTATTATTACAGTATATTGGTTTGTGTTGGTTGGTATTAGCTGTGTATGTGTTGTATTGTTGTAATATATATTAATTAATATATTAATTATAAAGATTAATTCAAGTATATTGATTTATATATATTATATGTCAATAACTTTATACTTGTTGCCATATATAAATACATATATAAATGCATTTTGCATTTAGGTATATCTGTATACCTGTATACCAAAATGAGATAAGGAGGTTATACATTTATTACTTAAATTTATACAGAGACCTAAACTAAACATTAGACCTAAATTAACATATCCATAGGGAAACAGCTAGACAAATAGTGAAGTTATGTTCCAATTGTAATTAATCACTTAAACGTAAACACACAGGGGCAGACTACAATGATGAGACACTAGATGCCTGAATTACAGGCTACGACTCGGCCCCTGGTCAAGTAAAAAGGCCTCCTTACGGGAGAGTGAAAAAGGCCAGATGTGTTGCTAACTTGTGGGAGAGGGTATGCTTGTATATTTCTACAGAATGCAGATTCTCCGGTTTGGATCTCAGACAAATTCGTCATGTCACATTCCCCAAAGACCAGGTTCGCGGCGCGCGCACTCGCTCGCTCCCCCTCCCCCAGCCAGCTCTCGCCTCCGTGCCACCAGCAGCGCCTCGCACCCACCTCTCTGCACCCCGTGACCTAGAGCAAAGAAGTCTGTGCAGCGAGTGAGGGCCAGAGAGGAAAGCGCGCCCGCGGAGTGCCGTCCAGACCAGCGTGGCCCCACCGGCGAGAGGGGACCGCCCTGAACCCAAGCGGTGGTGGCTAGCCCTAAACCACGAACCCTGCCCCTCCGCCCACCATAGGCGCCTTGGCCCACAGCCTGCCGCTCGCGTTCTGCCTCCTGATGCTGGGGACACTGCTCCCCCGGGCTGACGCCTACAGCTGCTCCCTGGTTCATCTTGTTTAAACCCTCAATATAATGTTTGCTCCTTTGTAATGCTACAACATCCACCTTATCTTATGATGTAACCACTTATTGAATTATGGTCTTGCTGTATTACAACAACTACAGGATTTAATGCAAACACGACGGTTTGTGGGCTTAATTATCTTGGGAACAGCAGCTTTGATAAGTGCAATCACTTCTGTTACTGTGGCAGCAATATCATTGACTCAACAAGTACATACTGCTCAATATGTTGATTCTATGTCCAAAAATGTTTCTTTAACATTGGCAACACAGGAAGCTATAGAGAGAAAATTAGAAATGAGGGTAGACGCCCTAGAGGAAGCAGTAATACATATTGGGACTGAATTGCAGGCTTTAAAGGTGAAAATGGCATTGTCTTGTCATGCTGACTATCGGTGGATATGTGGAACACCCCTGAAAGTAAATGAGACAGATTTTGAATGGGAAAAGATTAAAAACCATATTTCAGGTATCTGGAACAGCTCTGACATTGGTTGAGACGTAGGGAAACTTCACTATCAAATAGCAACCATGGAGCACTCCCGATTAGATTTTACTGCTGCTGGAACAGCAAATGATTTCTTCCATACTTTCCCTAACTACATCTCAGGAAAGAATATTCTGTCTAATGTCTTTAGCTATGCTGCGGTGGCTGCTTTAATTCTGCTTCTCATAATCTTTCTTCCTTGTATTGTCAGGATTCTTCGGCAGAGTATTCAGAGGCTCGCGACTGAGCTACATCTGGCTGTTTTAAGAAATAAAAAACGGGGAGATGCCGGGAGCCGGCGAGAGACATTCCACTCATGACAAAGGTCATGAGGAAGGAGGCTGGGCATACACAAAGGCGGGATCGAGCCTCGGGAGTCCTCCCGGATATTCTTGAGCATCTACCCCCCAAAACCAGAGTCTGCCTACTTTATTGCTTTGTGCTCTCACCTCTGACTTTACTGGGGGCTGTCCCCCACCACCATCTCACTCTCTCTGTCAAAGAGCTAACTTACAGCTCCAATTAATAAAGTTCCTGGGCAATTAGGAGTGTTTAAATCCAAACACGTCAGATGGCTCTCTAACTCGCCTGACAAGTTTACCCGGTCTCCTACAGCAATGCATACAATTGTTTACAGTCTCCGAGCCTCGAGAGGCACGGGAAGCTTAAGATATTCAAATAGCTTAGAGCCTCTCAGAGAGTTAGAAACTGTCAGAATAAAGCTAGTAAAAGATTTCATTGATGAACCAATGCTTGTTGCCAAGTTTCCACATCCCCTGAATTGTATCCTTGAATGTGTATTAATTAATATAGTTGGTATGTAGAAAAAATAAGTAGTGGCCTTGGTGTTACTAACTTTAGACCCTTAAGGTAATAAATTCTTTCCTTTGTTGTAAGCCCATTACACATCTGCCCTATAGGAATGCAATTTTATCTTCGAAAGATGGGGCCAAACCTTAAAATAATTACTCTTAGAGAAAATAAGTCTTACGGTTGATAAGTCTTTGTCAAGAGTCATAAAATGTTAATAGGTCTTCTGGCTAGAAGATGATGTAAATCACCTAAACCATTTGTATACGATACATTTGCAGGAGAGAAACTCTGGTTTTTGATAAGAATCAAAGGCTGCTGTCTTTGCATCCCCATTATCCTCTATGTGTAACTTAGGGTATAAAAACCCCTGTTGAAAATAAAGCTACGGGCCTTGATTGCCAACGCTTAGTCTCCTAATGTCATTCTTCCCCTCAATTTTCAGATGAGTGTCCATCTGGAGCGTGGATATCCTCTGCGACCATTTATTTGCCTGGGCTTCGAAGACCACTTGAGAAGGTGTCTAAGGTGGGGCACTTTTCGCTATTCGAGAGGGAGCCTGCGGCCTCCGTGGTCAGAGCTAACCTGGTGTCACGGGTTATACTGATTTTCCGCATAAACCAGGCTACTCAGCTTCTTTTCTCCACTAAATTTTCCTACTGAGCTATCCTCATTCTATTACTCTTTATATCTTCGATAAATAAATCAATAGGTCGCCTACTCTGTCTCCCCTTCGAAAACCCTGGACCAGCCGAGGCTGGACCTTGTCAGAAGAGGGCCTCATCTCGATTTGAAGCAGGAACCTCAGGGTTGCTCTCCATTTCTGACTCTGAACACAGAGTCCCTACAGAGTTAGGACAGGAGAGTCAGGCCTCGTCTTGTGTGGAGGAATGGAACTCCACTGGACTCTCGAGTTGTTCACCGGATAACAGGCCACTTGTCGAGCTGTGTGTGGAACCTGCGGTTTTATCCGGACGATGCATGGGGGTGTCAGTTCCCCTTCGTTTTTTGCCTTCATACACAGGGTTGCCTTCAAAGAGGTATCCAGCCTTCAGATTCTTATCAAGAGCAGACCAGGAAATCAGTGTCTTTCGGCATGTGGCACCACCCACAAGCCTACGTCTCGAATTTCTTCTTGAGACGGACCTCAACCTGAGGTGCACCAGGAAGGTCGGTAACCCTTTCAGACTAAGCAAGTGAATCGACCCTCTTGTCCTGATCAGGAGGGGAGAAGGGGCTCAGATGAAGTGGTGCCGGGAACCTCGATGTTCCCCTCGAGTAAAACTGGGATGTCGGGGAACTTTTGGAGTCACATCAAAGGTGCTAAGTACCGTTTCAAACTTCAAGACGGAACGTGAGACTTCTCTTGAGACGCTGTAGCTGGCAAGGGCCTCATCTTGTGGTGACGGGTTAACCACGTCGTTTTTCTCGAGTTGTGGCGGGATTCTCGAGTTAGGTCAGGAAATTCAGGCTTCCTCTTGTGTTGGCCCAGGGAAGTCCAGTCTTCCATTCGAGTTGCGAGGGAGAGCTAGGGATTGCGCTTGAGTTACTGCAGGGCAAAAGAGACCTTATCTAGGCTTGTGTCCAGGACATAATGTTCGTCTCCAGGGGGGACAGGGATCTCGGGGTTGCTTTCCTGATGCACCCGGGGAGTCAGTCCTTGTCTCGAGGGGAAGCGAAGGACTCCGCTCTCCTCTCGAGTTGCGACGGGTATCTCTTGGAGCCCACTGAGTGGCCTAAAGGGAGTCAAGACTCCTGTGGAGTTTGGAGAGAGGACTCGTGATTGCTCTCCAGGCCATGCAGGAAAAGAAGGCCATCATCTCGCGATGAAGGGGGCATCTCGTGGGTTTTCTCGAGCTGCAGCGCCAGTGTGGGGTTTCTCATGAGGTACTACGGGGAGCTCAGGGAGCCTCTCATGTGGCGCTTGGGAAGTCAGGTCTCCATGCGCATTGCGAGGGGGAGCGCATCATTGCTCTAGAGTCATGGAAGGTGTATCGGGCCTCAAGAACCGTTAAAGAAGGACTTTCAAGGTGTTTCTTGGGTCACGGCAGTAAACGCTGGGTTCCCTCGACTAGTGCTGTTGGCCTCAGGGAGCTTCTCAGTGTGCCTCTGAGAAGTCAAGGATACCCTGGAGTTGGGAGGGCCCTCTCGGGACTCCACTGGGTTTGGTGCAATAGAAGAGGGCCTCATCTCGAGTGGAGGCAGGAACCTCAGGGTTCGTCTCCATTTATGACTCTTATCGCAGGGTCCCTGCAGAGTTGGGACAGGAGAGTCAGGCCTCGTCTTGTAAGGAGGAATGGAACTCCGCTTGCCTCTCGAGTTATTCACGGGGTGACAGGCAACTTGTCGAACTGTGTTTGGAATCTGCGGGTTTTTCCGGACGATGCACGAGGGTGTCAGTGCCCCTTCGTGTTGTGCCTTCTTCCACAGGGTTGCCTTTCAAGAGGTGTCCGGGCATCGGGTTCTTATCAAGAGCGGACCGGGGAATCGGGGTCTTTCAGCATGTGTTACCACCCATGAAGCTACGTCTCAAATATTCTCATTAGACCGGCCTCATCCTGAGGTGCGCCGGGAAGGTTGGGAACCCCTTCCAGACAAAGCACGGGAGTCGACCCTCCAATCGCAATCAGGAGGGGAGAAGTGGCTCAGATGAAGTCGTACCGGGAACCTCGGTGTTCCCCTCGAGAGAGACCAGGGTGTCGGGGAACTTTTGGAATCGCATCAAGGGTGCCAAGTTTTCACACTTGAAGTGTGAAAACACTTCAAGAAGAAACCTGGGACTTCTCTTTAGACGCTGTAGCGGGCAAGGGCCTCATCTTGCGATGACAGGGTAACCATGTGGTTTTTCTCGAGTTTCGGCGGGATTCTCGAGTTACGATGGGGAATTCAGGCTTCCTCTTGTGTTGGCCCAGGGAAGTCCAATCTTCCATTGGAGTTGTGAGAGAGAGCTAGGGATTGCTCTCGAGTCACTTCAGGGCAAAAGAGACCTCATCTAAGCTTGTGTCCAGGACCTAATGTTCCTCTCCAGGGGCGACAGAGATCTCGGGGTTGCATTTTAGACGCACCCGAGGAGTCAGGCCTCATCTCGAGAGGAAGGAAAGGACTCTGCTCTGCTCTCGAGTCCCGACGGGTATTTCTTGGAGACCACTGAGTGGCCTAAAGGGAGTCAAGCCTCCTGTGGATTTTTTTTTAATTTTATTTTATTTTTAAACTTTACATAATTGTATTAGTTTTTCCAAATATCAAAATGAATCTGCCTCAGGTATACATGTGCTCCCCATCCTGAACCCTCCTCCCTCCTCCCCCCCATAGCATCCCTCTGGGTCGTCCCAGTGCACTAGCCCCAAGCATCCAGTGTCATGCATCAAACCTGGACTGGCAACTCTTTTCATACATGATATTTTACATGTTTCAATGCCATTCTCCCAAATCTTCCCACCTTCTCCCTCTCCCACAGAGTCCATAAGACTCTTCTATACATCAGTGTCTCTTTTGCTGTCTCGTACTCAGGGTTATTGTTACCGTCTTTCAAAGTTCCATATATATGTGTTAGTATACTGTATTGGTGTTTTTCTTTCTGGCTTACTTCACTCTGTATAATAGGCTCCAGTTTCATCCACCTCATTAGAACTGATTCATTCTATTCTTTTTAATGGCGGAGTAATACTCCATTGTGTATATGTACCACAGCTTTCTTATCCATTCATCTGCTGATGGACATCTAGGTTGCTTCCATGTCCTGGCTATTAGAAACAGTGCTGCGATGAACATTGGGGTACACGTGTCTCTTTCCCTTCTGGTTTCCTCAGTGTGTATGCCCAGCAGTGGGATTGCTGGATCATAAGGCAGTTCTATTTCCAGTTTTTTAAGGAATCTCCACACTGTTCTCTATAGTGGCTGTACTAGTTTGCATTCCCACCAACAGTGTAAGAGGGTTCCCTTTTCTCCACACCCTCTCCAGCATTTATTATTTGTAGACTTTTGGATTGCAGCCATTCTGACTGGCGTGAAATGGTACCTCATAGTGGTTTTGATTTGCATTTCTATGACAATGAGTGATTTTGAGCATCTTTTCATGTGTTTGTTAGCCATCTGTATGTCTTCTTTGGAGAAATGTCTATTTAGTTCTTTGGCCCATTGTTTGATTGGGTCATCTATTTTTCTGGAGTTGAGCTGTAGGTGTTGCTTGTATATTTTTGAGATTAGTTGTTTGTCAGTTGCTTCATTTCCTATTATTTTCTCCCATTCCGAAGGCTGTCTTTTCACCTTGTTAATAGTTTGCTTTGATGTGCAGAAGCTTTTAAGGTTAATTAGGTCCCATTTGTTTATTTTTGTTTTTATTTCCAATATTCTGGGAGGTGGGTCATAGAGGATCCTGCTGTGATGTATTTCAGAGAGTGTTTTGCCTATGTTCTCCTCTAGGAGTTTTATAGTTTCTGGTCTTACGTTTAGATCTTTAATCCATTTTGAGTTTATTTTTGTGTATTGTGTTAGAAAGTGTTCTAGTTTCATTCTTTTACAAGTGGTTGACCAGATTTCCCAGCACCACTTGTTAAAGAGATTGTCTTTAATCCATTGTATATTTTTGCCTCCTTTGTCAAAGATAAGGTGTCCATATGTGTGTGGATTTATCGCTGGGCTTTCTATTTCGTTCCACTAATCTATATTTCTGTCTTTGTGCCAGTACCATACTGTCTTGATAACTGTGGCTTTGTAGCGGAGCCTGAAATCAGGTAGGTTGATTCCTCCAGTTCCATTCTTCTTTCTCAAGATCGCTTTGGCTATTCGAGGTTTTTTGTATTTCCATACAAATTGTGAAATTATTTGTTCTAGCTCTGTGAAGAATACTGTTGGTAGCTTGATAGGGATTGCATTGAATCTATAAATTGCCTTGGGTAGTATACTCATTTTCACTATATTGATTCTTCCAATCCATGAACATGGTATATTTCTCCACCTATTAGTGTCCTCTTTGATTTCTTTCACCAGTGTTTTATAGTTTTCTATATATAGGTCTTTAGTTTCTTTAGGTAGGTATATTCCTAAGTATTTTATTCTTTCCGTTGCAATGGTGAATGAAATTGTTTCCTTAATTTCTCTTTCTGTTTTCTCATTATTAGTGTATAGGAATGCAAGGAATTTCTGTGTGTTGATTTTATATCCTGCAACTTTACTATAGTCATTGACTAGTTCTAGTAATTTTCTGGTGGAGTCTTTAGGGTTTTCTATGTAGAGGATCATGTCATCTGCAAACAGTGAGAGTTTTACTTCTTCTTTTGCAATTTGGATTCCTTTAGTTTCTTTTTCTGCTCTGATTGCTGTGGCCAAAACTTCCAAAGCTATGTTGAATAGTAATGGTGAAAGTGGGCACCCTTGTCTAGTTCCTGACTTTAGAGGAAATGCTTTCAATTTTTCACCATTGAGGATAATGTTTGCTGTGGGTTTGTCATATATAGCTTTTATTATGTTGAGGTATGTTCCTTCTATTCCTGCTTTCTGGAGAGTTTTTAATCATAAATGGATGTTGAATTTTGTCAAAGGCTTTCTCTGCATCTATTGAGAAAATCATATGGTTTTTATTTTTCAATTTGTTAAGGTGGTGTATTACATTGATTGATTTGCGGATATTGAAGAATCCTTGCATCCCTGGGATAAAGCCCACTTGGTCATGGTGTATGATCTTTTTAATGTGTTGTTGGATTCTGATTGCTAGAATTTTGTTAAGGATTTTTGCATCTATGTCATCAGTGATATTGGCCTGTAGTTTTCTTTTTTTGTGGGATCTTTGTCAGGTTTTGGTATTAGGCTGATGGTGGCCTCATAGAATGAGTTTGGAAGTTTACCTTCCTCTGCAATTTTCTGGAAGAGTTTGAGCAGGATAGGTGTTAGCTCTTCTCTAAATTTTTCGTAGAATTCAGCTCTGAAGCCGTCTGGACCTGGGCTTTTGTTGGCTGGAAGATTTTTGGTTACAGTTTCCATTCCCGTGCTTGTGATGGGTCTGTTAAGATTTTCTAGTTCTTCCCTGGTCCAGTTTTGGAAAGTTGTACTTTTCTAAGAATTTGTCCATTTCTTCCACGTTGTCCATTTTATTGGCATATAATTGTTGATAGTAGTCTCTTATGATCCTTTGTATTTCTGTGTTTTCTGTTGTGATCTCTCCATTTTCATTTCTAATTTTATTGATTTGATTTTTCTCCCTTTGTTTCTTGATGAGTCTGGCTAATGGTTTGTCAATTTTATTTATCGTTTCAAAGAACCAGCTTTTGGTTTTGTTGATTTTTGCTATGGTCTCTTTTGTTTCTTTTGCATTTATTTCTGCTCTAATTTTTAAGATTTCTTTCCTTCTACTAACCCTGGGGTTCTTCATTTCTTCCTTTTCTAGTTGCTTTAGGTGTAGAGTTAGTTTATTTATTTGACTTTTTTCTTGTTTCTTGAGGTGTGCCTGTATTGCTATGAACTTTCCCCTTAGGACTGCTTTTACCGTGTCCCACAAGTTTTGGGTTGTTGTGTTTTCATTTTCATCCGTTTCTATGCAAATTTTGATTTCTTTTTTGATTTCTTCTGTGATTTGTTGGTTATTCAGCAGCGTGTTGTTCAGCCTCCATATGTTGGAATTTTTAATAGTTTTTCTCCTGTAATTGAGATCTAATCTTACTGCATTGTGGTCAGAAAAGATGCTTGGAATGATTTCTATTTTTTTGAATTTACCAATGCTAGCTTTATGGCCCAGGATGTGATCTATCCTGGAGAAGGTTCCATGTGCACTTTAGAAAAAGTTGAAATTCATTGTTTTGGGATGAAATGTCCTATAGATATCAATTAGGTCTAACTGGTCTATTGTATCATTTAAAGTTTGTGTTTCCTTGTTAAATTTCTGTTTAGTTGATCTATCCATAGGTGTGAGTGGGGTATTAAAATCTCCAACTATTATTGTGTTAGTGTTAATTTCTCCTTTCATACTTGTTAGCATTTGTCTTACATACTGTGGTGCTGCCGCGTTGGGTGCATATATATTTATAATTGTTATATCTTCTTCTTGGATTGATCCTTTGATCATTATGTAGTGACCTTCTTTGTCTCTTTTCACAGCCTTTGTTTTAAAGTCTATTTTATCTGATATGAGTATCGCTACTCCTGCTTTCTTTTGGTCCCTATTTGCATGGAAAATCTTTTTCCAGCCCTTCACTTTCAGTCTGTATGTATCCCCTGTTTTGAGGTGGGTCTCTTGTAGACAACATATGTAGGGGTCTTGTTTTTGTATCCATTCAGCCAGTCTTTGTCTTTTGGTTGGAGCATTCAACCCATTTACGTTTAAGGTAATTACTGATAAGTATGATCCCATTGCCATTTACTTTATTGTTTGGGGTTTGAATTTATACACCGTTTTTGTGTTTCCTGTTTAGTATTTGTTGGAGAGCTGGTTTGGTGGTGCAGAATTCTCTCAGCTTTTGCTTGTCTGAAAAGCTTTTGATTTCTCATTCATACTTGAATGAGATCCTTGCTGGGTACAATAATCTGGGCTGTAGGTTATTTTCTTTCATCATTTTAAGTATGTCTTGCCATTCCCTCCTTGCTTGAAGAGTTTCTATTGAAAGATCAGCTGTTATCCTTATGGCAATTCCCTTGTGTGTTATTTGTTGTTTTTCCCTTGCTGCTTTTCATATTTGTTCTTTGTGTTTGATTTTTGTTAATGTGATTAATATGTGTCTTGGGGGGTTTCGCCTTGGCTTTATCCTGTTTGGGACTCTCTGGGTTTCTTGGACTTGAGTGAGTATTTCCTTCCCCATTTTAGGGAAGTTTTCAACTATTATCTCCTCAAGTATTTTCTCACGGTCTTTCTTTTTGTCTTCTTCTTCTGGGACCCCTATGATTCGAATGTTGTAGCGTTTAATATTGTCCTGGAGGTCTCTGAGATTGTGCTCATTTCTTTTAATTCGTTTTTCATTTATCCTCTCTGATTCATTTATTTCTACCATTCTATCTTCGAATTCACTAATCCTATCTTCTGCCTCTGTTATTCTACTATTTGTTGCCTCCAGAGTGTTTTTAATTTCATTTATTGCATTATTCATTATATATTGACTCTTTTTTTATTTCTTCTAGGTCCTTGTTAAACCTTTCTTGCATCTTCTCAATCCTTGTCTCCAGGCTATTTATCTGTGATTCCATTTTAATTTCAAGATTTTAGATCCATTTCACTATCCTTACTCGGAATTCTTTATCAGGTAGATTCCCTATCTCTTCCTCTTTTGTTTGGTTTGGTGGGCATTTATCCTGTTCCTTTATCTGCTGGGTATTCCTCTGTCTCATCTTGTTTAAATTGCTGAGTTTGGGGTGTCCTTTCTGTATTCTGGCAGTTTGTGGAGTTCTTTACTGTGGCATTTCCTCGCTGTGTGTGGGTTTGTACAGGTGTCTTGTCAAGGTTTCCTGGTTAGGGAAGCTTGTGTCCGTGTTCTGGTGGGTGGAGCTGTATTTCTTCTCTCTGGAGTGCAATGAAGTGTCCAGTAATGAGTTATGAGATGTCTGTGGTTTTGGGGTGACTTTGGGCAGCCTGTATCTTGAAGCTCAGGGCTGCGTTCCTTTGTTGCTGGAGAATTTGCTTGGTATGTCTTGCCCTGGAACTTGTTGGCCCTTGTGTGGTGCTTGATTTCAGTGTCGGTATGGAGGCATTTGATGAGCTCCTGTCAATTAATGTTCCTCGGAGTCAGGAGTTCCCTGGAGTCAGGGTTTGGACTTAAGCCTCCTGCTTCCAGTTATCTGTCTTACTTTTACAGTAGTTTCAACACTTCTCCTTCTATACAGCACCATTGATAAAACATCTACGTTAAAGAAGAAAAGTTTCTCTACTGTGAGGGTCACTCAGAAAGGTTCACAGCGTTACATGGAGAAGAGAAGAGGGACGAGGGAGTTAGAGGTGACCCAAATGAGATCAGGTGGAATCAATAGTGGAGAGAGTGGGCTGGCCAGTAGTCACTTCCTTATGTGCACTCCACAACTGGACCGCTCAGAGATGTTCACAGAGTTATACAGAGACGAGAAGAAGGAGGAAGGAGACAGAGGTGGCCAGAAGGATAAAAGGGGGGAATGAAAAGGAGGGAGACAGATCCAGCCAGTAATCAGTTCCCTAAGTGTTCTCCACCGTCTGGAATACACAGAAATTCACAGAGTTGGGTAGAGTAGAGAGGGGTTAGGGAGGAGACACAGGCGACCTGGTGGAGAAAAAGGAGAGTCCAAAGGGAGAGAGAGCAGTCAAGCCAGTAATCTTGCTCCCTAGTGAAAAATGGGTACTGAAGATTGGGTTCTTAAAGGTACAAAATTGGTAACAAATACATAAAAGCAAAAATTAAAAATCTAGAGTAGAGTTTGGAATTTCAAAAATACGATGTTAAAGAAAAGAAGAAGGAAAAGAAAGAGAGAAAAAACGAACAAAGAAAAACAAACAAGGTCGCAAAAATTATCAAGAAAATACAGGTACAAAATTGATAACTAATACCAAAAAGCAAAAATTAAAAATCTAGAGTAGAGTTTGGAATTTCAAAAATACAATGTTAAAAAAAAGGAAGAAGAAAACTAAAGAGAAAACAAACAAACAAAAACAAGCAATGTCGCAAAAATTATAAAGAAACTACAGGTACAAAATTGATATCAAATACCAAAAAGCATAAATTAAAAATCTAGAGTACAGTTTGGAATTTCAAAAATACAATGTTAAAGAAAAGAAGAAAAAAAACAAAACAAAACAAAAAACAAGGTCAAAAAATTAATATATATATATATATATATATATATATATATATATGAAGTTTGCTGAAGAAGAAAAAAATAGGGTCTTTTTTTTGCAAAGTAATAGGTTATAAAAGTGAAAATTAAAGGAACAATAGAGGACTTAAAATTAAAAAAATTAAAAAAAAGAACGAATGATCATAAAAATATATCTAGGACTTTCTCTGGTTTTGTTGTGAGTATCGTGGGTTCGGTTCATTTTTGGCTAGTTCCTTGGTCCGACTTATATTTCCCAAGATCTATAGGCGCCTTCCTATGTAGTCCTAGTAACCACAGGGTTTTAATCTATTGCCTGTAGCTTCCAAGGCGTTTCCCTCTGTTATAGCTTCTTTTGTTTGCTGGTCTCTTCAGTGTCTGGTTTACGCCCTGACACAAAGGGGACGGTGGAGGACACTTTTTTTTTTTAGGCTCACTTGTTCAGTTGCGCTGTGGGGAGGGAGGGAGGGATGCTGCAAACAAATAACACTGGCGTGCGCTCGCAGTGCCTCAGCCACACTGGGTCTGCCCCCGCTCACGGCACGTGTAGCCTCCCTGCCCACACTGCTCGGGCTCTAGGTTGTTCCACCGGGAACAATCCGAGGCTGGCCCTGGGCTGCATGCACCTCCCAGGTCCAAGCCGCTCAGGTTAAGGCACTCGGGTAGTCCTCAGAGGCACAGACTCGGTTGGGCCTGCGTTTTGTGCTCTTCCCAGGTCCGAGCAGCTCAGGTGATGAGGTGTTTGGCGAGCGCCAATGTTGTGACTTATCGCCTCCCCGCCACTCGGTTATCTGGGTGTAAAACAGGCGCACCTTCTCAGGCAGATGTTGACCGTCCAGATCCCCAAGAAGTTTTAGTTAGCAAAGAAGCCTGCTTACAGTTTTATAGATAATGTCTCTCTGGGGCTGCGATTGCCCCCTTCCGGCTCTGGCTGCCTGTCACCGTAGGGGGAAGGTCTGCAGCCGGCTATCTCTGTTCAGTCCTTTGTTCCGTGCGCGGGCCTGGCGGTGTCTTAGGTTAGGGCTGGCTTTTTGCGTGGTAGATATCCCAGAGTCTGGTTTGCTAGCCCAAGTTATTTCGTTCAGATAGCGCTCAGGGTATTCAGGCCAGATTCTTACTCTAAGCGATGCAGCCCGCGCCGCGCCTCCCTGCCCAGCCCCTGCTTGCTAATGGTGTGAGCAGGCGTCTGCACTGCTTCGCGGCTGGGGGAGTTACCGTAGGGCTTGCAATCTGCGAGTTTTAATTGCTTATTTATTTTTATCCCCCTTATGTTGCCCTTTGTGCTTCCAAAGCTTGGCAAAGATTTGGCAGTGAAAAGCTTTCCTGGTATTTGGAAACTTTTCTCTTTTTAAGACTATCTTCCCGGGACGGAAATCCCTCCCTCCCTCTTTTGTCTCTTTTTTTTGTCTTTTATACTTTTTCCTACCTACTTTCCAAGAGTTGGGTTCTTTTCTGGGTGCCTGATGTCCTCTGGCAGCATTCATAAGTTGTATTGTGGAATTTACTCGACGTTTAAATGCTCTTTTGATGAAATTGTTTGCGGGGGAAAGAGTTCTCCCCGTCCTACTCCTCAGCAATCTTGGCTCCTCTCTTGTGGAGTTTGGAGAGAGCACGCGGGATTGCTCTCCAGGCCATGCAGGAAAAGAAGGCCCTCATCTCGCGATGTCGGGGGAGTCTCGTGGTTTTTCTGGAGCTGCGGTGCCAGTGTGGGGTTTCTCACAAGGTACGACCAGGAGCTCAGGGAACCTCTCGTGTGGTGTCAGGGAAGTCAAGTCTCCATACGAGTGGCGAGGGGGTGCACGTCATTGCTCTCGAGTCATGGTAGTGGAATCAGGGCTCAACGCAATGAAAAAGGACGCTTGAGGTCTTTCTCGGGTTGCGGCAGGAGACCCTGGGTTCCCTCGACTTGTGCCTGTGACCTCAGGTAGCTTCTCAGGGTGCCTCTGAGAAGTCAGGGATACTATGGAGCTGGGAGAGGCCTCTCGGGACTCCACTGGGTTTGCTGCAATGGAAGAGGGCCTAATCTCGAGATCAGGAAGGAACCTCAGGGTTCCTCTCCATTTCTGACTCAGATTGCAGGGTCCCTGCAGAGTTGGGACAGGAGAGTCAGGCCTCGTCTTGTGTGGAGGAATGGAACTCCGCTTGCCTCTCGAGTTGTTCAAGGAGTGACAGGCCACTTGTCGAGCTGTGTGTGAAACCTGCGGTTTTTTCCAGACAATGCACGGGGGTGTCAGTGCCCCTTCGTGATGTGCTTTCATCCACAGGGTTGCCTTCGAAGTGGTGTGCGGGCATCGGGTTCTTTTCAAGAGCGGACCAGGAAATCGGGGTCTTTTGGAATGCGGCACCACACACGAGGCTACGTCTCGAATTTCCTCGTGAGACGGGCCTCATGCTGAGGTGCCCCTGGAAGGTCGGGAAAGCCTTCCAGACAAAGCAGGTTAATCGACCCTACTGTCGCGATCAGGAGGGGAGAAGGGGCTCAGATGAAGTGGTGCCGGGAACCTCGGTGTTCCCCTTGAGTGAGACCGGTATGTCAGGGAACTTTTGGGGTCTCACGAAGCTTGCCAAATACTGTTTCAAACTTCAAGATGAAACGTGGGACTTCTCTTGAGACGCTGTGGCGGGCAAGGGCCTCATCTTGTGATGAAGGGGAAACCACGTGGTTTTTTCGAGTTGCGATGGGATTGTTGACTTACGACGGGGAATTCAGGCTTCCTCTTCTGTTGGCCCAGGGAAGTCCATTCTTCCATTCGAGTTGGCAGGGAGAGCTGGGTGGGAATTGCTCTCGAGTCACGGCAGGTCAAAATAGACCTCATCTAGGCTTGTGTCCAGGACCTAATGTTCCTCTCCAGGGGCGATAGGGATCACGGGGACGCATTCCAGACTCACCCAGTGAGTCAGGCCTCGGCTCGAGGGGAAGCAAAGGATTCTGATATCCTCCTGGGTCGTGATAGGTATCTCTTGGAGCCCACTGAGTGGCCTCCAGGGAGTCAAGCCTCCTGTGGAGTTGGAGAGAGGACTCGGGATTGCTCTCCAGGCCATACAGGAAAGAAGGCCCTCAGCTCGCAATGACGGGGGCGTCTTGTGGGTTTTCTCGACTTGGGGCGCAAGTATGAGTTTTCTCACGAGGTACGATGGGGAGCTCAGGGAGCCTCTCGTGTGGCGCCAGGAAAGTCAGGTGTCTATGCGTGTGATGAGGAGGAGCCCATAAATGCTCTCGAGTCATGGTAGGGAAATCGGGACTCAAGACGCGTTGAAGAAGGAGTCTCGAGGTCTTTCTCAGGTTGCGGCAGGAAACCCTGGGTTCCCTCGACTTGTACTGGTGACCTCAGGGAGCTTCTCAGGGTGCCTCTGAGAAGTCAGGCATACTGTGGACTTGGGAGGCACTCTCGGAACTCCACTGGGTTTGGTGCAATGGCAAAGGTTCTCATCTCGAGTTGAGGCAGGAACCTAAGGGTTCCTCTCCATTTAAAACTCCGACCACAGGGTCCCTGAAGAGTTGGGACAGGAGAGTCAGGCCTCGTCTTGTGTGGAGGAATGGAACTCCACTTGCCTCTCGAGTTGTTCACAGGATAACAGACCATTTGTCGAGCTGTGAGTGGAACCTTCGGTTTTTTCCGTAAGATGCATGAGGGGGTCAGTGCCCCTTCGTGTTGTGCCTTCATCCACAGGGTTGCCTTCAAAGAGGTGTCCGGACATCGGGTTCTTATCAATAGCAGAGCAGGAAATCGGGGTCTTTCAGAACGTGGCACCATCCATGAGGCTACGTCTCGAATTTCTTCGTTAGACTGGTGTCATCCTGAGGTGCGCCATGAAGATCGGGAACCCCTTCCAGACAAAGCAGGGGAATCGACCATCTTGTCGCGATCAGGAGGAGTGAAAGGGCTCAGATGAAGTCGTGCCGGGAACCTCAGTGTTCCCCTCGAGTGGGACCGGTTTGTCGGGAAACTTTTGGGGTCACTTCAAGGGTGCCAAGTACCGTTTTGCACTTCAATACGGACTTGGGGCTTCTCTTGACACGCTGTAGAGGGCAAGGGCCTCATCTTGGGATGACGGGGGAATCACGTGGTTTTTCTCAAGGTGCGGCGGGATTCTCGAGTTACGACGGGGAATTCAGGCTTCCTCTTGTGTTGGCCCAGGGAAGTCCAATCTTCCATTCGAGTTTCGAGGGAGAGCTGGGGTTTGCTCTTGAGTCACTGCAGGGCAAAAGAGACCTCATCTAGGCTTGTGTCCAGGACCTAATATTCCTCTCCAGGGCCGACAGCGATCTCGGGGTTGCATTCCAGACGCATCCTGGGAGTCAGAGCTCGACTCGAGGGGAAGCAAAGGACCCCGCTCTCCTCTTGAGTCACCACAGGTGTCTCCTGGAGCCCAGTGAGTGGCCTAAAGGGAGTCAAGCCCCCTGTGGAGTTTGGAGAGAGGACTCAGGATTGCTCTCCAGGCCATGCAGGAAAAGAAGACCCTCATCTCGCGATGACAGGGGCGTCTTGTTGGTTTTCTCGAGCTGCGGTGCCAGTGTGCGGTTTCTGACGAGGTGCGACGGGAAGCTCAGGGAGCCTTTCGTGTGACACCAGGGAATTCAGGTCTCCATGCGCATGGCAAGGGGGAGCGCGTCATTGCTCTCGAGATATGATACGGGAATCGGGCCTCAAGACACGTTAAAGCAGGACTCTCAAGGTCTTTCTCGGGTTGCGGCAGGAAACCCTGGGTTCCGTCGACTTCTGCCGGTGACCTTAGGGAGCTTCTCAGGGTGCCTCTGAGAAGTCAGGCAAACTGTGGATTTGGGACGGGCCTCTCGGGACTCCACTGGTTTTGTGGCAATGGAAAAGGGCCTCATCTTGAGTGGAGGCAGGAACCTCAGGCTTCCTCTCCATTTCTGACTCGGTGCGCAAGGTCCCTAGAGTTGTGACAGAAGACTCAGGCATCGTCTTGTGTGGAGGAATGGAACTCCGCTTGCTTCTCGAGTTGTTCACGAGGTGACAGACCACTTGTGGAGCTGTGTGAGGAACCTGCGGGTTTTTCCGGAAGATGCACGGGGTGTCAGTGCCCCTACGTGTTGTGCCTTCATCCACAGGCTTGCCTTCGAAGAGGTGTCCAGGAGTCTGGTTTTGATCAAAAGTGCACCATGGAATCGGGGTCTTTCGGCATGTAGTATGGCCCTCGAGGCTACCTCTCGAATTTCCTCGTGAGACCGGCCTCATCCTGAGGTGTGCCGGGAAGGTCGGGAATCCCTTCGAGACAAAGCAGTGGAATCGACCCTCCTATCGCGATCAGGAGAGGAGAAAGGCCTCAGATGAAGTGGTGCCGGAAACTTCAGTGTCCCCTCTAGTGAGATCGGTATATAGGGGAACTTTTGGGGTCGCATCAAGGGTGCCAAGTACTGTTTTGCACTTCAAGACGGAATGTGAGACTTCTCTTGAGACGCTGTAGGGGGTAAGGGCCTCATCTTGCAATACGGGGAACCACGTGATTTTTCTCGAGTTGCGGCGGGTTTCTCAAATTACAACTGGAAATTCAGGCTTCCTCTTGTGTTGGCTCAGAAAGGCCAATCTTCCATTCGAATTGCAAGGGAAAGCTAGGGGTTGCGCTTGAGTCACTGCAGGGCCAAAGAGACCTCATCTAGGCTTTTGTCCAGGACCTAAGGTTCCTCTCCAGGGGCGACAGGGATCCAGGGTTGCATTCCAGACTCACCCTCGTAGTCAGGCCTCATCTCGAGGGGAAGCAAAGGACACCGCTCTCCTCCTGAGTATCGACGGGTATCTCTTGGAGCCCACTGAGTGACCTAAAGGGAGTCAAGCCTCCTTTGGAGTTTGGAGAGAGGATTCGGGATTGCTCTTCAGGTCATGCAGGAAAGAAGGCCCTCATTTCACCATGACAGGGGCGTCTCGTGGGTTTTCTCGAGCTGCGGCGCCAGTGTGGGGTTTCTCACGAGGTATGATGGGGAGCTCAGGGAGCCTCTCATGTGGTGCCGGGGAAGTCAGATCTTCATGCACGTGGCCAGGGGGAGCGCGTCATTTTTCTCCAGTCATGGTAGGGGAATCGGGCCTCAAGACGCGTGAAGAAGGACTCTCGAGGTTTTTCTCAGGTTACGGCAGGAAACCCTGGGTTCCATCGACTTATGCCCGTGACCTCAGGGAGCTTCTCAGGGTGCCTCTGAGAAGTCAGGGATACTGTGCAGTTGGGAGGGGCCGCTCTGAACTTCACTGGGTTTGGTGCAGTAGAAGAGGGCCTTATCTCGAGTTGAGGCAGGAACCTCAAGGTTCCTCTCCATTTCTGAATCAGATCTCAGTGTCCATGCAGAGTTGGGACAGGAGAGTCAGGCCTCGTCTTGTGTGGAGGAATTTAACTCCTCTTGCCTCTCGAGTTGTTCACGGGGTGACAGGCCACTTGTCGATCTGTATGTGGAACTTGCGGGCTTTTCCAACGATGCAGGAGGGTGTCAGACCCCTTCGTTTTGTGCCTTCGTCCACAGGATTGCCTTCGAAGAGGTGTCCTAGCATTGGGTTCTTATCAAGAGCAGACAGGGAAATCGGGGTCTTTCGGCGTGTGGCACCAACCACAAGGCTACGTCTCGAATTTCCTCGTGAGACCGGCCTCATCCTGAGGTGCACCGGGAAGGTCCGGAACCCCTTCCAGACAAAGCAGGGTAATCGACCCTCCCGTCGCGATCAGGAGGGGATAAGGGGCTCAGAACAAGCGGTGCACCGAACCTTGGTGTTCCCCTCGAGTGAGACCAGGGTGTCGGGGAACTTCTGTGCTAACATCAAGGTTGCCAATTATCGTTTTAAACTTCAAGATGGAACGTAGGGCTTCTACTGAGACGCTGTAGCTGGCAAGGGCCTCATCTTGCGATGACGGGGGAACCACGTGGTTTTCCTCGAGTTGCAGCGGGATTTTCGAATTACGACGGGGAATTCAGGTTTCCTCTTGTGTTGTCCCAGGGAAGTCCATTCTTCCATTCGAGGTGCGAGGGAGAGCAGGGGATTGCTCTCGAGTCACTTCAGGGCAAATGAGACCTCATCTATGCTTGTGTCTAGGACCTAATGTTCCTCTTCAGGGGCGACAGGGATCTCGGGGTTGCATTCCAGACTCACCTGAGGAGTCAGGCCTGGTATATAGGGGAAGCAAAGAATTCCGCTCTCCTCTCGAGTCCCAACGGGTATCTCTTGGAGCCCACAGAGTGGCCTAAAGGGAGTCAGGCCTCCTGTGGAGTTTGAAGAGAGGCCTCGAGATTGCTCTCCAGGCCATGCAGGAAAAGAAGGCCTTCATCTCGCGATGACGGAGGCGTCTCGTTGGTTTTCTGGAGCTGGGGAGCCAGTGTGGGATTTCTCACGAGGTATGACGGGGAGCTCAGGGAGCCTCTCGTGTGGTGCCAGGGAAGTCAAGTCTCCATGCTAGTGGCGAGGGGGAACGCGTCATTGCTCTCGAGTCATGGTAGGGGAATCGGGATTCAAGATGCGTTGAAGGAGGATTTTCGAGGTCTTTCTCGGGTTGCGTCAGGAAACCCTGTGTTCCCTCGACTTGTGCCAGTGACCTCAGGGAGCTTCTAAGGGTGCCTCTGAGAAGTCGGGATACTGTGGATTTGGGAGGGGCCTCTCGGGCCTCCACTGTTTTTGGTGTAATGGAAGAGGGCCTCATCTCGAGTGGAGTCAGGAACCTCAGGGTTCCTCTCCATTTCGGACTCCGATCGCAGGGTCCCTTCAGAGTTGGGACCGGAGAGTCAGGCCTCGTCTTGAGTGGAGGAATGGAACTCTGCTTGCCTCTCGTGTTGTTCATGGGATGACAGGCCTCTTGTTGAGCTGTGTGTGGAACCTGCGGCTTTTACCGAATGATGCACGGGAGTGTCAGTGACCCTTCGTTTTGTGCCTTCGTCCACAGGGTTGCCTTCGAAGAGGTGTCCGGGCATCGGGTTTTTCTCAAGAGTGGGCCGGGAAATCGGGGTATTTCGGCATGTGACACCACCCACGACGCTATGTCTCGAATTTCCTCGTGAGACCGGCCTCATCCTGAGGTGCGCCGGGAATGTGGGGAACCCCTTCCAAACAAAGCAGGGGAATAGACCCTCCTGTCGCAAACAGGAGGGGAGAAGGTGCTCAGATGAAGTGGTGCGGGAACCTCGGTGTTCCTGTCGAGTGAGACCGGCGTGTCCGGGAACATTTGGTGTCGCATCAAGGGTGCAAAGTACCGTTTCACACTTCAAGACGGAACGTGGTTCTTTTCTTGAGACGCCATAGCAGGCAAGGGCCTCATCTTGGGATGACGTTGGAAACACGTGGTTTTTCTCGAGTTGCGGCGGGATTCTCGAGTTACGAAGGGGATTTCTGGCTTCCTCTTGTGTTGGCCCAGGGAAGCCCAATCTTCCATTCGAGTTGCGAGGGAGAGCTGGGGGTTGCGCTCGAGTCACTGCAGGGCAAAAGAGACCTCATCCAGGCTTGTGTCTAGGATCTAATGTTCCTCTCAAGGGATAACTGGGATCTTGGGGTTGCATTCCAGACTCACCCGGGAGTCAGGCGTCATCTCGAAGGGAAACAAAGGACTTCTCTCTCTTCTCGAGTCGCGACGGGTATTTCTTGGAGCCCACTGAGTGGACTAAAGGGAGTCAAGCCTCCTCTGGAGTTTGGAGAGAGGACTCGGGATTGCACTCCAGGACATGCAGGAAAAGAAGGCCCTCATCTCACGATGACGGAGGGTCTCGGTGGTTTTACCGAGCTGCAGCACCTGTGTTGGTTTCTCAGGAGGTACGACGGGGAGCTCAGGGAGCCTCTTATGTGGCGCCAGGGAAGTTAGGTCTCGATGCGTGTGGCGAGGGGGAGTGCGTCATTGCTCTCGAGTCATGGTAGGGAAATCAGGCCTCTAGACGCGTTGAAGAAGGACTCTCAAGATCTCTCTCGGGTCTTGGCAAGAATACCTGGGTTCCCTCGACTTGTGCCGGTGACCTCAGGGAGATTCTCCGGGTGCCTCTGAGAAGTCAGGGATACTGTGGAGTTGGGAAAGACCTCTCGGGACTCCACTGGGTTTGGTGAAATGGAAGGGGGCCTCATCTCGAGGGGAGGCAGGAACCTCAGGGTTCCTCTCCATTTCTGATTCCGATCGCAGCCCCCTGCATAGTTGGGAGAGGTGAGTCAGGCCTCGTCTTGTGTGCAGGAATGGATCTCCGCTGGCCTCTCGAGTTGTTCACTGGGTGACAGGCACTTGTTGAGCTGTAAGTGTAACCTGTGGTCTTTTCCGGATGATGCACGGGGTTGTCAGTGCCCCTTCGTGTTGTGCCTTCATCCACACTATCTTCGAATAGGTGTCTGGGCATCGCGTTCTTATCAAGAGCGGATCGGGAAATCGCGGTCTTTCGGCATGTGGCACCACCATCGAGGCTACGTCTCGAATTTCCTTGTGAGACAGCCTCATCTGAGGTGCGTGGAGAAGGTCGGGAACCCCTTGCAGACAAAGCAGGGGAATCGACCCTCCTTTCGCGATCAGGAGGGGAGAAGGGGCTCAGATGAAGTGGTGCCAGGAACCTCGGTGTTACCCTCGAATGCGACCCATATGTCGGGGAACTTTTGGGGTAGCATTAAGGGTGCCAAATATCATTTCGCACTTCAAGACAGAACGTGGGACTACTCTTGAGACGCTGGAGCAGGCAAGGGCCTCATCTTGCAATGACGGGGGAATCACGTGGTTTTTCTCGAGTTGAGGCGGAATTCTCGAATTACTACTGGGAATTCAGGCTTCCTCTTGTGTTGGCCCAGGGAGGTCCATCTTCCATTCGGGTTGCGAGGGAAAGCTGGGGAGTGCTCTCGAGTTACTGCAGGGCAAAAGCGACCTCAGCTAGCCTTGTGTTCAGGACCCAATGATCCTCTCCAAGGGCGACAGGGATCTCGGGTTTGCATTACAGACTCACCCGGGGAGTTAGGCCTCATCTCGAGGGGAAGCAAAGGACTCGGCTCTCCTCTCGAGTTGCGACGCATATCTCTTGGAGCCCACTGAGTGGTCTAAAGGGAGTCAACCCTCCTCTTCAGTTTGGAGAGAGGACTCGGGATTGCTCTCCAGGCCATGCAGGAAAAGAAGGCCCACATCTTGAGATGACGGGGGCGTCTCGTGGGTTTTCTCGAGCTGTGGCGCCAGTGTGGGGTTTCTCACGAGGTACGACGGGGAGTTCAGGTAGCCTCTCGTGTGGCAACAGGGAAGTCAGGTCTCCATGGGCGGGGCAAGGGGGAGCGCGTCATTGCTCTCCAGTCAGGGTAGGGGAATCGGGCCTCATGACGGGTTGAAAAAGGACTCTCGATGTCTTTCTAGGGTTGCGGCAGGAAACCCTGGGTTCCCTTGACTTGTGCCGGTGACCTCAGGGAGCTTCTCAGGGTGCCTCTGAGAAATCAGGGATACTATGGATTTGGGAGAGGCCTCTCGGGACTCCTCTGGGTTTGGTGCAATGGAAGAGAGCCTCATCTCGAGTTGAGGCAGGAACCTCAGGGTTCTGCTCCTGACTTCCTGGAGCCGGATCTGACTCAGATTGCAGGGTCCCTGCTGAGTTTGCTCAGGAGTGTCAGGTCTCGTGTTCTGCGGAGGAATGGAACTCCGCTTACATCTCAAGTTGTTCAATGATGACACCACTTTTCGTGATGTGTGTGGAACCTGCGGGTTTTTCGGAGATGCACGGGGGTGTCAGTGCTCCTTCCTGTTGTGCCTTCATCCACAGGGTTGCCTTCGAAGAGGTGTCCGGGCATCGGGTTCTCCTCAAGTGCGGACCGGGAAATCGGGGTCTTTCAGCATGTTGCACCACCCACGAGGCTACGTCTCGAATTTCCTCGTGAGATCGGCCTCATCCTGAGGCGCGCAGGAAAATCCGGGAACCCTTTCCAGACAAAGCAGGGGAATCGACCCTCCTTTCGGGATCAGGAGGAGAGAAAGGGCTCAGATGAAGTAGTGCCGGGAACCTCGGTGCTCCCCTTGAGTGAAACTGGTAAGTCGGGTAACTTTTCTGGTTGCATCAAGGGTGCCAAGTACCGTTTCGCACTTCAAGACGGAACCTGGGACTTCTCTTGAGACGCTGTAGTGGGCAAGGGCCTCATCTAGCGCTGACGGGGGACCCACGTGTTTTTTCTCGAGTTGCGGCAGGATTCTTGAGTTACGACGGGGAATACAGGTTTCCTCTTGTGTTGGCCCAGGGAAGTCCAATCTTCCATTCGAGTTGCAAGTGAGAGCTGGAGATTGCTCTCGAGTCACTGCAGGGCAAAATAGAGCTCATCTAGGTTTGTGTCCAGGACCGAGTTTTTCTCTCCAGGGGCGACAGGGATCTCGGGGTTGCATTCCAGACTCACCCGGGGAGTCAGGCCTCGTCTCGAAGGGAATGAATAGACTCTGCTCTCCTCTCGAGTCACGACGGGTATCCCTTGGAGCCCAAGAATGGCCTAAATGGAGTTAAGCCTCCTGTGGAGTTTGGAGAGAGGACTCGGGATTGCTCTCTAGGCCATGCAGGAAAAGAAGGCCCTCATCTCGCGATGACGGGGGCATCTCGTGGGTTTTCTCAAGGTGCAGTGCCTGGTTGGGGTTTCTCACGAGATAGGACGGGGAGCTCAGGGAGACTCCTGTGGTGCCACGGAAGTCAGGTCTCCATGGACGTGACGAGGGGGAGCGCCTCATTGCTCTCGAGTCATGGTAGGGGAATCGAGCCTCAAGACACTTCGAAGAAGAACTCTCGAGGTCTTTCTCGGGGTGTGGCAGGAAACCCTGGGTTCCCTCGACTTGTGCCCATAACCTCAGGGAGCTTAGCGGGGTTCCTCTGAGAAGTCAGGGATACTGTGGAGTTGAGAGGGGCTTCTCGGAACTTCACAGGGACTGGTGCAATTGAAGAGGACCTAATCTCGGATTGAGGCAGTAACGTCAGGGTTCCTCTCCATTTCTGACTCGGATAGCAGGGTCCCTGCAGAGTTGGGACAGGAGAGTCAGACCTCGTCTTGTGTGGAGTAATGGAACTCCGCTTGCCTCTCGAGTTGTTCACGGGATGACAGGCCACCTGTCGATTTGTATGTGGAACCTGCGGTTTTGGGGGACGATGCACAGGGGTGTCAGTGCCCCTTCGTGTTGTGCCTTCATCCACAGGGTTACCTTCGAAGAGGTGACCGGGCATCGGGATCTTATCAATAGCGGACCAGGAAATCGGGGTCTTTCGGCATGTGGCACAACACACGAGGCTACGTCTCGAATTCCCTCGTGAGACTGGCGTCATCCTGAGGTTCGCCAGGAAGTCTGGGAACCCCTTCCAGACAAAGCAGGGGAATCGACCCTCCTGTCGCCATCAGGAGGGGAGAAGAGGCTCAGCTGAAGCAGTGCTGGGAACCTCCATGTTCTCCTCGAGTGAGACCGGGGTGTCAGGGAAATTTGGGGGTCGCATCAAGGGTGTCAAGTACCGTTTCACACTTCAAGACGGAACATGGGACTTCGCTGGAGACGCTATAGCTGACAGGGGCCTCATATTTCGATGACGGAGGAGCCACGTTGTTTTTCTCCAGTTGCCGCGGGATTCTCGAATTACAACGGGAAATACAGTCTTCCTCTTGTGTTGGCCCAGGGAAGTCCAATCATCCATTCGAGTTGCGAGGGAGAGCGGGGGATTGCACTTGAGTCAATGCAGGACAAAAAAGACCTCATTTAGGCTTGTGTCCAGGACCGAGTTTTCCTCTACAGGGGCGACACGGATCTCGGGATCCCATTCCAGACTCACCCAAGTAGTCAGGCCTCGGCTCGAGGGGAAGCAACGGACTCCGCTCTCCTCTAGAGTAGCGACGTGTATCTCTTGGAGGCTACTGAGTGGCCTAAAGGGAGACAGGCCTCCAGTGGAGTTTGGAGAGTGGACTCGGGATTGCTCTCTAGGTCATGTAGGAAAAGAAGGCCCTCATCTTACGATGACGGGGGCGTCTCATGTGTTTTCTCAAGCGGAGGTGCCAGTGTGGGGTTTTCATGAGGTAGGACGGGGAGCGCAGGGAGCCTCTCGTGTGGCGCCAGGGAAGTTAGGTTTCAATGGGCGTGGCGAGGGAAATGCGTCATTGCTCTCCAGTCATGGTAGGGTATCGGGCCTCAAGACGCAGTAAAGAAGGACTCTCGAGGTCTTTCTCAGAATGCAGCAGGAAACCCTGGGTTCACTCGACTTGTGCCAGTGACCGCAGAGAGCTTCTGAGGGTGCCTCTGAGAAGTCAGGGATACTGTGGAGTTGGGAGGGGCCTCTCGGGACTCCACTGGGTATGGCACAATGGAAGAGGGCCTCATTTCGAGTTGGTGCAGGAACGTCAGGTTTCATCTACATTTCTGACTCCGATCGCACGGTCCCTGCAGAGTTGGGAAAGGAGAGTCAGGCCTTCTCTTGTGTGGAGGAACGGAACTCCGCATGCCTCTCTAGTTCTTCCAGGGATGACAGGACACTTGTTGATCTGTGTTTGGAATCTGCGTGTTTTTCCGTACTATGCATGGGGATGTCAGTACCCCTTCGTGTTGTGCATTCATCCACAGGTTTGCTTTCGAAGAGGTGCCCGGGCATCGGGTTCTTATTAAGAGCGGACCGGGAAATCGGGGTCTTTCCGCATGTGGCACCACCCACCAGGCTACGTCTCGAATTTCCTAGTGAGACCGGCCTCATCCTTAGGTGCGCCGGGAAGGTCGGAAGCCCTTGCAGACAAAGCAGGGGAATCGACCCTCCTGTCTCGATCAGGAGGGGAGAAGGGGCACAGATGAGGTGATGCCGGGAACCTCGGTGTTCCCCTCCAGTGAGACCAGTGTGTTGGGAACTTTTGGGGTCGCATCAAAGGTGCCAAGTACCGTATCGCACTTCAAGATGGAACGTAAGACTTCTTTTGAGACGCTGTAGCGGCAATGGCCGCATCTTGCGATGAAGAGGGAACGACGTGGTTTTTCTCGAGTTGTGGCGGGATTCTTGAGTTACAACGGGAAATTCAGGCTTCCTCTTCTGTTGGCCCAGGGAAGTCCAGTCTTCCATTCGAGTTGCGAGGGAGAGTTGGGGATTGCTCTCGAGTCACTGCAGGAAAAAAGAGACCTCATCTAGGCTTGTGTCCAGGACCTAATGTTTCTCTCCAGGGGCGACAGGGATCTCCGGTTCGCATATCAGACTCACCCGAGGAGTCAGGCCTCGCCTCGAGGGGAAGGAAAAGACTCCGCTCTCCTCTCGAGTCGCGACGGGTATGTCTTGGAGTCCACTGAGTGACCAAAAGGGAGTCAAGCCTACTGTGGAGTTTGGAGAGAGGACTCGGGATTGCTCTCCAGGCCATGCTAGAAAAGAAGGCCGTCATGTCGCGAAAACGGGGGTGTCTCGTGGGTTTTCTCTATCTGCGGCGCCAGTGTGGCATTTCTCACGAGGTATGACGGGGAGCTCAAGGAGCCTCTCGTGTGGCGCCAGGGAAGTCAGGGCTTCATGAGTGTAGCAGAGGGAGTGCGTCATTGCCCTCGAGTCATGGTAGGGGAATCAGGCCTCAAAGCGCGTTGAAGAAGGACTCTTGAGTTCTTTCTATGGTGGCGGCAGTAAACCCTGGGTTCACTCGAATTGCGCTGGTGACCTCAGGGAGCTTCTCAGGGTGCCTCTGAGAAGTCAGGGATACTGTGGAGCTGGGACGCGTCTCTCGGGACTCCACTGGGTTTCGTGCAATGGAAGAGGTCCTAATCTCGAGTGGAGGCAGGAACCTCAGCGTTCCTCTCGTGACTTCACTGGCGCTGGTCTGATTCGGATCGCAAAGTCCCTGCAGAGTTGGGACAGGAGAGTCAGGCCTCGTCTTGTATAGAGGAATGAAACCCCACTTGCCTCTCGAGTTCTTCAGGGGTGACAAGCCACTTGTTGAGCTGTATGTGGAACCTGCGGGTTTTTCCAGACGATGCACGAGGGTGTCAGTGCCCCTTTGTGTTGTGCCTTCATCCACAGGGTTGCCTTCGAAGAGGTGTCCAGGCATCGGGTTCTTATCAAGAGCGTACCGAGAAATCATAGTCTTTTGGCATGTGGCACCACCCGCGAGCTACGTCTCGAATTTCCTCGTGAGACCGGCCTCATCCTGAAGTGCCCCGTGAAGGTCGGGAACCCCTTACAAACAAAGCAGGGAAAGTGACCCTCCTATCACGAACAGGAAGGGAGAAGGGGCTCAGATAAACTGGTGCCGGGAACCTCAGTGTTCACCTCGAGTGAGACCGATATTTCGGGGAACTTTTGGGGTCACATCAAGGGTGTCAAGTATCGTTTTGCGCTTCAAGACGGAACGTGGGACTTTTCTTGAGAAGCTGTAGCGGGCAAGGGCCTCATCTTGCGATGACGAGGGAACCAAGTGCTTTTTCTCGAGTTGTGGCGGGATTCTCGAGTTACGAAGGGGAATTCAGGCTTCCTCTTGTGTTGGTCCAGGGAAGTCCAATCTTCCATTCGAGTTGTTAGGGAGAGCGGGGGATTGCTCTCGAGTTACAGAAGGGCAAAAGAGACCTCATCTAGGCTTGTTTCCAGGACCTAATGTTCCTCTCCAGGGGAGACAGGGATCTCGGGGTTGCATTCCAGACCCACCTGGTGAGTCAGGCCTTGTCTCGAGGGGAAGCAAAGGACTCCATTCTCCTCTCGAGTCGCGACGGGTATCTCTTGGAGCCCACTAAGTGGCCTAAAGGGAGTCAAGCCTCCTGTGGAGTTTGGAAAGAGGATTCGGGATTCCTCTCCAGGCCATGCAGGAAAAGAAGGCCCTCATCTCGCGATGACAGGGGCATATGGTGGGTTTTCTCGAGCTGCGGCGTCATTGTGGGGTTTCTCACGAGGTACGATGGGGAGCTCAGGGAGCCTCTCTTATGGCGCCAGGGAAGTCAGGTCTCCATGTGCGTGGCGAGGGGGTGCGTGTCATTTCTATAGAGCCATGGAAGCAGATTCGGGCTTCAAGACACGTTGAAGTAGGACTCTCGAGGTCTTTTTCGCATTGTGGCAGGAAACCCTGGGTTCCCTCGACATGTGCCGGTGACCTCATGGAGCTTCTCCAGGTTCCTCTGAGAAGTCAGGAGTACTGTGGAGTTGGGAGGGGCCTCTCGGGACTCCACTGGGTTTGGTGCAATGGATGAGAGCCTCATCTCGAGTGGAGGCAGGAACCTCATGTTTCTTCTCCTGGGTTTCCTGGCGCCGGTACTGACTCGGATCGCAGTTTCCCTGCAGAGTTGGTACAGAAAATCAGGTCTCGTCTTGTGTGGAGGAATGGAACTCCACTTGCCTCTCGAGTTGTTCACGGGGTGACAGACCACTTGTTGAACTGTGTTTGTAACCTGCGGGTTTTTCTGGATGATAAACGGGGGTGTCAGAGCCCCTTCGTGTTGTGCTTTCATCCACAGGCTTTCCTTCGTAAAGGTGTCAGGGCATCGTGTTCTTATCAAGAGTAGACCGGGAAATCGGGGTCTTTCGGTTTGTGGCACCACCCACGAGGCTACGTCTCGAATTTCCTCGTGAGACCTGCCTCATCCTTAGGCGTGCTGGAAAGGTCGGGAACCCTTTCCAGACATAGCAGGGGAATCGACACTCCTGTCGCGATCACGAGGGGAGAAGGAGCTCAAATGAAGTGGTTCCGGGAACCTCGGTGTTCCTTTCGAGTGAGACCGGTATGTCGGGGAATTTTGAGATTGCATCAAGGGTGCCAAGTACTGTTTCGCACTTCAAGACAGAACGTGGGACTTCTCTTGAGTCGCTGTAGAGGGCAAGGGCCTCATCTAGCGCTGATGAGGGAACCACGTGGATTTTCTCGAGTTTCGGTGGGATTCTCGAGTTACGATGTCGAATTCAGGCTTCCAATTGTATTGGCCCAGGGAAGTCCAATCTTCCATTCGATTTGCGAGGGAGAGCTGGCGATTGCTCTCTAGTAACTGCAGTGCAAAATAGACCTCATCTAGACTTGTGTCCAGGACCGAGTTTTCCTCTCCAGGTGCGACAGGAACTCGGGGTTGCATTCCAGACTCACACGGGGAGTCAGGCCTCGTCTCGAGGGGAAGCAAAGGACTCCACTCTCCCTTCAAGTCCTGACAGGTATCTCTTGGAGCCAACTGAGAGGCCTAAAGAGAGTCAAGCCTCCTGTGGAGTCTGGAGAGAGGACTCGGTTTTGCTCTCCATGCCAGGCAGGAAAGAAGTCCCTCATCTCGTGATGACGGGGGCGTATCGTGGGTTTTCTCGAGCTGCGGTGCCTGAATGGGGTTTCCGAAGAGGTACGACGGGGAGCTCAGGGAGACTCTCTTCAGGCGTCAGGGAAGTCAGGTCTCCATGCGCATGGCGATGGGGAGCGGGTCTTTGCTCTCGAGTCATGGTAGGGGAATTGGGCCTCAAGACGCGCCGAAGGACTCTCAAGGTCTTTCTCGGGTCGCAGCAGGAAACCCTGGGTTCCCTTGACTTGTGCCGGTGACCTCAGGTAGATTCTCAAGGTGCCTCTGAGAATTCAAGGATACTGTGGAGTTGGGAAGGGCCTCTCGCGACTCATCTGGGTTTGGTGCAATGGAAGAGGGCCTCATCTCGAGTTGAGGCAGGAACCTCAGGTTTCCTCTCCATTTCTAACTCGGATGGCAGGGTCCCTGAAGAGTTGGGACAGGAGAGTCAGGCCTCATCTTGTGTGGAGGAATTGAACTCCGCTTGCCTATCGAGTTGTTCACGGGGTGACATTCCACTTGTCGAGCTGTGTGTAGAACCTGTGGGTTTTTCTGGACGATGCACGGGAGTTTTAGTAACCCTTCTGTTGTGCCTTCATCCACAGGGTTGCCTTCGAAGTGGTGTCCGGGCATCGGGTTCTTATCCAGAGCGGACCGCACAATCGGGGTCTTTCGGCATGTGGCACCACCCACGAGGCTACGTCTCGAATTTCCTCCTGAGAAAGGCCTCATCCTTAGGTGCGCCGGGATGGGCGGGAACTCCTTCTAGACAAAGCAGGGGAATTTACCCTCCTGTCGTGATCAGGAGGGGAGAAAGTCATCAGATGAAGTGGTGCCGGGAACTTCGGTGTTCCCCTCGGTGAGAACGGTGTGTCGGGGAACTTTTGGGGTTACATCAAGGGTGAAAAGTACCATTTCGCACTTCAGGACGGAACGTGGGACTTCACTTGAGACGCTGTAGCGGGCCAGGGCCTCATCTTGGGATGACGAGTGAACCACGTGCTTTTGCTCGCATTGCGGCGGGAGTCCCGAGTTTCGACGGGGAATTCAGATTTCCTCCTGTGTTGGCCCATGGAAGTCCAATCTTCCATTCGAGTTGCGAGGGTGAGCTGGGATCCCACTCGAGTCACTGCGGGGCAAAATAGACCATATCTAGGCTTGTGTCCAGGACCGAATATTCCTCTCCAGGGGTGACAGGGATCTCGGGGTGACATTCCAGACTCACCCGGGAAGTCCGGCCTTGTTTCTAGAGGAAGCAAAGTACTCCGCTTTCCTCTCGAGTCGCGACGGGAACCTATTGAGTGCACTGAGTAGCCTTTGTGAGTCAAGCCTCCCGTGGAGTTTGGAGAGACGACTCGGGATTGCCCTCCAGGCCATGCAGTGAATGATGGCCCTCATCTCACGATAACGGGGGCGTCTCGTGGGTTTTCTCGAGCTGCGGCACCAGTGTGGGGTTTCTCACGAGGTACGACGGGGACCTCAGGGAGCCTCTCATGAGGTGCCAGGGAAGTTAAGTCTCCATGCGCGTGGGTACTGGGAGCTCTTCATTGCTCTTGAGACATGGTAGGGGAATCGGGCCTCAAGACGCATCAAAGAAGGACTATCCAGTCTTTCTCGGGTTGCGGCAGGAAACCCTGGGTTCCATCGACTTGTGCTGGAGATCTCAGGGAGCTTGTCAGGGTGCCTCTGAGAAGTCAGGGACACTGTGGGTTGGAGGGACCTCTCGGGACTCCAGTGGTTTTGGTGCTATGGAAGAGGGCCTCATCTCGAGTTGAGGCAGGAACCTCAGGGTTCCTCTCCATTTCTGATTCGGATTGCAGGGTCCCAGCAGATTTGGGACAGGAGAGTCAGGCCTCGTCCTGTGTGGAGGATGGAACTCAGCTTGCCTCTCGAGTTGTGCATGGGGTGACAGGCCACGTGTCGAGCTGTGTGTGGAACCTGTAGGTTTTTCCGGACGATGCACGGGTGTGTCTGTGCCCCTTCGTGTTGTGCCTTCATCCACAGGGTTGCCTTCTAAGGGGTGTCCAGGCATCGGGTTCTTATCAAGAGCGGACCGGGCAATCGGAGTCTTTCGGCATGTGGCACCACCCACGAGGCTACGTCTCGAACTTCCTCGTGAGACCGGCATCATCCTGAGGTGCGCCGTTAAGGTCGGGAAACCCTTGCAGACAAAGCAGGGGAATCGACCCTCCTGTCGTGATCAGGAGGGGAGAAGGCGCTCAAAAGAAATGGTGCCGGGAACTTCGGTGTTCCCCTCAAGTGAGACCGGTATGTTGGGGAACTTTTGGGGTCGCATCAAGGGTGCCAAGTACTGTTTCGCACTTCAAGATGGAACGTGGGACTACTCTTGAGACGCTGTAGCGGGAAAGTGCCTCATATTGCGATGATGGGGGAACCACTTGGTTTTTCTCGAGTTACGGCGGGATTCTAGAGTTACGACGGGGATTTCAGGCTCCCTCTTGTGTTGGCCCAGGGAAGTCCAATCTTCAATTCGAGCTGCGAGGGAGAGCTGGGGATTGCGCACGAGTCACTGTACGGAAAAAGAGACCTCATCTTGGCTTGTGTCCAGGATCTAATGTTCCTCTCCAGGGGCGACAGGGATCTCGGGGTTGCATTCCAGACTCACCCGGGGAGTCAGGCCTCATCTCGAGGGGAAGCAAATGACTCCACTCTCCTCTCAAGTCGAGACGGATATCTCTTGGAGCCCACTGAGTGGCCTACAGGGAGCCAAGCTTCCTGTGGATTTTGGAGAGAGGACTCGGTATTGCTCTCCAGGCCATGCAGAAAAAGAAGGCCCTCATCTCGCGATGACAGGGGCATCTCGTGGGTTTTCTCGAGCTGAGGCACAAGTGTGGTGTTTCCCACGTGGTATGCTGGGAGCTCAGGGAGCATCTTGTGTGGCGCCAGGGAAGTCAGGTCTCCATGCGCGTGGCGAGGGGGAGTGCGTCATTGCTCTCTTGTCATGATAGGGTATTTGGACCTCAAGACGCATTGAAGAAGGACTCTCAAGGTCTTTCTCAGGTTGTGGCAGGAAACCATGGGTTCCCTCGACTCATGCATGTTACGTCAGGGAGCTTCTCAGGTGCCTCTGAGAAATCAGGGATACTGTGGAGTTGGGAGTGACCTCTCGGAACTCCACTGGGTTTGGTGAAATGGAAAAAGGCATCATCTTTAGATAAAGCAGGAACATCAGGTTTCCTCTTCATTTCTGACTCGGATCGCATGTTCCTACAGAGATGGGAGAGGAGAGTCAGGACTCATCTTGTGTGGAGGAATGGAAATCCGCTTGCATCTCGAGTTGTTCACGGGGTGACAGGCCTCTTGTAGAGCTGTATGTGGAACCTGCGGGTTTTTCCAGACGATGCACAGGGGTGTTAGTGCCCCTTTTGTTGTACCTTCATCCACAGGGTTGTCTTCAAAGAGGTGTCTGGTCATCGGGTTCTTCTCAAGAGTGTACTGGGAAATCGGGGTCTTTCGGCATGTGGCAGCCCCCACGAGGCCACGTCTCGAAATTTCCCATGAGTCCGGCTTCATCCTGAGGTGCACCGTGAATGTCGGGAACCCCTTTAAGTCAAAGCATGGGAATCGACCCTCTTGTCGCTATCAGGAGGGGAGAAGGGGCTCAAAAGAAGTGGTGCCGGGAACCTCGGTGTTCCCCTCAAATGAAACCGGTGTGTCGGGGAACATTTGGGGTCGCATTAAGGGTGCCAAGTAACGTTTCGCACTTCAACACGGAACGTGGGACTTCTCTTGAGACGCTGTAGTGAGCACGGGCCCCATCTTGTGATGACGGGGGAACCACGTGGTTTTTCTCGAGTTGCGGCAGGGAATTCAGGCTTCCTCTTGTGTTGGCCCAGGGAAGTCCAAATTTCCATATGAGTTGAGAGCTAGAGCTGGGGGTTGGCTCGAGTTATTGCAGGGCAAAAGAGACCTCATCTAGGCTTGTGTCTAGGACCTAATGTTCCTTTCAAGGGGCAACAGGGATCTCGGAGTTGCATTCCAGATCCTCCCGAGGAGTCAGGCCTCTTAAAGAGGGTAATGAATGGACTCCCCTCTCCTCTTGAGTCGCGATGGGTATCTCTTAGAGCCCATTGTGTGGCCTAAAGGGAGTCAAGCCTCCTGTGGAGATTGGAGAGAGGACTCGGGATTGCTCTCCAGGCCATGCAGGAAAAGAAGGCCCTCATATCGTGATGACGGAGGCGTCTTGTGCATTTTCTTGAGGTGCGGTGCCAGGATGGGGTTTCACACAAGATACGATGGGGAGCTCAGGGAGTCTCTCGTGTGGTGACAGGAAAGTCAGGTCTCCATGCACGTGTGGAGGGGGAGCGCGTCATTGCTCTCGAGTCATGGTAGGGGAATCGGGCCTCAAGAGGCGTTGAAGAACGACTCTCAAGGTCTTTCTCCGGTTGCGGCAGGAAACCCTGGTTTTTCTCGACTTGTGCTGGTGACCTCAGGGAGCTTAACATGGTGCCTCTGAGAAGTCATGGATTCTGTGGAGTTGGGAGGGGCCACTCGGGACACCACTGGGTGTGGTATAATGCAAGAGGGCCTCATCTCGTGTTGAGGAAGGAACCTCAGGGTTCCTCTCCATTTCAGACTCCGATCTCAGGATTCCTGCAGAGTTGGGACAGGAGAGTCAGGCCTCGTATTCTGTGGAGAAATGAAACTTAGCTTGCCTCTCGAGTTGTTCACGAGGTAACAGGTCACTTGTCGAGCTGTATGTGGAACCTGCAGAATTTTCCAAAAGATGCACGGGTGTGCAGGGCCCCTCCTTGTTGTGCCTTCATCCAACGGGATGCATTCGAAGAAGTGTACAGGCATCGGGTTCTTATTAATAGCGGACCAGGAAATGGGGTCTTTCCGCATGTGGCACCACCACGAGGCTACATCTCCAATTTCCTCGTGAGACCGGCCTCATCCTGAGGTGCAATGGGAAGATCGGTAACCCCTTCCAGACAAAGCAGGAGAATCGACACTCCTGTTGCAATCAGGAGGGGAGAAGGGGCTCAAATGATGTGGTGTGGGGACATGGGTGTTCCCCTCGAGTGAGGCATGTATGTTGGGGAACTTTGGGAGTGCCATCATGGGTGCCAAGTACCGTTTTGCACTTCAGTGGGAACGTGGGACTTCTTTTGAGATGCTGTGGCGGGCAAGGGGCTCATGCTGCGAAGACGATGGAACCACGTGGTTTTTCTTGAGTTGCGGCGGGATTCTCGAGTTACGACGGGGATTTCAGGCTTCCTCTTGTGTTCGCCCTGGGAAGCCCAAACTTCCCTTCGAGTTGCGAGGGAAAGCTGGGGGTTGTGCTCGAGTCAATGCAGGGCCAAAGAGACCTCATCTAGGCGTGTGTCCAGGACCTAATAGTCCTCTCATGGGAAGAAAAGGATCTCGGGGTCGCACTCCAGACTCCCCCGGGGAGTCAGGCCTCACCTCGAGGGGAAGCAAAGGACTGCGCTCTCCTCTCGAGCCGCGACGCGGATCTCTTGGAGCCCACTGATTGGCCTAAAGGGAGTCAAGCTTCCTCTTCAGTTTGGAGAGAGGACTCGGGATTGCTCTCCAGGCCAGGCAGGAAAAGAAGGCGCTCACCTCGAGAGGACGGGGGCATCTCAGGGGTTTCCTCGAGCTGCGGCGCCCGTGGGGGCTTTCTCACAAGGCACGACGAGGATCTCAGGAGCCTCTCGTGCGGCACCAGGGAAGCCAGGTCTCCATGGGCGAGGCGAGGGGGAGCGTGTCTTTGCTCTCTAGTCCAGGGAGGGGACAAGGGCCTCAAGACACTTTGAAGAAGGACTCTCGAGGTCTTTCTCGGATGGCGGCAGGAAACCCTCGTTTCTCTCGACTTCTGCCGGAGACCTGAGGGAACTTCCCAGGGTGCCTCTGAGAGGTGAGGGATGCTGTGGAGGTGGCGGGGCCCCTCGGGACACCGCTGGGTCTGGAGCAACGGAAGAGGGCCTCACCTCGAGGGGAGGCAGGAACCTCAGGCTTCCTCTCCGTTTCGGACTCCGACCGCAGGGTCCCTGCAGAGTTGGGACAGGAGAGTCAGGCCTCGTCTTGTCTTAGGAAGGGAACCCGCTTGCATCTCGAGTAGCTCAGGGTGTCTCAGGCCCCTCGTCGAGCTGTGTGTGGAACCCGCGGGTCTTTGCGGACGATGCACGGGGGTGGCAGTTCCCCTTCGTGTTGTGCCTTCACCCACAGGGTTGACTTCGAAGAGGGGTCCGGGCCTCGGGTCCTTCTCAAGAGCGGACCAGGGAAACGGGGTCGTTCGGCATGTGGCACCACCCACGTGGCTCGTCTCGAATTTCCTCGTGAGACCGGCCTCATCCTGACGTGTGCCGGGAAGGCCAGGAACCCTTTCCAGACCACGCAGGGGAATCGACTCTCCTGTCACGAGCAGGAGGGGAGAAGGGGCACAGAGGAAGTGGTGCCGGGACCCTCGGTGTTCCCCTTGAGGGAACCCGGCTTGTCGGGGAATTTTGGGGGTCGCAGGAAGGCTGTCAGGGACCGTTTCACCCTTCAGGGCAGAACAGGGGACTTCCCTTGAGACGCCGTGGCGGGCAAGGGCCTCATCTTGCCAAGAGGTGGGAACCACGTGGTGTTTCTCGAGTTGCGGCGGGATTCTCGAGTTACGACGGGGATCTCAGTCTTCCTCTTGGGTTGGCCCTGGGAAGCCCAATCTTCCCCTCGAGTTGCGAGGGAAAGCTGGGGGTTGCACTCGGGTCAGTGCAGGGCCGAAGAGACCTGACCTAGGCGTGTGTCCGGGACCTAATATTCCTCTCCAGGGAAGGCAGGGATCTCGGGGTTGCATTCCAGGCTCCCCCAGGGAGTCAGGCCTCGTCTCGAGGGTAAGCCAAGGACTCCGCTCTCCTCTCGAGTCGCGACGCGGGTCTCTTGGAGCCCCCTGAGCGGCCTCAAGGGAGTCCAGCCTCCTCTTCCGTTTGGAGAGAGGACCCGGGATTGCTATGCAGGCCATGCAGGAAAAGAAGGCCCTCAGCTCGCGAGGACGGGGGCATCTCAGGGGTTTCCTCGAGCTGCGGCGCCCGTGGGGGTTTTCTCCCAAGGCACGACAAGGATCTCAGGGAGCCTCTCGTGCGGCGCCAGGGAAGTCAGGTCTCCATGCGCGTGGCGAGGCGGAGCGCGTCATGGCTCTCGAGTCACGGGAGGGCACTAGGGCCTCGAGACGCGTTGAAGATGGACTCTCGAGGTCTTTGTCGGGGGGCGGCGGGAAACCCTCGTTTCCCTCGCCTTCTGCTGGGGACCTTAGGGAACTTCCCAGGGTGCCTCTGAGAGGCAAAGGATCCTGTGGAGGTGGCGGGGCCCCTCGGGACTCCGCTGGGTCTGGCGCAACGGAAGAGGGCCTCACCTCGAGGGGAGGCAGGAACCTCAGGCTTCCTCTCCGTTTCGGACTCCGACCGCAGGGTCCCTGCAGAGTTGGGACAGGAGAGTCAGGCCTCGTCTTGTCTGAGGAAGGGAACCCCGCTGGCCTCTCGAGTTGCTCAGGGGGTCTCAGGCCCCTCGTCGAGCTGTGTGTGGAACCCGCGGGTCTTTGCAGACGATGCACGGGGGTGGCAGTGCACCTTCGTGTTGTGCCTTCACCCACAGGGTTGCCTTCGAAGAGGGGTCCGGGCCTCGGGTCCTTCTCAAGGGCGGACCGGGGAATCGGGGGCGTTCGGCATGTGGCACCACCCACGTGGCTCGTCTCGAATTTCCTAGTGAGAACGGCCTCAACCTGAGGTGCGCCGGGAAGGCCGGGAACCCCTTCCAGACCACGCAGGGGAATCGCCTCTCCTGTCGCGATCAGGAGGGGAGAAGGGGCTCAGTTGAAGCGGTGCCGGGACCCTCGGTGTTCCACTCGAGGGAACCCGGCGTATTGGGGAACTTTTGGGGGTCACATGAAGGCTCTCAGGTTCCGTTTCGCACTTCAGGGCAGAACAGGGGACTTCCCTTGAGACGCCGTCACGGGCAAGGGCCTCATCTTGCAAAAAGGTGTGAACCACGTGGTTTTTCTCGAGTTGCAGCGGGATTCTCGTCTTACGACAGGGGATTACAGGCTTCCTCTTTTGTCAGCCCTGGGTAGCCCAACCTTCTATTCTAGTGCGAGGGAAAGCTGAGGGTTGCGCTCGAGTCACTGCAGGGCCAAAGAGACCTCATCTAGGCGTGTGTCCAGGACCTAATGCTCCACTCCAGGGAAGACAAGGATCTCGGGGTTGCATCCCATGCTCCCCCGGGGAGTCAGGCCTCGCCTCGAGGGGAATCAATGGACTCCGCTCTCCTCCCGAGGCGCGACACTGATATCTTGGTGCCCCCTGAGTGGCCTCAATGGAGTCCAGCCTCCTGTTCACTTTTGAGAGAGGACTCGTGATTGCTCTCCAGGCCAGGCAGGAAAAGAAGGCCCTCACCTCGCGAGGATGGGGGCATCTCAGGGGTTTCCTCGAGCTGTGGCACCCGAGGGGGTTTTCTCCCAAGGCACGACGAGGATCTCAGGGAGCCACTCGTGCGGCGCCAGGGAAGTCATGTCTCCATGCACGTGTCGAGAAGGAGCGCGTCATTGTTCTCGAGTCATGGGAGGGGACTAGGGCCTCAAGACGCGTTGAAGAAGGACTCTCGATGTCTTTCTCGGGTTGCAGCAGGAAACCCTCGTTTCCCTCGCCTTCTGCCGGGGACCTTCGGGAACTTCCCAGGGTGCCTCTGAGAGGTGAGGGACGCTGTGGAGTTGGTGGGGCCTCTCGGGACTCCACTGGGATGGTCGCAATGGAAGAGGGCCTCATCTCGAGTGGAGGCAGGAACCTCAGGCTTCCTCTCCAATTCTGACTCTGATCGTAGTGTCCCTGCAGAGTTGGGACAGGAGAGTCAGGCTATGTCTTTTCTGAGGAATGGAACTCCTCTTGCCTCTCGAGTTGTTCATGGGGTTTCAGGCCCCTTGTCAAACTGTGTGTGGAATCTGCAGGTTTTTCCAGACGATGTCTTATCTTCCATTCGAGATTCGAGGAAGAGCTGGAGGTGCGCTCTAGTCACTGAAGGCAAAAGAGACCCCACCAATGCTTGTGTTCAGGACCTAATGTTCATGTCAAGGGGCGACAGGAATCTCGGGGTTGCATTCCAGACTCACCCTGGAGTCAGGCCTCGTCTCGAGGGGAAGCAAAGGACTCTGCTCTCCTCTCGAGTCGGACGGGTATGTCTTGCAGCCCACTGAGTGGCTTAAAGGGAGTCAAACCTCCTCTGGTGTTTGGAGGGAGGACACGGGATTGCTCTCCAGGCAATGCAGGAAATGAAGGCCCTCATCTCCCGATGACTGGGGCGTCTCGTAGGTTTTCTCGAGCTGTGGCGCTAGTGTGAGGTTTCTCACGAAGTAAGACTGGGAACTCAGTGAGCCTCTCATGTGGTGCCAGGGCAGTCAGGTCTCTATGCACGTGGTGAGAGGGAGCCCGTCATTGTTCTCGAGTCATGGTAGGGGAATTGGGCCTGAAGACGTGTTAAAGAAGGACTCTCGAGGTCTTTCTTGGGTTGCAGCAGGAAACCCTGGGTTCCATCGACTTGTGCCAGTGACCTCAGGAAGCTTCTCAGCGTGCCTCTGAGAAGTCAGGGTCACTGTGGAGTTGGGAGGGGCCTCTCGGAACTCCACTGGGTTTGGTGCAATGGAAGAGGGCCTCATGACAAGTTGAGGCAGGAACCACAGGGTTCCTGTCCTGGCTTCGAATGCGCTGGATCTGACTCGGATCGCAGAGTCCCTGCAGAGTTGGGACAGGAGAGTCAGACCTCGTCTTGTGTGGAGGAATGGAACTCCGCTTGACTCTCGCGTTGTTCATGGGGTGACAGGCCACTTGTCGATTTGTATGTGGAACTTGCGGGTTTTTCTGGACGATGCACTGGGGTGTCACTGCCCCTTCGTGTTGTGCCTTGTTCCACAGGATTGCCTTCGAGTTGGGTTCTGCCATCGGGTTCTTATCAAGAGCGGACCAGGGAATCGGGGTCTTTTGGCATGCCGCACCACCCACGAGGCTATGTCTCGAATTTCCTCCTGAGACTGGCCTCATCTTGATGTGCGCCAGGAAGGTCGGGAACGCCTTCCAGACAAAGCAGGGGAATCGAACCTCCTGTCGCAATCAAGAGGGGAGAAGAGTCTCAGATGAAATGGTGCCGGGAACCTCGGTGTTCTCCTCAAGTGAGACTGGTATGTCGGGGAACTTTTGGGGTCGCATCAAGGGTTCCAAGTAACTTTTCACTCTTCAATACGGAACGTGGGACTTCTCTTGAGACGCTGTAGCGGGCAAGGGCCTCATCTTTCGATGACGGGGGAACCACGTGGTTTTTCTTGAGTTGGGGCGGGATTCTCGAGTTACAACCGGGAATTCAGGCTTCCTCTTCAACTGGCCCAGGGAAGTCCAGTTTTCATTCGAATTGTGAGTTAGAACTGGGGATTGCTCTCGAGACACTGCAGGGCCAAATAGACCTCATCTAGGCTTGTGTCCAGGACCTAATGTTCCTCTGCTGGGGCGAAAGCGATCTCAGCATTGCATTCTCGACTCACCCGGGGAGTCAGGCCTCGTCTCGAGGGGAAGCCAAGGACACCGCTCTCCTGTCAAGTCGCGACGGGTATATCTTGGAGCTCACTGTGTGGCCTAAAATGAGTCAAGCCTCCTGTGGAGTTTGGAGAGAGGACTCAGGATTGCTCTCCAGGCCATACAGCAAAAGAAGGCCCTCATCTCGTGAGGACTGGGGCGTCTCGTGGGTATTCTCGAGCTGCGGCTCCAGTGTGGTGTTGCTCACGAGGTATAATGGGGAGCTCAGGGAGCCTCTCCTGTGGCGCCAGGGAAGTCAGGTTTCTATGCGCGTGGCTAGGGGGAGCGCGTCATTGCTCTCGAGTCATGGTAGGGGAATCGCACCTCAAGACGCATTGAAGAAGGACTCTCGAGGTCTTTTACGGGTTGGGGCAGGAAACCCTTGGTTCCCTCGACTTGTGCCGGTGATCTCAGGAAGGTCTAAGGGTGCCTCTGAGAAGTCAGGGATACTGTGCAGTTGGGACTGGTCTCTCGGGACTCCACTGGGTTCGGTGCAATGGAAGAGGGCCTCATCTCGAGTGGAGGCAGGAAACTCATGTTTCCTCTCCTGACTTCCCCTGGGCCAGATCTGACTCGGATCGCAGTTTCGCTGCAGAGTTCGAACAGGAGAGTCATGCCTCGTCTTGTGTGGAGGAATGGAACTCTGCTTGCCTCTCCAGTTGTTCACGGGGTGACAGGTCACTTCTCGAGCTGTGTGTGGTACCTGCGGGTTTCTCCAGACGATACCCAGGGGTGTCAGTGCCCCTAAGTGTTGTGCCTTCATCAAAAGGGTTATCTTCAAAGAGGTGTCCGGGCATCAGGATCTTATCAAGAGCGGACCGGGAAATCGGGGTCTTTCGGCATGTGTCACCATCCACGTGGCTATGTCTCGAATATCCTCGTGAGACCGGCCTCATCCTGAGATGCACCGGGAAAGGCGGGAACCCCTTCAAGACAAAACAGGGGAATCGACCCTCCTTTCGCGATCAGGAGGGGAGAAGGGGCCCAGATGTAGTGGTGCCGGGAACCTCGGTGTTCTCCTCGAGTCAGACTGGTGTGTCGAGGAACTTTTGAGGGCGCATCAAGGGTGCCAATACCGTTTCGCACTTCAAGACGGAACATGGGACTTCTCTTGAGACGCTGTAGGGGGCAAGGGCCTCATCTTGGGATGACGGGGGAACCACGTGGCGTTTCTCGAGTTGTGGCGGGATTCTCGAGTTTCGACGGGGAATACAGTCTTCCTCATGTGTTGGGCCAGGGAAGTCCTATCTTCCATTCGAGTTTAAAGGGAGAGCTGGGGATTGCTCTCGAGTCACTGCAGGGCAAAATAGACCTCATCTAGGCTTGTGTCCAGGACTTAATGCTCGTCCCTAGGGGCGACAGGGATCTTGGGGTTGCATACCAGACTCACCCGGGGAATCAGGCCTCGTCTAAAGGGGAAGCAAAGAACTCCGCTGTCCTTTTGAGTCGCGATGGGTATCTCTTGGAGCCCACTGTGTGCCCTAAAGGGAGTCAAGCTTCCTGTGGTGTTTGGGTAGAGGACTCGGGATTCCTCTCCAGGCCATGCAGGAAAAGAAGGGCCTCATCTCGCGATGATGGCGGCGTCTCGTGGGTTTTCTAGACTGCTGCGCTAGTGCCTTGTTTCTGACGAGGTACGAGAGGGAGCTCAGGGAGCCTCTCGTGTGGCGCCAGGGAAGTCAGGTCCCCATGAGATGGCTAGGGGGAGCTCGTCATTGCTCTCGAGTCATGGTAGGGTAATCGGGCTTCAAGACGGGTTGAAGAAGAACTCTCGAGGTCTTTCTCGGGTCACTGCATAAAACCCAGGGTTCCCTTGACTTGTGCCTGCGACCTCAGGGAGCTTCTCAGAGTGCCTCTGAGAAGTCAGGGATACTGTGCAGTTTGGAGGGGCCTCTCGAGACTCCTCTGCATTTGGTGGAATGTAAGAGGGACTCATCTCGAGTTGAAGCAGGACCTCAGTGTTCCTCTCCATTTCTAACTCAGATTGCAAGGTCCCTGCATGTTAGTACAGGAGAGTCAGGCCTCGTCTTTTCTCGAGGATGGGACTCCTCTTGCCTCTCGAGTTGTTCTCGAGGTGACAGGCCACTTGTCGAGCTGTGTGTGTAACCTGCCCGTTTTTCCGGATGATGCACAGGTGTGTTAGTGCCCCTTCGTGTTGTACCTTCATATTCAAGGCTGCCTTCCAAGAGGTGTCCGAGCATCGGATTCTTATCAAGAGCGGACCGGGAAATTGGAGTCTTTCAGCAAGTGGCACCACCCACAAAGCTACGTATCGAATTTCCCCATGAGACTGGCCTCATCCTGAGTTGTGCAGGGAAGGTCGGGCCCCCTTGCAGACAAAGCAGGGGAATCGACCCACCGGTCACGATTAAGAGGGGAGAAGGAGCTTAAATGAAGTGGTGCTGGGAACTTCGGTGTTCCCCTTGAGTGAGACCAGCGTGTTGGGGGACTTTTGGGGTCGCATCAAGGGTGCCAAGTACCGTTTCGCATTTCAAGACGGAACCTGGGACATCTTTTGAAACGCTGTAGCGGGCAAGGGCCTCATCTTGCGATGACGGGAGAACCACGTGGTTTTGCTCGAGTTGCAGCGGGATTCTCGAGTTATGACCGGAAATTTAGGCTTCCTCTTTTGGCCTTGAAATCCAATCTTCCATTCGGGTTGCGAGGGGGAGCTGGGGATTGCGCTAGAGTCACTGCAGGGCAAAAGAGACCTAATCTAGGCTTGTGTCCAGGATCTAACGTTGCTCTCCAGGGGCGACAGGGATCTCGGGTTTGCATTCCAGACTCATCCGGGGAGTCAGTTCTCACCTCGAGGGTAAGCAAAGAATTCCGCTCTCGTCTCGAGTCGCAATGGGTATCTCTTGGAGACCAATGTGTGTACTAAAGGGAGTCAAGCCTCCTGTGGAGTTTGGAGAGAGGACTCGGGATTGGACTCCAGGCCATGCAGGAAAAGAAGGCCCTCATCTCGAGATGACGGTGGCGTCTCATGGGTTTTCTCGAGCTGCGGCGCCAGTGTGGGGTGTCTCATGAAGTACCACGGGGATCTCAGGGAGCCTCTTGTGTGGCGCCAGGAAAATCCAGTATTCCATTCGAGTTGCAAGTTAGAACTGGGGATTGCTCTCCAGTCACTGCAGGGCAAAATAGACCTCATCTACGCTTGTGTCCAGGACCTAGTGTTCCACTACTGGGCCAACAGGGATCTCAGGGTTGCATTCTCGACTCACCCGGAGAGTCAGGCCTCGTCTTGAGGGGAAAAAAAGGACTCCGCTCTCCTGTCGAGTCGCGACGGGTATCTCTTGGAGCCCACTGCGTGGCGTAAAGGGAGTGAAGCCTCCTATGGAGTTTGGAGAGATGACTCGGGATTGTTTTCCTGGCCATGCAGGAATAAAGGCCCTCATCTCGCGATGACGGGGGCATCTCGTGGGTTTTCTCCAGCTGCGGCGCCAGTATCAGATTTCTCACGAGGTACAACGGGGAGCTCAGAGAGCCTCTCGTGTGGTGCTAGGGATGTCAGGTCTCCGTGCGTGTGGTGAAGGGGAGTGCGTGATTGCTCTCGAGTAGTAGTAGGCGAATCGGGCCTCAAGACGCATTGAAGAAGGACTCTTGAGGTCTTTCTCGGGTTGCGGCAGGGAACCCTGGGTTCCCTTGATTTGTGTCGGTGACCTCAGGAAACTTCTAAGGGTGCCTCTGAGAAGTCAGGGACACTGTGGATTTGGGAGGGGCCCTTCGTTACTCAACTGGGTTTGGTGCAATCGAAGAGGGCCTCATCTTGAATGGAGGCAGGAACGTCAGGGGTCCTCTCCATTTCTGACTCGGGTCGCAGGGTACCTGCAGAGTATGGAGAAGAGAGTCACGCCTCGTCTTCTGTGGAGGAATGGATTTCCCCTTGCCTTTCGAGTTGTTCACGGAGTGACAGGCCACTTTTTGAGCAGAGTGTGGAACCTGCGGGTTTTTCCGGACGATGCACGGGGGTGTCAGTGCCCCTTCGTGTTGTGCCTTCATCCGCAGGGTTGCCTTCAAAGAGGTTTCCGGGCATCGGTTTCTTTTCAAGAGCGTACCGGAAAATTGGGGTCTTTCAGCATGTGGTACAACCCACGGGGCTACGTCTCGAATTTCCTCGGGATACCGGCCTCATCCTGAGGTGCGCTGGGAAGGTCGGGAACCCCTTGCAGACAAAGCAGGGGAATCGACCCACCGCTCGCGATCAGAAGAGGTGAAGGGGCTCAGATGAAGTGGTGCCGGGAACTTCGGTGGTCCCCTCGAGTGAGACCGGTATGTCACGGCACTTTTGAGGTCGCATCAAGGGTGCCAAGTACAGTTTCGCACTTCAAGACGGAACGTGGGAATTCTCTGGAGATGCTGTAGCGGGCAAGGGCCTCATATTGCGATGACGAGGGAAACACGTGGTTTTTCTCGAGTTGAGGCGGGATTCTCGAGTTACAACGGGGAATTCAGGCTTCCTCTTGTGTTGGCCCAGGAAGTCCAATCTTCCATTCAACTTGTCAGAGAGAGCTGGGGGTTGCTCTCGAATCACTTCAGGGCAAAGAGTCCTCATCTAGGCTTGGGTCCAGGACGTAATGTTCCTCTCCAGGGGCGACAGGGATATCGGGGTTGCATTCCAGTCTCACCCGGTAGGTCACGCCTCGTCTCGAGTGGAAGCAAAGGACTCCACTATCCTCTCGAGTTGGGACGCGTAACTCTTGGAGCCCAATGAGTGGCCTAAAGGGAGTCAAGCGTCCTGTGTAGCTTGGACAGAAGGTTCACGCTTGATCTGCATACCATGCAGTTAAAGATGGCCCTCCTCTCGTGATGACGGGGGCGTCTCATGGGTTTTCTCGAGCTGCGGCGCCAGTGTGGGGTTTCTCACGAGATATGATGGGGAGTTCAGGGATCCTCTCGTGCGGCGCCAGAGAAGCCTGACTCCATGCGTGTGGCAAGGCAGATCGCGTCATTGCTCTCGAGTCATGGGAGGGACTAGGGCCTCAAGAGGCATTTAAGAAGGACTCTCAAGGTCTTTCTTGGGTTGGGGCGGGAAACACTCGTTTCCCTCGACCTCTACAGGGGACCTTAGGGAACTTCCCAGGTGCCTCTGAGAGGTGAGGGATACTGAGGAGTTAGAGGGGCCTCTCGGGACTCCACTAGGTTTGACGAAATGAAAGAGGGCCTCATCTCGATTGGAGGCAGGAACCTCAGGCTTTCTCTCCATTTCTGACTCAAACCGCAGGGTCCCTGCAGAGTTGGGACAGGAGAGTCAGGCCTCGTCTTGTCTGAGTAACGGAACTCTGCTTGCCTCTCGAGTCGTTCAGGGGGTCTCAGGGCCCTTGACAAGCTGTGTGTGGAACCTGCGGGTGTTTCCAGAAGATGCACGGGGGTGTCAGTGCCCCTTCGTTTTGTGCCTTTCCCCACAGGGTTTCCTTCAAAGAGGTGTCCGGGCATCGGGTTCATTTCAAGAGCGGACGGGGAAATCGGGGTCATTCTGCATGTGGCACCACCCACGTGGCTCATCTCGAATTTCCTCGTGAGACCAGCATCATCCTGAGGTGCGCCGGGAAGGCCGGGAACCCCTTTCACACAAAGTAGGGGAATCGATTCTCCTGTCGCGATCAGGAGGGGAGATGGGGCTCAGATGAAGTGGTGCCGGGACCCTCGGTGTTCCACTCGAGGGAACCCGGCATTCAGGGAACTTTAGGGGTCGCATCAAGGGAGCCAAGTACCGTTTCCCACTTCAGGACGGAACATGGGACTTCCCTGGAGACGCTGTAGCGGGCAAGGGCCTCATCCTGTGAAGACGTTGGAACCACGTCGTTTTTCTCGAGTTGCATCGGGATTCTCGAAAACGACAGGAATTTCAGGCTTCCTCTTGGGTTGGCCCTGGGAAGCCCAATCTTCAATTCGAGTTGCGATGGAAAGATGGGGGTTCTGCTCGAGTCACTACAGGGCCAAAGAGACCTCATCGAGGCGCGTGTCCAGGACCTAATATTCCTCTCAAGGGAAGACAGGGATCCCGGGTTTCCATTCCAGACTCCCCCGGGGAGCCAGGACTCGCCTGGAGGGGAAGCAAAGGACTCCGCTTTCCTCTCAATTCGCGACACCTATCTCTTGGAGCCCACTGAGTGGACTCAAGGGTGTCGAGCCTCCTCTTCAGTTTGGAGAGAGGACTCGGGATTGCTCTCCAGGCCAGGCAGGAAAAGAAGGCCCTCATCTCGCGATGACGGGGGCGTCTCATGGGTTTCCTCAGGCTGCTGCGCCCATAGGGGTTTTCTCACGAGGCACGACGAGGACCTCAGGGAGCCTCTCGTGCGGCGCCAGGGAAGTCAGGTCTCCATGCGCATGGCGAGGGGGAGCTGGTCATCACTCTCGAGTCATGGGAAGCGGCTAGGTCCTCAAGAGGCGCTGAGGAAGGACTCTCGAGGTCTTTCTCGGGTTGCGGCGGGAAACCCTCGTTTCCCTCGACTTCTGCAGGGGACCTTAGGGAACTTCCCAGGGTGCCTCTGAGAGGTGAGAGATGCTGTGTAGTTGGCAGGGCCTCTCGGGACTCTGCTGGGTTCGGCGCAATGGAAGAGGGCCTCATCTCGAGGGGAGGCAGGAACCTCAGGCTTCCTCTCGGTTTCGGACTCCGACTGCACGGTCCCTGCAGTGTTGGGACAGGAGAGTCATGCCTCGTCTTGTCTGAGGAATGGAATTCTGGTTGCCTCTCGAGTTGTTCCGGGAGTCTCAGGCCCCTTGTCGAGCTGTGTGTAGACCCTGCGGGTTTTTCTGGATGATGCACGGGGGTGTCAGTGCCCCTTCGTGTTGTGCCTTCACCCACAGGGTTGCCTTCGAAGAGGTGTCCGGGCATCGGGTTCTTATCAAGAGCGGACCAGAAAATCGGGGTCGTTCGGCACGTGGCACCTCACACGTGGCTAGTCTCGAATTTCCTCCTGAGACCGGCCTCATGCTGAGGTGCGCCAGGAAGGCCGGGAACCCCTTCCAGGCCACGCAGGGGAATCGACTCTCCTGTCGCGATCAGGAAGGGAGAAGGGGCTCAGATGAAGTGGTGCCGGGACCCTCGGTGTTCCCCTCGAGGGAACCCAGCATGTCGGGGAACTTTTGCGGTCGCATCAAGGGTGTCAAGTACCGTTTCGCACTTAAGGACAGAACATAGGAATTCCCTGGAGACACCGGGAACTTCGGTGTTCCCCTGGAGTGAGACCGGTATGTTGGGGAACTTTGGGGTCGCATCAAGGGTGCCAAGTAGCATTTCGAACTTTAAGATGGAACGTGGGACTTCTCTTGAGACTCTAGCTGGCAAGGGCCTCATATTGCGATGAAGGGGGGACCACATGGTTTTTAAGACTTGAGGCTGAATTCTCGAATTACGATGGGAAATTTAGACTTCCTCTTGTGTTGACCGTGGGAAGACCAATCTTCCATTCAAATTGTGAGGGAGAGATGGAGGTTGCTCTCGAGTCACTGTAGGGCAAAATAGACCTCATCTAGGCTTGTGTCTAGGACATAATGTTCCACTCCAGGGGCGACAGGGATCTCGGGGTTGCATTCCAAACTGACCCGGGGAGTCAGGCCTCGTCTCGAGGGAAGCAAAGGACTCCGCTCTCCTCTCGAGTCGCACCGGGTATTTCTTGGACCCAACTGAGTGGCCTAAAGGGAGTCAATCCTCCTGTGAAGTTTGGAGAGAGGACCAGGGATTGCTCTCCAGGTCAGGCAGGAAAAGAAGGCCCCCATCTCTCCTTGACGGGGGCATCTTGTGGTTTTTCTCGAACTGCGGCGCCACTGTGGGTTTTCTCACGAGGTATGATGGGGTACTCAGGGAGCCTCTTGTGTGGTACTAGGGAAGTCAGTTTTCCTGCTTGTGGCGAGGGGAGCGCGTCCTTGCTCTGGAGACATGGTAGGGGAATCGGGCATCAAGAGACGTTGAAAAAGGACTCTCCAAGTCTTTCTCGGGTTACTTCAGGAAACTCTGGGTTCCCTCGACTTGTGCCAGTGACCTCAGGTAGCTTCTCAGGGAGCCTCTGAGAATTCAGGGATACTGTGGTGTTGGGAGGGGCCTCTCGGGACACCACTGAGTTTGGTTCAATGGAAGAGGGCCTCTTCTCTAGTTGAGGCAGGAACCTCAGGGTTCCTCTCCATTTCTGACTCCGATCGCAGGGTCCCTGAAGAGTTGGGCCAGGAGAGTAGGGCCTCGTCTTGTGTGAAGGAATGCAACTTCACTTGCCTCTAGAGTTGTTCACGGGGTGACAGTCCACATTTGGAGCTGTGAGTGGAATCGGCGGGTTTTTCCAGACGATGCATGGGGATGTCAGTGTCCCTTCGTGTTGTGCCTTCATCCATAGGGTTGCCTTCGAAGAGATGTCCGGGCGTCAGGTTCTTATCTAGAGTGGACCGGGAATTCGGGATCTTTCAGCATGTGGCACCAACCATGAGGCTACTTTTCGAATTTCCTCATGAGACCGGCCTCATCCGGAGGTTCGCGGGGAACGTCGGGAACCCCTTGCAGACAAAACATGGGAATCGACCCTTCTGTCACGATCAGGAGGGGTGAAGGGGCTCACAGGAAGTGGTGCCGTGAACTTTGGTGTTTCCCTCGAGTGAGACCGGTATGTCAGGGAACTTTGGGGGTCGCATCAAGTGTGCCAAGTACCGTTTTGTACTTTAGGATGAAACGTGGGACTTCTCTTGATACGCTGTAGCGGCCAAGGGCCTCATCTTGCGATGAAGGGGGAGCCACGTGGTTTTTCTCGAGTTGCGGCGGGATTCTCGAGTTACAACGGGGATTTCAGGCTTCCTCTTGTGTTTGGCCAGGGAAGTCCAATCATCCATTCGAGTTGCGAGGGAGAGCTGGGGGTTGCACTCGAGTCACTGCAGGGCAAAGGAGACCTCATCTAGGCTTGTGTCCAGGACCTAATGTTCCTCTCCAAGGGCCACAGGGATCTCAGGTTTGCATTCCAGACTCACCCAGGGAGTCAGGCCTCATGTCGAAGGGAAACAAAGGACTCCGCTCTCCTTTCGAGTCGCGACGGGCACCTCTTGGGGCCCATTTTGTGGCCTAAAGGGAGTCAAGCCTCCTGTGAAGTTTGGAGAGAGGACTTGGGACTGCTCTCCAGGCCATGCAGGAAAAGATGGCCCTCATCTCGCGATGACGGAGGGGTCTTGTGGGTTTTCTCGAGCTGCGGCGCCAGTGTGGGGTTTCACACGAGGTACGACGGGGAGCTCAGGGAGCCTCTCGTGTGGCGCCAGGGAAGTCAGGTCTCCATGTGCATGGCGAGGGGGAGCGCATTATTGCTCTCAAGCTATGGTAGGGGAATCTGACCTCAAGACACATTGAAGAAGGACTCTCGAGGTCTTTCTTCGGTTGTGGCAGGAAACCCTTATTTCCCTCGACTTTTGCCGGTGGCCTCAAGGAGCTTCTCAGAATGCCTATGAGAAGTCAGGGATACTGTGGAGATGGGAGGGGCCTCTCGGGACTCCACTGGGTTTGTTTTAATGGAAGAGGGCCTCATCTCGGGTTGAGGCAGGAACCTCAGGTTTCCTCTCCATTTCTGACTCAGATCGAAGCGTGCCTGCAGAGTTGGGATTGGATACTCAGGCCTCGTCTTGTCTGAGGGAGGGAACTCCGCTTTCCTCTCTCATTGTTTAAGGGGTGACAGGCCAGTTGTGGAGCTGTATGTGGATCCTGCGGGGTTTTCCGGACGATGAACAGGGTTGCCAGTGCCCCCTCGTGTAGTTCCTTCATCCACAGGGTTGCCTTAGAAGAGGTGTCCGGGCATGGGGTTCTTATCAAGAGCAAGAACGAGAAATCGGGGTCTTTTGGCACGTGGCACCAACACGAGGCTACGTCTCGAATTTCTTCGTGAGACTGGCCTCATCCTGAGGTGCGCCATGAAGGTCGGAAACCCCTTCTAGGCAAAGCAGGGGGATCGACCTTCCTGCCGTGATCAGGAGCGGAGAAGGGGCTCAAATGAAGTGGTGCCCGGAACTTCGGTGTTCCCTTGGAGTGAGACCGGTATATTGGGGAACTTTTGGGGTCGCATCAAGGGTGCCAAGTAGCATTTCGAACTTTATGACGAAACATGGGACTTCTCTTGAGACTCTGTAGCGGGCAAAGGCCTCATATTGCGATGAATGGGGAACCACGTGGTTTTTAAGAGTTGCGGCGGGATTCTCGAGTTACAACGGGAAATTCAGACTTCCTCTTGTGTTGGCCCAGTGAAGACCAATCTTCCATTCGAATTGCGAGGGAGAGATGGGTGTTGCTCTCGAGTCACTGTAGGGCAAAATAGACCTCATCTAGGCTTTTGTCCAGGACATAATGTTCCTCTCCAGGGGCAACAGGGATCTCGGGGTTTCATTCCAGACTCACCCGAGGTAAGGCCTCGTCTCGAGGGGAAACAAAGTACTCTGCTGTCCTCTCAAGTCGCGACAGGTATCTCTTGGAGCCCATTGAGTGGCCTAAAGGGAGTAAAGCCTCCTGTGAAGTTTGGAGAAAAGACCAGGGATTGCTCTCCAGGTCAGGCAGGAAAAGAAGTCCCCAATCTCGCGATGACGGTGGGTTTTCCCGAGCTGCGGCGCCAGTGTGGGGTTTCTCACGAGGTATGACGGGGAGCTCAGGGAGCCTCTCATGTGGCGCCAGGGAAGTCAGCTGTCCACGTGCATGGCGAGGGGGAGCGTGTCATTGCTCTCGAGTCATGGTAGGGGAATCCGTCCTCAAGACACGTTGAAGACGGACTCTTGAGGTCTTTCTCGGGTTGCGGCAGTATACCCTGTGTTCCCTCGACTTGTGCCGGTGACCTCAAGGAGTTGCTCAGGGTGCCTCTGAGAAGACACTGATACTGTGGAGTTGGGAGGGGCCTCTAGGGACTCCACTGGGTGTGGTATAATACAAGAGGGCCTCATCTCGTTTTGAGGAAGGAACCTCAGGGTTCCTCTCCATTTCAGACTCCGATCTCAGGATTCCTGCAGAGTTGGGACAGGAGAGTCAGGCCTCGTATTCTGTGGAGAAATGAAACTTAGCTTGCCTCTCGAGTTGTTCACGAGGTAACAGGTCACTTGTCGAGCTGTATGTGGAACCTGCAGAATTTTCCAAAAGATGCACGGGTGTTCAGGGTCCCTCCTTGTTGTGCCTTCATCCTACGGGATGCATTCCAAGAAGTGTACGGGCATCAGGTTCTTATTAATAGCTGACCGGGAAATGGGGTCTTTCCGCATGTGGCACCACCCACGAGGCTACATCTCCAATTTCCTCGTGAGACAGGCCTCATCCTGATGTGCGCTGGGAAGATCGGTAACCCCTTCCACACAAAGCAGGAGAATCGACACTCCTGTTGCAATCAGGAGCGGAGAAGGGGCTCAAATGAGGTGGTGTGGGGAACATGGGTGTTACCCTCGAGTGAGGCCTGTAAGTTTGGGAACTTTGGGGGTGCCATCATGGGTGCCAAGTACCGTTTTGCACTTCAGTAGGAACGTGGGACTTCCCTTGAGACGCCGTCGCGGGCAAGGGCCTCATCTTGCCAAGAGGTGGGAACCACGTGGTTTTTCTCGAGTTGCGGCGGCATTCTCGAGTTACGACGGGGATCTCAGCCTTCCCCTTGGGTTGGCCCTGGGAAGCCCAAACTTCCCCTCGGGTGGCGAGGGAAAGATGGGGGTTGCGCTCGAGTCACTGCAGGGCCGAAGAGACCTCATCTAGGCGTGTGTCCGGGGCCTAATATTCCTCTGCAGGGAAGGCAGGGATCTCGGGGTTGCATTCCAGGCTCCCCCGAGGAGTCAGGCCTCGTCTCGAGGGGAAGCCAAGGACTCCGCTCTCCTCTCGAGTCGCGACGCGGGTCTCTTGGAGCCCCCTGAGCGGCCTCAAGGGAGTCCAGCCTCCTCTTCCGTTTGGAGAGAGGACCCGGGATTGCTATGCAGGCCATGCAGGAAAAGAAGGCCCTCATCTTGCGATGACCGTGGTGTCTCATGTGTTTCCTCGAGCTGCCGCGCCAGTGTGGGTTTCCTCACGAGGTACGATGAGGAACTCATGGAGCCTCTCGTGCAGTGCCAGGTTAGTCAGGTCTCCATGCGCGTGGCGAGGGGGAGCGTGTCATGGCTCTCGAGTCATGGTAGGGGAATCGCGACTCAACACATTTTGAAGCACTCTCGAGGTCTTTCTCGAGTCACGGCAGAAAACCCAGGGTTCCCTCGACTTGTGCCTGTGACCTCAGGGAGCTTCTTATTGTGCCTCTGATGACTCAGGGGTACTGTGGAGTTGGTAAGGGCCTCTAGGGACTCCACTGGTTGTGGTGCAATGGAAGAGGGCTTCATCTCGAGTGGACGCAGGAACCTCAGGCTTCCTCTCCGTTTCTGACTCGGATCCCATGGTCCCTGCAGAGTAGGGACAAGAGAGTCACACCTAGTCTTCTGTTGAGGAATGGACCTTCGTTTGCCTTTCGAGTTGTTTACAGGGTGACAGGCCACTTGTCGAAATGTCTGTGGGACCTGCGGGTTTTTCTGGACGATGCACGTGGGTGTCAGTGCCCCTTCGTGTTGTGCCTTCATCCACAGGTTTTCCTTCAAAGAGGTGTGCTGGCATCGGGTTCTTTTCAAGAGTGGACCGTGAAATTGGGGTCTTTCGACATGTGGCACCACCCACGAGGCTACGTCTCGAACTTCCTCATGAGACCGGCCTCATCCTGAGGTGCGCCCGGAAGGTCGGGAACCCCTTGCAGACAGAGAAGGGGAGTCGACCCTCCTGTCGCAATCAGGAGAGGAGAAGGGGCTCAGATGAAGTGGTGCCGGGAACCTCGGTGTTCCCCTTGAGTGAGTCTGGTATGTCGCGGAACTTTTGGGGTCGCATCAAGGGTGCCAAGTACCGTTTCGCACTTCAGGATGGAACGTGGGACTTCTCTTGAGATGCTGTAGCGGACAAAGGGCCTCATCTTGCGATGACGAGGGAAGCACGTGGTTTTTCTCGAGTTGCGGTGGGATTCTCGAGTTACGACGGGCAATTCAGGCTTCCTCTTGTGTTGGCCCAGGAAGTCTAATCTTCCATTCGAGTTGCCAGGGAGAGCTGGGGATTGGGCTCCATTCACTGAAGGGCAAACTAGACCTCATCTAGGCTTGTATCCAGGACTTAATGTTCCTCTCCATAGGCGACAGGGATTTGGGGTTGCATTCCATACTCACCCGGGGAGTCAGGCCTCATCTCGAGGGGAAGCAAAGGACTCCACTCTCTTCTCGAGTCGCGACAGGTATCTCTTGGAGCCCACTGAGTGGTCTTTGCTCTGTAGGAGAGCTCTAGTGTTCATAAGCCTGTACATAAGTGAACACAGACATTCTGTGTGCATGTTGCTGCATACCCAAAATAGGGCCACAAGGAGCCTCATGCTCTCCATGCGGCGCGGAAGCTGTGCAGCCACGCAGCAGCTGAAGAATCCAACCAATTGCTCTTTTCTTACCTCTGACAGAGCTCGCATTGCCGTAGCCCTTGGCAGTTTGAAAACACTGGGCCCTAACCCCTCTCAAAGTAGGCCTGGGTTCTAGTTCGAATAGAAAGTCAATAGCGGAGCTGAGGACAGGAACGCGGCAGTCATTTATCACACGCTCCTGCAGCCTGCTACTACAGGGACACTAACGCTAGAAGCTAGGAATGTCTTTGCAAGGTGCGCAAAGGACAAGGGAGAACCTCGACCCTGACTCTAGTATTTCAGTCCCCTGAGCAGATCTGAGGTTCTCCCGCTGTAGAAGCTAACCCATTCCTTTCAAATACAGGCTTCCTAACACAGGGCCAGTTGGCTGCTTGCTCTTCCACGAAGCAGGCTTCCTTAACTTGCAAACTGCGAATTCCGCTTAACAGCCTGGAGGAAAATCGCTTCTTGGAAGATTTTTTTCAGAGGCTGTATCCCCGGAGCTGGGGCCAAGCTAGGGGACCCATACTGACAAGGGAAGGCAAAACCACATCCAATGTCTTTGCTCTGGAGGACAGCTTTGGTGAGCCTAAGTCTTTCAGGAATATTTCTGGCTCCAACAGAGTCAAATTCTGTGTGTGAAGCTGCACAGCCAAAATAGGGGAACAGAGAGCCTGATTCTCTCTGTGTAGCTTTGAAGCTGTCATTCAAACAACAGCTTGCAAATCCATACAATGCTCTCCCTTACTGCTAAGAGAATTCTCATTGCTGTCGTCCTTGAAAGTTTGTAGAAATCCGCACCCTAAACCTTCTCCAAGTAGGCCTGGGTCCTAGCTCAGAAAAACAGGCAACGGCGGAGCTGAGGCCAGTAAGGCACAAGTGAGGTCTCACACACTCTTGCAGCCTGATCGTCCAGGAGCAGTAAGGCCTCTTTTTCCCTGCAGGAGGCTCGCTTGCCTTGCCTCCTGTGAACTGCATTTCCCAGCCTGGGCGCAAAGCTGTTCCTGGAGATTTTTTCTCAGGGGCTGTTTCCATGGAGCTGGGTCGGACCTCAGGGGCCCAACTCAAAGGGGAAGACAAAACCACATGGACAGGGCTATGCTCTGTAGGAGAGCTCTAGTGAACCTCATCTCTCAGGAACATTCTTGGCTTCTACAGAGACACCTCTGTGCATGAAGCTACACACCCAACATAGTGGCAAAGGGAGTCTGATTCTCTCCGTGGGTGCTGAAGCTTTGTGGCAAAGCACCTGCTAAGAATCCATCCGCATAGGCTTCGCTCGCCTTGACAGAGGTCTCATTGCTGTAGTCCTTGGCAGTTTGGAAAGAAGCAGACCCTTACCCTTCACCAAGTAGGCCCTTGTCCTTGTTTGAATGGAAAGGCAGTAGCTGAGCTGAGGCCAGTAAGGCGCCAGTCAAGTCTGACATATTCCCGATGCCTGCTCCTTCATGGAAAATAACGTTAGAATCTGGGAATGTCTTTGCAAGGCTGGCAAAGGGCAGTCAGGAACCTCGACCCTGCCTCTGGAATTTCTATCTTCTCAGCACATCTGGCGGTCTCGGTCAGGAGAAACTAACCCATTCCTTGCAAATATAGGCTTCCAAACACAGGCCGGTTGGCTGTCTCTTCTTGCCAAAGGAAGCTTGCTTATCCCACCTCCTGCGAACTCCGCTTCCCAGCCTGGGGGATAAGAGGTTCTTGGAGATCTTTTCTCAGAGGCTGTTTCCACGGAGCAGGGGCCGATCCCGGAGACCCACATGCACAGGGGAAGGGAAAACCGCATGGATAAGTCTTTGCTCTCTAGGAGTGCTCTAGTGAACCTCACTCTATGGGGAATGTTCTTGGCTCCAATGGGGACATCTCTGTGTGGGAAGCTGCATAGCCAACATAGAGACACAGAGACCTGATTCTCTCTGTGCAGCTTTGACGCTGTCGTTCAAACAACAAATTGAGAATCCACACAATGCTCTCCCTTACCACTGAGAGAGTTATCATTGCTGTAGCCCTTCGCAGTTTCTGGAAATCGGCACACAAACACTTCTCCAAGTAGGCCTGGGTTCAAGTTCAGATGAACATGCAATAGCGGAGCTGAGGCCAGTAAGGCACCAGTCAGGTGTCACACACTCTGGCAGCCTGCTCCTCCAGGGACAGTAAGGCCTCTATTTCCCTTCAGGAGGTTCGCTTGCCTTACTTCCTGTGAACTGCGTTTGCCAGCCTGGGGGAATAGCGGTCCCTGGAGATCTTTTCTCAGGGGCTCCTTCCCCTGAGCTGGGGCGGACCTCAGGGACCCAACTCACAGGGCAAGGCAAAACCATATGGACAGGTCCATGCTCTGTAGCAGACTTCTAGTGAACCTCATCTCTCAGGAACATTCTTGGCTCCTATAGAGACACTTCTGTGTGTGAAGCTGCGTACCTAACATAGGGGCACAGAGAGCCTGATTCTCTCAGTTCATTTTGACCCTGTCGTTCAGAAAACAGCTTGAGAATCCATAAAATGCTCTCCCTTACCGCTGAGAGAATTCTCACTGCTGTAGCCCTTGGCACTTTGTAGAAATCCGCACCCAAACGCTTGTCCAAATAGGCCTGGGTCCTAGTTCGGAGGAACAGGCAATGGTGGAACTGAGGCCAGTAAGGCAACAGTCAGGTTTTACACACTCTGGCAGCCTGCTCCTCCAGGGACAGTAAGGCCTCTTTTTCTCTGCAGGAGATTCGCTTGCCTTACTTCCTGTGAACAGCGTTTCCCAGCCTCAGCGAAGCGGTTCCTGGAGATCTTTTCTCAGGGACAGTTTCCCCGGAGGTGTGGCGGACCTCGGGGACCCAACTCACAGGGGAAGGAAAAACCACATGGACAGGTCTATGCTCTGTAGGAGAGGTTTAGTGAACCTAATCTCTCAGGAACATTCTTGGCTCCTATAGAGACAACTCTGTGTGTGAAGCTACACTTCCAACATTGGGGAACAGGGATCTTGGTTCTCTCCGTGGGGTGCTGATGCTTTGTAGTAAAGCACCTGCTTGAGAATCCATCCTCTTAGGCTTCCCTCGCTTTGACAGAGGTCTCATTGCTGTAGCCCTTGGCAGTTTCAAAGAAGAAGACCCTTACCCTTCATAAAGTAGGCCCTTGTCCTAGTTTGAATGGAAAGGCAATAGCTGAGCTGAGGCCAATAAGGAGCCAGTCCCCTCTGACACATTCCCGAAGCCTGCTCCTTCATGGAATATAACTCTAGAATGTTGGAATGTCTTTGCAAGGCTGGCAAAGGGCAGTCAGGAACCAGCACCCTGCCTCTGGAATTACCGACTTCTGAGCAGATCTGGAGGTCTCCTTTAGGAGAAGCTAACCCATTCCTTCCAAATAGAGGCTTCAAAACACAGGCAGGTTGGCGGCCTTTCGTGCCCGAAGGAGGCTTGCTTTTCTCTCCTCCTATGAACCCCAGTTCCCAGCCTCTGGGAAAAGCGTATCTTGAAGATATTTTCTCAGGGGTTGTTTCCACGGAGCTGGGGCCGAGCCCGGGGCCCAAAGGCACAGGGGAAGGCAAGACCACATGGACAGGTCTATGCTCTGTAGCAGACCTCTAGTGAACCTCATCTCTCAGGAGCATTCTTGGCTCCTACAGAGACACCTCTGTGTGTGAAGCTGCGTACCTAACATAGGGGCAGAGAGAGCCTGATTCTCTCTGTTCATTTTGACGCTGTCATTCAGAAAACAGCTTGAGAATCCATAAAATGCTCTCCCTTACCACCGAGAGAATTCTCACTGCTGTAGCCCTTGGCACTTTGTAGAAATCTGCACCCAAACGCTTTTCCAAGTAGGCCTGGGTGCTAGCTCGGATGAACAGGCAATGGTGGAGCTGAGGCCAGTAAGGCAACAGTCAGGTTTCACACATTCTGGCAGCCTGCTCCTCCAGGGACTGTAAGGCCTCTTTTTCTCTGCAGGAGATTCGCTTGCCTTACTTCATGTGAACAGCATTTCCCAGCCTCAGCGAAGCGGTTCCTGGAGATCTTTTCTCAGGGACAGTTTCCCCGGAGGTGTGGCGGACCTCGAGGACCCAACTCACAGGGGAAGGCAAAACCACATGGACAGGTCTATGCTCTGTAGGAGAGGTTTAGTGAACCTAATCTCTCAGGAACATTCTTGGCTCCTATCGAGACACCTCTGTGCGTGTAGCTACACACGCAACGTAGGGGCAAAGGGAGCCAGATTCTTTCCGTGGGGTGCTGATGCTTTGTGGCAAAGCACCTGCTTGAGAATCCATCAGCTTACGCTTCCCTCGCCTTGACAGAGGTCTCATTGCTGTAGTCCTTGGCAGTTTGGAAAGAAGCAGACCCTTACCCTTCACCAAGTAGGCCCTTGTCCTTGTTTGAATGGAAAGGCAGTAGCTGAGCTGAGGCCAGTAAGGCGCCAGTCAAGTCTGACATATTTCCGATGCCTGCTCCTTCATGGAAAATAACGTTAGAATCTGGGGATGTCTTTGCAAGGCTGGCAAAGGGCAGTCAGGAACCTCGACCCTGCCTCTGGAATTTCTATCTTCTCAGCACATCTGGCGGTCTCGGTCAGGAGAAACTAACCCATTCCTTGCAAATATAGGCTTCCAAACACAGGCCGGTTGGCTGTCTCTTCTTGCCGAAGGAAGCTTGCTTATCCCACCTCCTGCGAACTCCGCTTCCCAGCCTGGGGGATAAGAGGTTCTTGGAGATCTTTTCTCAGAGGCTGTTTCCACGGAGCAGGGGCCGATCCCGGAGACCCACATGCACAGGGGAAGGGAAAACCGCATGGATAAGTCTTTGCTCTCTAGGAGTGCTCTAGTGAACCTCACTCTATGGGGAATGTTCTTGGCTCCAATGGGGACATCTCTGTGTGGGAAGCTGCATAGCCAACATAGAGACACAGAGACCTGATTCTCTCTGTGCAGCTTTGACGCTGTCGTTCAAACAACAAATTGAGAATCCACACAATGCTCTCCCTTACCACTGAGAGAGTTATCATTGCTGTAGCCCTTCGCAGTTTCTGGAAATCGGCACACAAACACTTCTCCAAGTAGGCCTGGGTTCAAGTTCAGATGAACATGCAATAGCGGAGCTGAGGCCAGTAAGGCACCAGTCAGGTGTCACACACTCTGGCAGCCTGCTCCTCCAGGGACAGTAAGGCCTCTATTTCCCTTCAGGAGGTTCGCTTGCCTTACTTCCTGTGAACAGCGTTTCCCAGCCTGGGCGGAAAGCAGTTCCTGGAGATCTTTTCTCAGGGGCTGTTTCCCCGGAGTTGGGGCGGACCTCGGGGACCCAACTCACAGGGGAAGGCAAAACCAAATGGACAGGTCTATGCTCTGTAGGAGATCTCTAGTGAACTGCCGGGGTCCAGCCCCAGCTGATCCAGGGTATTCGAAGCAGAGATGGCGTAGGCGAGGGTCAGGGAACAACTGCTTAATTAAACGTTAATTAAGGATATAAAGAGTAATAAAATGAGGATAGCTCAGTAGGAAAATTCAGTGGAGAAAAGAGGCTGAGTAGCTTGGTTTACGCGGGGGACCAATAAAACTTCAAGACAAGAAGCTTGCACCACTTACGTAGGCCGCAGGCGTCCTTCCGTTCTCCCGAAGGAGAGGAGACACTGAGGCCTCCCCGGTCGGATCTTAGAAGCCCAGGCAAAATTAGTAAGCTTGGTGGGTTCCGCGCTCCAGATGGAGACTCAACCAGAGTGAGAGAGAGAGAGAGACATGGGGAGACCAGTATTTCGAGAAACTGATCCCAATTCTTTATTTTCCATGGTCTACTTTTATACACTGAGATGTTATGCAAAAGTCACGTGGGGTCAGCAGTCCTGACTTTTATCAAAGTCAGGTGCTTCATACAAAAGTATACAGAGGTCTTAGGGGTGTTACATCATCTTCTGGCCGCGGGGCCTGCTGACAATTTACGACCCTCTCCTTGTGACAGCGGTCAGTCAACCAGGACACTTATTTCTCCAGGGGTGATTATTCTTAAAACAGACGCCACCCAAATAAAGTTACATTCCTATAGGGTGAGGGTGTAGTGGGTTTTAGTTAAGGAAAGAATTTACTTAGCCTAAGGTCTAACGTGATTTATATCAAAGGTTACTACTTATTTCTTCTATATATTCATTAATGTGTATAAGGGCAGGGGATGTGGAGACTTAGCAGTAAACATCAGCTCAACAAATGAAAAACCCTTCACCAATATGATTTCTAATCAGCCCATTATACTTATACTAATAATTTTCTAACTTTTCTAAGGAACCTGTTTTTAGAAGGTTTAAAGCATCTCGTGCCTCTCATGGTTGGGAGGCTGTGAGCAATCACATGTGGCCGGACAAGCCTGTCAGGCAGGCTAGAGAACCTTCAGAGGAGTTTGTAGGTTAAAACACTCTTGTCACACCCAGGGGTTTTTATCAACTGGAGCTCTAGGTTAACTCCTTCTCCGAAAGAGGTGGTGGGGGACAGCCCCCCGTAAAGTCAGAGGTGTAGGTGAGAGCACAAAGTAGTAAGGTAGGCAGGCTCTGGTTATGGGGGTAGATGCTCGAGGATTTCCAGGGGGACTCCTGAGGCTCGATCCCACCTTTGCGTATGTCGAGCCTCCTTCCTCATGACCTTTGCCATGGGCGGAGTGCCTCACTCTGGCCCCCAACAGTGAACCTCCTCTCTCAGGAACATTCTTGGCTCCTATCGAGACACCTCTGTGCGTGTAGCTACACACGCAACGTAGGGGCAAAGGGAGCCAGATTCTTTCCGTGGGGTGCTGATGCTTTGTGGCAAAGCACCTGCTTGAGAATCCATCAGCTTACGCTTCCCTCGCCTTGACAGAGGTCTCATTGCTGTAGCCCTTGGCAGTTTGGAAAGAAGAGGACCCTTACCTTTCATAAAGTGGGCCCTTGTCCTAGTTTGAAAGGAAAGGCAAGAGCTGAGCTGAGGCCAATAAGGCGCCAGTCAAGTCTGACATATTCCCGAAGCCTGCTCCTTCATGGAAAATAACGCTGTAATCTAGGAATGTCTCTGCAAGGCTGGCAAAGGGCAGTCAGGAGCCTGCACCCTGCCTCTGGAATTACCGACTTCTGAACAGATCTGGAGGTCTCCCTTAGGGGAAGCTAACCCATTCTTCCAAATAGAGGCTTCCAAACGCAGGCCGCTTGGCTGCCTCTTGCTCTCTGAAGGAGGCCTGCTTTTCCCGCCTCCTATGAACCCCACATCCCAGCCTCTGGGAAAAGCGGATCTTGAAGATCTTTTCTCAGGGGTTGTTTCCACGGAGCTGGGGCCGAGCCTGGAGCCCCAAACGCACAGGGGAAGAAAAACCACATGGACAAGTCTTTGCTCTCTAGTAGAGCTCTAGTGAACTTCACTCTGTCAGGAACGTTCTTGTTTCCTATGGAGACACCCCTGTCTGTGAAGCTGTGTACCGAACATGGAGACACAGAGTCTGATTCTCTCTGTGCAGCTTTGAAGCTGTCGTTCAAACAACAGCTTGAAAATCCATACAATGCTCTTCCTTACCCGTGACACAGTTCTCATTGCTATACCCCTTGGCAGTATTTAGAAATCCATACCCAAACCCTTCTCCTAGTAGGCCTGGGTCCTAGTTCGGAGAAGCACGCAATGGCGGAGCTGAGGCCAGTAAGGCACCAGTCAGGTCTCACACACTCTGGCAGCCTGATCGTCCAGGGAGACTAAGGCCTGTTGTGCCTTGCAGGAGGCTCGCTTGTGTTACCTCCTGTGAACTGCGTTTGCCAGCCTGGGGGAATAGCGGTCCCTGGAGATCTTTTCTCAGGGGCTCCTTCCCCTGAGCTGGGGCGGACCTCAGGGACCCAACTCACAGGGCAAGGCAAAACCATATGGACAGGTCCATGCTCTGTAGCAGACTTCTAGTGAACCTCATCTCTCAGGAACATTCTTGGCTCCTATAGAGACACTTCTGTGTGTGAAGCTGCGTACCTAACATAGGGGCACAGAGAGCCTGATTCTCTCAGTTCATTTTGACCCTGTCGTTCAGAAAACAGCTTGAGAATCCATAAAATGCTCTCCCTTACCGCTGAGAGAATTCTCACTGCTGTAGCCCTTGGCACTTTGTAGAAATCCGCACCCAAACGCTTGTCCAAATAGGCCTGGGTCCTAGTTCGGAGGAACAGGCAATGGTGGAACTGAGGCCAGTAAGGCAACAGTCAGGTTTTACACACTCTGGCAGCCTGCTCCTCCAGGGACAGTAAGGCCTCTTTTTCTCTGCAGGAGATTCGCTTGCCTTACTTCCTGTGAACAGCGTTTCCCAGCCTCAGCGAAGCGGTTCCTGGAGATCTTTTCTCAGGGACAGTTTCCCCGGAGGTGTGGCGGACCTCGGGGACCCAACTCACAGGGGAAGGAAAAACCACATGGACAGGTCTATGCTCTGTAGGAGAGGTTTAGTGAACCTAATCTCTCAGGAACATTCTTGGCTCCTATAGAGACAACTCTGTGTGTGAAGCTACACTTCCAACATTGGGGAACAGGGATCTTGGTTCTCTCCGTGGGGTGCTGATGCTTTGTAGTAAAGCACCTGCTTGAGAATCCATCCTCTTAGGCTTCCCTCGCTTTGACAGAGGTCTCATTGCTGTAGCCCTTGGCAGTTTCAAAGAAGAAGACCCTTACCCTTCATAAAGTAGGCCCTTGTCCTAGTTTGAATGGAAAGGCAATAGCTGAGCTGAGGCCAATAAGGAGCCAGTCCCCTCTGACACATTCCCGAAGCCTGCTCCTTCATGGAATATAACTCTAGAATGTTGGAATGTCTTTGCAAGGCTGGCAAAGGGCAGTCAGGAACCAGCACCCTGCCTCTGGAATTACCGACTTCTGAGCAGATCTGGAGGTCTCCTTTAGGAGAAGCTAACCCATTCCTTCCAAATAGAGGCTTCAAAACACAGGCAGGTTGGCGGCCTTTCGTGCCCGAAGGAGGCTTGCTTTTCTCTCCTCCTATGAACCCCAGTTCCCAGCCTCTGGGAAAAGCGTATCTTGAAGATATTTTCTCAGGGGTTGTTTCCACGGAGCTGGGGCCGAGCCCGGGGCCCAAAGGCACAGGGGAAGGCAAGACCACATGGACAGGTCTATGCTCTGTAGCAGACCTCTAGTGAACCTCATCTCTCAGGAGCATTCTTGGCTCCTACAGAGACACCTCTGTGTGTGAAGCTGCGTACCTAACATAGGGGCAGAGAGAGCCTGATTCTCTCTGTTCATTTTGACGCTGTCATTCAGAAAACAGCTTGAGAATCCATAAAATGCTCTCCCTTACCACCGAGAGAATTCTCACTGCTGTAGCCCTTGGCACTTTGTAGAAATCTGCACCCAAACGCTTTTCCAAGTAGGCCTGGGTGCTAGCTCGGATGAACAGGCAATGGTGGAGCTGAGGCCAGTAAGGCAACAGTCAGGTTTCACACATTCTGGCAGCCTGCTCCTCCAGGGACTGTAAGGCCTCTTTTTCTCTGCAGGAGATTCGCTTGCCTTACTTCATGTGAACAGCATTTCCCAGCCTCAGCGAAGCGGTTCCTGGAGATCTTTTCTCAGGGACAGTTTCCCCGGAGGTGTGGCGGACCTCGAGGACCCAACTCACAGGGGAAGGCAAAACCACATGGACAGGTCTATGCTCTGTAGGAGAGGTTTAGTGAACCTAATCTCTCAGGAACATTCTTGGCTCCTATCGAGACACCTCTGTGCGTGTAGCTACACACGCAACGTAGGGGCAAAGGGAGCCAGATTCTTTCCGTGGGGTGCTGATGCTTTGTGGCAAAGCACCTGCTTGAGAATCCATCAGCTTACGCTTCCCTCGCCTTGACAGAGGTCTCATTGCTGTAGTCCTTGGCAGTTTGGAAAGAAGCAGACCCTTACCCTTCACCAAGTAGGCCCTTGTCCTTGTTTGAATGGAAAGGCAGTAGCTGAGCTGAGGCCAGTAAGGCGCCAGTCAAGTCTGACATATTTCCGATGCCTGCTCCTTCATGGAAAATAACGTTAGAATCTGGGAATGTCTTTGCAAGGCTGGCAAAGGGCAGTCAGGAACCTCGACCCTGCCTCTGGAATTTCTATCTTCTCAGCACATCTGGCGGTCTCGGTCAGGAGAAACTAACCCATTCCTTGCAAATATAGGCTTCCAAACACAGGCCGGTTGGCTGTCTCTTCTTGCCGAAGGAAGCTTGCTTATCCCACCTCCTGCGAACTCCGCTTCCCAGCCTGGGGGATAAGAGGTTCTTGGAGATCTTTTCTCAGAGGCTGTTTCCACGGAGCAGGGGCCGATCCCGGAGACCCACATGCACAGGGGAAGGGAAAACCGCATGGATAAGTCTTTGCTCTCTAGGAGTGCTCTAGTGAACCTCACTCTATGGGGAATGTTCTTGGCTCCAATGGGGACATCTCTGTGTGGGAAGCTGCATAGCCAACATAGAGACACAGAGACCTGATTCTCTCTGTGCAGCTTTGACGCTGTCGTTCAAACAACAAATTGAGAATCCACACAATGCTCTCCCTTACCACTGAGAGAGTTATCATTGCTGTAGCCCTTCGCAGTTTCTGGAAATCGGCACACAAACACTTCTCCAAGTAGGCCTGGGTTCAAGTTCAGATGAACATGCAATAGCGGAGCTGAGGCCAGTAAGGCACCAGTCAGGTGTCACACACTCTGGCAGCCTGCTCCTCCAGGGACAGTAAGGCCTCTATTTCCCTTCAGGAGGCTCGCTTGCCTTACTTCCTGTGAACAGCGTTTCCCAGCCTGGGCGGAAAGCAGTTCCTGGAGATCTTTTCTCAGGGGCTGTTTCCCCGGAGTTGGGGCGGACCTCGGGGACCCAACTCACAGGGGAAGGCAAAACCAAATGGACAGGTCTATGCTCTGTAGGAGATCTCTAGTGAACTGCCGGGGTCCAGCCCCAGCTGATCCAGGGTATTCGAAGCAGAGACGGCGTAGGCGAGGGTCAGGGAACAACTGCTTAATTAAACGTTAATTAAGGATATAAAGAGTAATAAAATGAGGATAGCTCAGTAGGAAAATTCAGTGGAGAAAAGAGGCTGAGTAGCTTGGTTTACGCGGGGGACCAATAAAACTTCAAGACAAGAAGCTTGCACCACTTACGTAGGCCGCAGGCGTCCTTCCGTTCTCCCGAAGGAGAGGAGACACTGAGGCCTCCCCGGTCGGATCTTAGAAGCCCAGGCAAAATTAGTAAGCTTGGTGGGTTCCGCGCTCCAGATGGAGACTCAACCAGAGTGAGAGAGAGAGAGAGACATGGGGAGACCAGTATTTCGAGAAACTGATCCCAATTCTTTATTTTCCATGGTCTACTTTTATACACTGAGATGTTATGCAAAAGTCACGTGGGGTCAGCAGTCCTGACTTTTATCAAAGTCAGGTGCTTCATACAAAAGTATACAGAGGTCTTAGGGGTGTTACATCATCTTCTGGCCGCGGGGCCTGCTGACAATTTACGACCCTCTCCTTGTGACAGCGGTCAGTCAACCAGGACACTTATTTCTCCAGGGGTGATTATTCTTAAAACAGACGCCACCCAAATAAAGTTACATTCCTATAGGGTGAGGGTGTAGTGGGTTTTAGTTAAGGAAAGAATTTACTTAGCCTAAGGTCTAACGTGATTTATATCAAAGGTTAATACTTATTTCTTCTATATATTCATTAATGTGTATAAGGGCAGGGGATGTGGAGACTTAGCAGTAAACATCAGCTCAACAAATGAAAAACCCTTCACCAATATGATTTCTAATCAGCCCATTATACTTATACTAATAATTTTCTAACTTTTCTAAGGAACCTGTTTTTAGAAGGTTTAAAGCATCTCGTGCCTCTCATGGTTGGGAGGCTGTGAGCAATCACATGTGGCCGGACAAGCCTGTCAGGCAGGCTAGAGAACCTTCAGAGGAGTTTGTAGGTTAAAACACTCTTGTCACACCCAGGGGTTTTTATCAACTGGAGCTCTAGGTTAACTCCTTCTCCGAAAGAGGTGGTGGGGGACAGCCCCCCGTAAAGTCAGAGGTGTAGGTGAGAGCACAAAGTAGTAAGGTAGGCAGGCTCTGGTTATGGGGGTAGATGCTCGAGGATTTCCAGGGGGACTCCTGAGGCTCGATCCCACCTTTGCGTATGTCGAGCCTCCTTCCTCATGACCTTTGCCATGGGCGGAGTGCCTCACTCTGGCCCCCAACAGTGAACCTCCTCTCTCAGGAACATTCTTGGCTCCTATCGAGACACCTCTGTGCGTGTAGCTACACACGCAACGTAGGGGCAAAGGGAGCCAGATTCTTTCCGTGGGGTGCTGATGCTTTGTGGAAAAGCACCTGCTTGAGAATCCATCAGCTTACGCTTCCCTCGCCTTGACAGAGGTCTCATTGCTGTAGCCCTTGGCAGTTTGGAAAGAAGAGGACCCTTACCTTTCATAAAGTGGGCCCTTGTCCTAGTTTGAAAGGAAAGGCAAGAGCTGAGCTGAGGCCAATAAGGCGCCAGTCAAGTCTGACATATTCCCGAAGCCTGCTCCTTCATGGAAAATAACGCTGTAATCTAGGAATGTCTCTGCAAGGCTGGCAAAGGCCAGTCAGGAGCCTGCACCCTGCCTCTGGAATTACCGACTTCTGAACAGATCTGGAGGTCTCCCTTAGGGGAAGCTAACCCATTCTTCCAAATAGAGGCTTCCAAACGCAGGCCGCTTGGCTGCCTCTTGCTCTCTGAAGGAGGCCTGCTTTTCCCGCCTCCTATGAACCCCACATCCCAGCCTCTGGGAAAAGCGGATCTTGAAGATCTTTTCTCAGGGGTTGTTTCCACGGAGCTGGGGCCGAGCCTGGAGCCCCAAACGCACAGGGGAAGAAAAACCACATGGACAAGTCTTTGCTCTCTAGTAGAGCTCTAGTGAACTTCACTCTGTCAGGAACGTTCTTGTTTCCTATGGAGACACCCCTGTCTGTGAAGCTGTGTACCGAACATGGAGACACAGAGTCTGATTCTCTCTGTGCAGCTTTGAAGCTGTCGTTCAAACAACAGCTTGAAAATCCATACAATGCTCTTCCTTACCCGTGACACAGTTCTCATTGCTATACCCCTTGGCAGTATTTAGAAATCCATACCCAAACCCTTCTCCTAGTAGGCCTGGGTCCTAGTTCGGAGAAGCACGCAATGGCGGAGCTGAGGCCAGTAAGGCACCAGTCAGGTCTCACACACTCTGGCAGCCTGATCGTCCAGGGAGACTAAGGCCTGTTGTGCCTTGCAGGAGGCTCGCTTGTGTTACCTCCTGTGAACTGCGTTTGCCAGCCTGGGGGAATAGCGGTCCCTGGAGATCTTTTCTCAGGGGCTCCTTCCCCTGAGCTGGGGCGGACCTCAGGGACCCAACTCACAGGGCAAGGCAAAACCATATGGACAGGTCTATGCTCTGTAGCAGACTTCTAGTGAACCTCATCTCTCAGGAACATTCTTGGCTCCTATAGAGACACTTCTGTGTGTAAAGCTGCGTACCTAACATAGGGGCACAGAGAGCCTGATTCTCTCAGTTCATTTTGACCCTGTCGTTCAGAAAACAGCTTGAGAATCCATAAAATGCTCTCCCTTACCGCTGAGAGAATTCTCACTGCTGTAGCCCTTGGCACTTTGTAGAAATCCGCACCCAAATGCTTGTCCAAATAGGCCTGGGTCCTAGTTCGGAGGAACAGGCAATGGTGGAACTGAGGCCAGTAAGGCAACAGTCAGGTTTTACACACTCTGGCAGCCTGCTCCTCCAGGGACAGTAAGGCCTCTTTTTCTCTGCAGGAGATTCGCTTGCCTTACTTCCTGTGAACAGCGTTTCCCAGCCTCAGCGAAGCGGTTCCTGGAGATCTTTTCTCAGGGACAGTTTCCCCGGAGGTGTGGCGGACCTCGGGGACCCAACTCACAGGGGAAGGAAAAACCACATGGACAGGTCTATGCTCTGTAGGAGAGGTTTAGTGAACCTAATCTCTCAGGAACATTCTTGGCTCCTATAGAGACAACTCTGTGTGTGAAGCTACACTTCCAACATTGGGGAACAGGGATCTTGGTTCTCTCCGTGGGGTGCTGATGCTTTGTAGTAAAGCACCTGCTTGAGAATCCATCCTCTTAGGCTTCCCTCGCTTTGACAGAGGTCTCATTGCTGTAGCCCTTGGCAGTTTCAAAGAAGAAGACCCTTACCCTTCATAAAGTAGGCCCTTGTCCTAGTTTGAATGGAAAGGCAATAGCTGAGCTGAGGCCAATAAGGAGCCAGTCCCCTCTGACACATTCCCGAAGCCTGCTCCTTCATGGAATATAACTCTAGAATGTTGGAATGTCTTTGCAAGGCTGGCAAAGGGCAGTCAGGAACCAGCACCCTGCCTCTGGAATTACCGACTTCTGAGCAGATCTGGAGGTCTCCTTTAGGAGAAGCTAACCCATTCCTTCCAAATAGAGGCTTCAAAACACAGGCAGGTTGGCGGCCTTTCGTGCCCGAAGGAGGCTTGCTTTTCTCTCCTCCTATGAACCCCAGTTCCCAGCCTCTGGGAAAAGCGTATCTTGAAGATATTTTCTCAGGGGTTGTTTCCACGGAGCTGGGGCCGAGCCCGGGGCCCAAAGGCACAGGGGAAGGCAAGACCACATGGACAGGTCTATGCTCTGTAGCAGACCTCTAGTGAACCTCATCTCTCAGGAGCATTCTTGGCTCCTACAGAGACACCTCTGTGTGTGAAGCTGCGTACCTAACATAGGGGCAGAGAGAGCCTGATTCTCTCTGTTCATTTTGACGCTGTCATTCAGAAAACAGCTTGAGAATCCATAAAATGCTCTCCCTTACCACCGAGAGAATTCTCACTGCTGTAGCCCTTGGCACTTTGTAGAAATCTGCACCCAAACGCTTTTCCAAGTAGGCCTGGGTGCTAGCTCGGATGAACAGGCAATGGTGGAGCTGAGGCCAGTAAGGCAACAGTCAGGTTTCACACATTCTGGCAGCCTGCTCCTCCAGGGACTGTAAGGCCTCTTTTTCTCTGCAGGAGATTCGCTTGCCTTACTTCATGTGAACAGCATTTCCCAGCCTCAGCGAAGTGGTTCCTGGAGATCTTTTCTCAGGGACAGTTTCCCCGGAGGTGTGGCGGACCTCGAGGACCCAACTCACAGGGGAAGGCAAAACCACATGGACAGGTCTATGCTCTGTAGGAGAGGTTTAGTGAACCTAATCTCTCAGGAACATTCTTGGCTCCTATCGAGACACCTCTGTGCGTGTAGCTACACACGCAACGTAGGGGCAAAGGGAGCCAGATTCTTTCCGTGGGGTGCTGATGCTTTGTGGCAAAGCACCTGCTTGAGAATCCATCAGCTTACGCTTCCCTCGCCTTGACAGAGGTCTCATTGCTGTAGTCCTTGGCAGTTTGGAAAGAAGCAGACCCTTACCCTTCACCAAGTAGGCCCTTGTCCTTGTTTGAATGGAAAGGCAGTAGCTGAGCTGAGGCCAGTAAGGCGCCAGTCAAGTCTGACATATTTCCGATGCCTGCTCCTTCATGGAAAATAACGTTAGAATCTGGGGATGTCTTTGCAAGGCTGGCAAAGGGCAGTCAGGAACCTCGACCCTGCCTCTGGAATTTCTATCTTCTCAGCACATCTGGCGGTCTCGGTCAGGAGAAACTAACCCATTCCTTGCAAATATAGGCTTCCAAACACAGGCCGGTTGGCTGTCTCTTCTTGCCGAAGGAAGCTTGCTTATCCCACCTCCTGCGAACTCCGCTTCCCAGCCTGGGGGATAAGAGGTTCTTGGAGATCTTTTCTCAGAGGCTGTTTCCACGGAGCAGGGGCCGATCCCGGAGACCCACATGCACAGGGGAAGGGAAAACCGCATGGATAAGTCTTTGCTCTCTAGGAGTGCTCTAGTGAACCTCACTCTATGGGGAATGTTCTTGGCTCCAATGGGGACATCTCTGTGTGGGAAGCTGCATAGCCAACATAGAGACACAGAGACCTGATTCTCTCTGTGCAGCTTTGACGCTGTCGTTCAAACAACAAATTGAGAATCCACACAATGCTCTCCCTTACCACTGAGAGAGTTATCATTGCTGTAGCCCTTCGCAGTTTCTGGAAATCGGCACACAAACACTTCTCCAAGTAGGCCTGGGTTCAAGTTCAGATGAACATGCAATAGCGGAGCTGAGGCCAGTAAGGCACCAGTCAGGTGTCACACACTCTGGCAGCCTGCTCCTCCAGGGACAGTAAGGCCTCTATTTCCCTTCAGGAGGCTCGCTTGCCTTACTTCCTGTGAACAGCGTTTCCCAGCCTGGGCGGAAAGCAGTTCCTGGAGATCTTTTCTCAGGGGCTGCTTCCCCGGAGTTGGGGCGGACCTCGGGGACCCAACCCACAGGGGAAGGCAAAACCAAATGGACAGGTCTATGCTCTGTAGGAGATCTCTAGTGAACTGCCGGGGTCCAGCCCCAGCTGATCCAGGGTATTCGAAGCAGAGACGGCGTAGGCGAGGGTCAGGGAACAACTGCTTAATTAAACGTTAATTAAGGATATAAAGAGTAATAAAATGAGGATAGCTCAGTAGGAAAATTCAGTGGAGAAAAGAGGCTGAGTAGCTTGGTTTACGCGGGGGACCAATAAAACTTCAAGACAAGAAGCTTGCACCACTTACGTAGGCCGCAGGCGTCCTTCCGTTCTCCCGAAGGAGAGGAGACACTGAGGCCTCCCCGGTCGGATCTTAGAAGCCCAGGCAAAATTAGTAAGCTTGGTGGGTTCCGCGCTCCAGATGGAGACTCAACCAGAGTGAGAGAGAGAGAGAGACATGGGGAGACCAGTATTTCGAGAAACTGATCCCAATTCTTTATTTTCCATGGTCTACTTTTATACACTGAGATGTTATGCAAAAGTCACGTGGGGTCAGCAGTCCTGACTTTTATCAAAGTCAGGTGCTTCATACAAAAGTATACAGAGGTCTTAGGGGTGTTACATCATCTTCTGGCCGCGGGGCCTGCTGACAATTTACGACCCTCTCCTTGTGACAGCGGTCAGTCAACCAGGACACTTATTTCTCCAGGGGTGATTATTCTTAAAACAGACGCCACCCAAATAAAGTTACATTCCTATAGGGTGAGAGTGTAGTGGGTTTTAGTTAAGGAAAGAATTTACTTAGCCTAAGGTCTAACGTGATTTATATCAAAGGTTAATACTTATTTCTTCTATATATTCATTAATGTGTATAAGGGCAGGGGATGTGGAGACTTAGCAGTAAACATCAGCTCAACAAATGAAAAACCCTTCACCAATATGATTTCTAATCAGCCCATTATACTTATACTAATAATTTTCTAACTTTTCTAAGGAACCTGTTTTTAGAAGGTTTAAAGCATCTCGTGCCTCTCATGGTTGGGAGGCTGTGAGCAATCACATGTGGCCGGACAAGCCTGTCAGGCAGGCTAGAGAACCTTCAGAGGAGTTTGTAGGTTAAAACACTCTTGTCACACCCAGGGGTTTTTATCAACTGGAGCTCTAGGTTAACTCCTTCTCCGAAAGAGGTGGTGGGGGACAGCCCCCCGTAAAGTCAGAGGTGTAGGTGAGAGCACAAAGTAGTAAGGTAGGCAGGCTCTGGTGATGGGGGTAGATGCTCGAGGATTTCCAGGGGGACTCCTGAGGCTCGATCCCACCTTTGCGTATGTCGAGCCTCCTTCCTCATGACCTTTGCCATGGGCGGAGTGCCTCACTCTGGCCCCCAACAGTGAACCTCCTCTCTCAGGAACATTCTTGGCTCCTATCGAGACACCTCTGTGCGTGTAGCTACACACGCAACGTAGGGGCAAAGGGAGCCAGATTCTTTCCGTGGGGTGCTGATGCTTTGTGGCAAAGCACCTGCTTGAGAATCCATCAGCTTACGCTTCCCTCGCCTTGACAGAGGTCTCATTGCTGTAGCCCTTGGCAGTTTGGAAAGAAGAGGACCCTTACCTTTCATAAAGTGGGCCCTTGTCCTAGTTTGAAAGGAAAGGCAAGAGCTGAGCTGAGGCCAATAAGGCGCCAGTCAAGTCTGACATATTCCCGAAGCCTGCTCCTTCATGGAAAATAACGCTGTAATCTAGGAATGTCTCTGCAAGGCTGGCAAAGGGCAGTCAGGAGCCTGCACCCTGCCTCTGGAATTACCGACTTCTGAACAGATCTGGAGGTCTCCCTTAGGGGAAGCTAACCCATTCTTCCAAATAGAGGCTTCCAAACGCAGGCCGCTTGGCTGCCTCTTGCTCTCTGAAGGAGGCCTGCTTTTCCCGCCTCCTATGAACCCCACATCCCAGCCTCTGGGAAAAGCGGATCTTGAAGATCTTTTCTCAGGGGTTGTTTCCACGGAGCTGGGGCCGAGCCTGGAGCCCCAAACGCACAGGGGAAGAAAAACCACATGGACAAGTCTTTGCTCTCTAGTAGAGCTCTAGTGAACTTCACTCTGTCAGGAACGTTCTTGTTTCCTATGGAGACACCCCTGTCTGTGAAGCTGTGTACCGAACATGGAGACACAGAGTCTGATTCTCTCTGTGCAGCTTTGAAGCTGTCGTTCAAACAACAGCTTGAAAATCCATACAATGCTCTTCCTTACCCGTGACACAGTTCTCATTGCTATACCCCTTGGCAGTATTTAGAAATCCATACCCAAACCCTTCTCCTAGTAGGCCTGGGTCCTAGTTCGGAGAAGCACGCAATGGCGGAGCTGAGGCCAGTAAGGCACCAGTCAGGTCTCACACACTCTGGCAGCCTGATCGTCCAGGGAGACTAAGGCCTGTTGTGCCTTGCAGGAGGCTCGCTTGTGTTACCTCCTGTGAACTGCGTTTGCCAGCCTGGGGGAATAGCGGTCCCTGGAGATCTTTTCTCAGGGGCTCCTTCCCCTGAGCTGGGGCGGACCTCAGGGACCCAACTCACAGGGCAAGGCAAAACCATATGGACAGGTCCATGCTCTGTAGCAGACTTCTAGTGAACCTCATCTCTCAGGAACATTCTTGGCTCCTATAGAGACACTTCTGTGTGTGAAGCTGCGTACCTAACATAGGGGCACAGAGAGCCTGATTCTCTCAGTTCATTTTGACCCTGTCGTTCAGAAAACAGCTTGAGAATCCATAAAATGCTCTCCCTTACCGCTGAGAGAATTCTCACTGCTGTAGCCCTTGGCACTTTGTAGAAATCCGCACCCAAACGCTTGTCCAAATAGGCCTGGGTCCTAGTTCGGAGGAACAGGCAATGGTGGAACTGAGGCCAGTAAGGCAACAGTCAGGTTTTACACACTCTGGCAGCCTGCTCCTCCAGGGACAGTAAGGCCTCTTTTTCTCTGCAGGAGATTCGCTTGCCTTACTTCCTGTGAACAGCGTTTCCCAGCCTCAGCGAAGCGGTTCCTGGAGATCTTTTCTCAGGGACAGTTTCCCCGGAGGTGTGGCGGACCTCGGGGACCCAACTCACAGGGGAAGGAAAAACCACATGGACAGGTCTATGCTCTGTAGGAGAGGTTTAGTGAACCTAATCTCTCAGGAACATTCTTGGCTCCTATAGAGACAACTCTGTGTGTGAAGCTACACTTCCAACATTGGGGAACAGGGATCTTGGTTCTCTCCGTGGGGTGCTGATGCTTTGTAGTAAAGCACCTGCTTGAGAATCCATCCTCTTAGGCTTCCCTCGCTTTGACAGAGGTCTCATTGCTGTAGCCCTTGGCAGTTTCAAAGAAGAAGACCCTTACCCTTCATAAAGTAGGCCCTTGTCCTAGTTTGAATGGAAAGGCAATAGCTGAGCTGAGGCCAATAAGGAGCCAGTCCCCTCTGACACATTCCCGAAGCCTGCTCCTTCATGGAATATAACTCTAGAATGTTGGAATGTCTTTGCAAGGCTGGCAAAGGGCAGTCAGGAACCAGCACCCTGCCTCTGGAATTACCGACTTCTGAGCAGATCTGGAGGTCTCCTTTAGGAGAAGCTAACCCATTCCTTCCAAATAGAGGCTTCAAAACACAGGCAGGTTGGCGGCCTTTCGTGCCCGAAGGAGGCTTGCTTTTCTCTCCTCCTATGAACCCCAGTTCCCAGCCTCTGGGAAAAGCGTATCTTGAAGATATTTTCTCAGGGGTTGTTTCCACGGAGCTGGGGCCGAGCCCGGGGCCCAAAGGCACAGGGGAAGGCAAGACCACATGGACAGGTCTATGCTCTGTAGCAGACCTCTAGTGAACCTCATCTCTCAGGAGCATTCTTGGCTCCTACAGAGACACCTCTGTGTGTGAAGCTGCGTACCTAACATAGGGGCAGAGAGAGCCTGATTCTCTCTGTTCATTTTGACGCTGTCATTCAGAAAACAGCTTGAGAATCCATAAAATGCTCTCCCTTACCACCGAGAGAATTCTCACTGCTGTAGCCCTTGGCACTTTGTAGAAATCTGCACCCAAACGCTTTTCCAAGTAGGCCTGGGTGCTAGCTCGGATGAACAGGCAATGGTGGAGCTGAGGCCAGTAAGGCAACAGTCAGGTTTCACACATTCTGGCAGCCTGCTCCTCCAGGGACTGTAAGGCCTCTTTTTCTCTGCAGGAGATTCGCTTGCCTTACTTCATGTGAACAGCATTTCCCAGCCTCAGCGAAGCGGTTCCTGGAGATCTTTTCTCAGGGACAGTTTCCCCGGAGGTGTGGCGGACCTCGAGGACCCAACTCACAGGGGAAGGCAAAACCACATGGACAGGTCTATGCTCTGTAGGAGAGGTTTAGTGAACCTAATCTCTCAGGAACATTCTTGGCTCCTATCGAGACACCTCTGTGCGTGTAGCTACACACGCAACGTAGGGGCAAAGGGAGCCAGATTCTTTCCGTGGGGTGCTGATGCTTTGTGGCAAAGCACCTGCTTGAGAATCCATCAGCTTACGCTTCCCTCGCCTTGACAGAGGTCTCATTGCTGTAGTCCTTGGCAGTTTGGAAAGAAGCAGACCCTTACCCTTCACCAAGTAGGCCCTTGTCCTTGTTTGAATGGAAAGGCAGTAGCTGAGCTGAGGCCAGTAAGGCGCCAGTCAAGTCTGACATATTTCCGATGCCTGCTCCTTCATGGAAAATAACGTTAGAATCTGGGGATGTCTTTGCAAGGCTGGCAAAGGGCAGTCAGGAACCTCGACCCTGCCTCTGGAATTTCTATCTTCTCAGCACATCTGGCGGTCTCGGTCAGGAGAAACTAACCCATTCCTTGCAAATATAGGCTTCCAAACACAGGCCGGTTGGCTGTCTCTTCTTGCCGAAGGAAGCTTGCTTATCCCACCTCCTGCGAACTCCGCTTCCCAGCCTGGGGGATAAGAGGTTCTTGGAGATCTTTTCTCAGAGGCTGTTTCCACGGAGCAGGGGCCGATCCCGGAGACCCACAGGCACAGGGGAAGGGAAAACCGCATGGATAAGTCTTTGCTCTCTAGGAGTGCTCTAGTGAACCTCACTCTATGGGGAATGTTCTTGGCTCCAATGGGGACATCTCTGTGTGGGAAGCTGCATAGCCAACATAGAGACACAGAGACCTGATTCTCTCTGTGCAGCTTTGACGCTGTCGTTCAAACAACAAATTGAGAATCCACACAATGCTCTCCCTTACCATTGAGAGAGTTATCATTGCTGTAGCCCTTCGCAGTTTCTGGAAATCGGCACACAAACACTTCTCCAAGTAGGCCTGGGTTCAAGTTCAGATGAACATGCAATAGCGGAGCTGAGGCCAGTAAGGCACCAGTCAGGTGTCACACACTCTGGCAGTCTGCTCCTCCAGGGACAGTAAGGCCTCTATTTCCCTTCAGGAGGCTCGCTTGCCTTACTTCCTGTGAACAGCGTTTCCCAGCCTGGGCGGAAAGCAGTTCCTGGAGATCTTTTCTCAGGGGCTGCTTCCCCGGAGTTGGGGCGGACCTCGGGGACCCAACCCACAGGGGAAGGCAAAACCAAATGGACAGGTCTATGCTCTGTAGGAGATCTCTAGTGAACTGCCGGGGTCCAGCCCCAGCTGATCCAGGGTATTCGAAGCAGAGACGGCGTAGGCGAGGGTCAGGGAACAACTGCTTAATTAAACGTTAATTAAGGATATAAAGAGTAATAAAATGAGGATAGCTCAGTAGGAAAATTCAGTGGAGAAAAGAGGCTGAGTAGCTTGGTTTACGCGGGGGACCAATAAAACTTCAAGACAAGAAGCTTGCACCACTTACGTAGGCCGCAGGCGTCCTTCCGTTCTCCCGAAGGAGAGGAGACACTGAGGCCTCCCCGGTCGGATCTTAGAAGCCCAGGCAAAATTAGTAAGCTTGGTGGGTTCCGCGCTCCAGATGGAGACTCAACCAGAGTGAGAGAGAGAGAGAGACATGGGGAGACCAGTATTTCGAGAAACTGATCCCAATTCTTTATTTTCCATGGTCTACTTTTATACACTGAGATGTTATGCAAAAGTCACGTGGGGTCAGCAGTCCTGACTTTTATCAAAGTCAGGTGCTTCATACAAAAGTATACAGAGGTCTTAGGGGTGTTACATCATCTTCTGGCCGGGGGGCCTGCTGACAATTTACGACCCTCTCCTTGTGACAGCGGTCAGTCAACCAGGACACTTATTTCTCCAGGGGTGATTATTCTTAAAACAGACGCCACCCAAATAAAGTTACATTCCTATAGGGTGAGGGTGTAGTGGGTTTTAGTTAAGGAAAGAATTTACTTAGCCTAAGGTCTAACGTGATTTATATCAAAGGTTAATACTTATTTCTTCTATATATTCATTAATGTGTATAAGGGCAGGGGATGTGGAGACTTAGCAGTAAACATCAGCTCAACAAATGAAAAACCCTTCACCAATATGATTTCTAATCAGCCCATTATACTTATACTAATAATTTTCTAACTTTTCTAAGGAACCTGTTTTTAGAAGGTTTAAAGCATCTCGTGCCTCTCATGGTTGGGAGGCTGTGAGCAATCACATGTGGCCGGACAAGCCTGTCAGGCAGGCTAGAGAACCTTCAGAGGAGTTTGTAGGTTAAAACACTCTTGTCACACCCAGGGGTTTTTATCAACTGGAGCTCTAGGTTAACTCCTTCTCCGAAAGAGGTGGTGGGGGACAGCCCCCCGTAAAGTCAGAGGTGTAGGTGAGAGCACAAAGTAGTAAGGTAGGCAGGCTCTGGTTATGGGGGTAGATGCTCGAGGATTTCCAGGGGGACTCCTGAGGCTCGATCCCACCTTTGCGTATGTCGAGCCTCCTTCCTCATGACCTTTGCCATGGGCGGAGTGCCTCACTCTGGCCCCCAACAGTGAACCTCCTCTCTCAGGAACATTCCTGGCTCCTATCGAGATACCTCTGTGCGTGTAGCTACACACGCAACGTAGGGGCAAAGGGAGCCAGATTCTTTCCGTGGGGTGCTGATGCTTTGTGGCAAAGCACCTGCTTGAGAATCCATCAGCTTACGCTTCCCTCGCCTTGACAGAGGTCTCATTGCTGTAGCCCTTGGCAGTTTGGAAAGAAGAGGACCCTTACCTTTCATAAAGTGGGCCCTTGTCCTAGTTTGAAAGGAAAGGCAAGAGCTGAGCTGAGGCCAATAAGGCGCCAGTCAAGTCTGACATATTCCCGAAGCCTGCTCCTTCATGGAAAATAACGCTGTAATCTAGGAATGTCTCTGCAAGGCTGGCAAAGGCCAGTCAGGAGCCTGCACCCTGCCTCTGGAATTACCGACTTCTGAACAGATCTGGAGGTCTCCCTTAGGGGAAGCTAACCCATTCTTCCAAATAGAGGCTTCCAAACGCAGGCCGCTTGGCTGCCTCTTGCTCTCTGAAGGAGGCCTGCTTTTCCCGCCTCCTATGAACCCCACATCCCAGCCTCTGGGAAAAGCGGATCTTGAAGATCTTTTCTCAGGGGTTGTTTCCACGGAGCTGGGGCCGAGCCTGGAGCCCCAAACGCACAGGGGAAGAAAAACCACATGGACAAGTCTTTGCTCTCTAGTAGAGCTCTAGTGAACTTCACTCTGTCAGGAACGTTCTTGTTTCCTATGGAGACACCCCTGTCTGTGAAGCTGTGTACCGAACATGGAGACACAGAGTCTGATTCTCTCTGTGCAGCTTTGAAGCTGTCGTTCAAACAACAGCTTGAAAATCCATACAATGCTCTTCCTTACCCGTGACACAGTTCTCATTGCTATACCCCTTGGCAGTATTTAGAAATCCATACCCAAACCCTTCTCCTAGTAGGCCTGGGTCCTAGTTCGGAGAAGCACGCAATGGCGGAGCTGAGGCCAGTAAGGCACCAGTCAGGTCTCACACACTCTGGCAGCCTGATCGTCCAGGGAGACTAAGGCCTGTTGTGCCTTGCAGGAGGCTCGCTTGTGTTACCTCCTGTGAACTGCGTTTGCCAGCCTGGGGGAATAGCGGTCCCTGGAGATCTTTTCTCAGGGGCTCCTTCCCCTGAGCTGGGGCGGACCTCAGGGACCCAACTCACAGGGCAAGGCAAAACCATATGGACAGGTCCATGCTCTGTAGCAGACTTCTAGTGAACCTCATCTCTCAGGAACATTCTTGGCTCCTATAGAGACACTTCTGTGTGTGAAGCTGCGTACCTAACATAGGGGCACAGAGAGCCTGATTCTCTCAGTTCATTTTGACCCTGTCGTTCAGAAAACAGCTTGAGAATCCATAAAATGCTCTCCCTTACCGCTGAGAGAATTCTCACTGCTGTAGCCCTTGGCACTTTGTAGAAATCCGCACCCAAACGCTTGTCCAAATAGGCCTGGGTCCTAGTTCGGAGGAACAGGCAATGGTGGAACTGAGGCCAGTAAGGCAACAGTCAGGTTTTACACACTCTGGCAGCCTGCTCCTCCAGGGACAGTAAGGCCTCTTTTTCTCTGCAGGAGATTCGCTTGCCTTACTTCCTGTGAACAGCGTTTCCCAGCCTCAGCGAAGCGGTTCCTGGAGATCTTTTCTCAGGGACAGTTTCCCCGGAGGTGTGGCGGACCTCGGGGACCCAACTCACAGGGGAAGGAAAAACCACATGGACAGGTCTATGCTCTGTAGGAGAGGTTTAGTGAACCTAATCTCTCAGGAACATTCTTGGCTCCTATAGAGACAACTCTGTGTGTGAAGCTACACTTCCAACATTGGGGAACAGGGATCTTGGTTCTCTCCGTGGGGTGCTGATGCTTTGTAGTAAAGCACCTGCTTGAGAATCCATCCTCTTAGGCTTCCCTCGCTTTGACAGAGGTCTCATTGCTGTAGCCCTTGGCAGTTTCAAAGAAGAAGACCCTTACCCTTCATAAAGTAGGCCCTTGTCCTAGTTTGAATGGAAAGGCAATAGCTGAGCTGAGGCCAATAAGGAGCCAGTCCCCTCTGACACATTCCCGAAGCCTGCTCCTTCATGGAATATAACTCTAGAATGTTGGAATGTCTTTGCAAGGCTGGCAAAGGGCAGTCAGGAACCAGCACCCTGCCTCTGGAATTACCGACTTCTGAGCAGATCTGGAGGTCTCCTTTAGGAGAAGCTAACCCATTCCTTCCAAATAGAGGCTTCAAAACACAGGCAGGTTGGCGGCCTTTCGTGCCCGAAGGAGGCTTGCTTTTCTCTCCTCCTATGAACCCCAGTTCCCAGCCTCTGGGAAAAGCGTATCTTGAAGATATTTTCTCAGGGGTTGTTTCCACGGAGCTGGGGCCGAGCCCGGGGCCCAAAGGCACAGGGGAAGGCAAGACCACATGGACAGGTCTATGCTCTGTAGCAGACCTCTAGTGAACCTCATCTCTCAGGAGCATTCTTGGCTCCTACAGAGACACCTCTGTGTGTGAAGCTGCGTACCTAACATAGGGGCAGAGAGAGCCTGATTCTCTCTGTTCATTTTGACGCTGTCATTCAGAAAACAGCTTGAGAATCCATAAAATGCTCTCCCTTACCACCGAGAGAATTCTCACTGCTGTAGCCCTTGGCACTTTGTAGAAATCTGCACCCAAACGCTTTTCCAAGTAGGCCTGGGTGCTAGCTCGGATGAACAGGCAATGGTGGAGCTGAGGCCAGTAAGGCAACAGTCAGGTTTCACACATTCTGGCAGCCTGCTCCTCCAGGGACTGTAAGGCCTCTTTTTCTCTGCAGGAGATTCGCTTGCCTTACTTCATGTGAACAGCATTTCCCAGCCTCAGCGAAGCGGTTCCTGGAGATCTTTTCTCAGGGACAGTTTCCCCGGAGGTGTGGCGGACCTCGAGGACCCAACTCACAGGGGAAGGCAAAACCACATGGACAGGTCTATGCTCTGTAGGAGAGGTTTAGTGAACCTAATCTCTCAGGAACATTCTTGGCTCCTATCGAGACACCTCTGTGCGTGTAGCTACACACGCAACGTAGGGGCAAAGGGAGCCAGATTCTTTCCGTGGGGTGCTGATGCTTTGTGGCAAAGCACCTGCTTGAGAATCCATCAGCTTACGCTTCCCTCGCCTTGACAGAGGTCTCATTGCTGTAGTCCTTGGCAGTTTGGAAAGAAGCAGACCCTTACCCTTCACCAAGTAGGCCCTTGTCCTTGTTTGAATGGAAAGGCAGTAGCTGAGCTGAGGCCAGTAAGGCGCCAGTCAAGTCTGACATATTTCCGATGCCTGCTCCTTCATGGAAAATAACGTTAGAATCTGGGGATGTCTTTGCAAGGCTGGCAAAGGGCAGTCAGGAACCTCGACCCTGCCTCTGGAATTTCTATCTTCTCAGCACATCTGGCGGTCTCGGTCAGGAGAAACTAACCCATTCCTTGCAAATATAGGCTTCCAAACACAGGCCGGTTGGCTGTCTCTTCTTGCCGAAGGAAGCTTGCTTATCCCACCTCCTGCGAACTCCGCTTCCCAGCCTGGGGGATAAGAGGTTCTTGGAGATCTTTTCTCAGAGGCTGTTTCCACGGAGCAGGGGCCGATCCCGGAGACCCACAGGCACAGGGGAAGGGAAAACCGCATGGATAAGTCTTTGCTCTCTAGGAGTGCTCTAGTGAACCTCACTCTATGGGGAATGTTCTTGGCTCCAATGGGGACATCTCTGTGTGGGAAGCTGCATAGCCAACATAGAGACACAGAGACCTGATTCTCTCTGTGCAGCTTTGACGCTGTCGTTCAAACAACAAATTGAGAATCCACACAATGCTCTCCCTTACCATTGAGAGAGTTATCATTGCTGTAGCCCTTCGCAGTTTCTGGAAATCGGCACACAAACACTTCTCCAAGTAGGCCTGGGTTCAAGTTCAGATGAACATGCAATAGCGGAGCTGAGGCCAGTAAGGCACCAGTCAGGTGTCACACACTCTGGCAGTCTGCTCCTCCAGGGACAGTAAGGCCTCTATTTCCCTTCAGGAGGCTCGCTTGCCTTACTTCCTGTGAACAGCGTTTCCCAGCCTGGGCGGAAAGCAGTTCCTGGAGATCTTTTCTCAGGGGCTGCTTCCCCGGAGTTGGGGCGGACCTCGGGGACCCAACCCACAGGGGAAGGCAAAACCAAATGGACAGGTCTATGCTCTGTAGGAGATCTCTAGTGAACTGCCGGGGTCCAGCCCCAGCTGATCCAGGGTATTCGAAGCAGAGACGGCGTAGGCGAGGGTCAGGGAACAACTGCTTAATTAAACGTTAATTAAGGATATAAAGAGTAATAAAATGAGGATAGCTCAGTAGGAAAATTCAGTGGAGAAAAGAGGCTGAGTAGCTTGGTTTACGCGGGGGACCAATAAAACTTCAAGACAAGAAGCTTGCACCACTTACGTAGGCCGCAGGCGTCCTTCCGTTCTCCCGAAGGAGAGGAGACACTGAGGCCTCCCCGGTCGGATCTTAGAAGCCCAGGCAAAATTAGTAAGCTTGGTGGGTTCCGCGCTCCAGATGGAGACTCAACCAGAGTGAGAGAGAGAGAGAGACATGGGGAGACCAGTATTTCGAGAAACTGATCCCAATTCTTTATTTTCCATGGTCTACTTTTATACACTGAGATGTTATGCAAAAGTCACGTGGGGTCAGCAGTCCTGACTTTTATCAAAGTCAGGTGCTTCATACAAAAGTATACAGAGGTCTTAGGGGTGTTACATCATCTTCTGGCCGGGGGGCCTGCTGACAATTTACGACCCTCTCCTTGTGACAGCGGTCAGTCAACCAGGACACTTATTTCTCCAGGGGTGATTATTCTTAAAACAGACGCCACCCAAATAAAGTTACATTCCTATAGGGTGAGGGTGTAGTGGGTTTTAGTTAAGGAAAGAATTTACTTAGCCTAAGGTCTAACGTGATTTATATCAAAGGTTAATACTTATTTCTTCTATATATTCATTAATGTGTATAAGGGCAGGGGATGTGGAGACTTAGCAGTAAACATCAGCTCAACAAATGAAAAACCCTTCACCAATATGATTTCTAATCAGCCCATTATACTTATACTAATAATTTTCTAACTTTTCTAAGGAACCTGTTTTTAGAAGGTTTAAAGCATCTCGTGCCTCTCATGGTTGGGAGGCTGTGAGCAATCACATGTGGCCGGACAAGCCTGTCAGGCAGGCTAGAGAACCTTCAGAGGAGTTTGTAGGTTAAAACACTCTTGTCACACCCAGGGGTTTTTATCAACTGGAGCTCTAGGTTAACTCCTTCTCCGAAAGAGGTGGTGGGGGACAGCCCCCCGTAAAGTCAGAGGTGTAGGTGAGAGCACAAAGTAGTAAGGTAGGCAGGCTCTGGTTATGGGGGTAGATGCTCGAGGATTTCCAGGGGGACTCCTGAGGCTCGATCCCACCTTTGCGTATGTCGAGCCTCCTTCCTCATGACCTTTGCCATGGGCGGAGTGCCTCACTCTGGCCCCCAACAGTGAACCTCCTCTCTCAGGAACATTCCTGGCTCCTATCGAGATACCTCTGTGCGTGTAGCTACACACGCAACGTAGGGGCAAAGGGAGCCAGATTCTTTCCGTGGGGTGCTGATGCTTTGTGGCAAAGCACCTGCTTGAGAATCCATCAGCTTACGCTTCCCTCGCCTTGACAGAGGTCTCATTGCTGTAGCCCTTGGCAGTTTGGAAAGAAGAGGACCCTTACCTTTCATAAAGTGGGCCCTTGTCCTAGTTTGAAAGGAAAGGCAAGAGCTGAGCTGAGGCCAATAAGGCGCCAGTCAAGTCTGACATATTCCCGAAGCCTGCTCCTTCATGGAAAATAACGCTGTAATCTAGGAATGTCTCTGCAAGGCTGGCAAAGGCCAGTCAGGAGCCTGCACCCTGCCTCTGGAATTACCGACTTCTGAACAGATCTGGAGGTCTCCCTTAGGGGAAGCTAACCCATTCTTCCAAATAGAGGCTTCCAAACGCAGGCCGCTTGGCTGCCTCTTGCTCTCTGAAGGAGGCCTGCTTTTCCCGCCTCCTATGAACCCCACATCCCAGCCTCTGGGAAAAGCGGATCTTGAAGATCTTTTCTCAGGGGTTGTTTCCACGGAGCTGGGGCCGAGCCTGGAGCCCCAAACGCACAGGGGAAGAAAAACCACATGGACAAGTCTTTGCTCTCTAGTAGAGCTCTAGTGAACTTCACTCTGTCAGGAACGTTCTTGTTTCCTATGGAGACACCCCTGTCTGTGAAGCTGTGTACCGAACATGGAGACACAGAGTCTGATTCTCTCTGTGCAGCTTTGAAGCTGTCGTTCAAACAACAGCTTGAAAATCCATACAATGCTCTTCCTTACCCGTGACACAGTTCTCATTGCTATACCCCTTGGCAGTATTTAGAAATCCATACCCAAACCCTTCTCCTAGTAGGCCTGGGTCCTAGTTCGGAGAAGCACGCAATGGCGGAGCTGAGGCCAGTAAGGCACCAGTCAGGTCTCACACACTCTGGCAGCCTGATCGTCCAGGGAGACTAAGGCCTGTTGTGCCTTGCAGGAGGCTCGCTTGTGTTACCTCCTGTGAACTGCGTTTGCCAGCCTGGGGGAATAGCGGTCCCTGGAGATCTTTTCTCAGGGGCTCCTTCCCCTGAGCTGGGGCGGACCTCAGGGACCCAACTCACAGGGCAAGGCAAAACCATATGGACAGGTCCATGCTCTGTAGCAGACTTCTAGTGAACCTCATCTCTCAGGAACATTCTTGGCTCCTATAGAGACACTTCTGTGTGTGAAGCTGCGTACCTAACATAGGGGCACAGAGAGCCTGATTCTCTCAGTTCATTTTGACCCTGTCGTTCAGAAAACAGCTTGAGAATCCATAAAATGCTCTCCCTTACCGCTGAGAGAATTCTCACTGCTGTAGCCCTTGGCACTTTGTAGAAATCCGCACCCAAACGCTTGTCCAAATAGGCCTGGGTCCTAGTTCGGAGGAACAGGCAATGGTGGAACTGAGGCCAGTAAGGCAACAGTCAGGTTTTACACACTCTGGCAGCCTGCTCCTCCAGGGACAGTAAGGCCTCTTTTTCTCTGCAGGAGATTCGCTTGCCTTACTTCCTGTGAACAGCGTTTCCCAGCCTCAGCGAAGCGGTTCCTGGAGATCTTTTCTCAGGGACAGTTTCCCCGGAGGTGTGGCGGACCTCGGGGACCCAACTCACAGGGGAAGGAAAAACCACATGGACAGGTCTATGCTCTGTAGGAGAGGTTTAGTGAACCTAATCTCTCAGGAACATTCTTGGCTCCTATAGAGACAACTCTGTGTGTGAAGCTACACTTCCAACATTGGGGAACAGGGATCTTGGTTCTCTCCGTGGGGTGCTGATGCTTTGTAGTAAAGCACCTGCTTGAGAATCCATCCTCTTAGGCTTCCCTCGCTTTGACAGAGGTCTCATTGCTGTAGCCCTTGGCAGTTTCAAAGAAGAAGACCCTTACCCTTCATAAAGTAGGCCCTTGTCCTAGTTTGAATGGAAAGGCAATAGCTGAGCTGAGGCCAATAAGGAGCCAGTCCCCTCTGACACATTCCCGAAGCCTGCTCCTTCATGGAATATAACTCTAGAATGTTGGAATGTCTTTGCAAGGCTGGCAAAGGGCAGTCAGGAACCAGCACCCTGCCTCTGGAATTACCGACTTCTGAGCAGATCTGGAGGTCTCCTTTAGGAGAAGCTAACCCATTCCTTCCAAATAGAGGCTTCAAAACACAGGCAGGTTGGCGGCCTTTCGTGCCCGAAGGAGGCTTGCTTTTCTCTCCTCCTATGAACCCCAGTTCCCAGCCTCTGGGAAAAGCGTATCTTGAAGATATTTTCTCAGGGGTTGTTTCCACGGAGCTGGGGCCGAGCCCGGGGCCCAAAGGCACAGGGGAAGGCAAGACCACATGGACAGGTCTATGCTCTGTAGCAGACCTCTAGTGAACCTCATCTCTCAGGAGCATTCTTGGCTCCTACAGAGACACCTCTGTGTGTGAAGCTGCGTACCTAACATAGGGGCAGAGAGAGCCTGATTCTCTCTGTTCATTTTGACGCTGTCATTCAGAAAACAGCTTGAGAATCCATAAAATGCTCTCCCTTACCACCGAGAGAATTCTCACTGCTGTAGCCCTTGGCACTTTGTAGAAATCTGCACCCAAACGCTTTTCCAAGTAGGCCTGGGTGCTAGCTCGGATGAACAGGCAATGGTGGAGCTGAGGCCAGTAAGGCAACAGTCAGGTTTCACACATTCTGGCAGCCTGCTCCTCCAGGGACTGTAAGGCCTCTTTTTCTCTGCAGGAGATTCGCTTGCCTTACTTCATGTGAACAGCATTTCCCAGCCTCAGCGAAGCGGTTCCTGGAGATCTTTTCTCAGGGACAGTTTCCCCGGAGGTGTGGCGGACCTCGAGGACCCAACTCACAGGGGAAGGCAAAACCACATGGACAGGTCTATGCTCTGTAGGAGAGGTTTAGTGAACCTAATCTCTCAGGAACATTCTTGGCTCCTATCGAGACACCTCTGTGCGTGTAGCTACACACGCAACGTAGGGGCAAAGGGAGCCAGATTCTTTCCGTGGGGTGCTGATGCTTTGTGGCAAAGCACCTGCTTGAGAATCCATCAGCTTACGCTTCCCTCGCCTTGACAGAGGTCTCATTGCTGTAGTCCTTGGCAGTTTGGAAAGAAGCAGACCCTTACCCTTCACCAAGTAGGCCCTTGTCCTTGTTTGAATGGAAAGGCAGTAGCTGAGCTGAGGCCAGTAAGGCGCCAGTCAAGTCTGACATATTTCCGATGCCTGCTCCTTCATGGAAAATAACGTTAGAATCTGGGGATGTCTTTGCAAGGCTGGCAAAGGGCAGTCAGGAACCTCGACCCTGCCTCTGGAATTTCTATCTTCTCAGCACATCTGGCGGTCTCGGTCAGGAGAAACTAACCCATTCCTTGCAAATATAGGCTTCCAAACACAGGCCGGTTGGCTGTCTCTTCTTGCCGAAGGAAGCTTGCTTATCCCACCTCCTGCGAACTCCGCTTCCCAGCCTGGGGGATAAGAGGTTCTTGGAGATCTTTTCTCAGAGGCTGTTTCCACGGAGCAGGGGCCGATCCCGGAGACCCACATGCACAGGGGAAGGGAAAACCGCATGGATAAGTCTTTGCTCTCTAGGAGTGCTCTAGTGAACCTCACTCTATGGGGAATGTTCTTGGCTCCAATGGGGACATCTCTGTGTGGGAAGCTGCATAGCCAACATAGAGACACAGAGACCTGATTCTCTCTGTGCAGCTTTGACGCTGTCGTTCAAACAACAAATTGAGAATCCACACAATGCTCTCCCTTACCACTGAGAGAGTTATCATTGCTGTAGCCCTTCGCAGTTTCTGGAAATCGGCACACAAACACTTCTCCAAGTAGGCCTGGGTTCAAGTTCAGATGAACATGCAATAGCGGAGCTGAGGCCAGTAAGGCACCAGTCAGGTGTCACACACTCTGGCAGCCTGCTCCTCCAGGGACAGTAAGGCCTCTATTTCCCTTCAGGAGGTTCGCTTGCCTTACTTCCTGTGAACAGCGTTTCCCAGCCTGGGCGGAAAGCAGTTCCTGGAGATCTTTTCTCAGGGGCTGTTTCCCCGGAGTTGGGGCGGACCTCGGGGACCCAACTCACAGGGGAAGGCAAAACCAAATGGACAGGTCTATGCTCTGTAGGAGATCTCTAGTGAACTGCCGGGGTCCAGCCCCAGCTGATCCAGGGTATTCGAAGCAGAGATGGCGTAGGCGAGGGTCAGGGAACAACTGCTTAATTAAACGTTAATTAAGGATATAAAGAGTAATAAAATGAGGATAGCTCAGTAGGAAAATTCAGTGGAGAAAAGAGGCTGAGTAGCTTGGTTTACGCGGGGGACCAATAAAACTTCAAGACAAGAAGCTTGCACCACTTACGTAGGCCGCAGGCGTCCTTCCGTTCTCCCGAAGGAGAGGAGACACTGAGGCCTCCCCGGTCGGATCTTAGAAGCCCAGGCAAAATTAGTAAGCTTGGTGGGTTCCGCGCTCCAGATGGAGACTCAACCAGAGTGAGAGAGAGAGAGAGACATGGGGAGACCAGTATTTCGAGAAACTGATCCCAATTCTTTATTTTCCATGGTCTACTTTTATACACTGAGATGTTATGCAAAAGTCACGTGGGGTCAGCAGTCCTGACTTTTATCAAAGTCAGGTGCTTCATACAAAAGTATACAGAGGTCTTAGGGGTGTTACATCATCTTCTGGCCGCGGGGCCTGCTGACAATTTACGACCCTCTCCTTGTGACAGCGGTCAGTCAACCAGGACACTTATTTCTCCAGGGGTGATTATTCTTAAAACAGACGCCACCCAAATAAAGTTACATTCCTATAGGGTGAGGGTGTAGTGGGTTTTAGTTAAGGAAAGAATTTACTTAGCCTAAGGTCTAACGTGATTTATATCAAAGGTTACTACTTATTTCTTCTATATATTCATTAATGTGTATAAGGGCAGGGGATGTGGAGACTTAGCAGTAAACATCAGCTCAACAAATGAAAAACCCTTCACCAATATGATTTCTAATCAGCCCATTATACTTATACTAATAATTTTCTAACTTTTCTAAGGAACCTGTTTTTAGAAGGTTTAAAGCATCTCGTGCCTCTCATGGTTGGGAGGCTGTGAGCAATCACATGTGGCCGGACAAGCCTGTCAGGCAGGCTAGAGAACCTTCAGAGGAGTTTGTAGGTTAAAACACTCTTGTCACACCCAGGGGTTTTTATCAACTGGAGCTCTAGGTTAACTCCTTCTCCGAAAGAGGTGGTGGGGGACAGCCCCCCGTAAAGTCAGAGGTGTAGGTGAGAGCACAAAGTAGTAAGGTAGGCAGGCTCTGGTTATGGGGGTAGATGCTCGAGGATTTCCAGGGGGACTCCTGAGGCTCGATCCCACCTTTGCGTATGTCGAGCCTCCTTCCTCATGACCTTTGCCATGGGCGGAGTGCCTCACTCTGGCCCCCAACAGTGAACCTCCTCTCTCAGGAACATTCTTGGCTCCTATCGAGACACCTCTGTGCGTGTAGCTACACACGCAACGTAGGGGCAAAGGGAGCCAGATTCTTTCCGTGGGGTGCTGATGCTTTGTGGCAAAGCACCTGCTTGAGAATCCATCAGCTTACGCTTCCCTCGCCTTGACAGAGGTCTCATTGCTGTAGCCCTTGGCAGTTTGGAAAGAAGAGGACCCTTACCTTTCATAAAGTGGGCCCTTGTCCTAGTTTGAAAGGAAAGGCAAGAGCTGAGCTGAGGCCAATAAGGCGCCAGTCAAGTCTGACATATTCCCGAAGCCTGCTCCTTCATGGAAAATAACGCTGTAATCTAGGAATGTCTCTGCAAGGCTGGCAAAGGCCAGTCAGGAGCCTGCACCCTGCCTCTGGAATTACCGACTTCTGAACAGATCTGGAGGTCTCCCTTAGGGGAAGCTAACCCATTCTTCCAAATAGAGGCTTCCAAACGCAGGCCGCTTGGCTGCCTCTTGCTCTCTGAAGGAGGCCTGCTTTTCCCGCCTCCTATGAACCCCACATCCCAGCCTCTGGGAAAAGCGGATCTTGAAGATCTTTTCTCAGGGGTTGTTTCCACGGAGCTGGGGCCGAGCCTGGAGCCCCAAACGCACAGGGGAAGAAAAACCACATGGACAAGTCCTTGCTCTCTAGTAGAGCTCTAGTGAACTTCACTCTGTCAGGAACGTTCTTGTTTCCTATGGAGACACCCCTGTCTGTGAAGCTGTGTACCGAACATGGAGACACAGAGTCTGATTCTCTCTGTGCAGCTTTGAAGCTGTCGTTCAAACAACAGCTTGAAAATCCATACAATGCTCTTCCTTACCCGTGACACAGTTCTCATTGCTATACCCCTTGGCAGTATTTAGAAATCCATACCCAAACCCTTCTCCTAGTAGGCCTGGGTCCTAGTTCGGAGAAGCACGCAATGGCGGAGCTGAGGCCAGTAAGGCACCAGTCAGGTCTCACACACTCTGGCAGCCTGATCGTCCAGGGAGACTAAGGCCTGTTGTGCCTTGCAGGAGGCTCGCTTGTGTTACCTCCTGTGAACTGCGTTTGCCAGCCTGGGGGAATAGCGGTCCCTGGAGATCTTTTCTCAGGGGCTCCTTCCCCTGAGCTGGGGCGGACCTCAGGGACCCAACTCACAGGGCAAGGCAAAACCATATGGACAGGTCCATGCTCTGTAGCAGACTTCTAGTGAACCTCATCTCTCAGGAACATTCTTGGCTCCTATAGAGACACTTCTGTGTGTGAAGCTGCGTACCTAACATAGGGGCACAGAGAGCCTGATTCTCTCAGTTCATTTTGACCCTGTCGTTCAGAAAACAGCTTGAGAATCCATAAAATGCTCTCCCTTACCGCTGAGAGAATTCTCACTGCTGTAGCCCTTGGCACTTTGTAGAAATCCGCACCCAAACGCTTGTCCAAATAGGCCTGGGTCCTAGTTCGGAGGAACAGGCAATGGTGGAACTGAGGCCAGTAAGGCAACAGTCAGGTTTTACACACTCTGGCAGCCTGCTCCTCCAGGGACAGTAAGGCCTCTTTTTCTCTGCAGGAGATTCGCTTGCCTTACTTCCTGTGAACAGCGTTTCCCAGCCTCAGCGAAGCGGTTCCTGGAGATCTTTTCTCAGGGACAGTTTCCCCGGAGGTGTGGCGGACCTCGGGGACCCAACTCACAGGGGAAGGAAAAACCACATGGACAGGTCTATGCTCTGTAGGAGAGGTTTAGTGAACCTAATCTCTCAGGAACATTCTTGGCTCCTATAGAGACAACTCTGTGTGTGAAGCTACACTTCCAACATTGGGGAACAGGGATCTTGGTTCTCTCCGTGGGGTGCTGATGCTTTGTAGTAAAGCACCTGCTTGAGAATCCATCCTCTTAGGCTTCCCTCGCTTTGACAGAGGTCTCATTGCTGTAGCCCTTGGCAGTTTCAAAGAAGAAGACCCTTACCCTTCATAAAGTAGGCCCTTGTCCTAGTTTGAATGGAAAGGCAATAGCTGAGCTGAGGCCAATAAGGAGCCAGTCCCCTCTGACACATTCCCGAAGCCTGCTCCTTCATGGAATATAACTCTAGAATGTTGGAATGTCTTTGTAAGGCTGGCAAAGGGCAGTCAGGAACCAGCACCCTGCCTCTGGAATTACCGACTTCTGAGCAGATCTGGAGGTCTCCTTTAGGAGAAGCTAACCCATTCCTTCCAAATAGAGGCTTCAAAACACAGGCAGGTTGGCGGCCTTTCGTGCCCGAAGGAGGCTTGCTTTTCTCTCCTCCTATGAACCCCAGTTCCCAGCCTCTGGGAAAAGCGTATCTTGAAGATATTTTCTCAGGGGTTGTTTCCACGGAGCTGGGGCCGAGCCCGGGGCCCAAAGGCACAGGGGAAGGCAAGACCACATGGACAGGTCTATGCTCTGTAGCAGACCTCTAGTGAACCTCATCTCTCAGGAGCATTCTTGGCTCCTACAGAGACACCTCTGTGTGTGAAGCTGCGTACCTAACATAGGAGCAGAGAGAGCCTGATTCTCTCTGTTCATTTTGACGCTGTCATTCAGAAAACAGCTTGAGAATCCATAAAATGCTCTCCCTTACCACCGAGAGAATTCTCACTGCTGTAGCCCTTGGCACTTTGTAGAAATCTGCACCCAAACGCTTTTCCAAGTAGGCCTGGGTGCTAGCTCGGATGAACAGGCAATGGTGGAGCTGAGGCCAGTAAGGCAACAGTCAGGTTTCACACATTCTGGCAGCCTGCTCCTCCAGGGACTGTAAGGCCTCTTTTTCTCTGCAGGAGATTCGCTTGCCTTACTTCATGTGAACAGCATTTCCCAGCCTCAGCGAAGCGGTTCCTGGAGATCTTTTCTCAGGGACAGTTTCCCCGGAGGTGTGGCGGACCTCGAGGACCCAACTCACAGGGGAAGGAAAAACCACATGGACAGGTCTATGCTCTGTAGGAGAGGTTTAGTGAACCTAATCTCTCAGGAACATTCTTGGCTCCTATAGAGACACCTCTGTGTGTGAAGCTACACTTCCAACATTGGTGCACAGGGAGCTTGATTCTCTCCGTGGGGTGCTGATGCTTTGTGGCAAAGCACCTGCTTGAGAATCCATCCTCTTAGGCTTCCCTCACCTTGACAGAGGTCTCATTGCTGTAGCCCTTCGCAGTTTGCAAAGAAGAAGACCCTTACCCTTCATAAAGTAGGGCCTTGTCCTAGTTTGAATGGAAAGGCAATAGCTGAGCTGAGGTCAATAAGGAGCCAGTCCCGTCTGACACATTCCCGAAGCCTTCTCCTTCATGGAAATAACTCTAGAATCTAGGAATATTTTTGCAAGGCTAGCAAAGGGCAGTCAGGAACCAGTACCCTGCCTCTGGAATTACCGACTTCTGAGCAGATCTGGAGGTCTCCTTTAGGAGAAGCTAACCCATTCCTTCCAAATAGAGGCTTCAAAACACAGGCAGGTGGGCTGCCTTTTCGTTCCCTATGGAGGCGTGCTTTTCTCTCCTCCTACGAACCCCGGTTCCCAGACACTGGGAAAAGTGGATCTTGAAGATATTTTCTCAGGGGTTGTTTCCACGGAGCTGGGGCCGAGCCTGGAGACCCAAAGGCACAGGGGAAGGCAAGACCACATGGACAAGCCTTTGCTCTTTAGTATAGCTCTAATGAACCTCACTCTGTCAGGATCTTTCTTGATTCCTACGGAGACACACCTGTGTGTGAAGCTGCGGGCACAGAGAGCCTGATTACACCTGTGCAGCGCTGAGTCTGGTTGGCTAAACAACAGCTTGGGAATGCAGCCTGGGGCGCTTCCATTCCCTCGGACAGAGCTCTCCTTGCGGTAGGCCTAGGTAGTTTGCATACAATGGGGCCCTAAGCCCTCTGCAAGTTGGCCTGGCTCCTAGGTCCAAAGGGCAGGCCAGAGCGGAGCTGAGGCTGTCAGGCTCCAGACACATCTCCCACACTCCTACATCCTGCTCCTACCCGGGCGTGAACGCTAGAAGCTGGGAAGGTACCTGGACCGTGCAGGGGCGGGGCAAACGCGGGCTGCGTGGGGCGGGGGTCGGCTTCTGGCGGGGGTGGGGGCGGGCTTCCCAGTTGTGCTCTCGGAGGTGGACACTGAGGCTGAAAACACCCCGGGAGCACACCCGGGACTGGGTAAACCCGGGCTGCGCGGGTCGAGATTCAGATGGCTTTAGGTGGGAGTCGGTCCCAGTTGTGCTCCCGGGGGTCGCCACTGCGGCTGGGAACGCGCAGGGAGCGCGGCAGGGGCGGGGCTAACCCTGGCGGCGCGGGGCGGGGGTCGGCTCATGGGGGGGATGGGGAGGGGTTCCCAGTTGTGCTCTCGGGGGTTGCAACTGCGGCTGGGAACGCCCATTTCGTCCGCTCCTGGGTCCCCAAGGATCGCCATCCCGTGGGTGCAGCGGAGGGCTGCGGACCACAGGTAAGGGAACTGGGACTGCGTGGAGCAGGGAACCAAGTATTCCACCGTCTGTTGGCACATTCTCGGAGCTCCCCAACCTGGCGGTCGCAGAAAAGCCTTGCCTTTGGGGTCAAGGCCTTTACCGCTCCACCCCTCTGCTGAAAAATCTCAGAGTCTGTGCGGTTCTTCCAAGCAGCCTAGTCTCCGCTGGAAGTCCAAGGGACAGAACCCTGAACTCTGGCCGGCTGGCCCAGCCCTGCTTCTGGCACTTTGTAAGCCAGCGGGCCCTTGAGCACCTGCTGGGATGGGAAAGGGAAGGGTCCATGGATTGCACCCTAGAAACTTAGTAGGGTGCATGGATTTCAAACCCTGGTGGCCGCCCAGGCAGCAAAGAAGGGGGTGGGCACCTTGCTGCCCTTTCATGGCAGAATCTGTGGTTGTCCAGCTGCGTGGGCCTTTTCATGAGGACCCTGTGCAATAAAAGTTTGGTGTTTTGGAACTGAATAGTTAGAACGTGTAAAAGCTTTAAATTATGTGGTGGTGTAATTAAAAAACAAAACAAAACCAAGCTCCAAGTGTTTTGCAAATGGAGGTTTAAATATTGAAGGACTGTATTCCTTGCACTGTGGAATTCTATCAAGAAGTGTGCAGGATTTTTTTTTTTTTTTAAGAAAAGTGTTCGAAGTGAGGGAAACAGGAAACCCAGAGGTGCCCCTGTATTTTGGGGAAGGCCTTAGGAGGTCACTTGGAAATGCTGCTGGCTGTGCGGGAGCAGGACAGATGGGCTGTGCAGGCTTGCCCTTTGCATGGATGTTCTTGTGTGTGGAAACCCAGCTCGGAGCCATCTCCTGATGTGTAAGAATTTCGCAGACAAACCTTGAGCTAAGCAATGCATTTTTTCCTAAGAAAATGTTTGTCTTAAGCGATGTAAATATCCTATGTATTTCCACTAGACTCTGGCTTCAGGTCGGTTCCCCCAAAAGGCTCAGAAGCGATTTGAACAAAACAGCATGTTTTCCTCCTAGCTTGTTCTCCTTATCTATGTTAAGGAAATGATATATTTGCCTGCAATACTGCCTTTCTTCAAGATTCATGTCAATCAAGTTTTGGCCCGGGATGACTCACCTGCTGCCAATATTATCTCAATGCATGTCGTGGGGGAGGGGCCTGGTGCCATTCCCTGAAACAGTTCCTTTCTTTCCTTAGCTGACTGCTAGTGCCTGTAGAATATCTGGCTAAAGACCAGCAGGGGGTACTCTTACTACCCCCCCCACCCCGCCTCGAGTCTAAGTCAGCAGCTTTCTCTATCTCTTTAATACTTTAATAACACTTGATGACACAAAAGCTCTGAGCGATCAAATCATATCAAATCTTCATTTCAGATTGAAGATGCATTCCATGGTATTGCCATCTTAAGTCTTTCCATCGTTATGGAATATCTGTCCATGTATTCAGGATAGTTTTCAGCCAGGGTGTATAATTTCCAGTGTGCCAGTCTTGTCATCCTCGTTACATCCATGGCAAAGTGTTTTATTCATGTTGATATTATTGAAAGGGAATTTTTTAAAATTCCTTTTCAGATTATTATCTGCTAATGTATACAGATAAAACTGTGTAATCATTCATTTTTATCAGTTTGGACAGCTTGATAGTTGTCTTTAATTTCTTTACTTTCTGACACTTTAAGATTATCCTGGGACACATATGTAATGCCTCACCCCTAAATTCAGACATGTGTTCAAAGAACTTCTGTCCTTTTATTTATTTATTTATTTATTCTTTAACATTGAAATCGTTTTGACTATGCTGGGTGTTTGTTGCTAGATGGAAGTAGCTAGGACCTCTGGACTGCAGTCTCTCATCTCTTGCTGACCTCTTGTTGACCTCTGCAGATTCCTGGTAGGTGGGAGCTTGTTAGTTCCTTGTTCCTTATCAGAACCTTCTGTGGTAAGTGTTTTTCTCTTCTCTGTTGCCTGGTAAGGGTGGGTGGTCATGGGCATCCCAAAGTTGGCTAGAAGTCAATTATTTAGGCAGGCTTGTGCATAGATATGGGGGAAGGCAATGGCACCCCACTCCTGGAAAATCCCAAGGACGGAGGAGCCTGGTAGGCTGCAGTCCATGGGGTGGCTAAGAGTCGGACACCACTGAGCGACTTCATTTTCACTTTTCACTTTCATGCATAGGAGGAGGAAATGGCAACCCACTCCAGTGTTCTTGCCTAGAGAACCCCAGGGACTGCGGGGCCTGGTGGGCTGCCATCTATGGCGTGGCACAGGGTCGGCCTCAACTGAACCACTTAGCAGCTGCAGCAGCAGCAGCAGCAGTGCATAGATATCAAAGGGGATGAGAACAGTCAGGTAGGATCACATATGTCACCGTGAAACAATACTTCTCCTCTTAGCCAAAGCTAACAAAAGATTTCTGTTCTAGGTCAACCTAGAAGAGATCACTTAAGAGGTAAAGAAACTTAAACTCCATTAGCAAAGGCAGGTCAACATCTCAAGAAAACTTGTGCTAGGCACAAAACTCTTTTCTGGGGGCCTACTTTCCCTACAACCTCCTTATCCCATTCTGTACCCATTCCTTTGCTTCTCCCGTCCTGAAAATGCCACCTCTAAGACAGAACTACTTCGTTTTCCTTCTTAAAGTGTGATTGCATTCCATACATTCTTGTAATAACAAGTCATACATTTCCCTTCAGCAACCAAGAACTCACTCTTATATTGGCATTTGATAGATTGGTGAGCATACCTATCAGTGATAATAGCGCCCACCCCGCTTCCTGCAAGAACAGAACAAAACAAAACAAAACAAAAAAATTGCTTTCTTACATTTAATATGTTCGGATGGTGCCAGTCACTATTCATGCAGAGTCAAAAATCTCTTTTGTTTCTGTGTAAAAGGGAGGTCCTTTCAAGTCGTGAATGTTTCAGAAGTTTCATTTATTTGGAAGTGACCTAGCTATTCAATACACTGTCGTCACTTAGTTTAGCACCAGGATAGAAACTCAGGTAACCAAAACACCTGGAGGAACGATTGTAAGTTCAGTTCAGTTCAGTTGCTCAGTCGAGTCTGACTCTTTGTGACCCCGTGGCCTGCAGGACGCCAGGCTTCCGTGTCCATCACCAACTCCAGGGGCTTGCTCAAACTCATGTCCATCGAGTCAGTGATGCCATCCAACCATCTTATCCTCTGTCATCCCCTTCTCCTCTGCCTTCAATCAAGACTATGAGAGGCAGATATTTTAGAGTATAATTATTGTTAAGAGTTTATCTAAAAGCTCATATCACATTTACATTTTTTACATTGGTTGTTGCTGTTTCCAGGTACTTTCTTGCTGACAAGCTTGTGACACATATAACAATAGAGCAATTTTTACCTCAGAAGAAACCTAGACACTATGAACATGTTGTGCTTAATGTTGTTGACTCTTAGACATGTCTATAGTGGAGGAACAAAACCAAAAATACTAGATATTTAATATTGACTAGTTCCCAGTTCACGGGACTCTGACATTCATTTAGGTCAATGTTTTCTTGTATTTCCAGCAGTTTGATTTGGAAGGGCTGCCTTGTCTTGAGACCATTGAAATCAGAACTCAGAACTTGAGCAATATTATCAAAAAACACAAGGCTCACACTGACACATACCTTAATCCAGACAGACAGACAAGACATCTTCCAGTTTTCCGCCTGAGATTTAAAATATTTCTTTGAGCTGTTTTCCTGGGAAGTGGGGGGGGGGAGTGGGGGTGGCAGCGAGGCAGGCTTGGGTAACAAGCTAATTGTTGGTCATTGCATATGCAAAGAACCAGCTTTCCGGGTTCCAAGGAAAAAAGTTTCCTTGGTACCCAACTTTGTCTGGTTCTATAGAATATCATGGCCCTCCTAGGTCAGGTCATCTTGCCTTTCTGTAGTCCTCGTTTTATCCCTAAATCATAGACAGCTTGGATTGTCTCTGTGGGGTGGATGTATTGTCCTCGTGTTTGACCTGGCGGCAGCAGCGAGGTCCGAGAGCCTCTCCTGGAACCGGGCGTGGGGACGGGGCTCACGGAGAGCCACTGTTGAAGGTGGGCAGCGCCCCTGGAGCGCGGCAGGGGCGGGGCGAACCCGGGCGGCGCAGGGCGGGTGTCGTCTCCTGGCGGGGGTAGGGGAGGGCTTCCCAGTTGTGCTCTCGGAGATGGCCACTGCGGCTGGAAATGCGCCGGGGGCGCAGCCAGGGTGGGGTAAACCTGGGCTGCACAGGTCGAGATTCCGCTCGCTGTGGGTGGGGGGTCGGTCCCTGTTGTGCTCCCGGGGGTCGCCAATATGGCTGGGAACCCGCCGGGAGCCCGGCAGGGCCGGGGCGAAACCTGGCAGCGCGGGGCGGGGTGGGGTTCCGTTCGCAGTGGGGGTCGGCTCCTGGCGGGGCTGGGGGAGGGCTTTCCAGATGTGCTGTTGGGGGTCGCCATTGCGGCTGGGAATGCCCATTTCGTGAACTCCTGGATCCCCAAGGATCGGCATCCATTGGCCACAGCGGAGGGGTGCGGAACACAGGTAAGGGAACGGGGACTGCGTGGAGCAGGGAACCATGTATTCCGCCCTGTGTTGGCACAGTCTCAGAGCTCCCCAACCTGGCGGTCGCAGAAAGGCCTCGTCTTTGGGGTCAAGGCCTTTACCGCTCCACCCCTCTGCTGAAAAACCTCAGAGTCTGCGCGGTTTTCCCAAGCAGCCTAGTGTCCGCTGGAAGTCCAAGGGACAGAACCCTGAATTCTGGCCGGCTGGCCCAGCCCTGCTTCTGGCACTTTGTAGGCCAGCGGGCCCTGGAGCACCTGCTAGGATGGGAAAGGGAAGGGTATGCGAATTGCACCCTGGTGGCCGCCAAGGCAACAAAGAAGGGGGGAGGGCACCTTACTGCCCTTTAATGGCAGACAGAATCTGTGGCTGTCCTGCTGCGTGGGCCTTTTCATGGGGACCTTGTGCAATAAAAGTTTACCGGTGACCTTAGGGAACTTCCCAGTGTGCTTCTGACCGATGAGGGATGCTGTGGAGTTGGCGGGGCCTCTCAGGACTCCGCTGGGTTTGGCGCAATGGAAGAGGGCCTCATCTCCAGGGAAGGCAGGAACCTCAGGCTTCCTCTCCGTTTCGGACTCCGACCACAGGGTCCCTGCAGAGTTGGGACAGGAGAGTCAGGAATCGTCTTGTCTGAGGAAGGGAACTCCGCTTGCCTCTCGAGGTGCTCAGGGGGTCTCAGGCCCCTTGTTGAGCTGTGTGTGGAGCCTGCGGGCGTTTCCGGAAATGCACGACGGTGACAGTGCCCCTTCGTGTTGTGCCTTCACCCACTGGGTTGCCTTCGAAGAGGTGTCCGGGCCTCGGGTTCTTTTCAAGAGCGGACAGGGAAATCGGGGTCTTTCGACATGTGGGACCACCCACGGGGCTAGTCTCAAATTTCCTAGTGAGGCTGGCTTCATCCTGAGGTGTGCTGTGAAGGCCGGGGACCCTTCCAGACAACGCAGGGGGATAGACTCTCCTGTCCCCATCAGGAGGGGAGAAGGGGCTCAGATGAAGTGGGGACGGAACCCTCGGTGTTACCCTCGAGGGAAACCGGCGTGTGGGGGACTTTTGGGGGTTGCATGAAAGGAGTCAGGTACCGTTTCGCACTTCAGGACAGAACCTGGGACTTCCCTTGAGACGCCGTAGCGGGCAAGGGCCTCATCTTGCGAAGACGTTGGGACCATGTGGATTTTCTCTAGTTGCGGCGGGATTCTAGAGTTACGATGGGGATTTCAGGCTTCCTCTTGTGTTGGCCCTGGGAAGCCTAATCTTCCATTCGAGTTGCGAGGGAAAGCTGAGGGTTGCACTCGAGTCACTGCAGGGCCAAAGAGACCTCATCTAGGCCTGTGTCCGGGACTTAACGTTCCTCTCAAGGGAAGACAGGGATCTCAGGGTGGCGTTCCAGACTCCCCCGGGGAGTCAGGCCTCGCCTCGAGGGCAAGCCAAGGATGCCGCTCTCCTCTCAAGTCGCGACGCAGATCTCTTGGAGCCCACTGAGTGGCCTCAAGGGAGTCAGGCCTTCTCTTCAGTTTGGAGAGAGGACTCGGGATTGTGCTCTGGGTCAGGCAGGAAAAGAAGGCCCTCACCTCGCGAGGATGGGGGCTTCTCAGGGGTTTCCTCGAGCTGCGGCGCCCGTGGGGGTTTTCTCACGAGGCAAGACGAGGATCTCAGGGAGCCTCTCGTGGGGTGCCAGGGAAGTCAGGTCTCTGTGCGCGTGGCGAGGGGGAGCGCGTCATGGCTCTCCAGTCATGGGAGAGGACTAGGGCCTCCAGACGTGTTGAAGAAGGACACTCGAGGTCTTTCTAGGGTTGCGGCGGGAAAGCCTCGTTTCCCTTGACTTCTGCCGGGGACCTCAGGGAACTTCCCATGGTGCCTCTGATAGGTGAGGGATGCTGTGGAGTTGGCGGGGCCTCTCGGGACTCCGCTGGGCTTGGCGCAATGGAAGAGGGCCTCATCTCGAGGGGAGACAGGAAACTTAGGCTTCCTCTCCTTTTCGGACTGCAACCACAGGGTCCCTGCAGAGTTGGGACAGGAGAGTCAGGCCTCGTCTTGTCTGAGGAAGGGAACTCCGCTTGCCTGTCGAATTGCTCAGGGTGTCTCACGCACCTCGTCGAGCTGTGTGTGGAAACCGCGAGTTTTTCCGGACGAAGCACGGGGGTGTCAGTGCCCCTTCGAATGGTAACTTCACCCACAGGGTTGCCTTCGAAGAGGTGTCCGGGCATCGGGTTCTTATCCAGAGCGGACTGGGAAATCGGGGTCGTTCGGCATGTGGCACAACCCACGGGGCTCGTCTCGAATTTCCTCGGGAGGCCGGCCTCATCCTGAGGTGTGCCGGGAAAGCCGGGAAACCCTTCCAGAATACGCAGGGGAATCGACTCTCCTGTCGTGATGAGGAGGGGAGAAGGGGCTCAGATGAAGGGGTGCCAGGACCATCGGTGTTCCCCTCGAGGGAACCCGGCGTGTCTGGAAAATTTTGGAGGTCGCATGAAGGGTGTCAGGTACCGTTTCGCAACTCAGAACGGAACGTGAGACTTCCCTTGAGACGCCGTAGCGGGCAAGGGCCCCATCTTGCGAAGACGTTGGGACCACGTGGTTTTTCTCGAGTTGCGGCGGGATTCTCGAGTTACGACGGGGATTTCAGGCTTCCTCTTGTGTTGGCCCTGGGAAGCCCCATCTTCCATTCGAGTTGCGAGGGAAAGCTGGGGGTTGCGCTCGAGTCACTGCAGGGCCCAAGAGACCTCATCTAGGCGTGTGTCCAGGACCTAGTAGTACTCTCAAGGGAAGACAGGGATCCCGGGGTGGCACTCCAGAGTCCCCCGTGGAGTCAGGCCTCGCCTCGAGGGGAAGCAAAGGACTCCGCTCTTCTCTTGAGCCAGGACGCGGATCTCTTGGAGCCCTCTGAGTGGCCTCAAGGGAGTCAAGCCTAATCTTCAGTTTGGAGAGAGGACTCGGGATTGCTCTCCAGGAAAGGCAGGAAAAGAAGGCCCTCACCTCGCGAGGACGGGGGCTTCTCAGGGGTTTCCTCGAGCTGCGGCGTCCGTGGGGCTTTTCTCACAAGGCACGACGAGGTTCTCAGGGAGCCTCTCATGCGGCGCCAGGGAAGTCAGGTCTCCATGAGCGTGGCGAGGGGGAGCGCGTCATTGTTCTCGAGTCCTGGGAGGGGACTAGGGCATCAAGGCGTGTAGAAGAAGGACTCTCGCGGTCTTTCTCAGCTTGCGGCGGGAAACCCTCGTTTCCCTCGACTTCTCCCGGTGACCTGAGGGAACTTCCCAGGGTTCCTCTTAGAGGTGAGGGATGCTATGGAGTTGGTGGGCCATCTCGGGACTCCTCTGGGTTTGGCGCAATCGAAGAGGGCCTCATCTAGAGGGGAGACAGGACCTCAGGCTTCCTCTCCGTTTCGTACTCCGACAGCAGTGTCCCTGCAGCGTTGGGGCAGGAGAGTCAGGCCTCGTCTTGTCTGAGGAAGGGAACTCCGCTTGCCTCTCGAGTTGCTCAGGGAGTCTCAGTCCCCTCGTGGAGCTGTGTGTGGAAACCGCGGGTGTTTCCGGACGATGCACGGGAGTGTCAGTGCCCCTTCGTGTTGTTCCTTCACTCACAGGGTGGCCTTCGAAGAGGTGTCCGGGCATCGGGTTCTCCTCAACTGCGGACCGGGAAATCAGGGTCGTTCAACATGGGGCACCAGCCACGGGGCTTGTCTCGAATTTCCTCGCGAGGCCGGCCTCATCCTGGGGGGCGCCGTGCAGGCCGGGAACCCCTTCCAGACCACGCAGGGGAATCAACTCTCCTGTCGCGAACAGGAGAGGAGTAGGAGCTCAGAGGAAGTGGTGCCGGGACTCTCGGTGTTCCCCTCAAGGGAACCCGGCATGTCGGGGAACTTTTGGATGTCGCATGAAGGGTGTCAGGTACCGTGTCTCACTTCACGACGGAACATGGGACTTCCCTTGAGACGCCGTACCGGGCAAGGGCCTCATCTTGCGAAGACGTTGAAACCACGTGGTTTTTTTCGAGTTGCGGCAGGATTCTCGAGTTTCGACGAGGATTTCAGGCTTCCTCTTGGATTGGCCTTGGGAAGCCCCATCTCCCATTCAAGTAGCGAGGGAAATCTGGGGGTAGCGCTCGAGTCACTGCAGGGCCAAAGAGACCTCATCAAGGCGTGTGTCCGGGAACTAATATTCCTCTCCAGGGAAGGCAGGGATTTCGGGGTTGCATTTCAGGCTCCCTCGGGGAGTCAGGCCTCGTCTCGAGGGGAAGCCAAGGACTCCGCTCTCCTCTCGAGTGGCGACGCGGGTCTCTTGGAGCCCCCTGAGCGGCCTCAAGGGAGTCCAGCCTCCTCTTCAGTTTGGAGAGAGGACCCGGGATTGCTCTCCAGGCCATGCAGGAATAGAAGGCCCTCATCTCGCCAGGACGGGGGCGTCTCAGGGGTTTCCTCGAGCTGCGGCGCCCGTGGGGGTTTTCTCCCGAGGCACGACGAGGATCTCAGGGAGCCTCTCGTGCGGCGCCAGGGAAGTCAGGTCTCCATGCGCGTGGCGAGGGGGAACGCGTCATGGCTCTCGAGTCACGGGAGGGGACTAGGGCCTCGAGACGCATTGAAGAAGGACTCTCGAGGTCTTTCTCGGGTGGCGGCGGGAAACCCTCGTGTCCCTCGCCTTCTGCCGGGGATCTTAGGGAACTTCCCTGGGTGCCTCTGAGAGGCGAGGGATCCTGTGGAGTTGGCGGGGCCTCTCAGGACTCCGCTGGGTCTGGCGCAACGGAAGAGGGCCTCACCTCGAGGGGAGGCAGGAACCTCAGGCTTCCTCTCCGTTTCCGCTCCGACCACAGGGTCCCTGCAGAGTTGGGACATGAGAGTCAGGCCTCGCCTTGTCTGAGGAAGGGAACCCCGCTTGCCTCTCGAGTTGTCAGGGGTTTTCAGGCCCCTGGTCGAGCTGTGTGTGGAACCCGCGGGTCTTTCCGGATGATGCACGGGGGTGTCAGTGCCCCTTCGTGTTGTGCCTTCACCCACAGGGTTGCCTTCGAAGAGGGCTCTGGGCCTCGGGTCCTTCTCAAAAGCGGACCGGGGAATCGGGGGCATTTGGCATGTGGCACCACCCACGTGGCTCGTCTCGAATTTCCCTGTGAGACCGGCCTCATCCTGAGGTGCACCGGGAAGGCCGGGAACCCCTTCTGAACCACGCAGGGGAATCGACTCTCCTGTCGTGATCAGGAGGGGAGAACGGGCTCAGATGAAGCTGTGCCGGGACTCTCGGTGTTCCCTCGAGGGTACCTGGCGTGTCGGGGAGCTTTTGGGGGTCGCACGAAGGGTGTCAGGTACTGTTTCGCACTTCAGGGCGGAACATGGGACTTCCCCTGAGACGCTGTAGTGGGCAAGGGCCTCATCTTGCGAAGACGTTGGAACCACGTGTTTTTTCTCGAGTTGCGGCGGGATTCTCGAGTGACGATGGGGATTACAGGCTTCCTCCTCTGTTGGCCCTGGGAAGCCCAGTCTTCCATTCGATTGGCGAGGGAAAGCTGGGGGTTGCGCTCGAGTCACTGCAGGGCCGAAGAGACCTCATCTAGGCTTGTGTCCAGGACCTAATGTTCCTCTCCAGGGAAGGCAGGGATCTCGGGGTTGCATTCCAGGATCCCCCTGGGAGTCAGGCCTCGTCTCGAGGGGAAGCAAAGGACTCCGCTGTCCTCCCGAGTCGCGACGCGGATATCTTGGAGCCCCCTAGTGGCGTCAATGGAGTCAAGCCTCCTCTTCATTTTGGAGAGAGGGCTCGGGATTGTTCTCCAGGCCATGCAGGAAAAGAAGGCCCTTCACCTCGCGAGGACGGGGGCGTCTCAGGGGTTTCCTTGAGCTGCGGCGCCCGTGGGGGTTTTCTCGCGAGGCACGGCGAGGATCTCAGGGAGCCTCTCGTGCGGCGCCAGGGAAGTCAGTTCTCCCTGCGCGTAGCGAGGAGGAGCGCGTTGTGGCTCTCGAGTAATGGGAGGGGACTAGGGCCTCAAGACGCGTTGAAGAGGGACTCTCGAGGTCTTTCTCGGGTTGTGGCGGGAAAAAGTCGTTTCCCTCGACTTCTGCCGGGGACCTTAGGGAACTTCCCAGGGTGTCTCTGAGAGTTGAGGGATACTGTGGAGTTGGCGGTGCCTCTCGGGACTCCGCTGGGTTTGTCTCAATGGAAGAGGGGCTCATCTCGAGGGGAGGCAGGAACCTCAGACTTCCTCTCTGTTTCGGACTCCGACATCAGGGTCCCTGCAGAGTTGGGACAGGAGAGTCAGGCTACGTCTTTTCTGAGGAATGGAACTCCGCTTGCCTCTCGAGTTGTTCATGGGGTTTCAGGCCCCTTGTCAAACTGTGTGTGGAATCTGCAGGTTTTTCCAGACGATGCACGGGGGTGTCAGTGACCCTTCGTTTTTTGTCTTCATCCACAGGGTTGCCTTCGAAGAGGTGTCTGGGCATCGGGTTCTTATGAAGAGCGGACCGGGATATCGGGGTCGTTCAGCATTTGGCACCACCCACGTGGGTTGTCTCAAATTACCTCATGAAACCAGCCTCATCCTGAAGTGTGCCGCGAAGGTCATGAAACTCTTCCAGACAAAGCAGAGGAATTGACTCCCCTCCTGATCACCACAGGAGGGGAGAAGTGGCTCAGATGAAGTGCTGCTGGGAACCTCGGTGTTTCCCTCAAGTGAGACAGGTATTTCGGGTAAATTTTGGGGTCGCATAAAGCGTTCCAAGTACCGTTCCGCTCTTCAAAATGGAACGTTGGACTTCTCTTGGGGTGCTCCAGCGGGCAAGGGCCTCATCTTGGAATGACTGCGGAACCACTTGGTTTTTCTCTAGTTGCGGTGGGATATTTGAGTTACCACAGGGAATTCATGCTTCCTCTTGTGTTGGCCCACAAAAGTCTTATCTTCCATTCGAGATTCGAGGAAGAGCTGGAGGTGCGCTCTAGTCACTGAAGGCAAAAGAGACCCCACCAAGGCTTGTGTGCAGGACCTAATGTTCATGTCAAGGCTCGACAGAAATCTCGGGGTTGCATTCCAGACTCACCTTGGAGTCAGGCCTCGTCTCGAGGGGAAGCAAAGGACTCTGCTCTCCTCTCGAGTCGGACGGGTATGTCTTGGAGCCCACTGAGTGGCTTAAAGGGAGTCAAACCTCCTCTGGTGTTTGGAGGGAGGACATGGGATTGCTCTCCAGGGAATGCATGAAATGAAGGCCCTCATCTCCCAATGACTGGGGCGTTTCGTAGGTTTTCTCGAGCTGTGGCGATAGTGTGGGGTTTCTCACGAAGTAAGACTGGGAGCTCAGTGAGCCTCTCACGTGGTGCCAGGGCAGTCAGGTCTCTATGCACGTGGTGAGAGGGAGCCCGTCATTGTTCTCGAGTCATGGTAGGGGAATTGGGCCTGAAGACGTGTTAAAGAAGGACTCTCGAGGTCTTTCCTGGGTTGCAGCAGGAAACCCTGGGTTCCATCGACTTGTGCCAGTGACCTCAGGAAGCTTCTCAGCGTGCCTCTGAGAAGTCAGGGTCACTGTGGAGTTGGGAGGGGCCTCTCGGAACTCCACTGGGTTTGGTGCAATGGAAGAGGGCCTCATGACAAGTTGAGGCAGGAACCTCAGGGTTCCTCTCCTGGTTTCGAATGTGCCGGATCTGACTCGGATCCCAGAGTCCCTGCAGAGTTGGGACAGGAGAGTCAGGCCTCGTCTTGTGTGGAGGAATGGAACTCCGCTTGACTCTCGCGTCGTTCATGGGGTGACAGGCCACTTGTCGATTTGTATGTGGAACTTGCGGGTTTTTCTGGACGATGCACCGGGGTGTCACTGCCCCTTCGTGTTGTGCCTTGATCCACAGGATTGCCTTCGAGTTGGGTTCTGCCATCGGGTTCTTATCAAGAGCGGACCAGGGAATTGGGGTCTTTTGGCATGCCGCACCACCCACGAGGCTATGTCTCGAATTTCCTCGTGAGACTGGCCTCAGCTTGATGTGCGCCAGGAAGGTCGGGAATGCATTCCAGACAAAGCAGGGGAATCGAACCTCCTGTCGCGATCAAGAGGGGAGAAGAGTCTCAGATGAAGTGGTGCCGGGAACCTCGGTGTTCTCCTCAAGTGAGACTGGTATGTCGGGGAACTTTTGGGGTCGCATCAAGGGTTCCAAGTAACTTTTTACTCTTCAATACAGAATGTGGGACTTCTCTTGAGACGCTGTAGCGGGCAAGGGCCTCATCTTTCGATGACGGGGGAACCACGTGGTTTTTCTTGAGTTGCGGCGGGATTCTCGAGTTACGACGGGGAATTCAGGCTTCCTGTTCAACTGGCCCAGGGAAGTCCAGTTTTCATTCGAATTGCGAGTTAGAACTGGGGATTGCTCTCGAGACACTGCAGGGCCAAATAGACCTCATCTAGGCTTGTGTCCAGGACCTAATGTTCCTCTGCTGGGGCGACAGCGATCTCGGCATTGCATTCTCGACTCACCCGGGGAATCAGGCCTCGTCTCGAGGGGAAGCCAAGGACACCGGTCTCCTGTCAAGTCGCGACGGGTATATCTTGGAGCTCACTGTGTGGCCTAAAATGAGTCAAGCCTCCTGTGGAGTTTGGAGAGAGGACTCAGGATTGCTCTCCAGGCCATACAGCAAAAGAAGGCCCTCATCTCGTGAGGACTGGGGCGTCTCGTGGGTATTCTCGAGCTGCGGCTCCAGTGTGGTGTTGCTCACGAGGTATAATGGGGAGCTCAGGGAGCCTCTCCTGTGGCGCCAGGGAAGTCAGGTTTCTATGCGCGTGGCTAGGGGGAGCGCATCATTGCTCTCGAGTCATGGTAGGGGAATCGCACCTCAAGATGCATTGAAGAAGGACTCTCGAGGTCTTTTACGGGTTGGGGCAGGAAACCCTTGGTTCCCTCGACTTGTGCCGGTGATCTCAGGAAGGTCTAAGGGTGCCTCTGAGAAGTCAGGGATACTGTGCAGTTGGGAGGGGCCTCTCGGGACTCCACTGGGTTCGGTGCAATGGAAGAGGGCCTCATCTCGAGTGGAGGCAGGAAACTCATGTTTCCTCTCCTGACTTCCCCTGGGCCAGATCTGACTCGGATCGCAGTTTCGCTGCAGAGTTCGAACAGGAGATTCAGGCCTCGTCTTGTGTGGAGGAAAGGAACTCTGCTTGCCTCTCCAGTTGTTCACGGGATGACAGGTCACTTCTCGAGCTGTGTGTGGTACCTGCGGGTTTCTCCGGACGATACCCGGGGGTGTCAGTGCCCCTTCGTGTTGTGCCTTCATCAAAAGGGTTATCTTCAAAGAGGTGTCCGGGCATTGGGATCTTATCAAGAGCGAACCGGGAAATCGGGGTCTTTCGGCATGTGTCACCATCCACGAGGCTATGTCTCGAATATCCTCGTGAGACCGGCCTCATCCTGAGATGCACCGGGAAAGGCGGGAACCCCTTCAAGACAAAACAGGGGAATCGACCCTCCTGTCGCGATCAGGAGGGGAGAAGGGGCCCAGATGTAGTGGTGCCGGGAACCTCGGTGTTCTCCTCGAGTCAGACTGGTGTGTCGAGGAACTTTTGAGGGCGCATCAAGGGTGCCAATACCGTTTCGCACTTCAAGACGGAACGTGGGACTTCTCTTGAGACGCTGTAGGGGGCAAGGGCCTCATCTTGCGATGACGGGGGAACCACGTAGCGTTTCTCGAGTTGGGGCAGGATTCTCGAGTTTCGACGGGGAATACAGTCTTCCTCATGTGTTGGCCCAGGGAAGTCCTATCTTCCATTCGAGTTTCAAGGGAGAGCTGGGGATTGCCCTCGAGTCACTGCAGGGCAAAATAGACCTCATCTAGGCTTGTGTCCAGGACTTAATGTTCATCCCTAGGGGCGACAGGGATCTCGGGCTTCCATACCAGACTCACCCGGGGAATCAGGCCTCGTCTCGAGGGGAAGCAAAGAACTCCGCTGTCCTTTTGAGTCGCGATGGTTATCTCTTGGAGCCCACTGTGTGCCCTAAAGGGAGTCAAGCCTCCTGTGCTGTTTGGATAGAGGACTCGGGATTCCTCTCCAGGCCATGCAGGAAAAGAAGGCCCTCATCTCGCGATGACGGCGGCGTCTTGTGGGTTTTCTAGACTGCCGCGCTAGTGCTGGGTTTCTGACGAGGTACGAGAGGGAGCTCAGGGAGCCTCTCGTGTGGTGCCAGGGAAGTCAGGTCCCCATAAGATGGCTAGGGGGAGCTCGTCATCGCTCTCGAGTCATGGTAGGGTAATCGGGCCTCAAGACGGGTTGAAGAAGGACTCTCAAGGTCTTTCTCGGGTCACTGCATAAAACCCAGGGTTCCCTTGACTTGTGCCTGCGACCTCAGGGAGCTTCTCAGAGTGCCTCTGAGAAGTCAGGGATACTGTGCAGTTTGGAGGGGCCTCTCGAGACTCCTCTGCATTTGGTGGAATGTAAGAGGGACTCATCTCGAGTTGAAGCAGGAACCTCAGTGTTCCTCTCCATTTCTGACTCAGATCGCAAGGTCCCTGCATGTTGGTACAGGAGAGTCAGGCCTCGTCTTTTCTGGAGGATGGGACTCCTCTTGCCTCTCGAGTTGTTCTCGAGGTGACAGGCCACTTGTCGAGCTGTGTGTGTAACCTGCCCGTTTTTCCGGATGATGCACAGGTGTGTTAGTGCCCCTTCGTGTTGTACCTTCATACTCAAGGCTGCCTTCCAAGAGGTGTCCGAGCATCGGATTCTTATCAAGAGCGGACCGGGAAATTGGAGTCTTTCAGCAAGTGGCACCACCCACAAAGCTACGTATCGAATTTCCCCATGAGACCGGCCTCATCCTGAGTTGTGCAGGGAAGGTCGGGCCCCCTTGCAGACAAAGCAGGGGAATCGACCCACCGGTCACGATCAGGAGGGGAGAAGGGGCTTAAATGAAGTGGTGCCGGGAACCTCGGTGTTCCCCTTGAGTGAGACCGGCGTGTTGGGGGACTTTTGGGGTCGCATCAAGGGTGCCAAGTACCGTTTCGCATTTCAAGACGGAACCTGGGACATCTTTTGAAACGCTGTAGCGGGCAAGGGCCTCATCTTGCGATGACGGGAGAACCACGTGGTTTTGCTCGAGCTGCGGCGGGATTCTCGAGTTATGACCGGGAATTTAGGCTTCCTTTTGTTGGCCTTGAAATCCAATCTTCCATTCGGGTTGCGAGGGGGAGCTGGGGATTGCGCTAGAGTCACTGCAGGGCAAAAGAGACCTAATCTAGGCTTGTGTCCAGGATCTAATGTTGCTCTCCAGGGGCGACAGGGATCTCGGGTTTGCATTCCAGACTCATCCGGGGAGTCAGTTCTCACCTCGAGGGTAAGCAAAGAATTCCGCTCTCGTCTCGAGTCGCGATGGGTATCTCTTGGAGACCAATGTGTGTACTAAAGGGAGTCAAGCCTCCTGTGGAGTTTGGAGAGAGGACTCGGGATTGGACTCCAGGCCATGCAGGAAAAGAAGGCCCTCATCTCGAGATGACGGTGGCGTCTCGTGGGTTTTCTCGAGCTGCGGCGCCAGTGTGGGGTGTCTCATGAAGTACCACAGGGATTTCAGGGAGCCTCTTGTGTGGCGTCAGGAAAATCCAGTATTCCATTCGAGTTGCAAGTTAGAACTGGGGATTGCTCTCCAGTCACTGCAGGGCAAAATAGACCTCATCTACGCTTGTGTCCAGGACCTAGTGTTCCACTACTGGGCCGACAGGGATCTCAGGGTTGCACTCTCGACTTACCCAGAGAGTCAGGCCTCGTCTTGAGGGGAAAAAAAGGACTCCGCTCTCCTGTCGAGTCGCGACGGGTATCTATTGGAGCCCACTGCGTGGTGTAAAGGGAGTGAAGCCTCCTATGGAGTTTGGAGAGATGACTCGGGATTGTTTTCCTGGCCATGCAGGAAAAAAGGCCCTCATCTCGCGATGACGGGGGCGTCTCGTGGGTTTTCTCCAGCTGCGGCGCCAGTATCAGATTTCTCACGAGGTATGACGGGGAGCTCAGAGAGCCTCTCGTGTGGTGCTAGGGGCGTCAGGTCTCCGTGCGTGTGGTGAAGGGGAGTGTGTGATTGCTCTCGAGTCATAGTAGGCGAATCGGGCCTCAAGACGCATTGAAGAAGGACTCTCGAGGTCTTTCTCGGGTTGCGGCAGGGAACCCTGGGTTCCCTCGACTTGTGTCAGTGACCTCAGGCAACTTCTCAGGGTGCCTCTGAGAAGTCAGGGACACTGTGGATTTGGGAGGGGCCTTTCGTTACTCAACTGGGTTTGGTGCAATCGAAGAGGGCCTCATCTCGAATGGAGGCAGGAACCTCAGGGGTCCTCTCCATTTCTGACTCGGGTCGCAGAGTACCTGCCGAGTACGGACAAGAGAGTCACGCCTCGTCTTCCGTGGAGGAATGGATCTTCGCTTGCCTTTCGAGTTGTTCACTGAGTGACAGGCCATTTGTTGAGCTGTGTGTGGAACCTGCGGGTTTTTCCGGACGATGCACAGGGGTGTCAGGGCCCCTTCGTGTTGTGCCTTGATCCACAGGATTGCCTTCGAGTTGGGTTCTGCCATCGGGTTCTTATCAAGAGCGGACCAGGGAATTGGGGTCTTTTGGCATGCCGCACCACCCACGAGGCTATGTCTCGAATTTCCTCGTGAGACTGGCCTCAGCTTGATGTGCGCCAGGAAGGTCGGGAATGCATTCCAGACAAAGCAGGGGAATCGAACCTCCTGTCGCGATCAAGAGGGGAGAAGAGTCTCAGATGAAGTGGTGCCGGGAACCTCGGTGTTCTCCTCAAGTGAGACTGGTATGTCGGGGAACTTTTGGGGTCGCATCAAGGGTTCCAAGTAACTTTTTACTCTTCAATACAGAATGTGGGACTTCTCTTGAGACGCTGTAGCGGGCAAGGGCCTCATCTTTCGATGACGGGGGAACCACGTGGTTTTTCTTGAGTTGCGGCGGGATTCTCGAGTTACGACGGGGAATTCAGGCTTCCTGTTCAACTGGCCCAGGGAAGTCCAGTTTTCATTCGAATTGCGAGTTAGAACTGGGGATTGCTCTCGAGACACTGCAGGGCCAAATAGACCTCATCTAGGCTTGTGTCCAGGACCTAATGTTCCTCTGCTGGGGCGACAGCGATCTCGGCATTGCATTCTCGACTCACCCGGGGAATCAGGCCTCGTCTCGAGGGGAAGCCAAGGACACCGGTCTCCTGTCAAGTCGCGACGGGTATATCTTGGAGCTCACTGTGTGGCCTAAAATGAGTCAAGCCTCCTGTGGAGTTTGGAGAGAGGACTCAGGATTGCTCTCCAGGCCATACAGCAAAAGAAGGCCCTCATCTCGTGAGGACTGGGGCGTCTCGTGGGTATTCTCGAGCTGCGGCTCCAGTGTGGTGTTGCTCACGAGGTATAATGGGGAGCTCAGGGAGCCTCTCCTGTGGCGCCAGGGAAGTCAGGTTTCTATGCGCGTGGCTAGGGGGAGCGCATCATTGCTCTCGAGTCATGGTAGGGGAATCGCACCTCAAGATGCATTGAAGAAGGACTCTCGAGGTCTTTTACGGGTTGGGGCAGGAAACCCTTGGTTCCCTCGACTTGTGCCGGTGATCTCAGGAAGGTCTAAGGGTGCCTCTGAGAAGTCAGGGATACTGTGCAGTTGGGAGGGGCCTCTCGGGACTCCACTGGGTTCGGTGCAATGGAAGAGGGCCTCATCTCGAGTGGAGGCAGGAAACTCATGTTTCCTCTCCTGACTTCCCCTGGGCCAGATCTGACTCGGATCGCAGTTTCGCTGCAGAGTTCGAACAGGAGATTCAGGCCTCGTCTTGTGTGGAGGAAAGGAACTCTGCTTGCCTCTCCAGTTGTTCACGGGATGACAGGTCACTTCTCGAGCTGTGTGTGGTACCTGCGGGTTTCTCCGGACGATACCCGGGGGTGTCAGTGCCCCTTCGTGTTGTGCCTTCATCAAAAGGGTTATCTTCAAAGAGGTGTCCGGGCATTGGGATCTTATCAAGAGCGAACCGGGAAATCGGGGTCTTTCGGCATGTGTCACCATCCACGAGGCTATGTCTCGAATATCCTCGTGAGACCGGCCTCATCCTGAGATGCACCGGGAAAGGCGGGAACCCCTTCAAGACAAAACAGGGGAATCGACCCTCCTGTCGCGATCAGGAGGGGAGAAGGGGCCCAGATGTAGTGGTGCCGGGAACCTCGGTGTTCTCCTCGAGTCAGACTGGTGTGTCGAGGAACTTTTGAGGGCGCATCAAGGGTGCCAATACCGTTTCGCACTTCAAGACGGAACGTGGGACTTCTCTTGAGACGCTGTAGGGGGCAAGGGCCTCATCTTGCGATGACGGGGGAACCACGTAGCGTTTCTCGAGTTGGGGCAGGATTCTCGAGTTTCGACGGGGAATACAGTCTTCCTCATGTGTTGGCCCAGGGAAGTCCTATCTTCCATTCGAGTTTCAAGGGAGAGCTGGGGATTGCCCTCGAGTCACTGCAGGGCAAAATAGACCTCATCTAGGCTTGTGTCCAGGACTTAATGTTCATCCCTAGGGGCGACAGGGATCTCGGGCTTCCATACCAGACTCACCCGGGGAATCAGGCCTCGTCTCGAGGGGAAGCAAAGAACTCCGCTGTCCTTTTGAGTCGCGATGGTTATCTCTTGGAGCCCACTGTGTGCCCTAAAGGGAGTCAAGCCTCCTGTGCTGTTTGGATAGAGGACTCGGGATTCCTCTCCAGGCCATGCAGGAAAAGAAGGCCCTCATCTCGCGATGACGGCGGCGTCTTGTGGGTTTTCTAGACTGCCGCGCTAGTGCTGGGTTTCTGACGAGGTACGAGAGGGAGCTCAGGGAGCCTCTCGTGTGGTGCCAGGGAAGTCAGGTCCCCATAAGATGGCTAGGGGGAGCTCGTCATCGCTCTCGAGTCATGGTAGGGTAATCGGGCCTCAAGACGGGTTGAAGAAGGACTCTCAAGGTCTTTCTCGGGTCACTGCATAAAACCCAGGGTTCCCTTGACTTGTGCCTGCGACCTCAGGGAGCTTCTCAGAGTGCCTCTGAGAAGTCAGGGATACTGTGCAGTTTGGAGGGGCCTCTCGAGACTCCTCTGCATTTGGTGGAATGTAAGAGGGACTCATCTCGAGTTGAAGCAGGAACCTCAGTGTTCCTCTCCATTTCTGACTCAGATCGCAAGGTCCCTGCATGTTGGTACAGGAGAGTCAGGCCTCGTCTTTTCTGGAGGATGGGACTCCTCTTGCCTCTCGAGTTGTTCTCGAGGTGACAGGCCACTTGTCGAGCTGTGTGTGTAACCTGCCCGTTTTTCCGGATGATGCACAGGTGTGTTAGTGCCCCTTCGTGTTGTACCTTCATACTCAAGGCTGCCTTCCAAGAGGTGTCCGAGCATCGGATTCTTATCAAGAGCGGACCGGGAAATTGGAGTCTTTCAGCAAGTGGCACCACCCACAAAGCTACGTATCGAATTTCCCCATGAGACCGGCCTCATCCTGAGTTGTGCAGGGAAGGTCGGGCCCCCTTGCAGACAAAGCAGGGGAATCGACCCACCGGTCACGATCAGGAGGGGAGAAGGGGCTTAAATGAAGTGGTGCCGGGAACCTCGGTGTTCCCCTTGAGTGAGACCGGCGTGTTGGGGGACTTTTGGGGTCGCATCAAGGGTGCCAAGTACCGTTTCGCATTTCAAGACGGAACCTGGGACATCTTTTGAAACGCTGTAGCGGGCAAGGGCCTCATCTTGCGATGACGGGAGAACCACGTGGTTTTGCTCGAGCTGCGGCGGGATTCTCGAGTTATGACCGGGAATTTAGGCTTCCTTTTGTTGGCCTTGAAATCCAATCTTCCATTCGGGTTGCGAGGGGGAGCTGGGGATTGCGCTAGAGTCACTGCAGGGCAAAAGAGACCTAATCTAGGCTTGTGTCCAGGATCTAATGTTGCTCTCCAGGGGCGACAGGGATCTCGGGTTTGCATTCCAGACTCATCCGGGGAGTCAGTTCTCACCTCGAGGGTAAGCAAAGAATTCCGCTCTCGTCTCGAGTCGCGATGGGTATCTCTTGGAGACCAATGTGTGTACTAAAGGGAGTCAAGCCTCCTGTGGAGTTTGGAGAGAGGACTCGGGATTGGACTCCAGGCCATGCAGGAAAAGAAGGCCCTCATCTCGAGATGACGGTGGCGTCTCGTGGGTTTTCTCGAGCTGCGGCGCCAGTGTGGGGTGTCTCATGAAGTACCACAGGGATTTCAGGGAGCCTCTTGTGTGGCGTCAGGAAAATCCAGTATTCCATTCGAGTTGCAAGTTAGAACTGGGGATTGCTCTCCAGTCACTGCAGGGCAAAATAGACCTCATCTACGCTTGTGTCCAGGACCTAGTGTTCCACTACTGGGCCGACAGGGATCTCAGGGTTGCACTCTCGACTTACCCAGAGAGTCAGGCCTCGTCTTGAGGGGAAAAAAAGGACTCCGCTCTCCTGTCGAGTCGCGACGGGTATCTATTGGAGCCCACTGCGTGGTGTAAAGGGAGTGAAGCCTCCTATGGAGTTTGGAGAGATGACTCGGGATTGTTTTCCTGGCCATGCAGGAAAAAAGGCCCTCATCTCGCGATGACGGGGGCGTCTCGTGGGTTTTCTCCAGCTGCGGCGCCAGTATCAGATTTCTCACGAGGTATGACGGGGAGCTCAGAGAGCCTCTCGTGTGGTGCTAGGGACGTCAGGTCTCCGTGCGTGTGGTGAAGGGGAGTGTGTGATTGCTCTCGAGTCATAGTAGGCGAATCGGGCCTCAAGACGCATTGAAGAAGGACTCTCGAGGTCTTTCTCGGGTTGCGGCAGGGAACCCTGGGTTCCCTCGACTTGTGTCAGTGACCTCAGGCAACTTCTCAGGGTGCCTCTGAGAAGTCAGGGACACTGTGGATTTGGGAGGGGCCTTTCGTTACTCAACTGGGTTTGGTGCAATCGAAGAGGGCCTCATCTCGAATGGAGGCAGGAACCTCAGGGGTCCTCTCCATTTCTGACTCGGGTCGCAGAGTACCTGCCGAGTACGGACAAGAGAGTCACGCCTCGTCTTCCGTGGAGGAATGGATCTTCGCTTGCCTTTCGAGTTGTTCACTGAGTGACAGGCCATTTGTTGAGCTGTGTGTGGAACCTGCGGGTTTTTCCGGACGATGCACAGGGGTGTCAGGGCCCCTTCGTGTTGTGCCTTCATCCACAGGGTTGCCTTCAAAGAGGTGTCCGGGCATCGGGTTCTTTTCAAGACCGTACCAGAAAATTGGGGTCTTTCAGCATGTGGTACCACCCACGAGGCTACGTCTCGATTTTCCTCGGGAGACCGGCCGCATCCTGAGGTTCGCCGGGAAGGTAGGGAACCCTTAAAGACAAAGCAGGGGAATCGACACACCGGTCGCGATCAGAAGGGGAGAAGGGGCTCAGATGAAGTGGTGCCGGGAACCTCGGTGGTCCCCTCGAGTGAGACCGGTATGTCACGGCACTTTTGAGGTCGCACAAGGGTGCCAAGTACAGTTTCGCACTTCAAGACGGAACGTGGGAATTCTCTGGAGATGCTGTAGCGGGCAAGGGCCTCATATTGCGATGACGAGGGAAACACGTGGTTTTTCTCGAGTTGAGGCGGGATTCTCGAGTTACAACGGGGAATTCAGGCTTCCTCTTGTGTTGGCCCAGGAAGTCCAATCTTCCATTCTACTTGTCAGAGAGAGCTGGGGGTTGCTCTCGAGTCACTTCAGGGCAAAGAGTCCTCATCTAGGCTTGGGTCCAGGACGTAGTGTTCCTCTCCAGGGGCAACAGGGATATCGGGGTCGCATTCCAGTCTCACCCGGTGGGTCACGCCTCATCTCGAGTGGAAGCAAAGGACTCCACTATCCTCTCGAGTCGCGACGTGTAACTCTTGGAGCCCAATGAGTGGCCTAAAGGGAGTCAAGCGTCCTGTGTAGCTTGGACAGAAGGTTCACGCTTGATCTGCATACCATTCAGTTAAAGATGGCCCTCCTCTCGTGATGACGGGAGCGTCTCATGGGTTTTCTCGAGCTGCGGCGCCAGTGTGGGGTTTCTCACGAGATATGATGGGGAGCTCAGGGAGCCTCTCGTGCGGCGCCAGAGAAGTCAGGCCTCCATGCGTGTGGCCAGGCAGATCGCGTCATTGCTCTGGAGTCATGGGAGGGACTAGGGCCTCAAGACGCATTTAAGAAGGACTCTCGAGGTCTTTCTTGGGTTGGGGCGGGAAACACTCGTTTCCCTCGACCTCTACCGGGGACCTTAGGGAACTTCCCAAGTGCCTCTGAGAGGTGAGGGATACTGAGGAGTTAGAGGGGCCTCTTGGGACTCCACTAGGTTTGACGAAATGAAAGAGGGCCTCATCTCGATTGGAGGCAGGAACCTCAGCTTCCTCTCCATTTCTGACTCCGACCGCAGGGTCCCTGCAGGTTTGGGACAGGAGAGTCAGGCCTCATCTTGTCTGAGTAATGGAACTCTGCTTGCCTCTCGAGTCGTTCAGTGGGTCTCAGGCCCCTTGTCGAGCTGTGTGTGGAACCTGCGGGTGTTTCCAGAAGATGCACGGGGGTGTCATTGCCCTTTCATTTGGTGCCTTCCCCCACAGGGTTGCCTTCAAAGAGGTGTCCGGGCATCAGGTTCATTTCAAGAGCGGACCGGGAAATCGGGGTCGTTCGATATGTGGCACCACCCACGTGGCTCATCTCGAATTTCCTCGTGAGACCAGCCTCATCCTGAGGTGCGCCGGGAAGGCCGGGAACACCTTCCACACAAAGAAGGGGAATCGACTCTCCTGTCGCGATCAGGAGGGGAGATGGGGCTCAGATGAAGTGGGGCCGGGACTCTAGGTGTTCCACTCGAGGGAACCCGGCGTTTCAGGGAACTTTAGGGGTCGCATCAAGGGAGCCAAGTACCGTTTCCCACTTCAGGACGGAACATGGGACTTCCCTGGAGACGCTGTAGCGGGCAAGGGCCTCATCCTGTGAAGACGTTGGAACCACGTCGTTTTTCTCGAGTTGTGTCTGGATTCTCGAAAACGACGGGGATTTCAGGCTTCCTCTTGGGTTGGCCCTGGGAAGCCCAATCTTCCCCTGGAGTTGCGAGGGAAAGCTGGGGTTTCTGCTCGAGGCACTACAGGGCCAAAGAGACCTAATCGAGGCGTGTGTCCAGGACCTAATATTCCTCTCAAGGGAAGACAGAGATCTCGGGTTTCCATTCCAGACTCCCCCGGGGAGCCAGGACTCGCCTCGAGGGGAAGCAGAGGACTCCACTTTCCTCTCAAGTCGCGACATGGATCTCTTGGAGCCCAATGAGTGGACTCAACGGTGTCGAGCCTCCTCTTCAGTTTGAAGAGAGGACTCGGGATTGCTCTCCAGGTCAGGCAGGAAAAGAAGGCCCTCATCTCGCGATGACGGGGGCATCTCATGGGTTTCCTCAGGCTGCGGCGCCCGTGGGGGTTTTCTCACGAGGCACGACGAGGACCTCAGGGAGCCTCTCGTGCGGTGCCAGGGAACTCATGTCACCATGCGCATGGCGAGGAGGAGCTGGTCATCACTCTCGAGTAATGGGAAGTGACTAGGGCCTCAAGACGCGTTGAAGAAGGACTCTCGAGGTCTTTCTCGGGTGGCGGCGGGAAACCCTCGTTTCCCTCGACTTCTGCAGGGGACTATAGGGAACTTACCAGGGTGCCTCTGAGAGGTAAGGAATGCTGTGGAGTTGGCAGGGCCTCTCGGGACTCTGCTGGGTTCGGCGCAATGGAAGAGGGCCTCATCTCGAGGGGAGGCAGGAACCTCAGGCTTCCTCTCCGATTCTGACTCCGACTGCACGGTCCCTGCAGTGTTGGGACAGGAGAGTCATGCCTCGTCTTGTCTGAGGAATGGAATTCTGGTTGCCTCTCGAGTTGTTCCGGGAGTCTCAGGCCCCTTGTCGAGCTGTGTGTAGACCCTGCGGGTTTTTCCGGATGATGCACGGGGGTGTCAGTGCCCCTTCGTGTTGTGCCTTCACTCACAGGTTTGCCTTCGAAGAGGTGTCCGGGCATCGGGTTCTTATCAAGAGCAGACCGGAAAATCGGTGTCGTTCGGCACGTGGCACCTCACACATGGCTAGTCTCGAATTTCCTCCTGAGACCGGCCTCATCCTGAGGTGCACCAGGAAGGCCGGGAACCCCTTCCAGAGAAAGCAGGGGAATCGACTCTCCTGTCGTGATCAGGAGGGGAGAAGTGGCTCAGATGAAGTGGTGCCGGGACCCTTGGTGTTCCCCTCGAGGGAACACAGCGTGTAGGGGAACTTTTGCGGTCGCATCAAGGGTGTCAAGTACCGTTTCGCACTTAAGGACGGAATATGGGACTTCCCTGGAGACGCCGGGAATTTCGGTGTTCCCCTGGAGTGAGACCGGTATGTTGGGGAACTTTGGGGTCGCATCAAGGGTGCCAAGTAGCATTTCGAACTTTAAGATGGAACGTGGGACTTCTCTTGAGACTCTAGCTGGCAAGGGCCTCATATTGCGATGAAGGGGGAACCACATGGTTTTTAAGACTTGAGGCTGAATTCTCGAATTACGATGGAAAATTCAGACTTCCTCTTGTGTTTACCGTGGGAAGACCAATCTTCCATTCAAATTGTGAGGGAGAGATGGAGGTTGCTCTCAATCACTGTAGGGCAAAATAGACCTCATCTAGGCTTGTGTCTAGGACATAATGTTCCACTCCAGGGGCGACAGGGATCTCGGGGTTGCATTCCAAACTCACCCGGGGAGTCAGGCCTCGTCTCGAGGGAAGCAAAGGACTCCGCTCTCCTCTCGAGTCGCACCGGGTATTTCTTGGACCCAACTGAGTGGCCTAAAGGGAGTCAATCCTCCTGTGAAGTTTGGAGAGAGGACCAGGGATTGCTCTCCAGGTCAGGCAGGAAAAGAAGGCCCCCATCTCTCCTTGACGGGGGCATCTTGTGGTTTTTCTCGAACTGCGGCGCCAGTGTGGGTTTTCTCACGAGGTACGATGGGGTACTCAGGGAGCCTCTTGTGTGGTACTAGGGAAGTCAGTTTTCCTGCTTGTGGCGAGGGGAGCGCGTCCTTGCTCTGGAGTCATGGTAGGGGAATCGGGCATCAAGAGACGTTGAAAAAGGACTCTCCAAGTCTTTCTTGGGTTACTTCAGGAAACTCTGGGTTCCCTCGACTTGTGCCAGTGACCTCAGGTAGCTTCTCAGGGAGCCTCTGAGAATTCAGGGATACTGTGGTGTTGGGAGGGGCCTCTCGGGACACCACTGAGTTTGGTTCAATGGAAGAGGGCCTCTTCTCTAGTTGAGGCAGGAACCTCAGGCTTCCTCTCCATTTCTGACTCCGATCGCAGGGTACCTGAAGAGTTGGGCCAGGAGGGTAAGGCCTCGTCTTGTGTGAAGGAATGCAACTTCACTTGCCTCTCGAGTTGTTCATGGGGTGACAGTACACATTTGGAGCTGTGAGTGGAATCGGCGGGTTTTTCCAGACGATGCATGGGGATGTCAGTGTCCCTTCATGTTGTGCCTTCATCCACAGGGTTGCCTTCGAAGAGATGTCCGGGCGTCAGGTTCTTATCTAGAGTGGACCGGGAATTCGGGATCTTTCAACATGTGGCACCAACCATGAGGCTACTTTTCGAATTTCCTCATGAGACCGGCCTCATCTGGAGGTTCGCGGGGAACGTCGGGAACCCCTTGCAGACAAAGCATGGGAGTCGACCCTCCTGTCGCGATCAGGAGGGGTGAAGGGGCTCACAGGAAGTGGTGCCATGAACTTTGGTGTTTCCCTCGAGTGAGACCGGTATGTCAGGGAACTTTGGGGGTCGCATCAAGGGTGCCAAGTACCGTTTTGTACTTCAGGATGGAACGTGGGACTTCTCTTGATACGCTGTAGCGGTCAAGGGCCTCATCTTGCGATGAAGGGGGAGCCACGTGGTTTTTCTCGAGTTGCGGCGGGATTCTCGAGTTACGAAGGGGATTTCAGGCTTCCTCTTGTGTTGGGCCAGGGAAGTCCAATCATCCATTCGAGTTGCGAGGGAGAGCTGGGGGTTGCACTCGAGTCACTGCAGGGCAAAGGAGACCTCATCTAGGCTTGTGTCCAGGACCTAATGTTCCTCTCCAAGGGCCACAGGGATCTCAGGTTTGCATTCCAGACTCACCCAGGGAGTCAGGCCTCGTGTCGAAGGGAAGCAAAGGACTCCGCTCTCCTTTCGAGTCGCGACGGGCACCTCTTGGAGCCCACTTTGTGGCCTAAAGGGAGTCAAGCCTCCTGTGAAGTTTGGAGAGAGGACTTGGGACTGCTCTCCAGGCCATGCAGGAAAAGATGGCCCTCATCTCGCGATGACGGAGGGGTCTTGTGTGTTTTCTCGAGCTGCGGCGCCAGTGTGGGGTTTCACACGAAGTACGACAGGGAGCTCAGGGAGCCTCTCGTGTGGCGCCAGGGAAGTCAGGTCTCCATGTGCGTGGCGAGGGGGAGTGCGTTATTGCTCTCGAGCCATGGTAGGGGAATCTGACCTCAAGACGCGTTGAAGAAGGACTCTCGAGGTCTTTCTTCGGTTGTGGCAGGAAACCCTTATTTCCCTCGACGTTTGCCGGTGGCCTCAAGGAGCTTCTCAGAATGCCTTGGAGAAGTCAGGGATACTGTGGAGATGGGAGTGGCCTCTCGGGACTCCACTGGGTTTGTTTTAATGGAAGAGGGCCTCATCTCAGGTTGAGGCAGGAACCTCAGGTTTCCTCTCCATTTCTGACTCAGATCGAAGCGTGCCTGCAGAGTTGGGATTGGATACTCAGGCCTCGTCTTGTCTGAGGAAGGGAACTCCGCTTGCCTCTCTCGTTGTTTAAGGGGTGACAGGCCAGTTGTGGAGCTGTATGTGGATCCTGTGGGATTTTCCGGACGATGAACAGGGTTGCCAGTGCCCCCTCGTGTAGTTCCTTCATCCACAGGGTTGCCTTAGAAGAGGTGTCCGGGCATCGGGTTCTTATCAAGAGCAAAACCGAGAAATCGGGGTCTTTCGGCACGTGGCACCAACACGAGGCTATGTCTCGAATTTCTTCGTGAGACTGGCCTCATCCTGAGGTGCGCCATGAAGGTCGGGAACCCCTTCTAGACAAAGCAGGGGGATTGACCTTCCTGCCGTGATCAGGAGGGGAGAAGGGGCTCAAATGAAGTGGTGCCCGGAACTTCGGTGTTCCCTTGGAGTGAGACCGGTATATTGGGGAACTTTTGGGGTCGCATCAAGGGTGCCAAGTAGCATTTCGAACTTTATGACGAAACATGGGACTTCTCTTGAGACTCTGTAGCGGGCAAAGGCCTCATATTGTGATGAATGGGGAACCACGTGGTTTTTAAGAGTTGCGGCGGGATTCTCGAGTAACAACGGGAAATTCAGACTTCCTCTTGTGTTGGCCCAGTGAAGACCAATCTTCCATTCGAATTGCGAGGGAGAGATGGGTGTTGCTCTCGAGTCACTGTAGGGGAAAATAGACCTCATCTAGGCTTTTGTCCAGGACATAATGTTCCTCTCCAGGGGCAACAGGGATCTCGGGGTTGCATTCCAGACTCACCCGAGGTAAGGCCTCATCTCGAGGGGAAACAAAGTACCCTGCTCTCCTCTCAAGTCACGACAGGTATCTCTTGGAGCCCATTGAGTGGCCTAAAGGGAGTAAAGCCTCCTGTGAAGTTTGGAGAAAGGACCAGGGATTGCTCTCCAGGTCAGGCAGGAAAAGAAGTCCCCAATCTCGCGATGACGGTGGCGTCTCGTGGGTTTTCCCGAGCTGTGGCGCCAGTGTGGGGTTTCGCACGAGGTATGACGGGGAGCTCAGGGAGCCTCTCATGTGGCGCCAGGGAAGTCAGGTGTCCATGCGCATGGCGAGGGGGAGCGTGTCATTGCTCTCGAGTCATGGTAGGGGAATCCGGCCTCAAGACTCGTTGAAGACGGACTCTTGAGGTCTTTCTAGGGTTGTGGCAGGATACCCTGTGTTCCCTCGACTTGTGCCGGTGACCTCAGGGAGTTGCTCAGGGTGCCTCTGAGAAGACACTGATACTGTGGTGTTGGGAGGGGCCTCTCGGGACTCCACTGCGTTTGGTGCAATGGAAGATTGCCGGGAGCCAGCGAGAGACATTCCACTCGTGACAAATGTCATGAGGAAAGAGTCTCGGCATACGCAAAGGCGGGATCGAGCCTCCGGGAGTTCCCCCGTATATTCTTCAGCATCTACCCCCAAAAACCAAAGTCTGCCTTCTTTATTGCTTTGTTCTCTCACCTCTGACATTACTGGGGATGTCCCCCACCACCATCTCACTCTCTCTGTCAAAGAGCTAACTTACAGCTCCAACTAATAATGTTCCTGTGCAATTAGTAGTGTTTAAATCCAAACCCCTCAGATGGTTTTCTAACTCGCCTGACAAGTTTACCCGGTCTCCTACAGCTATGCATACGATTGTGTACAGTCTCCCAGCCTCGAGACGCACGGGAAGTTTAAGATATTCAAATAGCTTAGAGCCTCTCAGAGAGTTAGAAACTGTCAGAATAAAACTAGTAAAAGATTTCATTGATGAACCAATGCTTTTTGCCAAGTTTCCACATCCCCTGAATTGTATCCTTGAATGTGTGCTAATTAATATAGTTGGTATGTAGAAAAAATAAGTAGTGGCCTTGTTGTTAGTAACTTTAGACCCTTAAGGTAATAAATTCTTTTCTTTGTTGTAAACCCATTACACATCCTCCCTATAGGAATGCAATTTTATCTTCGAAAGATGGCGCCAAACTTTAAACAATTACTCTTAGAGAAAATAACTCTTATGGTTGATAAGTCTTTGTCAAGAGTCATAAAATGTTAATAGGTCTTCTGGCCAGAAGATGATGTAAATCATCTAAACCATTTTTATACGATAAATCTGCAGAAAAGAAACCCTGGTTTTTGATAAGGATTAAAGACTGCTGACTTTGCATCCCCTATTATCCTCTATGTGTAACTTAGGGTATTAAAACCTGTGTTGAAAATAAAGCTACGGGCCTTGCTCGCCAACGCTTGGTCTCCCCATGTCATTATTCCCCTCAATTTTCAGTTGAGTGTCCATCTGGAGCGCGGATATCCTCTGCGACCATTTATTTGCCTGGGCTTCGAAGACCCACTCGATAAGGTGTCTAAGGTGGGGCACCTTCCTCTATTCTAGAGGGCACTTGCAGCCTCCGTGGTCAGAGCTAACCTGGTGTCACGGGTTATATTGATTTTCCACGTAAACCAAGCTACTCAGCTGCTTTTCTCCACTGAATTTTCCTACTGAGCTATCCTCATTCTATTACTCTTTATATCTTTGATGAATAAATAAATATATAAATAGGTCGCCTACTCCATCTTCCCTTCGAATACCCTGGATCAGCTGGGGCTGGACCTCTGCAGGTGGTGCCCGAGACAGGCATTTTGAAGGTAAATCCCCAACCCCATTCCCCCAGTGTTCAGTTTTCGGGACAGATAGGATCCCACTTAGGGAGCTGCAGATCCCCCTGTAGAATAGACAGGGCGAGAGGAGTGGGAAGTGTTGAAGAGTTAGAGAGAAAAAACGGTTTCTAAAAAGGCTGACAAAAAAGGCCTAATCTTTAGATAGCTAAAAGCAAAATCTTTTACTATCCTTAAGTTTCTGACATGGGCAACACTGAATCAAATGAAAGACAGCTCTTTATAGGAGTAATTTTACAGTTATTAAGTAAAAGAAGAATCAAGGTTAAAAAATCTTCCATTCAATCATTTTTTACATTTGTACAAGACCACTGCCCTTGGTTTCTACAACAAGGCACTGTTAACCTAGATATCTTGAAAAAACTAGGAAAACAGCTAAGAGCTTATTGTGCTCAGCAAGGTTTGGAAAAATCCCTACTTACACCTTTCCTCTGTGGAATATGACTAGAGATGTTTTAGATCCAGCTCATGAATTTGAAAAGGTACCTGTTAAAGAGGAAAGTAAAGTTGGAAAAGTACCTGTTAAACAAAAAAGCAAATCTGAAAAGGTACCTGTTATAAAGAAAAGTGAAAATGAAGAGGCTATACCTAGCTATCGACAGCTAAATGAATGGCTAGCTGCTATGACTGCCAATGAGCATGTAAAAGATAGGGATGAAAAGAAAGATCAGCTGTCCCCTCAATTTGAAAAAGGTTTAGAGGAACCAGCAGCTCGATGCCATTCTGATGAGGATTTTTTTTTTTTTAAGCTAAAGATGCTCCTAAAAGTTTAAGAAAACATCCCTAATCAGACCATCCGCTCCTAGGAGGTTGAGGGAAACATCCCCGATCAGACAGTTCGTAAGATTTAGTTACCAAACAGTTAAAGGATCTCCGGAACAGAAGAGGAAAACTTTGGGACGCTCCCATCCCCCTATGCCTCCTCCTCCATGTCGGGGTAAAGGGCCACCGCTAGGAGTTTCCCGGAGAAGGATTTTCTCTAGTCCCAAGGATGAACTTGATCCTCACCTTGAGGCTTCTTTTCTAGTCCCCTCTGCAGTTTAGCCAGAGTAAAGAGGTTACAAAATAAATAAAAATATTCTCTAAAATTAAAAAAAAATTAAAAATGGATTTCTCTGCATCTAAGAATAGACAAATATTTATTGACTGTGGAATATGATTAGAAATGTCCTGGACCTCCGTCACGAGGCTGTTAAATAGACTATGGGGGAGGCTATAGAGGTGGATGGTGGTGAGTCTCCATTTACTGCACAGATCATATTTTCTGCCATTGAAAAAAAAAAAAGGAGGGAGAAAGTGGTCTACCTCCCGAGGAAGGAGAGGGCTTACAGGACGCTGCGGCCGAGAGCCCTGGCGAGCTCCCTCCCCCTCTGCGCAAACCTTTAAAAAACTTATCCACCACTTTCTGATTTAAGGCGACTGCCACCGCCTTCGATTGTGCCTCCCAGGACCCAGGAGTTCCCCACTTTGCCCCCAAAGCCTCCCAAAGTGTTGCCTAAGACTGAGGAAGATAAAAAGTTTTTTAAACAAAGGAGCTTTTAGTACACAATATGCAGAGCGTGCTCCTTGGAGAAAACTCCCTCAGGGGGGTCTCACCCAGGCTAGGAGAAAAGCGAAAAGGCAAGGAGATTTAATAACAATATTAACCCCTGATGTGCCGCTTACTCCAATTCCAACCGGAGTGGCTGGCCCCCTATCTGAGGACATTGTAAGATTTGTCCTGGGGCGTAGCTCGCTTTCTTTTAAAAAAAATTAAATAAAAAAAAAAGAAAGAAAAGAAATTTCGCTGGTGCATGGTGTAGTATATTCTGATGATATTGAGAAATTAAAGTCTTGATCTCACTGCCTATCAAAACTGTACAAATTAATAAAGGTCAAAGAGTAACACAGCTTTTACTTTTACCTTACTATCAGACAAGGAAAAACTTGACTTCTCAAGCTAAGAGCCACAAAACATTTGGATCTAGTGATCTAGCCTTTTGGGTGCAGGAAATTACAGTTCCAAGGCCTTTAAAAGATCTTTTACTTCAAGAGAATAAAACGCCAGGGCTATTAGACACAGGAACAGACGTCTCTTAACATTGCTGGGAAAGACTGGCCCAGCTCCTGGCCAACACATAATACTGAAAATGAGTTGGTGGGATTAGAGAAAGTGGTATGTGGGGTGGAGATGCTGTACAGGTGGTACATTTAACAATACTTTATATATTGTTATAAATACATAATATAAATGTATTTGCCTAATTACAGTTTGCCTAATTAGGTATGGATATAAATAAAATATAATAAAGGTATACCTAATTCTATTTATAGATCTATACTTAATTAATTTGTATATAAATTAATATGTATACTATATACACACACATATATATATACTGTATAATTAAATATATATGGCAGTAATATAATGTGTGTGTGGCTGATATTAATTGGTATGGATTGATGTGCTGTGATGATATATGTTCTATATACTGTATAATTATAAATGTGTGACATGTATTATTACAGTATATTGGTTTGTGTTGGTTGGTATTAGCTGTGTATGTGTTGTATTGTTGTAATATATATTAATTAATATATTAATTATAAAGATTAATTCAAGTATATTGATTTATATATATTATATGTCAATAACTTTATACTTGTTGCCATATATAAATACATATATAAATGCATTTTGCATTTAGGTATATCTGTATACCTGTATACCAAAATGAGATAAGGAGGTTATACATTTATTACTTAAATTTATACAGAGACCTAAACTAAACATTAGACCTAAATTAACATATCCATAGGGAAACAGCTAGACAAATAGTGAAGTTATGTTCCAATTGTAATTAATCACTTAAACGTAAACACACAGGGGCAGACTACAATGATGAGACACTAGATGCCTGAATTACAGGCTACGACTCGGCCCCTGGTCAAGTAAAAAGGCCTCCTTACGGGAGAGTGAAAAAGGCCAGATGTGTTGCTAACTTGTGGGAGAGGGTATGCTTGTATATTTCTACAGAATGCAGATTCTCCGGTTTGGATCTCAGACAAATTCGTCATGTCACATTCCCCAAAGACCAGGTTCGCGGCGCGCGCACTCGCTCGCTCCCCCTCCCCCAGCCAGCTCTCGCCTCCGTGCCACCAGCAGCGCCTCGCACCCACCTCTCTGCACCCCGTGACCTAGAGCAAAGAAGTCTGTGCAGCGAGTGAGGGCCAGAGAGGAAAGCGCGCCCGCGGAGTGCCGTCCAGACCAGCGTGGCCCCACCGGCGAGAGGGGACCGCCCTGAGCCCAAGCGGTGGCGGCTAGCCCTAAACCACGAACCCTGTCCCTCCGCCCACCATAGGCGCCTTGGCCCACAGCCTGCCGCTCGCGTTCTGCCTCCTGATGCTGGGGACACTGCTCCCCCGGGCTGATGCCTACAGCTGCTCCCTGGTTCATCTTGTTTAAACCCTCAATATAATGTTTGCTCCTTTGTAATGCTACAACATCCACCTTATCTTATGATGTAACCACTTATTGAATTATAGTCTTGCTGTATTACAACAACTACAGGATTTAATGCAAACACGACGGTTTGTGGGCTTAATTATCTTGGGAACAGCAGCTTTGATAAGTGCAATCACTTCTGTTACTGTGGCAGCAATATCATTGACTCAACAAGTACATACTGCTCAATATGTTGATTCTATGTCCAAAAATGTTTCTTTAACATTGGCAACACAGGAAGCTATAGAGAGAAAATTAGAAATGAGGGTAGACGCCCTAGAGGAAGCAGTAATACATATTGGGACTGAATTGCAGGCTTTAAAGGTGAAAATGGCATTGTCTTGTCATGCTGACTATCGGTGGATATTTGGAACACCCCTGAAAGTAAATGAGACAGATTTTGAATGGGAAAAGATTAAAAACCATATTTCAGGTATCTGGAACAGCTCTGACATTGGTTGAGACGTAGGGAAACTTCACTATCAAATAGCAACCATGGAGCACTCCCGATTAGATTTTACTGCTGCTGGAACAGCAAATGATTTCTTCCATACTTTCCCTAACTACATCTCAGGAAAGAATATTCTGTCTAATGTCTTTAGCTATGCTGCGGTGGCTGCTTTAATTCTGCTTCTCATAATCATTCTTCCTTGTATTGTCAGGATTCTTCGGCAGAGTATTCAGAGGCTCGCGACTGAGCTACATCTGGCTGTTTTAAGAAATAAAAAACGGGGAGATGCCGGGAGCCGGCGAGAGACAGTCCACTCGTGACAAAGGTCATGAGGAAGGAGGCTGGGCATGCACAAAGGCGGGATCGAGCCTCGGGAGTCCTCCCGGATATTCTTGAGCATCTACCCCCCAAAACCAGAGTCTGCCTACTTTATTGCTTTGTGCTCTCCCCTCTGACTTTACTGGGGGCTGTCCCCCACCACCATCTCACTCTCTCTGTCAAAGAGCTAACTTACAGCTCCAATTAATAAAGTTCCTGGGCAATTAGGAGTGTTTAAATCCAAACACGTCAGATGGCTCTCTAACTCGCCTGACAAGTTTACCCGGTCTCCTACAGCAATGCATACAATTGTTTACAGTCTCCGAGCCTCGAGAGGCATGGGAAGCTTAAGATATTCAAATAGCTTAGAGCCTCTCAGAGAGTTAGAAACTGTCAGAATGAAACTAGTAAAAGATTTCATTGATGAACCAATGCTTGTTGCCAAGTTTCCACATCCCCTGAATTGTATCCTTGAATGTGTATTAATTAATATAGTTGGTATGTAGAAGAAATAAGTAGTGGCCTTGGTGTTACTAACTTTAGACCCTTAAGGTAATAAATTATTTCCTTTGTTGTAAGCCCATTACACATCTGCCCTATAGGAATGCAATTTTATCTTCGAAAGATGGGGCCAAACCTTAAAATAATTACTCTTAGAGAAAATAAGTCTTACGGTTGATAAGTCTTTGTCAAGAGTCATAAAATGTTAATAGGTCTTCTGGCTAGAAGATGATGTAAATCACCTAAACCGTTTGTATACAATACATTTGCAGGACAGAAACTCTGGTTTTTGATAAGGATCAACGGCTGCTGTCTTTGCATCCCCATTATCCTCTATGTGTAACTTAGGGTATAAAAACCCCTGTTGAAAATAAAGCTACGGGCCTTGATTGCCAACGCTTAGTCTCCTAATGTCATTCTTCCCCTCAATTTTCAGATGAGTGTCCATCTGGAGCGCGGATATCCTCTGCGACCATTTATTTGCCTGGGCTTCGAAGACCACTTGAGAAGGTGTCTAAGGTGGGGCACTTTTCGCTATTCGAGAGGGAGCCTGCGGCCTCCGTGGTCAGAGCTAACCTGGTGTCACGGGTTATACTGATTTTCCGCATAAACCAAGCTACTCAGCTTCTTTTCTCCACTAAATTTTCCTACTGAGCTATCCTCATTCTATTACTCTTTATATCTTCGATAAATAAATCAATAGGTCGCCTACTCTGTCTCCCCTTCGAAAACCCTGGACCAGCCGAGGCTGGACCTTGTCAGAAGAGGGCCTCATCTCGATTTGAAGCAGGAACCTCAGGGTTGCTCTCCATTTCTGACTCTGAACACAGAGTCCCTACAGAGTTAGGACAGGAGAGTCAGGCCTCGTCTTGTGTGGAGGAATGGAACTCCACTGGACTCTCGAGTTGTTCACCGGATAACAGGCCACTTGTCGAGCTGTGTGTGGAACCTGCGGTTTTATCCAGACGATGCATGGGGGTGTCAGTTCCCCTTCGTTTTTTGCCTTCATACACAGGGTTGCCTTCGAAGAGGTATCCAGCCTTCAGATTCTTATCAAGAGCAGACCAGGAAATCAGTGTCTTTCGGCATGTGGCACCACCCACAAGCCTACGTCTCGAATTTCTTCTTGAGACGGACCTCAACCTGAGGTGCACCAGGAAGGTCGGTAACCCTTTCAGACAAAGCAAGTGAATCGACCCTCTTGTCCCGATCAGGAGGGGAGAAGGGGCTCAGATGAAGTGGTGCCGGAACCTCGGTTTTCTCCTTAAGTGAGACTGGTATGTCGGGGAACTTTTGGGGTCGCATCAAGGGTTCCAAGTAACTTTTCGCTCTTCAATACGGAACGTGGGAGTTCTCTTGAGACGCTGTAGCGGGCAAGGGCCTCATGTTTCGATGACGGGGGAACCACGTGGTTTTTCTTGAGTTGGGGCGGGATTCTCGAGTTACAACCGGGAATTCAGGCTTCCTCTTCAACTGGCCCAGGGAAGTCCAGTTTTCATTCGAGTTCTGAGTTAGAACTGGGGATTGCTCTCGAGACACTGCAGGGCCAAATAGACCTCATCTAGGCTTGTGTTCAGGACCTAATGTTCCTCTGCTGGGGCGAAAGCGATCTCAGCATTGCATTCTCGACTCACCCGGGGAGTCAGGCCTCGTCTCGAGGGGAAGCCAAGGACACCGCTCTCCTGTCAAGTCGCGACGGGTATATCTTGGAGCTCACTGTGTGGCCTAAAATGAGTCAAGCCTCCTGTGGAGTTTGGAGAGAGGACTCAGGATTGCTCTCCAGGCCATACAGCAAAAGAAGGCCCTCATCTCGTGAGGACTGGGGCGTCTCGTGGGTATTCTCGAGCTGCGGCTCCAGTGTGGTGTTGCTCACGAGGTATAATGGGGAGCTCAGGGAGCCTCTCCTGTGGCGCCAGGGAAGTCAGGTTTCTATGCGCGTGGCTAGGGGGAGCGCGTCATTGCTCTCGAGTCATGGTAGGGGAATCGCACCTCAAGACGCGTTGAAGAAGGACTCTCGAGGTCTTTTACGGGTTGGGGCAGGAAACCCTTGGTTCCCTCGACTTGTGCCGGTGATCTCAGGAAGGTCTAAGGGTGCCTCTGAGAAGTCAGGGATACTGTGCAGTTGGGAGGGGTCTCTCGGGACTCCACTGGGTTTGGTGCAATGGAAGAGGGCCTCATCTCGAGTGGAGGCAGGAAACTCATGTTTCCTCTCCTGACTTCCCCTGGGCCAGATCTGACTCGGATCGCAGTTTCGCTGCAGAGTTCGAACAGGAGAGTCAGGCCTCGTCTTGTGTGGAGGAATGGAACTCTGCTTGCCTCTCCAGTTGTTCACGGGGTGACAGGTCACTTCTCGAGCTGTGTGTGGTACCTGCGGGTTTCTCCGGACGATACCCAGGGGTGTCAGTGCCCCTAAGTGTTGTGCCTTCATCAAAAGGGTTATCTTCAAAGAGGTGTCCGGGCATCGGGATCTTATCAAGAGCGGACCGGGAAATCGGGGTCTTTCGGCATGTGTCACCATCCACGTGGCTATGTCTCGAATATCCTCGTGAGACCGGCCTCATCCTGAGATGCACCGGGAAAGGTGGGAACCCCTTCAAGACAAAACAGGGGAATCGACCCTCCTGTCGCGATCAGGAGGGGAGAAGGGGCCCAGATGTAGTGGTGCCGGGAACCTCGGTGTTCTCCTCGAGTCAGACCAGTGTGTCGAGGAACTTTTGAGGGCGCATCAAGGGTGCCAATACCGTTTCGCACTTCAAGACGGAACGTGGGACTTCTCTTGAGACGCTGTAGGGGGCAAGGGCCTCATCTTGCGATGACGGGGGAACCACGTAGCGTTTCTCGAGTTGTGGCGGGATTCTCGAGTTTCGACGGGGAATACAGTCTTCCTCATGTGTTGGGCCAGGGAAGTCCTATCTTCCATTCGAGTTTCAAGGGGGAGCTGGGGATTGCCCTCGAGTCACTGCAGGGCAAAATAGACCTCATCTAGGCTTGTGTCCAGGACTTAATGTTCATCCCTAGGGGCGACAGGCATCTCAGGCTTGCATACCAGACTCACCCGGGGAATCAGGCCTCGTCTCGAGGGGAAGCAAAGAACTCCGCTGTCCTTTTGAGTCGCGATGGGTATCTCTTGTAGCCCACTGTGTGCCCTAAAGGGAGTCAAGCCTCCTGTGCTGTTTGGATAGAGGACTCGGGATTCCTCTCCAGGCCATGCAGGAAAAGAAGGCCCTCATCTCGCGATGACGGCGGCCTCTTGTGGGTTTTCTAGACTGCCGCGCTAGTGCCGGGTTTCTGACGAGGTACGAGAGGGAGCTCAGGGAGCCTCTCGTGTGGCGCCAGGGAAGTCAGGTCCCCATGAGATGGCTAGGGGGAGTTCGTCATTGCTCTCGAGTCATGGTAGGGTAATCGGGCCTCAAGACGGGTTGAAGAAGGACTCTCGAGGTCTTTCTCGGGTCACTGCATAAAACCCAGGGTTCCCTTGACTTGTGCCTGCGACCTCAGGGAGCTTCTCAGAGTGCCTCTGAGAAGTCAGGGATACTGTGCAGTTTGGAGGGGCCTCTCGAGACTCCTCTGCATTTGGTGGAATGTAAGAGGGACTCATCTCGAGTTGAAGCAGGAACCTCAGTGTTCCTCTCCATTTCTGACTCAGATCGCAAGGTCCCTGCATGTTGGTACAGGAGAGTCAGGCCTCGTCTTTTCTGGAGGATGGGACTCCTCTTGCCTCTCGAGTTGTTCTCGAGGTGACAGGCCACTTGTCGAGCTGTGTGTAACCTGCCCGTTTTTCCGGATGATGCACAGGTGTGTTAGTGCCCCTTCGTGTTGTACCTTCATACTCAAGGCTGCCTTCCAAGAGGTGTCCGAGCATCGGATTCTTATCAAGAGCGGACCGTGAAATTGGAGTCTTTCAGCAAGTGGCACCACCCACAAAGCTACGTATCGAATTTCCCCATGAGACCGTCCTCATCCTGAGTTGTGCAGGGAAGGTCGGGCCCCCTTGCAGACAAAGCAGGGGAATCGACCCACCGGTCATGATCAGGAGGGGAGAAGGGGCTTAAATGAAGTGGTGCCGGGAACCTCGGTGTTCCCCTTGAGTGAGACCGGCGTGTTGGGGGACTTTTGGGGTCGCATCAAGGGTGCCAAGTACCGTTTCGCATTTCAAGACGGAACCTGGGACATCTTTTGAAACGCTGTAGCGGGCAAGGGCCTCATCTTGCGATGACGGGAGAACCACGTGGTTTTGCTCGAGTTGCGGCGGGATTCTCGAGTTATGACCTGGAATTTAGGCTTCCTTTTGTTGGCCTTGAAATCCAATCTTCCATTCGGGTTGCGAGAGGGAGCTGGGGATTGCGCTAGAGTCACTGCAGGGCAAAAGAGACCTAATCTAGGCTTGTGTCCGGGATCTAACGTTGCTCTCCAGGGGCGACAGGGATCTCGGGTTTGCATTCCAGACTCATCCGGGGAGTCAGTTCTCACCTCGAGGGTAAGCAAAGAATTCCGCTCTCATCTCGAGTCGGGATGGGTATCTCTTGGAGACCAATGTGTGTACTAAAGGGAGTCAAGCCTCCTGTGGAGTTTGGAGAGAGGACTCGGGATTGGACTCCAGGCCATGCAGGAAAAGGAGGCCCTCATCTCGAGATGACGGTGGCGTCTCGTGGGTTTTCTCGAGCTGCTGCGCCAGTGTGGGGTGTCTCATGAAGTACCACGGGGATCTCAGGGAGCCTCTTGTGTGGCGCCAGGAAAATCCAGTATTCCATTCGAGTTGCAAGTTAGAACTGGGGATTGCTCTCCAGTCACTGCAGGGCAAAATAGACCTCATCTACGCTTGTGTCCAGGACCTAGTGTTCCACTACTGGGCCGACAGGGATCTCAGGGTTGCATTCTCGACTCACCCGGAGAGTCAGGCCTCGTCTTGAGGGGAAAAAAAGGACTCCGCTCTCCTGTCGAGTCGCGACGGGTATCTCTTGGAGCCCACTGCGTGGCGTAAAGGGAGTGAAGACTCCTATGGAGTTTGGAGATGACTCGGGATTGTTTTCCTGGCCATGCAGGAAAAAAGGCCCTCATCTCGCGATGACGGGGGCATCTCGTGGGTTTTCTCCAGCTGCGGCGCCAGGATCAGATTTCTCACGAGGTACAACGGGGAGCTCAGAGAGCCTCTCGTGTGGTGCTAGGGACGTCAGGTCTCTGTACGAGTGGTGAAGGGGAGTGCGTGATTGCTCTCGAGTCATAGTAGGCGAATCGGGCCTCAAGACGCTTTGAAGAAGGACTCTTGAGGTCTTTCTCGGGTTGCGGCAGGGAACCCTGGGTTCCCTTGATTTGTGTCGGTGACCTCAGGCAACTTCTAAGGGTGCCTCTGAGAAGTCAGGGACACTGTGGATTTGGGAGGGGCCTTTCGTTACTCAACTGGGTTTGGTGCAATGGAAGAGGGCCTCATCTCGAATGGAGGCAGGAACCTCAGGGGTCCTCTCCATTTCTGACTCGGGTCGCAGGGTACCTGCAGAGTATGGACAAGAGAGTCACGCCTCGTCTATTGTGGAGGAATGGATTTCCCCTTGCCTTTCGAGTTGTTCACGGAGTGACAGGCCACTTGTTGAGCTGAGTGTGGAACCTGCGGGTTTTTCCGGACGATGCACGGGGGTGTCAGTGCCCCTTCGTGTTGTGCCTTCATCCACAGGGTTGCCTTCAAAGAGGTTTCCGGGCATCGGGTTCTTTTCAAGAGCGTACCAGAAAATTGGGGTCTTTCAGCATGTGGTACCACCCACGAGGCTACGTCTCGAATTTCCTCGGGAGACCGGCCTCATCCTGAGGTGCGCCGGGAAGCTCGGGAACCCCTTGCAGACAAAGCAGGGGAATCGACCCACCGGTCGCGATCAGAAGGGGAGAAGGGGCTCAGATGAAGTGGTGCCGGGAACCTCGGTGGTCCCCTCGAGTGAGACCGGTATGTCACGTCACTTTTGAGGTCGCATCAAGGGTGCCAAGTACAGTTTCGCACTTCAAGACGGAACGTGGGAATTCTCTGGAGATGCTGTAGCGGGCAAGGGCCTCATATTGCGATGACGAGGGAAACACGTGGTTTTTCTCGAGTTGAGGCGGGATTCTCGAGTTACAACGGGGAATTCAGGCTTCCTCTTGTGTTGGCCCAGGAAGTCCAATCTTCCATTCAACTTGTCAGAGAGAGCTGGGGGTTGCTCTCGAGTCACTTCAGGGCAAAGAGTCCTCATCTAGGCTTGGGTCCAGGACGTAATGTTCCTCTCCAGGGGCGACAGGGATATCGGGGTCGCATTCCAGTCTCACCCGGTGGGTCACGCCTCGTCTCGAGTGGAAGCAAAGGACTCCACTATCCTCTCGAGTCGGGACGCGTAACTCTTGGAGCCCAATGAGTGGCCTAAAGGGAGTCAAGCGTCCTGTGTAGCTTGGACAGAAGGTTCACGCTTGATCTGCATACCATGCAGTTAAAGATGGCCCTCCTCTCGTGATGACGGGGGCGTCTCATGGGTTTTCTCGAGCTGCGGCGCCAGTGTGGGGTTTCTCACGAGATATGATGGGGAGTTCAGGGATCCTCTTGTGCAGCGCCAGAGAAGCCTGACTCCATGCGTGTGGCCAGGCAGATCGCGTCATTGCTCTCGAGTCATGGGAGGGACTAGGGCCTCAAGAGGCATTTAAGAAGGACTCTCAAGGTCTTTCTTGGGTTGGGGCGGGAAACACTCGTTTCCCTCGACCTCTACAGGGGACCTTAGGGAACTTCCCAGGTGCCTCTGAGAGGTGAGGGATACTGAGGAGTTAGAGGGGCCTCTCGGGACTCCACTAGGTTTGACGAAATGAAAGAGGGCCTCATCTCGATTGGAGGCAGGAACCTCAGGCTTCCTCTCCATTTCTGACTCCGACCGCAGGGTCCCTGCAGAGTTGGGACAGGAGAGTCAGGCCTCGTCTTGTCTGAGTAACGGAACTCTGCTTGCCTCTCGAGTCGTTCAGGGGGTCTCAGGGCCCTTGACAAGCTGTGTGTGGAACCTGCGGGTGTTTCCAGAAGATGCATGGGGGTGTCAGTGCCCCTTCGTTTTGTGCCTTCCCCCACAGGGTTGCCTTCAAAGAGGTGTCCGGGCATCGGGTTCATTTCAAGAGCGGACCGGGAAATCGGGGTCATTCGGCATGTGGCACCACCCACGTGGCTCATCTCGAATTTCCTCGTGAGACCAGCATCATCCTGAGGTGCGCCGGGAAGGCCGGGAACCCCTTCCACACAAAGTAGGGGAATCGATTCTCCTGTCGCGATCAGGAGGGGAGATGGGGCTCAGATGAAGTGGTGCCGGGACCCTCGGTGTTCCACTCGAGGGAACCCGGCGTTTCAGGGAACTCTAGGGGTAGCATCAAGGGAGCCAAGTACCGATTCCCACTTCAGGACGGAACATGGGACTTCCCTGGAGATGCTGTAGCGGGCAAGGTCCTCATCCTGTGAAGACGTTGGAACCACGTCGTTTTTCTCGAGTTGCATCGGGATTCTCGAAAACGACAGGAATTTCAGGCTTCCTCTTGTGTTGGCCCTGGGAAGCCCAATCTTCAATTCGAGTTGCGATGGAAAGCTGGGGGTTCTGCTCGAGTCACTACAGGGCCAAAGAGACCTCATCGAGGCGTGTGTCCAGGACCTAATATTCCTCTCAAGGGAAGACAGGGATCACGGGTTTCCATTCCAGACTCCCCCGGGGGGTCAGGACTCGCCTGGAGGGGAAGCAAAGGACTCCGCTTTCCTCTCAAGTCGCGACACGGATCTCTTGGAGCCCACTGAGTGGACTCAAGGGTGTCGAGCCTCCTCTTCAGTTTGGAGAGAGGACTCGGGATTGCTCTCCAGGCCAGGCAGGAAAAGAAGGCCCTCATCTCGCGATGACGGGGGCATCTCATGGGTTTCCTCAGGCTGCTGCGCCCATGGGGGTTTTATCACGAGGCACGACGAGGACCTCAGGGAGCCTCTCGTGCGGCGCCAGGGAAGTCAGTTCTCCATGCGCATGGCGAGGGGGAGCTGGTCATCACTCTCGAGTCATGGGAAGCGGCTAGGTCCTCAAGAGGCGTTGAAGAAGGACTCTCGAGGTCTTTCTCGGGTTGCGGCGGGAAACCCTCGTTTCCCTCGACTTCTGCAGGGGACCTTAGGGAACTTCCCAGGGTGCCTCTGAGAGGTGAGGGATGCTGTGTAGTTGGCAGGGCCTCTCGGGACTCTGCTGGGTTCGGCGCAATGGAAGAGGGCCTCATCTCGAGGGGAGGCAGGAACCTCAGGCTTCCTCTGGGTTTCGGACTCCAATTGCACGGTCCCTGCAGTGTTGGGACACTAGAGTCATGCCTCGTCTTGTCTGAGGAATGGAATTCTGGTTGCCTCTCGAGTTGTTCCGGGAGTCTCAGGCCCCTTGTCGAGCTGTGTGTAGACCCTGCGGGTTTTTCCAGATGATGCACGGGGGTGTCAGTGCACCTTCGTGTTGTGCCTTCACCCACAGGGTTGCCTTCGAAGAGGTGTCCGGGCATCGGGTTCTTATCAAGAGCGGACTGGAAAATCGGAGTCGTTTGGCACGTGGCACCTCACATGTGGCTAGTCTCGAATTTCCTCCTGAGACCAGCCTCATCCTGAGGTGCGCCAGGAAGGCCGGGAACCCCTTCCAGACAAAGCAGGGGAATCGACTCTCCTGTCACGATCAGGAGGGGAGAAGGGGCTCAGATGAAGTGGTGCCGGGACCCTCGGTGTTCCCCTCGAGGGAACCCAGCGTGTCGGGGAACTTTTGCGGTCGCATCAAGGGTGTCAAGTACCGTTTCGCCCTTCAGGGCGGAACATGGGACTTCCCAGGAGACACCGGGAACTTCGGTGTTCCCCTGGAGTGAGACCGGTATGTTGGGGAACTTTGGGGTCGCATCAAGGGTGCCAAGTAGCATTTCGAACTTTAAGATGGAACGTGGGACTTCTCTTGAGACTCTAGCTGGCAAGGGCCTCATATTGCGATGAAGGGGGAACCACATGGTTTTTAAGACTTGAGGCTGAATTCTCGAATTACGATGGAAAATTCAGACTTCCTCTTGTGTTGACCGTGGGAAGACCAATCTTCCATTCAAATTGTGAGGGAGAGATGGAGGTTGCTCTCGAGTCACTGTAGGGCAAAATAGACCTCATCTAGGCTTGTGTCTAGGACATAATGTTCCACTCCAGGGGTGACATGGATCTCGGGGTTGCATTCCAAACTCACCCGGGGAGTCAGGCCTCGTCTCCAGGGAAGCAAAGGACTCCGCTCTCCTCTCGAGTCGCACCGGGTATTTCTTGGACCCAACTGAGTGGCCTAAAGGGAGTCAATACTCCTGTGAAGTTTGGAGAGAGGACCAGGAATTGCTCTCCAGGTCAGGCAGGAAAAGAAGGCCCCCATCTCTCCTTGACGGGGGCATCTTGTGGTTTTTCTCGAACTGCGGCGCCAGTGTGGGTTTTCTCACGAGGCACGATGGGGTACTCAGGGAGCCTCTTGTGTGGTACTAGGGAAGTCAGTTTTCCTGCTTGTGGCGAGGGGAGCGCGTCCTTGCTCTGAGACATGGTAGGGGAATCGGGCATCAAGAGACGTTGAAAAATGACTCTCCAATCTTTCTCGGGTTACTTCTGGAAACTCTGGGTTCCCTCGACTTGTGCCAGTGACCTCAGGTAGCTTCTCAGGGAGCCTCTGAGAATTCAGGGATACTGTGGTGTTGGGAGGGGCCTCTCGGGACACCACTGAGTTTGGTTCAATGGAAGAGGGCCTCTTCTCTAGTTGAGGCAGGAACCTCAGGGTTCCTCTCCATTTCTGACTCCAATTGCAGGGTCCCTGAAGAGTTGGGACAGGAGAGTAAGGCCTCGTCTTGTGTGAAGGAATGCAGCTTCACTTGCCTCTCGAGTTGTTCATGAGGTGACAGTCCACATTTGGAGCTGTGAGTGGAATCTGCGGGTTTTTCCAGACGATGCATGGGGATGTCAGTGTCCCTTCGTGTTGTGCCTTCATCCACAGGGTTGCCTTCGAAGAGATGTCCGGGCGTCAGGTTCTTATCTAGAGTGGACCGGGAATTCGGGATCTTTCAGCATATGGCACCAACCATGAGGCTACTTTTCGAATTTCCTCATGAGACCGGCCTCATCCGGAGGTTCGCGGGGAACGTCGGGAACCCCTTGCAGACAAAACATGGGAATCGACCTTTCTGTCGTGATCAGGAGGGGTGAAGGGGCTCACAGGAAGTGGTGCCGTGAACTTTGGTGTTTCCCTCGAGTGAGACCGGTATGTCAGGGAACTTTGGGGGTCGCATCAAGGGTGCCAAGTACCGTTTTGTACTTCAGGATGGAACGTGGGACTTCCCTTGATACGCTGTAGCGGCCAAGGGCCTCATCTTGCGATGACGGGGGAGCCACGTGGTTTTTCTCGAGTTGCAGCGGGATTCTCGAGTTACGACGGGGATTTCAGGCTTCCTCTTGTGTTGGGCCAGGGAAGTCCAATCATCCATTCGAGTTGCGAGGGAGAGCTGGGGGTTGCGCTCGAGTCACTGCAGGGCAAAGGAGACCTCATCTAGGCTTGTGTCCAGGACCTAATGTTCCTCTCCAAGGGCCACAGGGATCTCAGGTTTGCATTCCAGACTCACCCAGGGAGTCAGGCCTCATGTCGAAGGGAAGCAAAGGACTCCGCTCTCCTTTCGAGTCGCGACGGGCACCTCTTGGAGCCCACTTTGTGGCCTAAAGGGAGTCAAGCCTCCTGTGAAGTTTGGAGAGAGGACTTGGGACTGCTCTCCAGGCCATGCAGGAAAAGATGGCCCTCATCTCGCGATGACGGAGGGATCTTGTGGGTTTTCTCGAGCTGCGGCGCCAGTGTGGGGTTTCACACGAGGTACGACGGGGAGCTCAGGGAGCCTCTCGTGTGGCGCCAGGGAAGTGAGGTCTCCATGTGCGTGGCGAGGGGAAGCGCATTATTGCTCTCGATCTATGGTAGGGGAATCTGACCTCAAGACGCATTGAAGAAGGACTCTCGAGGTCTTTCTTCGGTTGTGGCAGGAAACTCTTATTTCCCTCGACTTTTGCTGGTGGCCTCAAGGAGCTTCTCAGAATGCCTATGAGAAGTCAGGGATACTGTGGAGATGGGAGGGGCCTCTCGGGACTCCACTGGGTTTGTTTTAATGGAAGAGGGCCTCATCTCGGGTTGAGGCAGGAACCTCAGGTTTCCTCTCCATTTCTGACTCAGATCGAAGCGTGCCTGCAGAGTTGGGATTGGATACTCAGGCCTCGTCTTGTCTGAGGAAGGGAACTCCGCTTTCCTCTCTCATTGTTTAAGGGGTGACAGGCCAGTTGTGGAGCTGTATGTGGATCCTGCGGGGTTTTCCGGACGATGAACAGGGTTGCCAGTGCCCCCTCGTGTAGTGCCTTCATCCACAGGGTTGCCTTAGAAGAGGTGTCCGGGCATCGGGTTCTTATCAAGAGCAAGACCGAGAAATCGGGGTCTTTTGGCACGTGGCACCAACACGAGGCTACGTCTCGAATTTCTTCATGAGACTGGCCTCAACCTGAGGTGCGCCATGAAGGTCGGGAACGCCTTCTAGACAAAGTAGGGGGATTGACCTTACTGCCGTGATCAGGAGCGGAGAAGGGGCTCAAATGAAGTGGTGCCAGGAACTTCGGTGTTCCCTTGGAGTGAGACCGGTATATTGGGGAACTTTTGGGGTCGCATCAAGGGTGCCAAGTAGCATTTCGAACTTTATGACGAAACATGGGACTTCTCTTGAGACTCTGTAGCGGGCAAAGGCCTCATATTGCGATGAATGGGGAACCACATGGTTTTTAAGAGTTGCGGCGGGATTCTCGAGTAACAACGGGAAATTCAGACTTCCTCTTGTGTTGGCCCAGTGAAGACCAATCTTCCATTCGAATTGCGAGGGAGAGATGGGTGTTGCTCTCGAGTCACTGTAGGGCAAAATAGACCTCATCTAGGCTTTTGTCCAGGACATAATGTTCCTCTCCAGGGGCAACAGGGATCTCGGGGCTGCATTCCAGACTCACCCGTGGTAAGGCCTCGTCTCGAGGGGAAACAAAGTACTCTGCTGTCCTCTCAAGTCGCGACAGGTATCTCTTGGAGCCCATTGAGTGGCCTAAAGGGAGTAAAGCCTCCTGTGAAGTTTGGAGAAAAGACCAGGGATTCCTCTCAAGGTCAGGCAGGAAAAGAAGTCCCCAATCTCGCGATGACGGTGGGTTTTCCCGAGCTGCGGCGCCAGTGTGGGGTTTCTCACGAGGTATGACGGGGAGCTCAGGGAGCCTCTCATGTGGCGCCAGGGAAGTCAGGTGTCCATGCGCATGGCGAGGGGCAGCGTGTCATTGCTCTCGAGTCATGGTAGGGGAATCCGTCCTCAAGACGCGTTGAAGACGGACTCTTGAGGTCTTTCTCGGGTTGCGGCAGGATACCCTGTGTTCCCTCGACTTGTGCCGGTGACCTCAGGGAGTTGCTCAGGGTGCCTCTGAGAAGACACTGATACTGTGGAGTTGGGAGGGGCCTCTAGGGACTCCACTGGCTGTGGTATAATACAAGAGGGCCTCATCTCGTGTTGAGGAAGGAACCTCAGGGTTCCTCTCCATTTCAGACTCCGATCTCAGGATTCCTGCAGAGTTGGGACAGGAGAGTCAGGCCTCGTATTCTGTGGAGAAATGAAACTTAGCTTGCCTCTCGAGTTGTTAACGAGGTAACAGGTCACTTGTCGAGCTGTATGTGGAACCTGCAGAATTTTCCAAAAGATGCACGGGTGTTCAGGGTACCTCCTTGTTGTGCCTTCATCCTATGGGATGCATTCCAAGAAGTGTACGGGCATCGGGTTCTTATTAATAGCTGACCGGGAAATGGGGTCTTTCCGCATGTGGCACCACCCACGAGGCTACATCTCCAATTTCCTCGTGAGACCGGCCTCATCCTGATGTGCGCTGGGAAGATCGGTAACCCCTTCCACAAAAAGCAGGAGAATCGACATTCCTGTTGCAATCAGGAGGGGAGAAGGGGCTCAAATGATGTGGTGCGGGGAACATGGGTGTTACCCTCGAGTGATGCCTGTATGTTGGGGAGCTTTTGGGTGCCATCATGGGTGCCAAGTACCGTTTTGCACTTCAGTAGGAACGTGGGACTTATTTTGAGATGCTGTGGCGGGCAAGGGCCTCATGCTGCGAAGACGATGGAACCACGTGGTTTTTTTCGAGTTGCGGCGGGATTCTCGAGTTACGACGTGGATTTCAGGCTTCCTCTTGTGTTGGCCCTGGGAAGCCCAAACTTCCCTTCGAGTTGCGAGGGAAAGCTGGATGTTGTGCTCGAATCACTGCAAGGCCAAAGAGACCTCATCTAGGCGTGTGTCCAGGACCTAATAGTCCTCTTAAGGGAAGACAAGGGTCTCGGGATTGCACTCCAGACTCCCCCGGGGAGTCAGGCCTCGCCTCGAGGGGAAGCAAAGGACTGCGCTCTCCTCTCGAGCCCCGACGCGGATCTCTTGGAGCCCACTGAGTCGCCTCAAGGGAGTCCAGCCTACTCTTCAGTTTGGAGAGAGGACTCGGGATTGCTCTCCAGGCCAGGCAGGAAAAGAAGGCCCTCAGCTCGCGAGGACGGGGGCGTCTCAGGGGTTTCCTCGAGGTGCGGCGCCCATGGGGGTTTTCTCCCGAGGCACGACGAGGATCTCAGGGAGCCTCTCGTGCGGCGCCAGGGAAGCCAGGTCTGCATGCGCAAGGCGAAGGGGAGCGCATCATTGCTCTCTAGTCCAGAGAGGGGACAAGGGCCTCAAGACACGTTGAAGAAGGACTATCGAGGTCTTTCTCGAGTGGCGGCGGGAAACCCTCATTTCCCTTGACTTCTGCCGGGGACCTGAGGGAACTTCCCAGGGTGCCTCTGAGAGGTGAGGGATGCTGTGGAGTTAGCGGGGCCTCTCGGGATTCCACTGGGGTTGGCGCAATGGAAGAGGGCCTCATCTCGAGGGCAGGCAGGAACCTCAGGCTTCCTCTCTGTTTCTGACTCCGACCCTCCGACCTCAGGGACCCTGCAGAGTTGGGAGCGGAGAGTTAGGCCTCATCTTGTCTGAGGAAGGGAACTCCACTTTCCTCTCGAGTTGCTCAGGGGGTCTCAGGCCCCTCTTCGAGCTGTGTGTGGAACCCACGGGTGTTTCTGGACGATGCACGGGAGTGTCAGTGCCCCTTCGTGTTGTCCCTTCACCCACAGGGTTGCCTTCGAAGAGGTGTCCGTGCAACGGGTTCTTCTCAAGAGTGGACCAGGAAATCGAGGTCGATCGGCATGTGGCACCACCACCGTGGCTCACCTCGAATTTCCTTGTGCGGACGGCCTCATCCTGAGATGCGCTGGGAAGGCCGGGAATCCCTTCCAGACCACGCAGGGGAATCGATACTCCTGTCGCGATCAGGAGGGAAGAAGGGGCTCAGATGAAGTGGTGTCGGGACCCTCGGTGTTTCCCTCGAGGGAACCCGGTGTGTCGGGGAATTTCTGGGGGTCGCAAGAAAGGTGTCAGGTACTCTTTCGCACTTCACGACGGAAACTGGGACTTCCCTTGAGACGCCATAGCGGGCAATAGGCTCATCTTCCAAAGACGTTGGAACCACGTGGTTTTTCTCGAGTTGCGGCGGGATTTTCGAGTTACGACGGGGATCTCAGGCTTCCTTTTGGGTTGGCCCTGGGAAGCCCGATCTTCCCCTCTAGTGGGAGGGAAAGCTGGGGGTTGCGCTCGAGTCACTGCAGGGCCGAAGAGACCTCACCTAGGCGTGTGTCCGGGACCTAATATTCCTCTCCAGGGAAGGCAGAGATCTCGGGGTTGCATTCCAGGCTCCCCCGGGGAGTCAGGCCTCGTCTCGAGGGGAAGCCAAGGCCTCCGCTCTCCTCTCGAGTCGCGACGCGGGTCTCTTGGAGCCCCCTGAGCGGCCTCAAGGGAGTCCAGCCTCCTCATCCATTTGGAGAGAGGACCCAGGATTGCTCTCCAGGCCATGCAGGAAAAGAAGGCCCTCAGCTGGCGAGGACGGGGGCGTCTCAGGGGTTTCCTCGAGCTGCGGCGCCCGTGGGGGTTTTCTCCCGAGGCACGACGAGGATCTCAGGGAGCCTCTCGTGCGGCGCCAGGGAAGTCAGGTCTCCATGCGCGTGGCGAGGGGGAGCGCGTCCTGGCTCTTGAGTCACGGGACGGGACTAGGGCCTCGAGACGTGTTGAAGAAGGACTCTCGAGGTCTTTCTCGGGGGGCGGCGGGAAACCCTCGTTTCCCTCGCCTTCTGCCGGGGACCTTAGGGAACTTCCCAGGGTGCCTCTGAGAGGCGAGGGATCCTGTGGAGGTGGCGGGGCCCCTCGGGACTCCGCTGGGTCTGGCGCAACGGAAGAGGGCCTCACCTCGAGGGGAGGCAGGAACCTCAGGCTTCCTCTCCGTTTCGGACTCCTACCGCAGGGTCCCTGCAGAGTTGGGACAGGAGAGTCAGGCCTCGTCTTGTCTGAGGAAGGGAACCCCGCTGGCCTCTCGAGTTGCTCAGGGGGTCTCAGGCCCCTCGTCGAGCTGTGTGTGGAACCCGCGGGTCTTTGCGGACGATGCACGGGGGTGGCAGTGCCCCTTCGTGTTGTGCCTTCACCCACAGGGTTGCCGTCGAAGAGGGGTCCGGGCCTCGGGTCCTTCTCAAGAGCGGACCGGGGAATCGGGGGCGTTCGGCATGTGGCCCCACCCACGTGGCTCGTCTCGAATTTCCTCGTGAGACCGGCCTCATCCTGAGGTGTGCCGGGAAGGCCGGGAACCCCTTCCAGACCACGCAGGGGAATCGCCTCTCCTGTCGCGATCAGGAGGGGAGAAGGGGCTCAGAGGAAGCGGTGCCGGGACCCTCGGTGTTCCCCTCGGGGGACCCCGGCGTGTCGGGGGACTTTTGGGGGCCGCAGGAAGGCTGTCAGGGACCGTTTCGCCCTTCAGGGCGGAACAGGGGACTTCCCTTGAGACGCCGTCGCGGGCAAGGGCCTCATCTTGCCAAGAGGTGGGAACCACGTGGTTTTTCTCGAGTTGCGGCGGGATTCTCGAGTTACGACGGGTATCTCAGCTTTCCCCTTGGGTTGGACCTGGTAAGCCCAACCTTCCCCTCGAGTTGCGAGGGAAAGCTGGGGGTTGCGCTCGGGTCACTGCAGGGCCGAAGAGACCTCACCTAGGCGTGTGTCCGGGACCTAATATTCCTCTCCAGGGAAGGCAGGGATCTCGGGGTTGCATTCCAGGCTCCCCCGGGGAGTCAGGCCTCGTCTCGAGGGGAAGCCAAGGACTCCGCTCTCCTCTCGAGTCGCGACGCTGGTCTCTTGGAGCCCCCTGAGCGGCCTCAAGGGAGTCCAGCCTCCTCTTCCGTTTGGAGAGAGGACCCGGGATTGCTCTCCAGGCCATGCAGGAAAAGAAGGCCCTCAGCTCGCGTGGAAGGGGGCGTCTCAGGGGTTTCCTCGAACTGCGGAGCCCATGGGGGTTTTTCTCCCGAGGCACGACGAGGATCTCAGGGAGCCTCTCGTGCCGCGCCAGGGAAGTCAGGTCTCCATGCGCGTGGCGAGGGGGAGCGTGTCATGGCTCTCGAGTCATGGTAGGGGAATTGCGACTCAAGACATTTTGAAGCACTCTCGCGGTCTTTCTCGAGTCGCGGCAGAAAACCCAGGGTTCCCTCAACTTGTGCCTGTGACCTCAGGGAGCTTCTCATTGTGCCTGTGAGAACTCAGGGATATTGTGGAGTTGGTAGAGGCCTCTCGGGACTCCACTGGGTGTGGTGCAATGGAAGAGGGCCTCATCTCGAGTTGACGCAGGAACCTCAGGCTTCCTCTCCGTTTCTGACTCGGATCCCATGGTCCGTGCAGAGTAGGCACAAGAGAGTCACACCTAGTCTTCTGTTGAGGAAGTGGACCTTCGTTTGCCTTTCGAGTTGTTTACAGGGTGACAGTCCACTTTTCGAAATGTCTGTGGGACCTGCGGGTTTTTCTGGACGATGCACGCGTGTGTCAGTGCCCCTTCGTCTTGTGCCTTCATCCACAGGTTTTCCATCAAAGAGGTGTGCTGGCATCGGGTTCTTTTCAAGAGTGGACTGTGAAATTGGGGTCTTTCGGCATGTGGCACCACCCACGAGGCTACGTCTCGAACTTCCTCATGAGACCGGCCTCATCCTGAGGTGCCCCCAGAAGGTCGGGAACCCCTTGCAGCAGAGAAGGGGAGTCGACCCTCCTGTCGCAATCAGGAGAGGAGAAGGGGCTCAGATGAAGTCGTGCCGGGAACCTCGGTGTTCCCCTTGAGTGAGTCTGGTATGTCGCGGAACTTTTGGGGTCGCATCAAGGGTGCCAAGTACCGTTTCGCATTTCAGGATGGAATGTGGGACTTCTCTTGAGATGCTGTAGCGGACAAAGGGCCTCATCTTGCGATGACGAGGGAAGCACGTGGTTTTTCTCGAGTTGCGGTGGGATTCTCGAGTTACGACGGGGAATTCAGGCTTCCTCTTGTGTTGGCCCAGGAAGTCTAACCTTCCATTTGAGTTGCCAGGGAGAGCTGGGGATTGGGCTCCATTCACTGAAGGGCAAACTAGACCTCATCTAGGCTTATATCCAGGACTTAATGTTCCTCTCCATAGGCGACAGGGATTTGGGGTTGCATTCCATACTCACCTGGGGAGTCAGGCCTCATCTCGAGGGGAAGCAAAGGACTCCACTCTCTTCTCGAGTCGCGACAGGTATCTCTTGGAGCCCACTGAGTGGTCTTCGCTCTGTAGGAGAGCTCTAGTGTACATAAGCCTGTACATAAGTGAACACAGACATTCTGTGTGCATGTTGCTGCGTACCCAAAATAGGGCCACAAGGAGCCTCATGCTCTCCATGTGGCGCGGAAGCTCTGCAGCCACGCAGCAGCTGAAGAATCCAACCAATTGCTCTTTTCTTACCTCTGACAGAGCTCGCATTTCCGTAGCCCTTGGCAGTTTGGAAACACTGGACCCTAACCCCTCTCAAAGTAGGCCTGGGTTCTAGTTCGAATAGAAAGTTAATAGCGGAGCTGAGGACAGGAACGCGGCAGTCATTTATCACACGCTCCTGCAGCCTGCTACTACAGGGACACTAACGCTAGAAGCTAGGAATGTCTTTGCAAGGTGCGCAAAGGACAAGGGAGAACCTCGACCCTGACTCTAGTATTTCAGTCCCCTGAGCAGATCTGAGGTTCTCCCGCTGTAGAAGCTAACCCATTCCTTTCAAATACAGGCTTCCTAACACAGGGCCAGTTGGCTGCTTGCTCTTCCACGAAGCAGGCTTCCTTAACTTGCAAACTGCGAATTCCGCTTAACAGCCTGGAGGAAAATCGCTTCTTGGAAGATTTTTTTCAGAGGCTGTATCCCCGGAGCTGGGGCCAAGCTAGGGGACCCATACTGACAAGGGAAGGCAAAACCACATCCAATGTCTTTGCTCTGGAGGACAGCTTTGGTGAGCCTAAGTCTTTCAGGAATATTTCTGGCTCCAACAGAGTCAAATTCTGTGTGTGAAGCTGCACAGCCAAAATAGGGGAACAGAGAGCCTGATTCTCTCTGTGTAGCTTTGAAGCTGTCATTCAAACAACAGCTTGAGAATCCATACAATGCTCTCCCTTACTGCTAAGAGAATTCTCATTGCTGTCGTCCTTGACAGTTTGTAGAAATCCGCACCCTAACCCTTCTCCAAGTAGGCCTGGGTCCTAGCTCGGAACAACAGGCAACGGCGGAGCTGAGGCCAGTAAGGCACAAGTGAGGTCTCACACACTCTTGCAGCCTGATCGTCCAGGAGCAGTAAGGCCTCTTTTTCCCTGCAGGAGGCTCGCTTGCCTTGCCTCCTGTGAACTGCATTTCCCAGCCTGGGCGCAAAGCTGTTCCTGGAGATTTTTTCTCAGGGGCTGTTTCCCTGGAGCTGGGTCGGACCTCGGGGGCCCAACTCACAGGGGAAGACAAAACCACATGGACAGGTCTATGCTCTGTAGGAGAGCTCTAGTGAACCTCATCTCTCAGGAACATTCTTGGCTTCTACAGAGACACCTCTGTGCATGAAGCTACACACCCAACATAGTGGCAAAGGGAGTCTGATTCTCTCCGTGGGTGCTGATGCTTTGTGGCAAAGCACCTGCTAAGAATCCATCCGCATAGGCTTCCCTCACCTTGACAGAGGTCTCATTGCTGTAGTCCTTGGCAGTTTGGAAAGAAGCAGACCCTTACCCTTCACCAAGTAGGCCCTTGTCCTTGTTTGAATGGAAAGGCAGTAGCTGAGCTGAGGCCAGTAAGGCGCCAGTCAAGTCTGACATATTCCCGATGCCTGCTCCTTCATGGAAAATAACGTTAGAATCTGGGAATGTCTTTGCAAGGCTGGCAAAGGGCAGTCAGGAACCTCGACCCTGCCTCTGGAATTTCTATCTTCTCAGCACATCCGGAGGTCTCGGTCAGGAGAAACTAACCCATTCCTTGCAAATATAGGCTTCCAAACACAGGCCGGTTGGCTGTCTCTTCTTGCCGAAGGAAGCTTGCTTATCCCACCTCCTGCGAACTCCGCTTCCCAGCCTGGGGGATAAGAGGTTCTTGGAGATCTTTTCTCAGAGGCTGTTTCCACGGAGCAGGGGCCGATCCCGGAGACCCACATGCACAGGGGAAGGGAAAACCGCATGGATAAGTCTTTGCTCTCTAGGAGTGCTCTAGTGAACCTCACTCTATGGGGAATGTTCTTGGCTCCAACGGGGACATCTCTGTGTGGGAAGCTGCATAGCCAACATAGAGACACAGAGACCTGATTCTCTCTGTGCAGCTTTGACGCTGTCGTTCAAACAACAAATTGAGAATCCACACAATGCTCTCCCTTACCACTGAGAGAGTTATCATTGCTGTAGCCCTTCGCAGTTTCTGGAAATCGGCACACAAACACTTCTCCAAGTAGGCCTGGGTTCAAGTTCAGATGAACATGCAATAGCGGAGCTGAGGCCAGTAAGGCACCAGTCAGGTGTCACACACTCTGGCAGCCTGCTCCTCCAGGGACAGTAAGGCCTCTATTTCCCTTCAGGAGGCTCGCTTGCCTTACTTCCTGTGAACAGCGTTTCCCAGCCTGGGCGGAAAGCAGTTCCTGGAGATCTTTTCTCAGGGGCTGTTTCCCCGGAGTTGGGGCGGACCTCGGGGACCCAACTCACAGGGGAAGGCAAAACCAAATGGACAGGTCTATGCTCTGTAGGAGATCTCTAGTGAACTGCCGGGGTCCAGCCCCAGCTGATCCAGGGTATTCGAAGCAGAGACGGCGTAGGCGAGGGTCAGGGAACAACTGCTTAATTAAACGTTAATTAAGGATATAAAGAGTAATAAAATGAGGATAGCTCAGTAGGAAAATTCAGTGGAGAAAAGAGGCTGAGTAGCTTGGTTTACGCGGGGGACCAATAAAACTTCAAGACAAGAAGCTTGCACCACTTACGTAGGCTGCAGGCGTCCTTCCGTTCTCCCGAATGAGAGGAGACACTGAGGCCTCCCCGGTCGGATCTTAGAAGCCCAGGCAAAATTAGTAAGCTTGGTGGGTTCCGCGCTCCAGATAGAGACTCAACCAGAGTGAGAGAGAGAGAGAGACATGGGGAGACCAGTATTTCGAGAAACTGATCCCAATTCTTTATTTTCCATGGTCTACTTTTATACACTGAGATGTTATGCAAAAGTCACGTGGGGTCAGCAGTCCTGACTTTTATCAAAGTCAGGTGCTTCATACAAAAGTATACAGAGGTCTTAGGGGTGTTACATCATCTTCTGGCCGCGGGGCCTGCTGACAATTTACGACCCTCTCCTTGTGACAGCGGTCAGTCAACCAGGACACTTATTTCTCCAGGGGTGATTATTCTTAAAACAGACGCCACCCAAATAAAGTTACATTCCTATAGGGTGAGGGTGTAGTGGGTTTTAGTTAAGGAAAGAATTTACTTAGCCTAAGGTCTAACGTGATTTATATCAAAGGTTACTACTTATTTCTTCTATATATTCATTAATGTGTATAAGGGCAGGGGATGTGGAGACTTAGCAGTAAACATCAGCTCAACAAATGAAAAACCCTTCACCAATATGATTTCTAATCAGCCCATTATACTTATACTAATAATTTTCTAACTTTTCTAAGGAACCTGTTTTTAGAAGGTTTAAAGCATCTCGTGCCTCTCATGGTTGGGAGGCTGTGAGCAATCACATGTGGCCGGACAAGCCTGTCAGGCAGGCTAGAGAACCTTCAGAGGAGTTTGTAGGTTAAAACACTCTTGTCACACCCAGGGGTTTTTATCAACTGGAGCTCTAGGTTAACTCCTTCTCCGAAAGAGGTGGTGGGGGACAGCCCCCCGTAAAGTCAGAGGTGTAGGTGAGAGCACAAAGTAGTAAGGTAGGCAGGCTCTGGTTATGGGGGTAGATGCTCGAGGATTTCCAGGGGGACTCCTGAGGCTCGATCCCGCCTTTGCGTATGTCGAGCCTCCTTCCTCATGACGTTTGCCATGGGCGGAGTGCCTCACTCTGGCCCCCAACAGTGAACCTCCTCTCTCAGGAACATTCTTGGCTCCTATCGAGACACCTCTGTGTGTGTAGCTACACACGCAACGTAGGGGCAAAGGGAGCCAGATTCTTTCCGTGGGGTGCTGATGCTTTGTGGCAAAGCACCTGCTTGAGAATCCATCAGCTTACGCTTCCCTCGCCTTGACAGAGGTCTCATTGCAGTAGCCCTTGGCAGTTTGGAAAGAAGAGGACCCTTACCTTTCATAAAGTGGGCCCTTGTCCTAGTTTGAAAGGAAAGGCAAGAGCTGAGCTGAGGCCAATAAGGCGCCAGTCAAGTCTGACATATTCCCGAAGCCTGCTCCTTCATGGAAAATAACGCTGGAATCTAGGAATGTCTCTGCAAGGCTGGCAAAGGGCAGTCAGGAGCCTGCACCCTGCCTCTGGAATTACCGATTTCTGAGCAGATCTGGAGGTCTTCTTTAGGAGAATCTAACTCATTCCTTCCATATTGAGACTTCCAAAAACAGGCCGGTCGGCTGCCTCTTCGTGCCCGAAGGAGGCTTGCTTTTCCTGCCTCCTATGAACCCAGCTTCCCAGGCTCTGGGAAAAGCGGATCTTGAAGATCTTTTCTCAGGGGTTGTTTCCACGGAGCTGGGGCTAAGCCTGGAGACCCAAACTCACAGGGGAAGAAAAACCACATGGACAAGTCTTTGCTCTCTAGGAGAGCTCTAGTGAACTTCACTCTGTCACGAACATTCTTGATTCATATGGAGACACCCCTATGTGTGAAGCTGCGTACCCAACATGGGGGCACAGAGAGCCTGATTCTCTCTGTGTAGCTTTAAAGATGTCGTTCAAAAAACACCTTGAAAATCCATACAATGCTCTTCCTTACCCGTGACAGAGTTCTCATTGCTGTAGCCCTTGGCAGTTTTTAGAAATCCGCACCCAAACCCTTCTCCAAGTAGTCCTGGGTCCTAGTTCGGAGGAACATGCAATGGCGGAGCTGAGGCCAGTAAGGCACCAGTCAGGTCTCACACACTCTGGCAGCCTGCTCCTCCAGGGGCAGTAAGGCCTCTTTTTCTCTGCAGGAGGCTCGCTTGCCTTGCCTTCTGTGAACTGCGTTTCCCAGTCTGGACGAAAAGCAGTTCCTGGAGGTGTTTTCTCAGGGGTTTCTTCCTCGGAGCTGGGGCGAACATCGGGAACCCAACTCACAGGGGAAGGCAAAACCATATGGACAGGTATATGCTCCATAGCAGAGCTCTAGTGAACCTCATCTCCCAGGAACATTCTTGGCTCCTATAGAGACACCTCTGTGTTTGAAACTACACACCCAACATAGGGGCAAATGCAGCCTGATTCTCTCCGTGGGGTGCAGATGCTTTGTGGCAAAGCACCTGTTTGAGAATCCATCCGCTTCCACTTCCCTCTCTTTGACAGAGGTGTCTTTGCTGTAGCCTTTGGCAGTTTGGAAAGAAGCAGACCCTTACCCTTCACCAAGTAGGCCCTTGTCCTAGTTTGAACGGAAAGGCGATAGCTGAGCTGAGGCCAGTAAGGCGCCAGTCAAGTCTGACATATTCCTGAAGCCTGCTCCTTCGTGGAAAATAACGCTAGAATCTAGAAATGTCTTTGCAAGGCTGGCAAAGGACAGTCAGGAACCTCGACCCTGCCTCTGGAATTTCCGTCTTCTGAGCAGATCTGGAGGTCTTCTTTTGGAGAAGCTAACCATTCCTTCCAAAGAGAGGCTTCCAAACACAGGCTAGTTGGCTGCCTCTACTTGCCCGAAGGAGGCTTGCTTATTCCGCTTCCTGTGAACTCCGCTTCCCGCCTGGGGGAAAAGTGGTTCTTGGAGATCTTTTTTCAGGGGCTATTTCAACGGAGTTGGAGCTGAGCCCGGAGACCCACACACACAGAGGAAGGCAAAACCACATGGACAAGTCTTTGCTCTGTAGGAGAACTCTAGTTAACCTCAGTATGTGAGGAAAGTCTTGGATTCTACGGGGATACCTCTGTGTGTGGAGCTGCATACCCAACAAGGGGGCACACAGGGCCTGATTCTCTCTTTGCAGCTTTGAAGCTGTCGTTCAAACAACAGCTTGAGAATCCATACAATGCTCTCCCTTACCTCTGAGAGACTTCTCATTGCAGTAGCCCTTGGTAGTTTTTACAAATCTGCACCCAAACCCTTCTCCAAGTAGGCCTGGGTCCTGGTTTGGATGGCCATGCAATGGCGGAGCTGAGGTCAGTAAGGCACCAGTCAGGTGTCACACACTCTGGCAGCCTGCTCCTCCAGGGACAGTAAGGCCTATTTTTCCCTGCGGGAGGCTCGCTTGCCTGGCCTCCTGTGAACTGCGTTTCCCAGCCTGGGCAAAAAGCGGTTCCTGGAGATCTTTTCTCAGGGGCTCTATCCCCAGAGCTGGGGTGGACCTCGGGGACCCATCTCACAGGGGAAGGAAAAACCACATGGACAGGTCTATGCTCTGTAGGAGACGTTAGTGTGTCTCATCTCTTAGGAACATTCTTGGCTCGTACAGAGACACCTCTGTGTGTAAAGCTACACACCGAACATAGGGGCACAGGGAGCCTGATTCTCTCTGTGGGGTGCTGATGCTTTGTGGCAAAGCACCTGTTTGAGAATCCATCCGCTTACGCTTCCCTCGCCTTGACAGAGGTCTCATTGCTGTGTCTCTTGGCACTTTGGAAAGAAGCAGACCCTTACCCTTCACCAAGTAGGCCCTGATCCTAGTTTGAAAGGAAAGGCAATAGCTGAGCTGAGGCCAGTAAGGCACCTGTCAACTCTGACATATTCCCGATGCCTGCTCCTTCATGGAAAATATTGCTAGAATCTAGGAATGTCTTTGCAAGGCTGGCAAAGGGCAGTCAGGAACCTCAACCCTGCCTCTGGAATATCTATCTTCTGAGCAGATCTGGAGGTCTCCTTCTGGAGAAGCTAACCCATTCCTTGCAAATAGAGGCTTCCAAACACAGGCCGGTTGGCTGCCTCTTCTTGCCTGAAGGAGGCTTGCTTTTCCTGCCTCCTATGATCCCTGGTTCCCAGCATGGGGGAAAAGCAGATTCTTGGAGATCTTTGCTCAGGTGTTGTTTCCACGGAGCTGGGGTTGTGCCCAGAGACCCACACATACAGGGGAAGGCAAAACCACATGAACAAGTCTTTGCTCTATAAGAGAGCTCTAGTGAACCTCAGTCTTTGACGAACGTTCTTGGCTCCTATGCGGACACCTCTGTGTGTGAAACTGCGTACCCAACATGGCGGCAGAGAGCCTGATTCTCTCTGTGCAGGTTTAATGCTGTCGTTCAGAAAACAGCTTGAGAATCCATACAATTCTCGCCCTTACCTCTGAGAGAGTTCTCATTGCAGTAGCCCTTGGCAGTTTGTAGAAATCTGCACCTAAACCCTTCTCCAAGTAGGCCTGAGTCCCAGTTCGGAGGAACAAGCAATGGCGGAGCTAAGACCAGTATGGCACCAGTCAGTATTCACACACTCTGGCAGCCTGCTCCTCCAGGGACAGTAAGGCTTCTTTTTCTCTGCAGGAGGCTCACTTGCCTTACTTCCTGTGAACAGCTTTTCCCAGCCTGGGCGAAAAGCGGTTCCTGGAGATCTTTTCTCAGAGGCTGTTTTCTCGGAGCTGGGGCGGACCTCGGGGACCCAACTCACAGGGGAAGGCGAAACCACATGTACAGGTGAGCACTCTGTAGGAGAGCTCTTGTGAGCCTCATCTCTCAGGAACATTCTTGGCTCCTGTAGAGACACCACTGTGTGTGAATCTACACACCCCACATAGGGGCAAAGGGAGCCTGATTCCCTCCGTGGGGTGCTGATGCTTGGTGGCAAAGAACTTTCCTGATAATCCATCCGCTTATGCTTCCCTCGCATTTACGGAGGTCTCATTGCTGTAGCCCTCGGCAGTTTGGAAAGAAGAAGACCCTTACCCTTCATAAAGTAGGGCCTTGTCCTACTTTGAATGGAAAGGCAATAGCTGAGCTGAGGCCAATAAGGCGCCAGTCAAGTCTGACATATTCCCAAAGCCTGCTTCTTCAGGAAGATAACTGTAGAATCTAGGAATGTCTTTGCAAGGCTGGCAAAGGGCAGTCAGGAGCCTGCACCCTGCCTCTGGAATTACCGACTACTGAACAGATCTGGAGGTCTCCCTTAGGGGAAGCTAACCCATTCTTCCAAATAGAGGCTTCCAAACGCAGGCCGCTTGGCTGCCTCTTGCTCTCTGAAGGAGGCCTGCTTTTCCCGCCTCCTATGAACCCCACATCCCAGCCTCTGGGAAAAGTGGATCTTGAAGATCTTTTCTCAGGGGTTGTTTCCACGGAGCTGGGGCCGAGCCTGGAGCCCCAAACGCACAGGGGAAGAAAAACCACATGGACAAGTCTTTGCTCTCTAGGAGAGCTCTAGTGAACCTCACTCTGTCAGGAACGTTCTTGTTTCCTATGGAGACACCCCTGTCTGTGAAGCTGTGTACCGAACATGGAGACACAGAGTCTGATTCTCTCTGTGCAGCTTTGAAGCTGTCGTTCAAACAACAGCTTGAAAATCCATACAATGCTCTTCCTTACCCGTGACACAGTTCTCATTGGTATACCCCTTGGCAGTATTTAGAAATCCATACCCAAACCCTTCTCCTAGTAGGCCTGGGTCCTAGTTCGGAGGAACATGCAATGGCGGAGCTGAGGCCAGTAAGGCACCAGTCAGGTCTCACACACTCTGGCAGCCTGATCGTCCAGGGACACTAAGGCCTGTTGTGCCTTGCAGGAGGCTCGCTTGTGTTACCTCCTGTGAACTGCGTTTGCCAGCCTGGGGGAATAGCGGTCCCTGGAGATCTTTTCTCAGGGGCTCCTTCCCCTGAGCTGGGGCGGACCTCAGGGACCCAACTCACAGGGCAAGGCAAAACCATATGGACAGGTCTATGCTCTGTAGCAGACTTCTAGTGAACCTCATCTCTCAGGAACATTCTTGGCTCCTATAGAGACACCTCTGTGTGTGAAGCTGCGTACCTAACATAGGGGCACAGAGAGCCTGATTCTCTCAGTTCATTTTGACGCAGTCGTTCAGAAAACAGCTTGAGAATCCATAAAATGCTCTCCCTTACCGCTGAGAGAATTCTCACTGCTGTAGCCCTTGGCACTTTGTAGAAATCCGCAGCCAAACGCTTCTCCAAATAGGCCTGGGTCCTAGTTCGGAGGAACAGGCAATGGTGGAACTGAGGCCAGCAAGGCAACAGTCAGGTTTCACACACTCTGGCAGCCTGCTCCTCCAGGGACTGTAACGCCTCTTTTTCTCTGCAGGAGATTCGCTTGCCTTACTTCCTGTGAACAGCGTTTCCCAGCCTCAGCGAAGCGGTTCCTGGAGATCTTTTCTCAGGGACAGTTTCCCCGGAGGTGTGGCGGACCTCGGGGACCCAACTCACAGGGGAAGGAAAAACCACATGGACAGGTCTATGCTCTGTAGGAGAGGTTTAGTGAACCTAATCTCTCAGGAACATTCTTGGCTCCTATAGAGACAACTCTGTGTGTGAAGCTACACTCCCAACATTGGGGAACAGGGATCTTGGTTCTCTCCGTGGGGTGCTGATGCTTTGTAGTAAAGCACCTGCTTGAGAATCCGTCCTCTTAGGCTTCCCTCGCTTTGACAGAGGTCTCATTGCTGTAGCCCTTGGCAGTTTCAAAGAAGAAGACCCTTACCCTTCATAAAGTAGGCCCTTGTCCTAGTTTGAATGGAAAGGCAATAGCTGAGCTGAGGCCAATAAGGAGCCAGTCCCCTCTGACACATTCCCGAAGCCTGCTCCTTCATGGAATATAACTCTAGAATCTTGGAATGTCTTTGCAAGGCTGACAAAGGGCAGTCAGGAATCATCACCCTGCCTCTGGAATTACCGACTTCTGAGCAGATCTGGAGGTCTCCTTTAGGAGAAGCTAACCCTTTCCTTCCAAATAGAGGCTTCAAAACACAGGCAGGTTGGCTGCCTTTCGTGCCCGAAGGAGGCTTGCTTTTCTCTCCTCCTATGAACCCCAGTTCCCAGCCTCTGGGAAAAGCGTATCTTGAAGATATTTTCTCAGGGGTTGTTTCCACGGAGCTGGGGCCGAGCCCGGGGCCCAAAGGCACAGGGGAAGGCAAGACCACATGGACAGGTCTATGCTCTGTAGCAGACCTCTAGTGAACCTCATCTCTCAGGAGCATTCTTGGCTCCTATAGAGACACCTCTGTGTGTGAAGCTGCGTACCTAACATAGGGGCAGAGAGAGCCTGATTCTCTCTGTTCATTTTGACGCTGTCATTCAGAAAACAGCTTGAGAATCCATAAAATGCTCTCCCTTACCACTGAGAGAATTCTCACTGCTGTAGCCCTTAGCACTTTGTAGAAATCTGCACCCAAACGCTTTTCCAAGTAGGCCTGGGTGCTAGCTCGGATGAACAGGCAATGGCGGAGCTGAGGCCAGTAAGGCAACAGTCAGGTTTCACACACTCTGGCAGCCTGCTCCTCCAGGGACTGTAAGCCCTCTTTTACTCTGCAGGAGATTCGCTTGCCTTACTTCATGTGAACAGCATTTCCCAGCCTTGGCGAAGCGGTTCCTGGAGATATTTTCTCAGGGACAGTTTCCCCGGAGGTGTGGCGGACCTCGAGGACCCAACTCACAGGGGAAGGCAAAACCACATGGACAGGTCTATGCTCTGTAGGAGAGGTTTAGTGAACCTAATCTCTCAGGAACATTCTTGGCTCCTATAGAGACAACTCTGTGTGTGAAGCTACACTCCCAACATTGGTGCACAGGGAGCTTGATTCTCTCCGTGGGGTGCTGATGCTTTGTGGCAAAGCACCTGCTTGAGAATCCATCCTCTTAGGCTTCCCTCACCTTGACAGAAGTCTCATTGCTGTAGCCCTTGGCAGTTTGCAAAGAAGAAGACCCTTACCCTTCATAAAGTAGGGCCTTGTCCTAGTTTGAATGGAAAGGCAATAGCTGAGCTGAGGTCAATAAGGAGCCAGTCCCGTCTGACACATTCCCGAAGCCTTCTCCTTCATGGAAAATAACTCTAGAATCTAGGAATATCTTTCAAGGCTAGCAAAGGGCAGTCAGGAACCAGTACCCTGCCTCTGGAATTACCGATTTCTGAGCAGATCTGGAGGTCTCCTTTAGGAGAAGCTAACCCATTCCTTCCAAATAGAGGCTTCAAAACACAGGCAGGTGGGCTGCCTTTCATGCCCGAAGGAGGCTTGCTTTTCTCTCCTCCTATGAACCCCAGTTCCCAGCCTCTGGGAAAAGCGTATCTTGAAGATATTTTCTCAGGGGTTGTTTCCACGGAGCTGGGGCCGAGCCTGGAGACCCAAAGGCACAGGGGAAGGCAAGACCACATGGACAAGCCTTTGCTCTTTAGTATAGCTCTAATGAACCTCACTCTGTCAGGATCTTTCTTGATTCCTACGGAGACACACCTGTGTGTGAAGCTGCGGCCACAGAGAGCCTGATTACCCCTGTGCAGCGCTGAGTCTGGGCGGCTAAACAACAGCTTGGGAATGCAGCCTGGGGCGCTTCCCTTCCCTCTGACAGAGCTCTCTTTCGGTCCCTAAGCCCTCTGCAAGTAGGCATGGATCATAGGTGCAAAGGGAAGGGAAGAGCCGAGCTGAGGCCAGTAAGGCGCCCGCCAGTCACGTCTCCCCCACTTCCGCAGTCTGTTCCTTCCCCTGCGTGAAAGCTAGAAGCTGGGAAGGGCTTGGCGAGGCTCGCCCAGGCAGAGCAGCCTCTAGGCCGGGGCTCTGCGATATCGCGCCTGGGCGCAGATCTGGAGCTCCGCAGGAGTGGAAGCTCATTCGGTCCTTCCCAATACAGGCTTGCAAGCACCCGACGGCGGCCTGACTCTATTCTCCCGCGTGCTGGGAGTGGGCTTCCAATCCAGGGCACAGAGCACTGCCTGGAGCTCTCTGCTCAGGGGCTGGTTCCCCTGCACTGGGACTGTGCTAGGGAGCCCAAAGGCACAGGGGAAGGCCCCAAACCACATGCACACGAGTCTGCTCTGGAGCTGAGCTCCGGGGAAGCCCAGTCTGTAAGGCGGTTTCTGAACACAAACAGGGGAACACTCTGGCTGTGGAGCTCCCTCCCCATGACAGGGGCACTGGGACCCTGATTCCCTCCGTTCAGCGCTGAGTCTGGGCTACCAAGCAACAGCTTGGGAATGCAACCTGGGGCATTTCCCTTCCCTCAGACAGAGGTCTCCTTGCGGGAGGCTTTCGCAGTTTGCACACCCCCGTGCCCTAAGCCGTCTGCAAGGAGGCCTGGCTCCTAGGTCCAAAGGGAAGGCAAGAGAGGAGCTGAGGCCAGTCAGGAGCCAGTCATGTCGCCCACACTCCCGCAGCCTGCTCCTTTGCAGGTGCAAACGCTAGAAGCTGGGAAGGGCTTGGCGAGGCTCGCCCAGGCAGAGCAGCCTCTCGACAGGGGCTCTGTCCTATCGCGCCTGGGCGCAGGTCTGCAGCTCTGCCGGTGTGGAAGCTCACTCGGTCCTTTCCAATACAGGCTTGCAAGGACCCGCCGGCAGCCTAACTCATCTCTCCCGCGTGCTGGGACTGGGCATCCAGGCCTGGGCACAAAGCACTGCCTGGAGCTCTTTGCTCAGGGGCTGGTTCCCCTACGCTGGGGCTGTGCTAGGGAGCCCAAACGCACATGTCAAGGCCCCAAAACACATCCACACGTCTCTGCTCTGCAACAGAGCTCCGGGGAAGCCCAGTCTGGCAGGCGCTTTCTGGGCACAAAGGGAGGAACACTCTGGCTGTGGAGCTTCCTCCCCAAGACAGGGGCACTAGGACCCTGATTCCCTCCGTTTACCGCTGAGTCTGCATTGCCAAGCAACAGCTTGGGAACGCAGCCTGGGGCGCTTCCCTTCCCTCGGACAGAGCTCTCCTTGCGGTAGGCCTTGGTAGTTTGCATACAATGGGGCCCTAAGCCCTCTGCAAGTTGGCCTGGCTCCTAGGTCCAAAGGGCAGGCCAGAGCGGAGCTGAGGCTGTCAGGCTCCAGACACATCTCCCATACTCCTACATCCTGCTCCTACCCGGGCGTGAACGCTAGAAGCTGGGAAGGTACCTGGACCGTGCAGGGGCGGGGCGAACGCGGGCGGTGTGGGGCGGGGGTCGGCTTCTGGCGGGGGTGGGGGCGGGCTTCCCAGTTGTGCTCTCAGAGGTGGACACTGAGGCTGAAAACACCCCGGGAGCGCACCCGGGACTGGGTAAACCCGGGCTGCGCGGGTCGAGATTCCGATGGCTTTAGGTGGGGGTCAGTCCCAGTTGTGCTCCTGGGGGTCGCCACTGCGGCTGGGAACGCGCAGGGAGCGCGGCAGGGGCGGGGCTAACCCTGGCGGCGCGGGGCGGGGGTCGGCTCATGGGGGGGATGGGGAGGGGTTCCCAGTTGTGTTCTCGGGGGTTGCAACTGCGGCTGGGAACGCCCATTTCGTCCGCTCCTGGGTCCCCAAGGATCGCCATCCCGTGGGTGCAGCGGAGGGCTGCGGACCACAGGTAAGGGAACTGGGACTGCGTGGAGCAGGGAACCAAGTATTCCGCCGTCTGTTGGCACATTCTCGGAGCTCCCCAACCTGGCGATCGCAGAAAAGCCTTGCCTTTGGGGTCAAGGCCTTTACCGCTCCACCCCTCTGCTGAAAAATCTCAGAGTCTGCGCGGTTCTTCCAAGCAGCCTAGTGTCCGCTGGAAGTCCAAGGGACAGAACACTGAACTCTGGCCGGCTGGCCCAGCCCTGCTTCTGGCACTTTGTAAGCCAGCAGGCCCTTGAGCACCTGCTGGGATGGGAAAGGGAAGGGTCCACGGATTGCACCCTAGAAACTTAGTAGGGTGCATGGATTTCAAACCCTGGTGGCCGCCCAGGCAGCAAAGAAGGGGGTGGGCACCTTGCTGCCCTTTCATGGCAGAATCTGTGGTTGTCCAGCTGCGTGGGCCTTTTCATGAGGACCCTGTGCAATAAAAGTTTGGTGTTTTGGAACTGAATAATTAGAACGTGTAAAAGCTTTAAATTATGTGGTGGTGTAATTAAAAAACAAAACAAAACAAAACCAAGCTCCAAGTGTTTTGCAAATGGAGGTTTAAATATTGAAGGACTGTATTCCTTGCACTGTGGCATTCTATCAAGAAGTGTGCAGGATTTTTTTTTTTTAAGAAAAGTGTTCGAAGTGAGGGAAACAGGAAACCCAGAGGTGCCCCTGTATTTTGGGGAAGGCATTAGGAGGTCACTTGGAAATGCTGCTGGCTGTGCGGGAGCAGGGCAGATGGGCTGTGCAGGCTTGCCCTTTGCATGGATGTTCTTGTGTGTGGAAACCCAGCTCGGAGCCATCTCCTGATGTGTAAGAATTTCGCAGACAAACCTTGAGCTAAGCAATGCATTTTTTCCTAAGAAAATGTTTGTCTTAAGCGATGTAAATATCCTATGTATTTCCGCTAGACTCTGGCTTCAGGTCGGTTCCCCCAAAAGGCTCAGAAGCGATTTGAACAAAACAGCATGTTTTCCTCCTAGCTTGTTCTCCTTATCTATGTTAAGGAAATGATATATTTGCCTGCAATACTGCCTTTCTTCAAGATTCATGTCAATCAAGTTTTGGCCCGGGATGACTCACCTGCTGCCAATATTATCTCAATGCATGTCGTGGGGGAGGGGCCTGGTGCCATTCCCTGAAACAGTTCCTTTCTTTCCTTAGCTGACTGCTAGTGCCTGTAGAATATCTGGCTAAAGACCAGCAGGGGGTACTCTTACTACCCCCCCCCACCCCGCCTCGAGTCTAAGTCAGCAGCTTTCTCTATCTCTTTAGTACTTTAATAACACTTGATGACACAAAAGCTCTGAGCGATCAAATCATATCAAATCTTCATTTCAGATTGAAGATGCATTCCATGGTATTGCCATCTTAAGTCTTTCCATCGTTATGGAATATCTGTCCATGTATTCAGGATAGTTTTCAGCCAGGGTGTATAATTTCCAGTGTGCCAGTCTTGTCATCCTCGTTACATCCATGGCAAAGTGTTTTATTCATGTTGATATTATTGAAAGGGAATTTTTTAAAATTCCTTTTCAGATTATTATCTGCTAATGTATACAGATAAAACTGTGTAATCATTCATTTTTATCAGTTTGGACAGCTTGATAGTTGTCTTTAATTTCTTTACTTTCTGACACTTTAAGATTATCCTGGGACACATATGTAATGCCTCACCCCTAAATTCAGACATGTGTTCAAAGAACTTCTGTCCTTTTATTTATTTATTTATTCTTTAACATTGAAATCGTTTTGACTATGCTGGGTGTTTGTTGCTAGATGGAAGTAGCTAGGACCTCTGGACTGCAGTCTCTCATCTCTTGCTGACCTCTTGTTGACCTCTGCAGAATCCTGGTAGGTGGGAGCTTGTTAGTTCCTTGTTCCTTATCAGAACCTCCTGTGGTAAGTGTTTTTCTCTTCTCTGTTGCCTGGTAAGGGTGGGTGGTCATGGGCATCCCAAAGTTGGCTAGAAGTCAATTATTTAGGCAGGCTTGTGCATAGATATGGGAGAAGGCAATGGCACCCCACTCCTGGAAAATCCCAAGGACGGAGGAGCCTGGTAGGCTGCAGTCCATGGGGTGGCTAAGAGTCGGACACCACTGAGCGACTTCATTTTCACTTTTCACTTTCATGCATAGGAGGAGGAAATGGCAACCCACTCCAGTGTTCTTGCCTAGAGAACCCCAGGGACTGCGGGGCCTGGTGGGCTGCCATCTATGGTGTGGCACAGGGTCGGCCTCAACTGAACCACTTAGCAGCTGCAGCAGCAGCAGCAGCAGTGCATAGATATCAAAGGGGATGAGAACAGTCAGGTAGGATCACATATGTCACCGTGAAACAATACTTCTCCTCTTAGCCAAAGCTAACAAAAGATTTCTGTTCTAGGTCAACCTAGAAGAGATCACTTAAGAGGTAAAGAAACTTAAACTCCATTAGCAAAGGCAGTTCAACATCTCAAGAAAACTTGTGTTAGGCACAAAACTCTTTTCTGGGGGCCTACTTTCCCTACAACCTCCTTATCCCATTCTGTACCCATTCCTTTGCTTCTCCCGTCCTGAAAATGCCACCTGTAAGACAGAACTACTTCGTTTTCCTTCTTAAAGTGTGATTGCATTCCATACATTCTTGTAATAACAAGTCATACATTTCCCTTCAGCAACCAAGAACTGACTCTTATATTGGCATTTGATAGATTGGTGAGCATACCTATCAGTGATAATAGTGCCCACCCCGCTTCCTGCAAGAACAGAACAAAACAAAACAAAACAAAAAAATTGCTTTCTTACATTTAATATGTTCGGATGGTGCCAGTCACTATTCATGCAGAGTCAAAAATCTCTTTTGTTTCTGTGTAAAAGGGAGGTCCTTTCAAGTCGTGAATGTTTAAGAAGTTTCATTTATTTGGAAGTGACCTAGCTATTCAATACACTGTCGTCACTTAGTTTAGCACCAGGATAGAAACTCAGGTAACCAAAACACCTGGAGGAACGATTGTAAGTTCAGTTCAGTTCAGTTGCTCAGTCGAGTCTGACTCTTTGTGACCCCGTGGCCTGCAGGACGCCAGGCTTCCGTGTCCATCACCAACTCCAGGGGCTTGCTCAAACTCATGTCCATCGAGTCAGTGATGCCATCCAACCATCTTATCCTCTGTCATCCCCTTCTCCTCTGCCTTCAATCAAGACTATGAGAGGCAGATATTTTAGAGTATAATTATTGTTAAGAGTTTATCTAAAAGCTCATATCACATTTACATTTTTTACATTGGTTGTTGCTGTTTCCAGGTACTTTCTTGCTGACAAGCTTGTGACACATATAACAATAGAGCAATTTTTACCTTAGAATAAACCTAGGCACTATGAACATGTTGTGCTTAATGTTGTTGACTCTTAGACATATCTATAGTGGAGGAGCAAAACCAAAAATACTAGATATTTAATATTGACTAGTTCCCAGTTCACGGGACTCTGACATTCATTTAGGTCAATGTTTTCTTGTATTTCCAGCAGTTTGATTTGGAAGGGCTGCCTTGTCTTGAGACCACTGAAATCAGAACACAGAACTTGAGCAATATTATCAAAAAACACAAGGCTCACACTGACACATACCTTAATCCAAACAGACAGACAAGACATCTTCCAGGTTTCCGCCTGAGATTTAAAATATTTCTTTGAGCCAGTCTTCTGGGGAGTGGGGGGATGGGGGTGGCAGTGAGGCAGGCTTGGGTAACAAGCTAATTGTTGGTCATTGCATATGCAAAGAACCAGCTTTCCGGGTTACAAGGAAAAAAGTTTCCTTGGTAACCAACTTTGTCTGGTTCTATAGAATATCATGGCCCTCCTAGGTCAGGTCATCTTGCCTTTCTGTAGTCCTCGTTTTATCCCTAAATCATAGACAGCTTGGATTGTCTCTGTGGGGTGTATGTATTGTCCTCATGTTTGACCTGGCGGCAGCAGCGAGGTCCGAGAGCCTCTCCTGGAACCGGGCGTGGGGACGGGGCTCACCGGGAGCCACTGGTGAAGGTGGGCAGCGCCCCTGGAGAACGGCAGGGGCGGGGCGAACCCGGGCGGCACAGGGCGGGTGTCGGCTCCTGGCGGGGGTGGGGGAGGGCTTCCCAGTTGTGCTCTCGGAGATGGCCACTGCGGCTGGAAACGCTCCAGGAGCGCACCCAGGGCAGGGTAAACCTGGGCTGCACAGGTCGAGATTCCGCTCTCTGTGGGTGGGTGGTCGGTCCCTGTTGTGCTCCCGGGGGTCGCCAATGTGGCTGGGAACCCGCCGGGAGCCCGGCAGGGCCGGGGCGAAACCTGGCGGCACGGGGCGGGGTGGGGGTCCGTTCGCAGCGGGGGTCGGCTCCTGGCGGGGGTGGGGGAGGGCTTTCCAGATGTGCTGTTGGGGGTCGCCATTGCGGCTGGGAATGCCCATTTGGTGAACTCCTGGATCCCCAAGGATCGGCATCCATTGGCCACAGCGGAGGGGTGCGGAACACAGATAAGGGAACGGGGACTGTGTGGAGCAGGGAACCATGTATTCCGCCCTGTGTTGGCACAGTCTCAGAGCTCCCCAACCTGACGGTCGCAGAAAGGCCTCGTCTTTGGGGTCAAGGCTTTTACCGCTCCACCCCTCTGCTGAAAAACCTCAGAGTCTGGGCGGTTTTCCCAAGCAGCCTAGTGTCCGCTGGAAGTCCAAGGGACAGAACCCTGAATTCTGGCCGGCTGGCCCAGCCCTGCTTCTGGCACTTTGTAGGCCAGCGGGCCCTGGAGCACCTGCTAGGATGGGAAAGGGAAGGGTACGCGAATTGCACCCTGGTGGCCGCCGAGGCAGCAAAGAAGTGGGGAGGGCACCTTACTGCCCTTTAATGGCAGACAGAATCTGTGGATGTCCTGCTGAGCGGGCCTTTTCATGGGGACCTTGTGCAATAACAGTTTACCGGTGACCTTAGGGAACTTCCCAGTGTGCTTCTGACAGATGAGGGATGCTGTGGAGTTGGCGGGGCCTCTCAGGACTCCGCTGTGTTTGGCGCAATGGAAGAGGGCCTCATCTCCAGGGAAGGCAGGAACCTCAGGCTTCCTCTCCGTTTCGGACTCCGACCGCAGGGTCCCTGCAGAGTTGGGACAAGAGAGTCAGGAATCGTCTTGTCTGAGGAAGGGAACTCCGCTTGCCTCTCGAGGTGCTCAGGGGGTCTCAGGCCCCTTGTTGAGCTGTGTGTGGAACCTGCGGGTGTTTCCGGACGATGCACGACAGTGACAGTGCCCCTTCGTGTTGTGCCTTCACCCACTGGCTTGCCTTCGAAGAGGTGTCCGGGCCTCAGGTTCTTTTCAAGAGCAGACAGGGAAATTAGGGTCTTTCGGCATGTGGGACCACCCACGGGGCTAGTCTCAAATTTCCTAGTGAGGCCGGCTTCATCCTGAGGTGTGCCGGGAAGGCCAGGAACCCTTCAAGACAATGCAGGGGGATCGACTCTCCTGTCGCGGTCAGGAGGGGAGAAGAGGCTCGGATGAAGTGGGGCCGGAATCCTCGGTGTAACCCTCGAGGGAAACCGGCGTGTGAGGGACTTTTGGGGGATGCATGAAAGGAGTCAGGTACCGTTTCGCACTTCAGGACAGAACCTAGGACTTTCCTTGAGACGCCGTAGCGGGCAAGGGCCTCATCTTGCGAAGACGTTGGAACCATGTGGATTTTCTCGAGTTGCGGCGGGATTCTCGAGTTACGACGGGGATTTCAGGCTTCCTCTTGTATTGGCCCCGAGAAGCCTAATCTTCCATTCGAGTTGCAAGGGAAAGCAGGGGGTTTCATTCGAGTCACTGCAGGGCCAATGAGACCTCATCTAGGTCTGTGTCCGGGACTTAACGTTCCTCTCAAGGGAAGACAGGGATCTCGGGGTGGCGTTCCAGACTCCCCCGGGGAGCCAGGCCTTGTCTCGAGGGCAAGCAAAGGATGCCACTCTCCTCTCAAGTCGTGACGCAGATCTCTTGGAGCCCACTGAGTGGCCTCAAGGGAGTCAGGCCTCCTCTTCAGTTTGGAGAGAGGACTCGGGATTGCGCTCTGGGTAAGGCAGGAAAAGAAGGCCCTCACCTCGCGAGGACGGGAGCTTCTCAGGGGTTTCCTCGAGCTGTGGCGCCCGTGGGGGTTTTCTCACGAGGCAAGACGAGGATCTCAGGGAGCCTCTCGTGCGGCGCCAGGGAAGTCAGGTCTCCGTGCCCGTGGCGAGGGGGAGCGCGTCATGGCTCTCGAGTCACGGGAGGGGACTAGGGCCATGAGACGCGTTGAAGAAGGACTCTCGAGGTCTTTCTCAGGGGGCGGCGGGAAACCCTCGTTTCCCTCGCCTTCTGCCGGGGACCTTAGGGAACTTCCCAGGGTGCCTCTGAGAGGCGAGGCATCCTGTGGAGTTGGCGGGGCCTCTCGGGACTCCGCTGGGTCTTGCCCAACCGAAGAGGGCCTCACCTCGAGGGGAGGCTGGAACCTCAGGCTTTCTCTCCGTTTCGGACTGCGACCGCAGGGTCCCTGCAGAGTTGGGACAGGAGAGTCAGGCCTCGTCTTGTCTGAGGAAGGGAACCCCGCTTGCCTCTCGAGTTGTTCAGAGGGCCACAGGCCCCTCGTCGAGCTGTGTGTGGAACCCGCGGGTGTTTCCAGACGATGCACAGGAGTGTCAGTGCCGCTTCGGGCTGTGCCTTCACCCACAGGGTTGCCTTCGAAGAGGGGTCCGTCATCGGGTTCTTCTCAAGAGCGGACAGGGGAATCGGGCTCATTCGGCATGTGGCACCACCCACGTGGCTCGTTTCGAATTTCCTCGTGAGACCGGCCTCCTCTTGAGGTGCGACGGCTAGTCCGGGAACCCCTTCCAGACCACGCAGGGGAATCGACTCTCCTGTCGCGATCAGGAGGGGAGAAGGGGCTCAGATGAAGCGGTGCCGGGACCCTCGGTGTTCCACTCGAGGGAACCCGGCGTATCGGGGAACTTTTGGGGGTCGCATGAAGGCTGTCAGGTCCCGTTTCGCACTTCAGGGCAGAACAGGGGACTTCCCTCGAGACGCCGTCACGGGTAAGGGCCTCATCTTGCGAAGAGGTGGGAACCACGTTGTTTTTCTCGAGTTGCGGCGGGATTCTCGTGTTACGACAGGGGATTACAGGCTTCCTCTTGTGTCGGCCCTGGGTAGCCCAAACTTCTATTCTAGTGGCGAGGGAAAGGTGGGGGTTGCGCTCGAGTCACTGCAGGGCCAAAGAGACCTCATCTAGGCGTGTGTCCAGGACCTAATGCTCCTCTCCAGGGAAGACAAGGATCTCGGGGTTGCATCCCATGCTCCCCCGGGGAGTCAGGCCTCGCCTCGAGGGGAAGCAAAGACTCCGCTCTCCTCCCGAGTCGCGACGCTGATATCTTGGTGCCCCCTGAGTGGCCTCAAGGGAGTCCAGCCTCCTCTTCACTTTTGAGAGAGGACTCGTGATTGCTCTCCAGGCCAGGCAGGAAAAGAAGGCCCTCAGCTCGCGAGGACGGGGGCATCTCAGGGGTTTCCTCGAGCTGCGGCACCCGTGGGGGTTTTCTCCCGAGGCACGACGAGGATCTCAGGGAGCCTCTCGTGCGGCACCAGGGAAGTCATGTCTCCATGCACGTGGCGAGAAGGAGCGCATCATTGTTCTCGAGTCATGGGGGGGGACTAGGGCCTCAAGACGCGTTGAAGAAGGACTCTCGATGTCTTTCTCGGGTTGCAGCGGGAAACCCTGTTTTCCCCGACTTCTGCCGGGGACCTGAGGGAACTTCCCAGGGTGCCTCTGAGAGGTGAGGGACGCTGTGGAGTTGGTGGGGCCTCTCGGGACTCCACTGGGTTTGTCGCAATGGAAGAGGGCCTCATCTCGAGTGGAGGCAGGAACCTCAGGCTTCCTCTCCAATTCTGACTCTGATCGTAGTGTCCATGCAGAGTTGGGACAGGAGAGTCAGGCTATGTCTTTTCTGAGGAATGGAACTCCGCTTGCCTCTCGATTTGTTCATGGGGTTTCAGGCCCCTTGTCAAACTGTGTGTGGAATCTGCAGGTTTTTCCAGACGATGCATGGGGGTGGCAGTGCCCCTTCGTTTTGTGTCTTCATCCACAGGGTTGCCTTCGAAGATGTGTCCGGGCATCGTGTTCTTATGAAGAGCGGCCTGGGAAATCGGGGTCGTTCAGCATTTGGCACCACCCACGTGGCTAGTCTCGAATTTCCTCATGAAACCGGCCTCATCCTGAGGTGTGCCGCGAAGGTCATGAAACCCTTCCAGACAAAGCAGAGGATTCGACCCTCCTGTGGCGATCAGGAGGGGAGAAGTGGCTCAGATGAAGTGCTGCTGGGAACCTCGGTGTTTCCCTCAAGTGAGACAGGTATGTCGGGTAACTTTTGGGGTCGCATAACGCGTTCCAAGTACCGTTTCGCTCTTCCAATTGGAACGTGGGACTTCTCTTGGGGTGCTCCAGCGGGCAAGGGCCTCATCTTGGAATGACTGGGGAACCACTTGGTTTTTCTCTAGTTGCGGTGGGATATTTGAGTTACCACAGGGAATTCATGCTTCCTCTTGTGTTGGCCCACAAAAGTCTTATCTTCCATTCAAGATTCGAGGAAGAGCTGGAGGTGCGCTCTAGTCACTGAAGGCAAAAGAGACCCCACCAAGGCTTGTGTGCAGGACCTAATTTTCATGTCAAGGGGCGACAGGAATCTCGCGGTTGCATTCCAGACTCACCCTGGAGTCAGGCCTCGTCTCGAGGGGAAGCAAAGGACTCTGCTCTCCTCTCGAGTCGGACGGGTATGTCTTGGAGCCCACTGAGTGGCTTAAAGGGAGTCAAACCTCCTCTGGTGTTTGGAGGGAGGACACGGGATTGCTCTCCAGGCAATGCAGGAAATGAAGGCCCTCATCTCCCGATGACTGGGGCGTCTCGTAGGTTTTCTCGAGCTGTGGCGCTAGTGTGGGGTTTCTCACGAAGTAAGACTGGGAGCTCAGTGAGCCTCTCATGTGGTGCCAGGGCAGTCAGATCTCTATGCACGTGGTGAGAGGGAGCCCGTCATTGTTCTCGAGTCATGGTAGGGGAATTGGGCCTGAAGACGTGTTAAAGAAGGACTCTCGAGGTCTTTCTTGGGTTGCAGCAGGAAACCCTGGGTTCCATCGACTTGTGCCAGTGACCTCAGGAAGCTTCTCAGCGTGCCTCTGAGAAGTCAGGGTCACTGTGGAGTTGGGAGGGGCCTCTCCACTGGGTTTGGTGCAATGGAAGAGGGCCTCATGACAAGTTGAGGCAGGAACCACAGGGTTCCTCTCCTGGCTTCGAATGCGCCGGATCTGACTCGGATCGCAGAGTCCCTGCAGAGTTGGGACAGGAGAGTCAGGCCTCGTCTTGTGTGGAGGAATGGAACTCCGCTTGACTCTCGCGTTGTTCATGGGGTGACAGGCCACTTGTCGATTTGTATGTGGAACCTGCGGGTTTTTCTGGACGATGCACTGGGGTGTCACTGCTCCTTCGTGTTGTGCCTTCTTCCACAGGATTGCCTTCGAGTTGGGTTCTGCCATCGGGTTCTTATCAAGAGCGGACCAGGGAATCGGGGTCTTTTGGCATGCCGCACCACCCACGAGGCTATGTCTCGAATTTCCTCGTGAGACTGGCCTCAGCTTGATGTGCGCCAGGAAGGTCGGGAACGCCTTCCAGACAAAGCAGGGGAATCGAACCTCCTGTCGCGATCAAGAGGGGAGAAGAATCTCAGATGAAGTGGTGCCGGAACCTCGGTTTTCTCCTTAAGTGAGACTGGTATGTCGGGGAACTTTTGGGGTCGCATCAAGGGTTCCAAGTAACTTTTCGCTCTTCAATACGGAACGTGGGAGTTCTCTTGAGACGCTGTAGCGGGCAAGGGCCTCATGTTTCGATGACGGGGGAACCACGTGGTTTTTCTTGAGTTGGGGCGGGATTTTCGAGTTACAACCGGGAATTCAGGCTTCCTCTTCAACTGGCCCAGGGAAGTCCAGTTTTCATTCGAATTGTGAGTTAGTACTGGGGATTGCTCTCGAGACACTGCAGGGCCAAATAGACCTCATCTAGGCTTGTGTTCAGGACCTAATGTTCCTCTGCTGGGGCGAAAGCGATCTCAGCATTGCATTCTCGACTCACCCGGGGAGTCAGGCCTCGTCTCGAGGGGAAGCCAAGGACACCGCTCTCCTGTCAAGTCGCGACGGGTATATCTTGGAGCTCACTGTGTGGCCTAAAATGAGTCAAGCCTCCTGTGGAGTTTGGAGAGAGGACTCAGGATTGCTCTCCAGGCCATACAGCAAAAGAAGGCCCTCATCTCGTGAGGACTGGGGCGTCTCGTGGGTATTCTCGAGCTGCGGCTCCAGTGTGGTGTTGCTCACGAGGTATAATGGGGAGCTCAGGGAGCCTCTCCTGTGGCGCCAGGGAAGTCAGGTTTCTATGCGCGTGGCTAGGGGGAGCGCGTCATTGCTCTCGAGTCATGGTAGGGGAATCGCACCTCAAGACGCGTTGAAGAAGGACTCTCGAGGTCTTTTACGGGTTGGGGCAGGAAACCCTTGGTTCCCTCGACTTGTGCCGGTGATCTCAGGAAGGTCTAAGGGTGCCTCTGAGAAGTCAGGGATACTGTGCAGTTGGGAGGGGTCTCTCGGGACTCCACTGGGTTCGGTGCAATGGAAGAGGGCCTCATCTCGAGTGGAGGCAGGAAACTCATGTTTCCTCTCCTGACTTCCCCTGGGCCAGATCTGACTCGGATCGCAGTTTTGCTGCAGAGTTCGAACAGGAGAGTCATGCCTCGTCTTGTGTGGAGGAATGGAACTCTGCTTGCCTCTCCATTTGTTCATGGGGTGACAGGTCACTTCTCGAGCTGTGTGTGGTACCTGCGGGTTTCTCCGGACGATACCCAGGGGTGTCAGTGCCCCTAAGTGTTGTGCCTTCATCAAAAGGGTTATCTTCAAAGAGGTGTCCGGGCATCAGGATCTTATCAAGAGCGGACCGGGAAATCGGGGTCTTTCGGCATGTGTCACCATCCACGTGGCTATGTCTCGAATATCCTCGTGAAACCGGCCTCATCCTGAGATGCACCGGGAAAGGCGGGAACCCCTTCAAGACAAAACAGGGGAATCGACCCTCCTGTCGCGATCAGGAGGGGAGAAGGGGCCCAGATGTAGTGGTGCCGGGAACCTCGGTGTTCTCCTCGAGTCAGACTGGTGTGTCGAGGAACTTTTGAGGGCTCATCATGGGTGCCAATACCGTTTCGCACTTCAAGACGGAACGTGGGACTTCTCTTGAGACGCTGTAGGGGGCAAGGGCCTCATCTTGGGATGACGGGGGAACCACGTGGCGTTTCTCGAGTTGTGGCGGGATTCTCGAGTTTCGACGGGGAATACAGTCTTCCTGATGTGTTGGGCCAGGGAAGTCCTATCTTCCATTCGAGTTTCAAGGGAGAGCTGGGGATTGCTCTCGAGTCACTGCAGGGCAAAATAGACCTCATCTAGGTTTGTGTCCAGGACTTAATGCTCGTCCCTAGGGGCGACAGGGATCTTGGGGTTGCATACCAGACTCACCCGGGGAATCAGGCCTCGTCTCGAGGGGAAGCAAAGAACTCCGCTGTCCTTTTGAGTCGCGATGGGTATCTCTTGGAGCCCACTGTTTGCCCTAAAGGGAGTCAAGCCTCCTGTGGTGTTTGGATAGAGGACTCGGGATTCCTCTCCAGGCCATGCAGGAAAAGAAGGCCCTCATCTCTCGATGATGGCGGCGTCTCGTGGGTTTTCTAGACTGCTGCGCTAGTGCCAGGTTTCTGACGAGGTACGAGAGGGAGCTCAGGGAGCCTCTCGTGTGGCGCCAGGGAAGTCAGGTCCCCATGAGATGGCTAGGGGGAGCTCGTCATTGCTCTCGAGTCATGGTAGGGTAATCGGACCTCAAGACGGGTTGAAGAAGGACTCTCGAGGTCTTTCTCGGGTCACTGCATAAAACCCAGGGTTCCCTTGACTTGTGCCTGCGACCTCAGGGAGCTTCTCAGAGTGCCTCTGAGAAGTCAGGGATACTGTGCAGTTTGGAGGGGCCTCTCGAGACTCCTCTGCATTTGGTGGAATGTAAGAGGGACTCATCTCGAGTTGAAGCAGGAACCTCAGTGTTCCTCTCCATTTCTGACTCAGATCGCAAGGTCCCTGCATGTTGGTACAGGAGAGTCAGGCCTCGTCTTTTCTGGAGGATGGGACTCCTCTTGCCTCTCGAGTTGTTCTCGAGGTGACAGGCCACTTGTCGAGCTGTGTGTGTAACCTGCCCGTTTTTCCGGATGATGCACAGGTGTGTTAGTGCCCCTTCGTGTTGTACCTTCATACTCAAGGCTGCCTTCCAAGTGGTGTCCGAGCATCGGATTCTTATCAAGAGCGGACCGGGAAATTGGAGTCTTTCAGCAAGTGGCACCACCCACAAAGCTACGTATCGAATTTCCCCATGAGACCGGCCTCATCCTGAGTTGTGCAGGGAAGGTCGGGCCCCCTTGCAGACAAAGCAGGGGAATCGACCCACCGGTCACGATCAGGAGGGGAGAAGGGGCTTAAATGAAGTGGTGCCGGGAACCTCGGTGTTCCCCTTGAGTGAGACCGGCGTGTTGGGGGACTTTTGGGGTCGCATCAAGGGTGCCAAGTACCGTTTCGCCTTTCAAGACGGAACCTGGGACATCTTTTGAAACGCTGTAGCGGGCAAGGGCCTCATCTTGCGATGACGGGAGAACCACGTGGTTTTGCTCGAGTTGCGGCGGGATTCTCGAGTTATGACCGGGAATTTAGGCTTCCTTTTGTTGGCCTTGAAATCCAATCTTCCATTCGGGTTGCGAGGGGGAGCTGGGGATTGCGCTAGAGTCACTGCAGGGCAAAAGAGACCTAATCTAGGCTTGTGTCCGGGATCTAACGTTGCTCTCCAGGGGCGACAGGGATCTCGGGTTTGCATTCCAGACTCATCCGGGGAGTCAGTTCTCACCTCGAGGGTAAGCAAAGAATTCCGCTCTCGTCTCGAGTCGCGATGGGTATCTCTTGGAGCCCAATGTGTGTACTAAAGGGAGTCAAGCCTCCTGTGGAGTTTGGAGAGAGGACTCGGGATTGGACTCCAGGCCATGCAGGAAAAGAAGGCCCTCATCTCGAGATGACGGTGGCGTCTCGTGGGTTTTCTCGAGCTGCTGCGCCAGTGTGGGGTGTCTCATGAAGTACCACGGGGATCTCAGGGAGCCTCTTGTGTGGCGCCAGGAAAATCCAGTATTCCATTCGAGTTGCAATTTAGAACTGGGGATTGCTCTCCAGTCACTGCAGGGCAAAATAGACCTCATCTACGCTTGTGTCCAGGACCCAGTGTTCCACTACTGGGCCAACAGGGATCTCAGGGTTGCATTCTCGACTCACCCGGAGAGTCAGGCCTCGTCTTGAGGGGAAAAAAAGGACTCCGCTCTCCTGTCGAGTCGCGACGGGTATCTCTTGGAGCCCACTGCGTGGCGTAAAGGGAGTGAAGCCTCCTATGGAGTTTGGAGAGATGACTCGGGATTGTTTTCCTGGCCATGCAGGAAAAAAGGCCCTCATCTCGCGATGACAGGGGCATCTCGTGGGTTTTCTCCAGCTGCGGCGCCAGTATCAGATTTCTCACGAGGTAAAATGGGGAGCTCAGAGAGCCTCTCGTGTGGTGCTAGGGACGTCAGGTCTCCGTGCGTGTGGTGAAGGGGAGTGCGTGATTGCTCTCGAGTCATAGTAGGCGAATCGGGCCTCAAGACGCATTGAAGAAGGACTCTTGAGGTCTTTCTCGGGTTGCGGCAGGGAACCCTGGGTTCCCTTGATTTGTGTCGGTGACCTCAGGCAACTTCTAAGGGTGCCTCTGAGAAGTCAGGGACACTGTGGGTTTGGGAGGGGCCCTTCGTTACTCAACTGGGTTTGATGCAATCGAAGAGGGCCTCATCTCGAATGGAGGCAGGAACCTCAGGGGTCCTCTCCATTTCTGACTCGGGTCGCAGGGTACCTGCAGAGTATGGAGAAGAGAGTCACGCCTCGTCTTCTGCGGAGGAATGGATTTCCCCTTGCCTTTCGAGTTGTTCACGGAGTGACAGGCCACTTGTTGAGCTGAGTGTGGAACCTGCGGGTTTTTCCGGACGATGCACGGGGGTGT